>NC_066622.1:130017343-130660162 GCF_025201925.1 Gopherus flavomarginatus
ATTGCCGCCCCTGGGGTTGTCCCCTTCCCGTTCCCTGAGGGTGGCTCTCAGGCGGCGGCCTTTACGTTTCACAGTCCCGACCCCCTAGGGGCTGCAGTCTTCCCTCCGCCGCCCCCGGTCGGGCCGGGCTCTGAGGCGCACTGTGTGGCGCCGGCCCATCAGGTGCCACGTCGGGGGTCCGCCCCTTGCCTTCCCGTCCCCGTGGGCCACGGGGCTGTCCCAGAGGCCCCACTGGTGGGTCACCAGGGGCCAGTGACCCCACGCCCCCACGGGCTGCGAGAGGAGCTGCGGGAGTTCCTGGAAGACGCCAGGGGCTCCCGCAACAAGGTGGCGCTTGCCCTCCAGCGCTGGGGGGACTTCCACCAGATCCTCCGGGCCGCGAGGGCCCTCATGGGGGAGGGCAGGAGGACAGGGAAGCAGGGTGCCGCGACTTACTACTGGGTCCGCAGCTTCCGTGACTCCTTGCTCACCTTCGGGGTGGGTCACGGTTTGCTGCGCGGCCCACTGGGGGCCGTGGGCGTCCCTGCCGGCGAGGATCCCCCCCAGCCCTCCTCATGGCACCCATCATCTTTGCCACATTGAACACCCGGAGCTGTAGGGTGGGTTTCCGCAGGAACCAGGTGCTCTCCTTCCTTCGGGAGGGGGGGGTACTCTGTGATTTTCCTGCAGGAGACCCACACGATCCGGCTGCTGAAGCCAGCTGGCGGCTGGAGTGGGGGGACGGGGTCTACTTCAGCCATCTCACCACCCGTAGTGCTGGAGTGGCTACCCTGTTCTCCCCCGACCTACGGCCGGAGGTGCTGGGGGTTGCCGAGGCTGTACCGGGCCGCCTGCTGCACCTTCGGGTCCGCTTGGAGGGGCTCGTGGTGAACCTCTTGAACATCTATGCCCCGACATCGGTCCCGGAGCGGTTGCCGTTCTATCAGCAGGCGTCCACCTTCCTCGGCTCCTTGGATCCTCGTGAGTGCCTGGTCCTGGGCGGGGATTTTAACATCATCCTGGAGGAGCGGGACCGCTCGGGGACCGAGCAGAGCCCGGCCGCCGCGGACGTCCTCCGGGAGATCATCAACCATCACTCCCTGGTGGACGTCTGGCACGACCACCACCCGGACGATGTCTCCACGTTCACCTATGTCCGGGTGGGAGCCCACCGGTCGTGCCACTCCCGGTTGGACTGCATCTACATGTCACACTTCCACCTTTCACGGGCCCAGTCCTCCAGCGTCCGGCCGGCCCCTTTTTCCGATCACCACCTCGTCACCGTAACGGCCTCTCTCAGTGCGGAGAGGCCGGGGCCGGTCTATTGGCACTTCAACAACAGCTTGCTGGAGGATGCGGGCTTCGTGGCGTCCTTCCGGGAGTTCTGGCTGGCCTGGCAAGGGCAGCGGCGCGCCTTTCCCTCGGCACGGCGCTGGTGGGAAAGGTGCGCGCCCGGCTCTTCTGCCGTGACTACACCCGGGGCGTCAGCTGACGGAGGGATGCGGCGATAGGGCAGTTGGAACAGGAGGTCTTAGAGCTGGAGAGGCGTCTGGCCGCCAGCCCCGAGGATCCATCCCTTTGCGGAGCGTGCCAGGAGAAGCGGGAGGAGCTCCGGGTCCTCGAGGACCATCGGGCTCAGGGCGCCTTTGTTCGCTCCCGCATCTGCCTCCTTCGGGAGATGGATCACGGCTCCCGCTTCTTCTACGCCCTGGAGAAACGGAGGGGGGCCCAGAAGCACATCACCTGCCTTCTGGCGGAGGAAGGCACCCCCATCATGGATCCGGCAGAGCTGTGCAAGAGGGCCCGGACCTTCTACGCGCACCTTTTCTCCCCAGATCCGACCGATCCTGCCGCTCGCAGAGTGCTTTGGGACGGGCTCCCGACGCGACCGGGACCGGCTAGAGCTGCCTCTCTGGCCGAGTTCTCGGATGTCCTCCGTCGCATGCCCACCAACAAGTCTCCGGGCATGGACGGGCTGACCGTGGAGTTCTACCGTGTGTTCTGGGACGTCCTCGGCCCAGACCTGGTCAGCATCTGGGCCAAGTCCTTGCAGGGCGGGGTCCTCCCTCTTTCGTGCAGGCGAGCTGTACTCGCCTTATTGCCGAAGGAGGGGGACCTCCACGATTTACGGAATTGGCGTCCCGTCTCGCTCCTCAGCATGGACTACAAAATCATCGCCAAGGCCATCTCGCTGCAGCTGGGGTCCGTGCTGGAGGACGTGATCCACCCAGACCAGACCTACACCGTCCCGGGCCGTAGCATCTTCGATAACCTCTATCTGGTCCGGGATCTCTTGGAGCTTGGGTGCAGAGATGGTCTGTCGTTTGCCCTCCTGTCCCTGGATCAGGAGAAGGCGTTCGACAGGGTGGACCACGGGTATCTGCTGGGCACTCTGTGAGCGTTGGGCTTTGGGTCCCAGTTTGTGGGTTTTCTCCAGGTGCTGTACGCTTCTGCAGAGTGTCTGGTCAGGCTCAACTGGACCCTGACCGAGCCGGTCAGCTTTGGGCGGGGAGTGCGGCAGGGGTGCCCCCTCTCGGGCCAGCTGTACGCTCTGGCCATCGAGCCCTTCCTCTGTCTCCTCCGCAGGAGGTTGACGGGGTTGGTGCTTTGGGAGCCGGAGCTGCGGCTGGTCCTGTCGGCGTACGCCGACGATGT
The DNA here is from genome assembly GCF_025201925.1 of Gopherus flavomarginatus. NCBI lineage: Eukaryota > Metazoa > Chordata > Testudines > Testudinidae > Gopherus > Gopherus flavomarginatus. The sequence continues at coordinate 130,019,978 of NC_066622.1, forward strand.
GCTCCTCGTGGTCCAGGACCCGGGTGACTTGGCATGGGTGGAGGCTTGCCAGGCGGTGTACTCGGCGGCCTCCTCCGCCCGGGTCAAGTGGGTCAAGAGCTCTGGCCTGCTGGTCGGGGAGGGGTGGCAGGCAGGCTCCCTCCCACCCGCGCTTCAGGCCATCCGGTGGAGCGCGGGTCCGCTGCTCTATCTTGGCGTTTACCTTTCCGCCACGCATCCGTCTCTGCCGGAGAATTGGCACGGTTTGCAGGGCAGGTTGGCGGAGCGGCTCCGGAAATGGACAGGACTCCTCCGGTGCCTTTCCCTTTGAGGGAGGGCACTGGTGCTCAACCAACTGGTCCTGTCCATGCTCTGGTACCGGCTCAACACCCTGGTCCCGGCCCCGGGTCTCCTGCCCGACCTCCGGAAGGTGGTTCTGGAGTTCTTTTGGCCAGTACTGCACTTGGTCCCTGCAGGGGTACTCCACCTGCCCCTGGAGGAGGGAGGGAAGGGCCTGAAGTGCCTGCGCACTCAGGTCCACGTCTTCCGCCTCCAGGCACTGCAGAGGCTCCTTTATGGTGCGGGTAGTGCAGTGTGGAGAGCCCTGGCGCACGCCTTCCTGCGCCGCTTCCGAGGGCTCCGATACGACCGGCAGCTTCTTTATCTCGAACCGAGGGGTCTTCCATGAGACCTCTCCGGGCTGCCGGTCTTCTACCAGGACCTCCTCCGGACCTGGAAGCTGTTCTCTGCGACCGGGTCCGTGGCAGCCACCGAGGGGGCCGACCTCCTCGCGGAGCCCCTGCTACACAATCCCCAGCTTCGTGTGCAGGTGGCGGAGTCCCCCGCGGTGCGCCAGAGGTTGGTCCTGGCGGGAGCCACCAGGGTCGGAGACCTCCTAGACTACGACCGGGGAGGCTGGCTGGATCCCCTGACGCTCGCTCACCGCATGGGGCTCTCCAGACCTTGCACTCCCCGGCGCGTACTCCAGGAGGTGGAGGCCGCTTTGCCGCCCGCTGCTTGGGCCTACCTCGACCGGTCCTGCGGGAGGGCACGCCCCGCCCACCCCAAGCCCTCCGCACCTTTTCATCGGGCCTCTGCCCCGTAGGCCCGACCGGCCCCCCCGCCCCTTCTCAGCAAGCCGGCTGCACAACCTGCAGCCGGTCCGTTTCCAAACCGCGCCACGGAAACAGCTCTACACGCTCGTGCTCCACACCCTTCACTTCCTCACCCTCGTGTCCCGCCCCGATATGAAGTGGCGGGACCTCCTGCCACCTCTAGAGGATGAGGAGCCCCGGTGGGCCAGCCTCTACTCCACCCTGGTCCCAAGGCCCACTGGGGATATCAGTTGGCAGCTCCTCCATGGGGCCGTGAGCACGGGCGTGTACTTGGCGCGGTTTACCCCTGTCCCGGACACCTGCCCCTTCTGCGGCGTGAGGGAGACCCTGGTGCACGTTTACTTAGAGTGCGCCAGGTTGCAGCCCCTACACCGGCTCCTCATTGCCATCCTCTTACGTTTCTGGTTGCACTTTTCCCCTCACCTCCTTCTGTACGCACTCCCTATCCGTGGCCCCATGAAGTCCCGGGACCTCCTGGTCAACCTCCTCCTCGCCCTGGTACAAAAGGCCATCCACGCGACCAGGGAGAGGAGGTTGGCCGATGGAGACTCCGGTGACTGTGGGGCTTGCTTCCACTCCATGGTCCGATCACGCATCCGGGCAGAGTTCCTCTGGGCGGCATCCACTGGCTCCCTTGACGCCTTCGAGGAGCAGTGGGCGCTGTCCGGGGTTCTCTGCTCGGTGTCCCCGTCAGGTTCCCTCCTTCTGACCCTTTGACCTCACTCCTGTCCCTGTTCTTTTATTAGTTGTCCCCCGAACTCAGTGGGTTCTGTGGCCCTGTGGTTCCTCCCCTTAGGCTGCGGGAGGATCCTTTAGCAGTGGGCGGGCTTCACCCGCCCCCTTCCCAGACACCTAATAGATACACCATGGCTCATAGATCTTGTCTGGTGCTTTCCATTATTTTCTGTGCTTAGCCAAAGCCAAGGAAATACTGGAAAATGTATTTAAAAAAAAATCCTGATATAATGAGATGTTCAAATCAAAGATGAGTGTTGAATCTTATGTTTTTCCAAAATCAGCCTCCAGATTCTGAACTTTGGCTATCATTGCCTGTCAAAGCTGATTCCCCATTCTGGTACTTCTAGTGCAGAAGGTGAAGCCCGCAAGGATTCTAAAAATTAATACTGGCAACTCCAGGCTGGTATTAAACTGCCAAGGTTACAGCTTTTCTCTGACCTTGGAAAGAAAATATATTTGGAACATAGGCTTTCTGCTAGAATTAGAAGAAAAACAATTACAAAAATTAAGCATCAAGAGTAGCTCTCTTGAGGTCCAGCTTAAAGGTTACAAGCAAAATAAAAGCACCTGGGTTTAGCACAGAGGAGTCCACAAGCCATGAAGAAATAAGAGATAAGTCTAGCTGTATTTTCCTAGACATTTCCTGATCTATTTACATATCTGGGGTTTCAAATGAGTAGTTTCTAGGCATGATCTGATTTTCAATACCTGGCTCAAAGCTTCTTACAGTATTGCTGCTCTGTGTCTTCTCTCTGGGAGACAACCACAGACAGACAAGAGGGGAGTCTTGTTTCAATTTTTAAAAAGTTTTAGCCTTCCCATTGGCTCCTTTGGCCAGGTGCCCATTCACTTCCTTTTACCTATGCATGCAGTCAGACTTTTTAACCCTTTATAGGTAAAGCAAGTAGAGAACAGCTACCAAGAGGGATTTTATAGCTAGCTGGCTGGGTGTCCATAAAAGGAAGCTATCCCTCCTACTTCACTTATCACACTGCTGAAGTAGTTTATACACTCCATGGCACAGAATTTTTAGTTTAGTAGGGAAAACACTTCTTATAGTGACTGGATATGTTTTGATGGTGTTAATCCAGTCCTTTTTTTATTAAAACACAGCTCTATACTGTGGGCCAGATATATATGAGGAATAGCAACAGATTTGTATCAGTGTAACAGAGCAGAATTTTCCCTGTTAATCTGTTTCTGTTGTATCTATTAGTGATTTATATTTTTATAATCAGGTGTGGGGGAAAAATTATAGGCATACTGCAGACAGAGGCCAGTGAATCACTGAGTATAGGTACATGGTTCAGATAACCAATATAAACTTAGGCTTGTATGCTGCTAAGCATTACATATGTGGATTTCCAAAAGTGCTGAGTTTTAACCTGATTCAAACCAATGATAAACCTTCATCAGTTTTAGTGGGAGCAAATTAATCAACACTGAATGTTTTTTGAAAATCCCATCCAACATTTTTCTTATCCTTTTCTGTTCTGGTTGGGTTCCTATTCCACACCTGTTACAGTGCTATTTGAGCCCCTTCCAGCAATGTATTAAGCAACAAGACAATCAATTAAGCAACCTGGTAATGCACATAATTTTATGTGCGTAATCTAAACTACACTGGGCAGACAACTGATCTGAGTCATTCGTTTTAAAAAAATTCCCATCAAGCGTCATTCTTGTTTTCTAACCAAGGAATTTCAAAGCACTCGGTCCTTCTTCTGACTAGCATCCTGAAGGAAATGTTCCTTTGCAAAAGGGTCTTAAGCAGAGCCTATTGTATATTCGTTCTATGTCTCAATCCCCACTGCAAACAAGGAGCAGTATTAGGGTGCACGGTGGTGCAAGCTGCCTTCTGGCTTGCTCCATAGAGACTCCCATGTAGAGTTATTGTTGAAATTAAGTTTGTTTCAGCAAAGAAGAGTGTCTTGCAATTATCTTTGGAGTACAGACACATGGCAACACCTAATTCACTTGTAAATTAGAAAGGAGCCATCCTACGGATGAGAAACATACCCGCATATTCCAGCAATATGATGAATTGCTAAGAAGTCCTCAGTGTAGTGAATTTGCAACATCAACTCAAACTGCACAAGGTACTTTAATTAGCACATAACAATTATTACATGGTAACTATGAAAACTTTATTTAACAAGCATAAATCTGTATATAATTTATATGCTTTACTATTTTCCTCCCTGGGAAATGGTGCAGAAAATTATCTTACTAACTGCTTCAGAAAAGAGTCACTTTATATTTCTATGTAAGCTTGCCCATCTCTAGAGGGGAAGGTATATTACTGCCCCCTACTGGATGGAACATATCAGACTGGCTCATACTTAATAGATTGATAGATGCAATCAGCCAGATTGTTCATTCGCGGTGCATTTGGAATAGGAGGTAGTGTCTCTTCCCAAATGCTGCACTTGTACAATTAGCAGTTGTTCATGAACGCAGCTGCAGACTGTTGTGATGCAAGTATAACAACTGGGCTGCCTCTACTGTAATTTTTGTTCTGCACAGAAAACATAAGGTGAAGGACCGTGTTCCCTAGCAGTGACACTTTAGTTGCTTACCACATTTACAGTTAAAGCCCAGCATCTGACAGCTCTCCTTTTTAAAATAGCAAAATGTCATTTTTCAGTTTTTGTGGCAATAGTGCAACTGGGTAAAATGGGGAGCTGTGTCGAGAAGGGGAAAGAAAAGTGCATAGGGGAGGGGAGAAGGGAAATGTATCTTCAGCCCAGATAATGCATGTGTATGAATAGTCTCTCTCTATGTTCTCCCTCTTCCTCTCTGTGCTTACAACTCCTATTCAAATTCGGCCTGATGCTGAGAGATGCTGAGCACCTGCACCTCCCAGGGCTCAAACCCCACCAGCTATACATCACAAAGCCCTTTAGAACTAAGTCACTTCATCCACACCTTAAGGGAGCTAAACCAAGTGCTTAACACAACGAGCATTTGGGATTTAGGTAGATAGAATATGATACTCAATTGCAGTTTGGCCAGGACGCTCGTGTTAGCAACCTTACTCTTTTGAGAACTCCTGTGGGGTCTTTAATGACCACAAAAAGTTCAATTTCCTGTTTGCCATCTCACCAGAAAAACAGCACCTTTTTAATAATGTGGTGCCCCTTCATTACGTGGGAGGACACTGGTTCTGGACTGACTCAGAAGAGTGTCACCTAATGAATCACTAACACCATTTCTTGCAGGATGCACAATTTTTGTTTAAAATCTCCCAGGTGAGAACTGAATCAGCCCAATACTGCTTCGTTTGTGAGGCAAGCCAGGTTGATAGTACAAATACTCAATTCAGGTTTCCTCTAAACCATCCCACCATCAATTTTTGAAATGTTGTAAGATCTGCTTCTGATGATCTCCTGTACATTTTACCTCTATATGAAACTGAAATTCCTTTTGGAATAATTTGTTAGCCCTGCTCTACACTACAGGGCTAGGTCGAATTTAGCCGCATTAAGTCAATTTTAAAAATGAGTGTGTCCACACAACTAACCGTGTTCCATCAACCTAAAGGGCTCTTAAAATCGACTTCTGTACTCCTCCCCAACAAGGGAAATAGCGCTAAAATCAACCTTGCTGGGTTTCATTTGGGATAGTGCAGATGCAAATTGACTGTATTGGCTTCCGGGAGCTAACCCAGAGTGCTCGATTGTGACTGCTCTGGACAGCACTTTGAGCTCCGATGCACTAGCCAGGTACACAGGAAAAGCCCAGGGAACTTTTGAATTTCATTTCCTGTTTGGTCAGCATGGTGAGCTCAGCAGCATAGGTGACCATGCAGTCCCCCCAGAATCATAGAGCGTGGAATGTTTCTACACTCCCCCTATCATCTCCATCCCTGATGTTATCACACATTAGAAGGTGAAAAAAATGCGCTCATGATGACATGTTTTCTGAGCTCATGCAGTCCTCCCGCACTGATAAGGCACAGCTTAATGCATGGAGGCATTCTTTGGCAGAGGCCAGGAAAGAATTAAGTGAGCACAAAGAGTGGAGGCAGAAGGCGATGCTGAGGACATGATGAAGCATCTGTTGGAGCTGCAGGAAAGCCAACAAGAGCACAGACCCCCGCTGCATCCACTGTATAACCGCCTCCCCTCCTCCGCATGTTCCATAGCCTCCTCACCCAGACGCCCAAGAACGTGGGTGGGAGGAGGATCCGGGCACTCAGCCACTCCACTCCAGAGGATGGCCCAAGCAACAGAAGGCTGTCATTCAAACAGTTTGATTTTTAGTGTGGCTACAATAAGCAATGTGGCCTTGTCCTTCCCTCCTCCCCAACCCCAGCTGGGCTACCTTGTCCGTTATCTCTCTATTAATTAAAAAAAAAAAAGCATGGTTTCAAAACAATAGTTACTTTATTTCAAAGTGGGGAGGGTGGTTGGCTTACAGGGAATTAAAATCAACAAAGGTGGCAGGTTCGAATCAAGAAGAAACACACACAACTGTCACCCCGAAGCCTGCCCAGTCATGAAACTGGCTTTCAAAGCCTCTCTGTTGGCAGCACACCTGCTGTGCTCTTCTAATCGCCCTGGTTGTCTGGCTGCTCAAAATTGGATGCCAAGTGATTTGCCTCAACCTCCCATCTTGCCATAAATGTCCCCCCCTTTACTCTTGCAGATATTATGGAGCACACAGCAAGCAGCAATAACAATGGGAATGTTGGTTGCGCTGACGTCTGACCTAGTCAGCAAACAGCACCAGAGAGCTTTTAAACGTCCAAAGGCACATTCTACCACCATTCTGCACTTGCTCAGCCTATAGTTGAACTGCTCCTTACTACTGTCCAGGCTTCATGAGCCATGAGAGCAAGGGGTAGGCTGGGGTAGGTGCAACCGCACGGTGCTGTTAGCTGGGAGAGCAGCCTGAGGCAGAAGCCTCCAGCTCACATGATATTCCAGGAAAAACACCATGAAAGATTGTCTGCCATTGCTTTCAAGGAGGGAGGGGCGACTGACAACATGTACCCAAAACCACCAGTGACAATGTGTTTGCCCCATCAGGCATTGGAAGCTTAACCCAGAATTCCAATGGGCAGCAGAGACTGTGGGAACTGTGGGATAGCTACCCACAGTGCACTGCTCTGTAAGTCAATGCTAGACATGGTAGTGAGGACACACTCTGCCGATTTAATGTGCTTAGTGGGGACATACGCAATGGACTGTATAAAATCGGTTTCTAAAAATCAACTTCTATAAAATTGACCTAATTTCGTTGTGTAGCCATACCCTTATTGTGATCAAAGAACATTAGGAGGCATTATGTGCAGTAGAGAACATGTTCATCCAGGGATTAGGGATACTGTATGAGATGGAGCGGCTTAGGGAATAATTTATAGAATTGACAAACTAGTGCACTTGCAGGTAACACTGCAGTTTAGAAACACAAATGGCTTTGTGGGAAACTATAGATTTGCCTCTTCAAGAAAAGGCACCAGAGAAATACAATAATTACTAATCCCCCATGTGACAGTTATTTCTAAGGTTGAATTTGAATTACGAAGAAACAATACATGAGCATAAATAAATCTTTAGACTTATAATATAAAGCCATGTCTCGAGCAATTTAAAATAAAAGATATAATACTTAGTTCCCAGTTTCAAAAATTATACAAACCTTAACCAATTTTCTTTCTCATCTTGAACTTAATACTGAAGCATTTTCTTTATATCCACCTCTGTCATTCTGTCTTAAGAATTTCAATTATGTACACAAGCAATACTTAAGCTCTCAAATTGTACATAGAGTACTGAGATTAATTGTTTGATTGCTTGGAAGAAGTGGCTTAGGGTAAATAATTTTGTAAACCCAAACCAAATATGTGCATAGTCTTTCTGTAAAATGCACCATCTGGAATACAAGGATATTTGCTCTAACAATTTCACAACATATTTGTGTTTTTAATATTCATTATTCTACACATTTTCCATCTAAAAATTCAGATTTTGTTTCACACTGTTCTTACCACTGTAGATTTAAAAACGTAGGACGTGAGTCTCCTCTTTCTTATAGCAATTTTACACCAGTGTAACTCATTAATGAGCTAGATTCTTAGCTGGTGGAAACTGACACAGCTCCACCAAAATCTGGTTTACATCAGCTGAGTGTCTGATCTATCAATTTTAATGGAGCTATTGTTGCCACTGTGAGAAGGGATCAGGCCTATCCAGTGCTCCTGTCAGCAAAAGGTATGTCTGTCCCTTTGAGCCACACAGGCTGCCAAAGGCCATGGATACCAGCTCCACAACCTGACTGATCTGTTCAGGAGAAAGAAACATGGAGCTACTTTGCAAGGAGACATGTGCCAGGAAGTATTGTAGCTGTCCTGATGGGCAGAGGAGGGACATGAGCCCTTCACCTTTCATGCCCCACTAATACTGGTTCTGAGGTTGCCTCTTACCTTGTTCCCTAGCAGCCTGTAAGAGCTCTTGGATGAGTGAGGTTGAGTGATCTGAGCCAAGGCCCAATTTCTCAAAGAAACAACATCTTATTATAGGAGTGGGAGACCTTTCTCCCCTTCAGGTTGCTGAAAATGAGTGGTTAGACTGCATCTATCACTTCTTTGGAGAGAGAAAAGGAAAGGAACATCTTTGGTTTCATGTAGCTCTTTGGACTGACCTCTGGACTTGTTTCTCTCACAAACTGTCAGGGGTTATTGTAGCTGTTTTCGTCCCAGGATACTAGAGAGAGAAGGTGAGTGAGGTAATATGTTTTGATTGATGAACTTCTGTTGTGTCTCCCACCAACAGAAGTTAGTCCAATAAAGATATTACCTCACCCATCTTGTCTCTCTAAACAAAGGTATGATAACCATTTGGGTCACATTATTAAGTCAATGAGAATCTTTCCACTGATTTCAGTGGGTTGCATCAGGCCCATAATGCTGCTACCTTGTGTTTCACTGGACAAAAAAAAAATCATTCCCTTTCCAATTTGCTTATGTAGATGCATTAATTTAACCTAATAAGTATACCGCCCCTTTCCCTGACCTTAATAGCCCTCTGAACTCTTACATACATATATGGTCTTCTACAGCCTGCATTTATTTTGTGGTGTCACCAGGATCCTTGGAAAGAGGCTGCATGTTGTACTGTTGGTGGATGTGTGGCTTGCAAGGAGTTGGAAAATGCAGTAAGAGCTAAGTGACAACTAGTCTATGGTTTGAGTTTGCTGCTGTTCCTATGCAGACAAAGACCCAGTAAGATTTCCATTGTGGAGCAATTTCTGAGGAGGATGTGGTCAACTTCTTTCATGGCTTGTCTAGTGTTTGGAATCCTGGTCCAACAATCATGGTCGACATGCCTAAAATAGGAGCCCATGACAAACAAACCCTCAGTGGCGCAGAGTGTCAAAAGCTGAGTGGTATTGTCATTTGGGGAACCTGGACCAAAGGGACCTATCATGGTTTCATCCCCAGTTTGATCCCAGCCAGTCACATCTGAAATCTTGGAGCACTAGCAGTGTATCATGCAGTAGAGATGACTAGATTTTTGCTGCTATCTCATGGCAGAATGCATCCTTTTCCGCAGGTGATGTGTCTTCTGTTGGCATGTAGGCCACTGTGACACTTCATCCCATATTCATTATATTATGATATGATTGTGGCATAAATATAATGCATTTTCTACAAGATGGGTCATGTAATGTGTCATTGGAAAAGTTATGATTTGCTGAATATGATTACCCTATTTTATGAATGTATCCTTTTTGGATCTGAAGTTATGAATACTGACTATGTATCTGTATTTCAAATTTGGTTACATCTAGGTAACACCCATTAGACAAAATGCTTCCAGACTAGACAGCTGGGTGTGAAGGGCCTATTCAAGTTAATGGGCCATTAGGGGAACAATAAGCCTTAGGAGAAGCATATGCCCCCACCTGGTGAACCTTCCTGAGAATGCTCCAGACAGCCTCTGAGTAATGGATGCTGTGACTCAGCAGGGTGAGGTGACCAGACCACATGACACTGATCTCCATTTTGGGTACCTGTATTTTTCTACAGACTGGGCTGGGAACTGTTTTTGGAACAATGGGTAAATGCCAAACACCATATCATAAAGCTATATAACGTGTGTCTTTAAGTGAAATGTCTGGGAAAAAACATAAACTTGGTTATCACAAGTTTATTGCATATTCCTCTCCACAGTGAGGGGGGAACAAATCCGATAATAAATAATAAATTAGTCGGAGTTTTGACTAGATCAGGGCGGTACAGCTCTGGGGTCCTAGGCTGGGGAGCAGGGGGTTATTTTGACTGCAACCTATCTATTGTTGGTTCATGCACTGGCTGGTCAAAGCCTGCATGCAACTCCTGCTGGGTGTGTCCCTGCCTGTGTGGATGCTGGTGGGAGTGTAGAATTGGGAGCAATCTACAGCTTATCACAGCAGCACAGTGTGAGAAGGAGCCCAGGCTGGAGAGTCAGAGGGCTCAGTGGTACCCCATTTCCAAATGGCACCCTGAGGGGGAAGCCATCACAGCCACAATGACAGATAAATCCTAGATGGTGTTGAAGTCAAACATAAAATAGGCACGGAGAGATGGCGTTCCATTAGGTTAAGGTCTGGAAGAAGTTGTCTGATAAGTTACACACTGTGAATTGAGTGGAGTGGAGGAAGGTTACTTTATCCACAGTGACTTCCGCTTTATGGCAGGTGAGCCTCTGTGATGCTGGCAATAATAATCTTGTAGCAACTGTGCTCTTGGAATGGCACTGGATACAAGACTACATCAACACATTCCATATAGTGACATGGAACATACCTCTGAGGTCTGATTTGGACTTCTGAGGACTTCCCCCACCCACCCTCCAGAGTGGGTTTGGGTCAGGCCCATCATAAGCATGCAAAACACATCCCTCCTCATGGAATTGGTGACAATTGGCGTTAACCTTGCTGCTGTTGTCATGGTCTGTCATAGCTGTTTTTTCTTTTGTTTCCCTCTGCTTTCTTGAGAGTGGGAAGATACTGAGGGATTTTTTTTATTTTATTTTTTTGTGCGGGAGACCAGCCCCCTTCCCAGGAACTCTTCTGTCAGATGCTATTGGCTCCTGAGGGTATGGATGACCATTTCATAGATTTAGCTCCTTTTCTGGCCTGTGTGGGGCATAATCCCACAGCCATAGCTCATCAAAGTTCACCACCACTGAGCACTCAGCCCTTGTTTGCTGTGTCGCTCATTACCCTGATCATATATGTAACCTCAGTATCCTCTTGGACAACACGGAGATTACCTGTGGTGGTGCACATGAGCTATATCATTTGCTGCTGCTGAAACAATCTGCTTTAGATGGTCATGCAAGAAACCTTGTCTTCTTGAAGAGGGCTTTGATATGTTAGCAAAAAAGGCAGAAGCATACAAGCGGGGAGATGGACAAGAACATAAATGGTTGAAAGGCATTCTCTGGCGAAGGCAAAATGTGACCGTGAGATATACCTCAACATCCTGGCTGACAAAAAATAGAGGATGACCTAAAGCACAATGATGTGCATGCTGCCTACAGAGCTGTTGCACACCTGGCTGGGAGCTATAAACAGCCGTCTAATATTCCCATCACAAAACCAAGTAGCCGCCCCTACTCATCAGTGGAATGAAGCCCTACACAGATGGAAAACATTTGATGAAAGAATATTGAATCCTGCACCTTCTGATGATGGTCTTGAACTATGTAACCTGGCAAACCATAGGGCTATAGACTCGGGGACAAACACTGATCTTCCATTACTCAAGCAAGTACAGTAACTCCTCACTTAAAGTCGTCCCGGTTAACGTTGTTTCATTGTTACGTTGCTGATCAATTAGGGAACATGCTCGTTTAAAGTTGTGCAATGCTCCCTTCTAACGTAGTTTGGCAACTGCCTGCTTTGTCCACTGCTTGCAGGAAGAGCAGCCCTTTGCAGCTAGCTGGTGAGGGTTTGGAACCAGGGTGAACTGGCAGCCCTCCTATCAGCTCCCCCATCAGATCCTCGCTCTCCTAAGTTCCCTGTGCAGCAGTTGCCCAGCAGGCTATCAATTACCGGCAGTTCAGCCGTCCCTCCCCCCACTGCCATGTGCTGCTCCTGCCCTCTGCCTTGGAGCTGCTCCCCAAGACTTCTGCTTGCTGTGTGGGGAGGAGGAAGAGGGGGGCTAATGTCAGGGAGTCCCTCTCCCCATTGCTTCACACCCTGCTTACCCCATCTTCCACAGAGCAGGGGGGATACACGACAGGGCTCAGGACGGAAGGAGCTTGCTGGCAGCAGCTGTGGTCTTAGCAAGCTGATCTAATTAACAAGGCAGTTGTCATGGTCTAATTCCTCACTCTGAACCTTAGCGTCCAAAAGATGGGGTACCAGCATGAATTCCTCTAAGCTCAACTACCAGCTTAGTACTTGTAGCACTGCCACCAACCAGGAATTCCAGTGCCTGGTACACTCTGGTCCCCCCAAAACCTTGCCCAGGGACCCCCAAGACCCAGACCCTCTAGATCTTAACACAAGGAAAGTAAACCTTTTCCCTCATGGTTGCCTCTCCCAGGCTTCCCCTCCCTGGGTTATCCTGGAAGATCACTGTGATTCAAACTCCTTGAATCTTAAAACAGAGAGGAAAATTCACCTTTTCCCCTCCTTTTCTCTCCCCCTCCCAGACTCTCCCTGAGAGAGAAAGTAATCCTAACACAGAGAGAAATTAGCCTCTCTCTCCCCCTTCCCTCCTTTCTCCCCACCAATTCCCTGGTGGATCCAGACCCAGTCCCCTGGGGTCTCACCAGAATAAAAAGCCAATCAGGTTCTTAAACAAGAAAAACTTTTAATTAAAGAAAGAAAAACAGTAAAAATTATCTTTGTAAATTTAAGACAGAATAGGTACAGGGTCTTTCAGCTATAGACACTGGGAACACCCTCCCAGCCTAAGTATACAAGTACAAATTAAAATCTTTTCAGCAAAATACCAATTTGAACTCCTTTTAGCCAAATACACATTTGAACTCCTCCAAGCCAAATACATATTTGCAAATAAAGAAAACAACCATAAGCCCAACTCGCTTTATCTACCTAGTACTCACTATTCTGAAACTTATAAGAGGCTGTATCGGAGAGATTGGAGAGAAACCTGGTTGCACGTCTGATCCCTCTGAGCCCCCAGAGTGAACAACAACCAAACACTAACAGCGCACACAAAAACTTTGAAAGTATTTCAAAAAAATTTGAAAGTATCCTGTCCCCTGATTGGTCCTCTGGCCAGGTGACAGCCAGGCTCACTCAACTTGTTAACCCTTTACAGGCAAAAGAGATATGAAGTACTTCTGTTCCATTAACTCTTAACTATCCATTTATGACAGCCGTGTTCTTAAGAATCGGGTCAGCGTACTTAAAGGGGAAATGTGCCTCTCTCTCACACACATGGTGTGTATCTCTGTCTCTGTCTGCGATGCTGTCTCTCCTCCCTCCATTCCTGCTGCCTTGTAGAGTGTGAGAGTTAACCTTTGAGGGCTCAGCCAATTGCTAGTTCACCCTTTAGCAGTAAGACATTCCCTGGGAAATATCCCACCCTCTGACTCCTCCACCTCAACCAAGCTTCACAATCATCATCACTGTGTACCAGTATTAATCTTTTTGTCTAAAACTTATAGTGTGTGTGTGTGTATTTTTTTTTCACCAGACAAAAGACTATCTATGTACACACACACATATATATGTGTGTGTACATAGATTGTATTTTTTTTTCACCAGACAAAAGACTATGTATACACACATATATATGTGTGTGTGTACATAGATAGTCTTTTGTCTGGTGAAAAAAAATTCCCTGGAACCCAACCCCCTCATTTACATTAACTCTTATGGGGAAATTGGATTCGCTTAACATCGTTTTGCTTAAAGTCGCATTTTTCAGGAACATAACTACACCGTTAAGTGAGGAGTTACTGTATGTAAGGCCAGCTGGAAGTTACAGAATGGATGCACTGCTGGACCTGATGGTATTGCATCAGAGCTGCTCAAAGGTGCCTTGAGACCACTGAGCATTGGCCTGCATCAGTTGTTTTTAAAAATGTGGGCATCAGGCACAGTGCCAGCAGAAAATGGAAAGATGACATCTTAGTGTCCCAGTAGAAGGGAAAGGATCCTGCACTGAGCGTGACAAGTACAGACCTGTCTCATTTCTATCAGTCTCTAGAAAGCTTTTTTGCTCATGTTCTGTTTAGTAGAATGCAGTCGCTCCGCAACATTGTCATCCACAGTAATCAGGTTTCACTGGGCGATTGACAGTGGACACTATCCTTACCTGCTGGCTTTGGGTTGAGCTGCACTGAGCATTTAATTATTCACTTCACATGGCATATATTGACATCAAAGTGGCTTTTGACCAGTATTGGGTTTACAATGGCACCGTGGGGCTGGGCCCACACTCAGGAGTGGGCCCATAATCCTGGGCCCTGTGTGGGGTTAGATCAGCAGCTGTCTGTCCCTCAGCTAAAGGCAGAACATGCAGAGGCAGCGAGCGGGAGGCGGCGTGGTGTGTCCAGCCCCACCTCCCCTCAGAGGATCATACTACTTGGCAGTGCTGGGCAGGTGGGGCTTGGCAGGCCCAGTTCTCCATGCTGCAGAGGAAGGCGAAAAACCTCCAGGCCTTTGCCAATCTGCCCTGGAGGAAAATTCCTTCCTGACCCCAAATATGCCGATCAGTTAAACTCTGAGCATACTCACCAGCCAGCACCCAGGAAAGAATTCTCTGTAGTAACTCAGATCCCACCCCATCTAACATCCCATCACAAACTACTGGGCATACTTACTTGCTAATAATCAAAGATTAATTGCCAAAATTAGGCTATCCCATCATACCATCCCCTCCAAAAACTTATCAAGCTTTGTCTTGAAGCCAGATATGTCTTTTGCCCCCACTACTCCCCTTGGAAGGCTGTTCCAGAACTTCACTCCGCTAATGGTTAGAAACCTTCATCTAATTTTAAGTCTAAACTTCCTAGTGTCCAGTTTATATCCATTTGTTCTTGTGTCCACATTGGTACTATGCTTAAATAATTCCTCTCCCTCCCTGATATTTATCCCTCTGATATATTTATAAAGAGCAATCATATCCCCCCTCAACTTTCTTTTGATTAGGCTAAACAAGCCAAGCTTTCTCAGTCTCCTTTTATAAGATAGGTTTTCCACTCCTTGGGTCATCCTAGTAGTCCTTCTCTGAACCTGTTCCAGTTTGAATTCATCCTTCTTAAACATGGAAGACCAGAACTGCACATAATATTCCAGATGAGATCTCACTAGTGCCTTGTATAATGGTACTAACACCTCCTTATCTTTGCTGGAAATACCTTGCCTGATGCATCCTAAAACCGCATTCGCTTTTTTAACAGCCATATCACATTGGCGGCTCATAGTCATCCTGTGATCAACCAATACTCTGAGGTCCTTCTCCTCCTCTGTTACTTCCAACTGATGTGTCCCCAATTTATAACTAAAATTCTTGTTATTAATCTCTAAATGCATGACTTGCACTTTTCACTATTAAAATGTTAGGTTTCCAGGCAAATTCCAGAGATCCAAATGCATACACCTTACTACGTAGGGAGGCTGCATCTTTCAATGTGCATTTGGGCTAGGCCAGAAAATCTTTTTGTACTAAGCTTCTTGGGTTCCACTTTGTAGGTAGGGCTTTCTGTAATGAGACAGTATGTCTTTCCCCTTAAAAAAACAAACAAAAACCTACTGAATTATTCTAAGAAGGAGCCTCAAAACACTCTTTTAGGGCTAATGTAATCTGTCGTATCCGGAGCCAGACATGTGAAATACTTGAAATTTCTCTCATTTTTTGAGTTGATCCAAAACACAGCTGGTGCTGCAGATCTAATTGTAGATCTACTGCTTTTGATGATGTCCCTTCTTTAAAAGGAGGAAAAATAAATTGAAGTCATTAGGAACAATAGTTGGCATGCAACAGCACAACTTGTTCAGCATTATAACTAAAAATGAAGGATAATATTTCCTTGGAAACACTGAAACGCTCTGATATTTTGCTGATCTGCTGTGTATCATCCCATGATAAGGCATTCTCTCTCACAGACAGCGCATAACCACTAATACTCTAGTTACCATGGTGACTATCCTCTTTATAATAACAATAAATAATTATGTGCAACTGATCAAATAATCGGTTGCTATTGTTTCAGTTTTGTAGAAGCTCTAAATCTCTCTGGCCTCTTCTATGCAGTCTTGTTTGATAATGCTTAGGTTGTGCCCTCTCTGGAATCTATATTTATATCTCCAGGAGAAAAATCCATTGGGTGAGTTCATGTGGGAGATGCAGTTTAACACATCAGGGTTGGACTGTAGGCATAGCTCTGAGCAATGTGTGGTGTGAAAGCTGCACTACCCCTAGGGTCACTGTGGGGGGGACATAGTGCCTCTGAGACATCCCCCGGACTCACAGTTCCTCTTCTGATTTTTTCCTTTTCCTCAAATGGTAGTAATTTGTTATTAACTATATCAAGAGATGGTGGAGTGTGCAGACACTTAGATTTCATCACTAGTTGGCTAAATGACACACCTCAGGCTATACTATTCCTAGCAGCATTTGTATAGCACTGACAAAACATTCCCAGATACGTTAAGTTTCATAGAATCATAAGACTGGAAGGGACCTTGAAAGGTCATCTAGTCCAGTCCCCTGCAGTCAAGGCAGGACTAAGTATTATCTAGACCATCCCTGACAGGTGTTTATCCAACCTGCTCTTAAAAATCTCCAATGATGGAGATTCCACAGCCTCCCTAGGCAATTTATTCCAGTGCTTAACCACTCTGACAGTTAGGAAGTTTTTCCTAATGCCCAAACGAAATCACCTTTGCTGTAATTTTAATCCCATTGCTTCTTGTCCTATCCTCAGAGGTTAAGGAGAATAATTTTTCCTCACTCCTCCTTGTAACAACCTTTTATGCACTTGAAAACTGTTATCATGTCCCCTCTCAGTCTTCTCTTCTCTAGACTAAACAAACCCAACATGCAACATAATAGCAAATAACTGCACCTGAATCCCGAATGAATAAACGTGCAGAGATTTATTAATTATTATTTTATTTTATTATTTAAAACCAGTCAACATAATGGCTTGTGTTTCTCATGGTTACACCAGTAGAATGTTTATCTGGCTATTTCCAGCCTATTTTGAAAATGTCTGATGCTTTGAGAATCTTGGGTTGACTGAGCTAAGTGACTTCTAAAAAGAATACTTTGGGGAGGGAGAATGCAAACAAACTTTACTTGATTTGTAAAATTTCCGTGCCACTTAAGTGTAGGAATTCCCATGAATGACCATATATAATGTGAAGGTATAAGTAGTACATATCATTGGTGTTTTTGCATTTTGGCATTTTTTGCATGTTTCGGCCCATGTAAGCGTGGTCAATCACAATTCCCACTGAAAATGTGGGCGTTACAGCCACTTATGCCAGGGCTGAATTTGGCCTTACATGTGGAGGACCAGATCCTAAGATGGAGTAAACTTATGTGGCTCCTTTGATTTAAGGAAGCTACACTGATTTGCACTAGCTGATGATCTGGCCCCAAGGATCCAAGAAGCAAACATTTAGAGCATTGCCTGGCATTTTACTGATAATCTTTCTCAATATTTTCTGAGGGTTTCTCTTGTGTTTCCTACACATGGCAAATTAAGATTACAGACAAACACACAAGCTGGCATGCATTGTTTCCCTGAACCGGAGTAGAACATGTGCTCAGTGAACCAAGAACAACATCACTTGAGAGGATTCTAAGGCAGTTTCTCACCTGGATGCTCTTCAGATGCAACTGTAGTTTGTCCTACTGTTGACAGGGTGACTTGTTTACGGAGACTGTGCAAACCAAAATCTTTTTGGTGTTTCCTTCTTTCTATTTTTTTGTCATTACTACAGAACACTTTTCCTGCCCTGGTCTTTAATGAGCTCTTCCAACTTTCCAAGAGACCTACCTAGACTGTGTCCTAGAACAGGAGGAGAAGATCTATATATATTTGCATAAAATTTGCATGGTAACAGTATGAAATTTTTTCTTCTTTCACCATTTTGAAGGCACAGATGGTAGGTCAGTCCTTCTCAGCTCAAGGTGGTAATGCCTCTCCCACTCCCTCTAAAGTTCCAGTCTCTGTGTGTCTCCTTTTCTTCCCAATATCTGAGCCTCACAACATAGAGTTTTTCCTTTTTGTCTTTTTTTTTTGTTTTCCCCTTCAGCTTTCTCTCCTCCTCAGGATCATGCTTCCACCAGAGAATGGATCCTCAGGGTTGATTTTGCTGCTTGGCTCTGCTATGGACAAGCAGTGACTTCCAGGAGAGGGTGCTAGATGGTCATTTAAAAATACAATCTTTGCAGCTAGCCAAGAAAATCCAGAGACATGGATGGTGGGCCAGGGAATGGATGAACTATGTGGAAACCTGATCTTCCTGCCAAAAAACAGATCTGCTTTTTATGGTCTGTTTTCACATTGGCCAAAGAGAGGCTTGGATGGATGGAGCTCTCATGGACTTGAAAATCATATTGACATTAACAAACAGATATGCTTACAAATTTTACAATTGTTTTGTTAATGGGATCCCAGGAACCTGATCTACAGAAGCTTTTGTTGGTACCAGGCTTCGATGCCAAAATGCACTTAGTTCCACTTGAAGCTGGATGAGGCAAAGAATCATCCTAGTGGGCTTGTTCAGGGTGATAAGGCCTTGGGCCTGTGGTTTAGCAGAATGTGGAGACTGGTAACTTTTGTTGTTTAATGCCTATCTTTCCAGGGAACAAAATAAGCATGGTGAGTTGCCCTTAAAGTAGTGTTCAGCTCTGCCTTGATGTGAAGATGATACTAGTCTCCAGCATCTGGCATCAGTTAGAAATTAAACTCTGTTTTGAGACTGAAGATGGCTGGCTGACTGAGCTGCAGATCCTTTCTGAGTACTGGCAAATGGAGCATTCAGTATAGAGTCCCTACTTATAGGGACTGCTGAAGGAGTGGGATCTCTGGGAGCAGAGACCCTTTTTGGAGTCAGGGGGGATCCCCAGAACAGCAAGTTCTGGTGGAGAAGGAATGTGACTGGAATGTGGCTCTTGACCAAACAGAACTGTGTCCATAAATGAAAGGAATAGGTCAGTCACAAAACAGCCACGGCTTGAAGCCAGAGAGTTTAGGCTCAGGCATTAGATGGGAAGATGCCAAGCTGTACGTGGATGAAGGAAGAAGAGAGACTCATTCAAGAAAATGAATGAGGGGCTGCTAACAAAGCAGATATGTCCCTAAACTCATGGGCTTCAGCAGGATTACTTACCTGCTTAAAGTTAGGCACATGTTTAAATGCTTTGCTGAACTGAGGTCTGTTTAAGTAGAACAACACATGTCCACCTCAACTGGTATTAGTAATAAATAGAGGAGACGGAATTAAATCTATGGTATAACACCGGATGAATGATGATGAGTGGATAATGTGATCGTAAATTAAGTGGCTCTGTTAAAAGTGGAACTAATGGAACCACAGCAGTTTAGAATCAGCATAAAGGAGATCACAGTCAGGCCCCCCAGTGACTTTCACAGTGAGTGGCAGAACTGCAGCCTTTAAAATAAAATAGAAAAGATGGGTGAACGAAGTGGCGTGTGTGTGCGCACAAGCGTGCGCCAGCGGTAGGCCCCGGTTTGCAATTCAAATAAATGATTCCTGGCATCTTTGCTGCATGTTGCCTTGTGCCACACATTGTTACTACTTTCAGTCATCCTAATGACAGAACGGGCAAGGCACAAATTGGCAATTCCTGGCAATTTTACTCTTGATCATGCTGCTTTGAATTCTTTTCTCAGCCATTTCTCCTGAGATTTCATCTATAATAAGTCTGTTCACAAGTAAAGCCTTGCATTCAGAGGGGTTTTGTTTGTTTTGTTTTTATTTAAATCTTTGCCTTTGCCATTGCTGGGCAGTTATTTCAAGGCAGAGGTTTTAAGAGATTCCTGTGATCGGAATCCAGCTCCACTCACTGGCCATGTCTATGTATTGGAAAGAATTGTCTTAGGTGGATACAGGGCGTGTAAAGGAAATCGAAGTATCAGTTCAATCACACTAGGGACAGATACTGTAGATTTGGCAGCCTAACTCATTTACAAATACCTAAGAAGTTACTATACATGTCCTTTAGCCTTGAAACATGTGTTGAGTCAAAATATTTAAAAAAGAATATTCCTAGTACTGATTATATAGTTTCTCTGCTTTTGACAGACCACACGAACAGCTTGACTCTGAATCTGTTCTGCTGTGTGAAGCTGTATTTCTGTGGGATGTAACAAAAGTTTTAGTGGGAGGCTTCCGGTAATGAGAGAGCAAAAGAAAATGTTGATAAAGGACTAATTAGTGAAACAACTATATTGGTGCTACAGAAATGACTAGTTCTACTGCTCCTTTTAAAAGAACATGATTTTAAAAAATGAAGGAAGGAGGATTGGCTTGAGGATTGGGATTCAGGAGATCCAAGTTCAATTCTCTGCTCTTCCATAAATTTCATGTGTGTCCTCAATGAAGTCACTTAATCTTGCTGTATTTGTTTCCCCCTCTGTAAAATGGGGATGATGATATTTTCTTTCTCGCATTCGTTGTCTTGTTTGCTTAGTTCTTTGTGTCGGAGCCAGCTGCGTGTGTGTATACATGTGTACAGTGGCTAGCACAATAGGAACAAAGGTTGGTACCTCTAGAGAATACTAGCATGCTTATACTACACAACAATAAAAATGATTACATTGCAAAGTAATATATTTTGGAAGGGGTTTTAGTAGAAAATAGTTAACCAAAAAGCATTTTTGCCATTTAACAAGCAGATGTACTGTAACTGCTTGTAATAGAAGGTTTGACAATAACTATAATTAGCCACTTTTGCTAGAATAGACCTTATAATTTGTCTGATTTAAGTGCTTTTCCTCCAAAAAGAATCTCTGGTGAATTAATGAGCATAGAAAATAGAAGTACCTCAAAGAGGTGACTGTAAATTACTGTAATGGAGATGGTAGCAGCACACTCTATCTAGTCTTGAAAGAAATTAAGGTTTATTTTCTACAGCTGACAACCCATCAGCTCCCACGTTGACTACATCCATCATGTAAAAGAAACCTTCAGCCTATAACAGCTGTGAAAACCAACCCTGTCTTTTAGGCTTGGCAAATTTGTTGATCTAAAGTCACAAAGCACAAATAATGAATCTAAGAGATTTTTCTCTCACTTGGTGACTTATTGTCGTATTGAGGCTGCGACTTTTCCTGTGGTTTTAAGAGGCATAGACCGTTTGACTAATTCTGAAACTCAGTCATATGTCTACAATCTACACAGCTTGAGTGATCCCTGCAGACGTGCACCCTTCGTCCTCCCCCATGATCTGCTGATTGCAGCGTGCTTAGTATTTGGAAAGCAGACCTGAAGGAAAAGCCTTATAAGCCTCACTCCCTGTATGTACAAAAGCCATGCTCCAGTATGGCATTGGGAACATTGCTTTGCTGCAAGGTGCTGGATGAAATCTTGACTCTACAGAAGTCAATAACAAAAGTCCCATTGAATTAATTGGAGCCAGGACTTCACCAATTGTGTCTCAATGAGATGCTAATCCAAGGTCCTGCGTGCTTATAATTGAAGACCAAATGGGTCTTTTCATAAAGCTGGACCTGTGTTAACCCCAGAATCATGGCCAAATTCCAAGTCAGCCTCTCTAAATTCCTCCTGCAGTTTTATTTAGACACAATATTCAGCTTAATTTATCTTTAAGCTATTGTGTAGTTCTGTTATACACTGTCAGCTGTTTTCTTCTGTCCCAGAAATGGGTGAAATGATTTATTTCCTTTCTTTTCTTAAGCACCTGTCCCAAATTCAGGGGATAAAATCCTGGCCCCATAGATATGAATGGCAAAACTCTCACAGATTTCAGTAGGGCCAGGGTTTCCCCTTAGAAACACAACACCAACATAATGGGAATAAATTTAAAATCTCTTTACACATTGAAATTTTAATAGACTGCTGGGATGAGGACAGAGTTATAGGCATTAGAGAAAAACCTAAGAAGATAAATATCCCCTACCAACAATACCTGTTTCTTTTGTGTGCGAGTGCACAAAAGCTTGTGGGAGGAGAGGGGGAACACCAAACTTTCCATCCTGAGGGAAATTCAAGATTTCAAATTTTGGTTTAGTCCCAAATTAGGACAAAGTCAGTCTTGGGAATTTTTGGAACTATTCTGAAATGTTTCATTTCTACCTTATCAAAATGTTTATTTATTCTTGCTATAAATTGCAGTACAATTAAGTCAAAAGAAAACATTGTTACCTCATCACTATTTTGTTTCGATCGTTTCCCACAATTTTTTTTTTTTACATACAAAATCAGTACGTTCCCACAAAACATTTCGATTTAGTCAAGTCAGATTTTCAGATGGAAACGTGTTCTGTTGGAAAATGTTTGACCCACTGTAATGTGGACCCACTGGAATTCAGTATAAAGGGGTAGGGTGCACCATTCAGTTCCCTAGTTTTCTGTTTGTACTCAGGGATGCGGCCCCTTACTTAGGACTCGCCAGGGAATGCAAAATTACACATTGGCTTTAATAGTTAAAATTATGCAAACAAAAAGTCCATACGAGAGAGGGATGGGTGGGGAATGGGGGGGAAGGACCTTGAAAGGCGGAAGGAGCTAAATAGCTTAAACCAAAATGCAGTTAAGGAACTATAAAGCTAATCTCCAGCTCTTATACAAGTCAGTTTAGACTCCTGGGTAGGCAGGAACTCAGTCCAAGTAATAGCTTTCTAAAATAACCAGTTCTGTAGACTTCCTCCCTTCCTTCATCATGTTACCATTGTTTTAGTTCATGTTCAGGGGTTAATTGATGTTGCAGCAGGCCAGTCACTCCTGTAGTGGGGGTAACAATGAGGGCTGTACCTCAAAAGTTTAGGGTAAAAAGACTGAGTTCTTTGTGCAGGCAAAGCTCCTCTGTAGTCCTCTGGTGTCCTAGGGGGAAATATGAAGGCTGAAAGGCACTTGAACTAATCTACTTCTGTGAAAAAGAATGTGCAATAAAAATAGAAGCCTATGCCTGTACCTCCTGACTGCAATTTTGTGATCTTTTGTCCTGATATGGTCTCTGGCCAGTATTGAATCTGAAGGGAAGTGAAGGAAACAGACTTTAAGACCAGATGAAAACGTTTATCACCTCCTTGTTCTGCCTCAGGCCATGGCTTTAACAGGAACTAGAGTGGAGTTCTCCAGCTGCAGCCAATACTTTGTTTGCTTGGCACCTCTAACTATCTCCTCTTACTAGACAATCTAACTGTCACTCTACAGTGGCACTTGCAGTAAAGAATGAATGCCCAGAACAAAGTGATAATCAACTCAGCAGGAGTATAAATGGACAGGAAACTTAAAGCTAGTCAAATAATGCCATGAGTCATATAATTATATGGCCATTGAACAGTTTGTCCAAGCTGTTTGGGTCATGACCCAGCTTCAGGCTTCAATTCTCTAGATGTGCCTAACTGGTGGAAAGTTGGTGGCAATGCCGGCACCCATGGCAAATGGTACAAAATCTGTGTGCTTAAAACTGAGGAGAGATGGAGGGCGGGGGAATCAATATACTTTTTTCTGTTGTTTTAAGTATATTACAAAGAAATAGAGGAAGTTAAAAATAGGTACAGAGAAACATAGTATGAACATGCAATTCTAGATGTTAGTCCAGAATTTCAATGGAGCTCAAGGTTTCTTGCATGCAGAGAATTTATCATTGTTTTCAGTCAATCTTGGGAAGTTGTCTCTGGAAAATGTAACCATTTCCACCAGAGCAGGAGATCGGAATAGAAATTGTACTAACTGTGCAGCAATTTTATTTTTAATATCTATGTATTCCACTTACCACAACAGTAATGACCTGATGCAGGGCAGTGTCATAACATTTTTTCCCAGATCTGGACCTTAGCGTCCAAAATATGGGTGTTAGCATGAAAACCTCCAAGCTTAGTTACCAGCTTGGACCTGGTAAAGCTGCCACCAGACAGGAATTATACAGTGCCTAGCTCACTGTGGTCTCCCCAAAACCTTCCCTGGGGGACCCCCAGACTCAGATGCCTTGAGTCCTACAACAAAGGGAAATAACCCCCTCCCCTTGTTTCCTGGTTACTTCCTCCCCTCCCTGGATGACCCTAGGAGATTCCCTGCTTCCAGTCCTGGAAACAACAAGTATCGAGAGAGCTAATCTCTCTCCCCCTCTCACCCAGAGGGGATGCAAAATCAGGCTTAGTAAATCTAACACAAAGAGATTTTCTCCCTGACTTCTTCCTCCCACCAATTCCCTGGTGAGCTGCAGACTCAATTTCCTGGAGTCCCCACTAAAGAAAAACTCCAACAGGTCTTAAAAATAAAGCTTTATAAAAAGAAAGAAAAATACATTAAAAATAGTCTCTGTATAAGGTGAAAATATACAGGGACAATTGCTTAAGAAAAAAAAGTGAATAAACAGCCTTATCCAAAAAGAATACAATTTAACACATTTCAGCAACTACACACATGTAAATACAAAAAAAAACAATATAAACTTATTGTCTTACTATCCTTGTACTTACAACTTGGAAACAGAAGATTAGAAAGCCAGGATATAGAAAAATCACTCTCAGAGCTGAGAGGGTCAGACCCAAGACAAAGAACAAAGAACTCACACCCAAAACTTCCCTCCACCCAGATTTGAAAAAGTCTTGTTTCCTGATTGGTCCTCTGGTCAGGTGTTTCAGGTTACTGGTGTTACCCCTTTACAGGTAAAAGAACATTAACCCTTAGCTATCTGTTTATGACAGCCAGTTACTTGGAATGAATAAGCAGCTGGATTTTTGCGGCATAGCCTAGCGAGTCACAAATCTCCCAGGAATCTCTTGTCACCTTGATGATTATTGAGTCAGTCAAGGGCGGCTGCAGGAAAAGCACATCTGCCACCAGCAGCCTAACCAAACTTACATGGGTCTGCCTCATTTACACAAAGGCCCTTTAAAGACCACTTAAGACTCCTTTGTACTACCAGGGACCTTGGTATAAACAACACTCAGACTAGTGGTATACCCCATGGATCTGTACTGGGCCCAGTCCTGTTCAACATATTCATAAATGATCTGGAAAAAAGAGTAAATAGTAAGGTGGCAAAATTTGCAGATGATATAAAACTACTTAAGATAGGTAAGTCCCAGGCAGGCTGCAAAGAGCTACAAAAGGATCTCTCAAAACTGGGTGACTGGGCAACAAAATGGCATATGAAATTCAATGTTGATAAATGCAAAGTAATACACATTGGAAAACATAATCCCAACTATACATATAAAATGATGGGGTCTAAATTAGCTGTTACCACTCAAGAAAGAGATCTTGGAGTCATTGAGTGGATGTTTTCAGAGAACTATCCACAATGTGCAGCGGCAGTCAAAAAAGTGAACAGAATGTTGGGAATCATTAGAAAGGGATAGATAATAAGACAGAAAATATCATATTGCCTCTATATAAATTCATGGTACACCCACACCTTGAATACTGTGTGCAGATGTGGTTGCCCTGTCTCAAAAAAGATGTATTGGAATTGGAAGAGGGTCATAAAAGGGCAACAAATGATTAAGGGTATGGAATGACTGCCATATGAGGAGAGATTAATTAGATTGGGACTTTTCAGCTTGGAAATAGACGACTAAGGTGGGATATGATTGAGGTCTATAAAATCATGACTGGTGTGGAGAAAGTAAACAAGAAAGTGTTGTTTACTCTTTCTCATAACACAAGAACTAGGGGTCACCAAATGAAATTAATATGCAGCAGGTTTAAAACAAACAAAAGGAAGTATTTTTTTCACACAACACACAGTCAACCTGTGGAACTCCTTGCCAGAGGAAGTTGTGAAGGCCAAGACTATAACAGGGTTCAAAAAAGAATTAGATACATTCATGGAAGGTAGGTCCATCAGTGGCTATTGGCCAGGATGGGCAGGGATGGTGTCCCTAGCCTCTGTTTGCCAGAAGCTGGGAATAGGCAACAAGGAGTTGGTCACTTTATGATTACCTGTTCTGTTTGTTCCCTCTGGGATACCTGGCATTGGCCACTGTCAGAAAACAGGATACTGGGCTAGATGGACCTTTGGTCTGACCCAGTATGGCTGTTCTTATGTTCTTATACTGCTTCCAAGATTCCAAGCATTTAAGAAGCAATGCCGAGACCACTGCATGCAATAGGCTGGAAAATGAGGGCACCCTAGGCATGCCCAATGTGAAGAATTTTAAATTGAAAGATAAACATTTTTATTTAACATGTAGGCTTTTCTGTAGCCTGTAGTATCAGCATTTCAGATCCTCATGGTTCTCTCTTCCACAGCTTACTTCCAGGCCTTCTACCCCTGACAGTCTCAGCAGCAATCATGCCCCCCTTTACTACAACTTACCTTTCTTTCCTTCTTTCTTACAGTGGAACAGCCTCAGCCAATCTGGCGTCTTGTAATGAGGATTGGCTAGACATAAGTGCTCCAGCCCCGAAAGGCAAGTCTCCCTTCCTGTTACATGGAAGTATTTCAGATGTGAAAATTGGAGGAGGCACAGAGAGGAAAAATAGAAGAGGAGAAAAGAGCACCGACAAATGATTTTAAGGTAGTATAAAAGTGAAATAATTGATGATGGCAATATAAAGGGAGAAAAGAAATGAAAAGGGCAGAACAATCTGAAAATGGAAGTGGAGTACATTAAAAATCCACAATTTTCTGAGAACCAAAGGAAGCACCTAGACATTAAGAACATAAAGGGAGAGGAAGAGGTAGGGTGGGGGGAGGGGAAATGAGAGAATTAAATTAGACAAAACTGCTCTAAAATAATGTTAATGGTGTAATCTTCCTAATCCAGGGAATTCAAAGTTCATGTTCAAAATCTTTCCAAAGGGTGTTGATTGGCATGAATGACTCCTGCTGATATGCAGGTAAAATTCAGCAGACTAACAGATATCAAGGCAGCCACTGTGGAATGGAATACAATAGCTCTATCACTGCATCAGCAGTACAGTATATAGTGAATTAGTGTGCTCGGTACAAGACTTGGTTCAGGCTTTTATCAAAGCCCATCTCTATTTTTGAGAGTCTCAGTTAACACTAAAATATCTTCTAATGAAAAGGGAGTGTAATCGATGGGATTAAATTTTGGCAGTACAGGGCTTGATAAAAAGCCTGCTGAGTTCCATGGGAGTCTTTTTCCATTCGCTTTGATGGGCTTTGGATCAGGCTCACGATTGGTTTGTCAGACTGGCGTGAATTGGGGGAAAGCAGGGAGGGAACCTAGCAACCTCTTAACTGGAGGGCTACCAGAAAGCTGCTTTATTCTGAAAAACACTTCCACTAACATAGGTTATTTATCCCACTGTGATAGTCTTGGCACCTTGTTTGCATTTAACCCCAGTATGGTCATGTTGCTGCATGACTGAGCTTTTTCTTCACTAAAGTTACATCCACCAGAAATCAATTTGTTGGTAAAAATTCATGATGCTTTTGAAAGCATGTACTTTTATGGATAACCTGTTTTCTGATTTGCCAAAGCAGCTCGGTAATGGTATGAATCACAATTATTGCTCTACATCTTTCAGAGAAATGAATAACTCTGCAACAATGATTTGACATGATAGAAATAAAGTCATTGTCACTTAAGTTCCAATCAGGAAGGGACTTTTCTTTCTTTTCTTTTTTTTTAGCATAGTTAATCTTGTAAGTGGAGTGAGAATTTTTACAGTGCTATATACGTAATAAATGCAATAGAATATTGTCACAGATCATCATCTGCAATGAAGATTGACAGCTCTTGCATGGACAGTAAACCAGTTGTGGTTTATTAATAAGCCAGATCATCAGTTGCTCACCAGGAACTTTTGGTGAATTGGAATTGGGGAGGTTTGGGAAGTTGGACACAAATGTTCCCAAATCCCAGAGCTGTTCTATGCTGTGGCTGGTGCCAAAAGTATATAGAAGAAGAACCTTCTTATTCTGGAGTGATGTCCCTTTCTACGAGTGCCCTGAAGTCTGAAACTCCACTTTGAGATGTTGGTAAAAATTGTGCAGCTGCAACACTGTATCATACACTGTTCACGCATCAGTACAATCTAATCTTTGTTTCTTTTCATAGAATAGACCAGATCTTGGGCCATACTAATTCTTTTTGTATTGCTCTGGTGGTTAAGCACCACCATGCTGAAACTAGGGCTGCTCAGGGTGCAGCAGCACCTCTGGCTTGAAAAGGTTTACAGGTTTGTTCAATGGCTTTCAGTGCCCCCACTATAAAAAATTGTTCCAGCCCCTCTCAGCACCACCAAGATGACATAACTGTTTTAGTGCTTTGCTGAACTGGGGCCTTAAACCTGCCCTTTGAGCATGTCTACACCTCATCTAGGAGCAAGTCTGCCAGCCAGGTCCACGGATGTGTGCAAGTGCTCTAAAAGTGGCTGTGTAGACGCTGAAGCTGGAACTCAGGCTCTGAAGCATGGAGGGGAGGAGGTAGGCTTGAGATCCTGAGCTTCAGGTCAAGCTGCAAAGTCCCAAGCAACATCCACACAGCTATTTTTAGAGTGCTAGCGTGAGCCCTGCTAACCCAAGTCTGTGGACCCAGCTAGGAGGCTCACTCCCAGATGCAGTGTAGTCATGCCCTTAGGAGCCAGCAGATTCCACTAGCTGGAGAGAAGTTTGACTAGTATAGATGTGGCTTAATTGACTGTGTGGCCCCACTGGCCCTCTGGCATACAGAGCATGTCAGGGCAGGAGGGATCAGTGACTTCTAGTGCTTCCAGCTAAAGTAATGACCCCTAGGCAATTGTTCGAAGTGAGTTCAACTTGGAGCTACCTTAAAGTGTCTCTAAGTCACACAGGAGACCCAAGTAGCCCCTGGCCTGCTGAACCCTGGGGCTGGAGGATTTGCTGGAAGGTGGTATACACTTACTACAGTCACGTTTCCTTCCCTTTCCCCCTACTCTTCCCAGTCCCTGTGAGAACTCAGCCCAGCGTATGTGGTGTTTGTCTGTAAATGTAATCTTCATCAAATCTTAATGATTTAAGAAGAAAATCCTCACGGAAATGTGCAAGTTCATTTTGGATGATCTTTGAACCCTTTCCTTCTGGCAGTGGATTTGATCATGAAATTTCCTTATCGCAATTCACTTTGTTTGTTTGTTTGTTTGTTGCAATGATATCTGAATTCCTTGGACGAAAACGGGAATTGGAAATCAGACACCAAATGTACGCTGCTTATATTTTGGGGAAAACAGTCCATTAATTTTAATTAAACGCCAAAGCCTGTTTCCCTTCAATGTCGAGCAGTAATCTATTCCAGCAAATTAAGATGAACCTAGTTTTACATAACCGTGAGGCTAACATCAAGGAGCACATCACTGAACTAGCATTCCAGAGCCTGTCTCTGCATTAATATTCTTGGAGACAGGCTCCATTCCTCCAATGACCAGACCAGCCTAATTTCAGTTTTGATACATTTCTAATTACCAGACACTTTAAAGCTGAAAATTGCAGAAGTTCCCCGGAGAACTATTATTTTTCGTTAAATTTCTGTGAAATTCCTCAACTTATTATCTCACACTGATCTTTTGTTCTGTGAGTACAGTGAAGCTTTTCCCCGCATGCTAGGAAATAAGACTTTGATAACTAATCCAACTTACTTTGGTCAATTATGTTAGCGCCACTTACATGCCAATTTTGTTTTAGTCAGGTTGAGCCAATATGATAAGAGGATATTTATGTAAATAAGCTTATTATTTAAAAAATAGGGTATTGTGGGTTTTTTTGGTAGCATTTACCTGTTTCCCTAAGGTTGTATTGGCCTGTTTTTTAAGTACCCGGGGAATGAGGGGAGTGGTACTTGACATTCAAGGTTGTGTGATAAAAATTGCATAGAAATGTAGGCTGCTAATTGAAACTAGATCAGGGTTCATTCAGTGGTCAATGAAATAGAGGACTTACAATTTTCCATTAGCAACTTGCTAATAGAGAACTATAGAGCAGTAGCTCAATGTTGACCTTTGGAGGGATGATGTAGAATATGACAGCCTTCCATTTACTTTTCAGAATCTGTTATTCTCTCCTCTAATTAGAAGATATTTATTGGTAATCCACCCACTAATGCATTTTCATGTGAATTAAATCAGAGGTAAATTTTTATCTATGGATAAAGAGAAGTTCTTAGTTTCATATTTATCCTCTGCACCAGATGATGCTCCTGATATCAGTATTAAGGATGGATAATGTACGGTAGTAACAATATTTGATGGTGCCCTAAACTTTAATGCAATGAGATGGGATAACGTGGATGGCAGCTTTGTCTGAGTTTGGGACTCGGTCCTGCATTTCTGCTCAGGTACAATTCCTATTGAAGCCGATGGGAGCTTCTCTTAATGGCTGACCCGTATATGTTTAGGTAAAGCGAACTGGGCCAGACTGTGATAATCTTACTCCTGCTGAACTGCGAATGCAGCCTTGAACTCAGCAACTGGTACTTTGGACCCATCCCTGCCATGTGCTGAGCAATCCACACAAGGTGCTATGTAACTTCAACCCTGATTCAGGGCATGGGTTTTATGGCCATTTAGTACTTTACAATGCTGGGCCCTTAGACACAGCCACATTAAAGGTAGGAAAGAGTATCATTGCTATTGCATCTTTTCATTGTGCTGCTTGTCACAGTTCAGGACAGTGGCCTCTGTATTTCTCCTCAGTGGCTCAGCAAGGACATTCAGCCCTCAGGCTTCCAGCTCCTCTCTTGCATGGAGTTGTCTCTCTCTGTGTATCTCTCATCTGCCCAGGGTATTTCCAGTATGGTCAGTTCCCTGCCTTCACTGTGTAATTCCCAGCAGAGACAATCTGGCTAACCAGATCTGTTTGCTTTCTCTTCAGAGAGGGAAAGCAGTTTAATTGCTACAGATATATTACCACAGAGTTCTTTCTAAGCAAGCCTACATTATTATTAACAAACAAACATTAGAGAGAACGTATTAAGAACAATAAAAGAACCTCCCCGCCTGCTAATAAGCTTACCAGGCATCACCCCACCCTAGGGGTTTCTTTCAGAGATTCAGTTCAGAACAAACACACAATTTATGGGGCCTCTCCAGGCCAAGTCTTTCCAATCCTTCTGTAAAGACTGAGACCCACTATGAACCCTCCAGGCTTGTCCTGGAGTCTCCAGGACTTTTATTGATTCATACTAGTATGCATCTAATGTATGTGAAAAGTGCATGTTAAACTTGACTATTTATCCAAAGTGAATTTCAGAATGTAACTTTTGCAATCTCAGTTATGTTTATTACATATCCTCCAATCAGGAATCAGAAACAATACTATATGACTGATGTAATAACAGTATTTCCAATCCCAGGTGTTCAAAAATCATTAAAACATGAGGAACTGGTTACCAAGAGGCAGTATGCTGGACTAGGTGGACTAACCTAACTCATGGTGGGAGAGCTTATTTTCCTTAAGAAAATCTATAGATGTTGGAGTTTAGTTTCAAAACTCTGGAAGGATTTCATAGGAAAAAAATTATTGCCAAACCTGGAGATCCTTCTCTGAAGCTCTCACTAAGAGTGTGTCTACACTGCAGGATTCATTTGAGGGTATATAGCAAACATGCATGCATAACTTCCTGTACCTATTGGGTTCCGGGAAGTGGGCGGGCGGAAGCCTGCCCACTGCTAAAGGATCCCCCCTCAGCCTAAGGGGAGAATCTCTACAGGACCTCAAAACCCAACTGAGTATGGGGGACACTAATAAAAGAACAGGGACAGGAGTGCGGTCAGAGGGTTAAAAGAAGGGAGCCTGACGAGGACACCAAGCAGAGAACCTTGAACAGAGCCCGCTGCTCCTCGAAGGCGTCAAGGGAGCCGGTGGACACCGTGTCATAAGCAGATTGTTAAGGGTTAATGTCTCTTGTACCTGTAAAGGGTTACAAGCAGGGAACTGGACACCTGACCAGAAGACCAATCAGAAGACAAGATACTTTTAAAGTTGGGTGGAGGGAAGTTTTTGTGTGTGTTCTTTGTCCATTGTGTGTTCTTCTCTCAGAGGGTCTGAGAGAGACCAGACATTACTACAGGCTCTCTAAGTTTCTTTTCAGATAGTAAGTAAAAACAGGCGGTTTAGGCTTTTTGATTGTTTTACTCTATTTGCAATTGTGGATCTGGCTGGTTAACTTTTATATGTGTAGTTGCTGGGAAAATTTTGATTTGGTACGGGGGGAATGTCTCTTTCTGGTGTCTGTAAGCTATAGGACCCTGTAATATTTACATCTTGAAGTTACAGAGATAATTCTTTACTTTTTCCTTTCTTTTATTAAAAGATTTCTTTTTCTTAGAGAACCTGATTGATTGATTTTTTTTCCTTGTTTCCCTTGTGTTATTCCAGGGGATTGAGATAACTCACCAGGACGGGTGGGGGAGAGATAGAATCTATTTGTTTTCCTTGAATCTGTTTGCCTCTTTGTGGAAGGGAAGGGAGATGCTTCTCTGTATGGTGATTTAAGAGGTTGGATCAGTATCTCTCAGGATAGCCCAGGGAGGGAAATTCTGGGAGGGGGAAAGGTGGGGGAATGGTTTATTTCTCCTTGTTTTAAGAACCCAAGGGATTTGGGTTCTTGGGGTCCCCAGGGAAGGCTGGGGAGGTCAGAGTGCCCCAAAACACTATATTTTGGGTGGTAGCAGTGCTATCAGATCTAAGCTGGTAATTAAGCTTAGAGGATTCAGGTGCTAGCATCTCATTTTCTGAACTCTAAGGTTCAGATCTGAGAAGGAATGCTATGACACATCGCCCATAGGAACTCTGCCAGGATTCGTGAACGGACAGAGGATCAGAAACAAGCCCCACAGTCATAGGGATCTCCATTGGCCAACCTCCTCTCCCTGCTTGTGTAGATGGCCATTTTAGCCAGGGCTAGGAGGAGGTTGACCTGGAGGTCCCGTAACTTTGTGAGGCCACGGATAGGGAATGCATAGAGAAGGAGGTGAGGGAAAAAGTGCTGCCAGAAATGCAACAGTATATTCGTGAGGAGTCCGTATAGGGGCTGCAATCTGGCGCACTCTAATTAAACGTGCACCAGGGTCTCCCTCACGCTGCAGAAGGAGCAGGTGTCTGGGACAGGCATAACTCCCTGTACCTATTGGGTTTCTGGGAACTGGGCGCTCAGAAGCCCGCCCAATGCTAAAGGATCCTCCCCCAGCCTAAGGGGAGGAACCACAGGGCCACAGAACCCACTGAGTTCGGGGGACAACTAATAAAAGAACAGGGACAGGAGTGCTATCAAAGGGTCATAAGAAGGGAGCCTGATGGGGACACCGAGCAGAGAACCCCGGACAGCACCCACTGCTCCTCGAAGGTGTCAAGAGAACCAGTAGACGCCGCCCAGAGGAACTCCGCCCAGATACGTGAACGGACCAAAGACCGGAAACAAGCCCCACAGTCATAGGAGTCTCCATTGGCCAACCTCCTTTCCCTAGTTACGTAGATAGCCATTTTAGCCAGGGCAAGGAGGAGGTTGACCAGGAGGTCCTGGGACTTTATGAGGCCATGGATAGGGAGTGCGTAGAGAAGGAGGTGAGGGGAAAAGTGCTGCCAGAAACTCAACAGTATATTCGTGAGGAGTCAGTATAGGGGCTGCAACCTGGCACACTGTAAGTAAACATGCGCCAGGATGTCCCTCACATTGCAGAAGGGAAAGGTGTCTGGGACAGGCATAACTCCCTGTAGCGGGGTGGTTACCCGCTCCTGCCCCTTGGAGTGGAAAAGAGCCCAGGAGAGGGCTGTGGCTGGAGCAAGAAGCCTGGGCTGATTAGGGAAGGTAGGCTCAGCTGTGGCCAAGCCCCAATCAGGCCCAGCTGGCCCCTATAAGAGGCAGTGAGCTAGGAGCCCAGGCAGTCTCCCTCTGGCTGTAGAGGGAGAAGGGCCTGGCTGCAGGGGGCTGGACACAGGGTACCTGAGTGGAGCAGGGCTTGGGAAAGTCAGAGGAGCTGGGGAGCTCCAGCCTGGAAAGCCCCAGGCTGTGGCCTAGCATAAGGCCAACAGGCACTAGGGGTTGCAGAGGGCAGCCCAGGGGTAGGCAAAGGCAGCAGGTCCAAACCCAACCTTGTCAGTGATGAGCAGTCTGCTCCAGGGCTTGGGGGCTAGATGATGACTGGCAGTAGCCTTATACTGAGGTGAGGTGGGGATAGTGGGTGGGGGTTTCCTGGGGATGGGAGACCCTCAGAGAAAGAGGTTACTGCCAGGGGGCAGTACCCCAGCTAACAGGGCACCGAGTCTGGGAGGGACACAGGGGACAAGTGGTAGCGGGACACTGGCCTGCAGATGGTGCTCCTGGCTGGAAAATGAGCTAATTCCCAGAACAGACCAGCAGGAGATGCCACGGGGGTGAGTCCCACACCCCCCTAGTATAAACAGTGGTTAATATGGTGAGGCATGCATTGACACAGTAAAGTTACACTTGAAGGGTTGTGGGTATGTACCTGGAGTTGTCTGCTGGACCAAGCCTACGTCCCATCTGCTATTTTTAGCAATGTAGCAGTGTCCTGTTACCTTTCACTGCTGGACCATGTTACCTCCTTAGGAAAAGAGTCCAGCAGTGTGGCAAGGCTGCCATATCCCTGGTCCTGGAGCCCTTCTCCATCATAGGGAATGGCTCTGGCAGTGGGGAAAGGCTCCGGCAGCTCTCCGCTACTGAAGCCCCATCTCACCACAATAAAAGGCTTTGGCAACAGGGAGCAGCTAAAGGCTTTCCTTATTGCCTCCCCTCTCCCAGAGCCTTTCACCGATTATGTGTGGACACAGTGTGCTTTTCACTGCGGCATGTAGCTACACAAATGACATGCTGCCAAAAATGAATCAGTCTAACACAGCTAAATCCTAGTATCTTTTTTAGCAGAAGTTACCTAATCTGAAAGCAATGAAGCTTTTGCACAGGATGACAGCCTCCTGTCAGTGTTTGGTGTGGGCTAGGAAACCATTTTCATTACTTCACTTAGTTTAACAGTGAAACTGGAGAAGTAAACAAATTGAGGAAAAAACTGTTTCACTCGAGGCCCCTAATCACTCCCTTTATATTCAGTGAACTGCATTTGGAATGATTCTCCAGTCTGATTAAGAAGTCACTGGTAAAAAGGACTTAAAAATGACTATAATTACTCAGTCCAATGGTCCATCTAGCCCAATATCCTGACAGTGGCCAGTGCCGCGTGTTTCAGATGGAATTAACAGAACAGGGTAATTAGCAAGTGACCCACCCTCCTCTTGTCTAGTCCAAGCCTCCAGCAGTCAGAGGTTTAGAGACACCAAGGGGAAGAGATTTCATTTTGATCATCTTTGCTAACAGCCATTGATGGACCTATACGCCACGAATTTACCTAGTTATTTTTTGAACCCAGTTATAATTTTGGTCTTCATCTCCTGACAATGAGTTCCACAGGTTGCGTGTGTGTGAAGGAGTACTTCTTCCTTGTGTTTGTTTTAAAGCTTGGTCTATTAATTTCACTGGGTGATGCCTGGTTCTTGTGTTATGTGAAGGAAAACACACCACTCGTGATTTTATAGACCTCTGTCATATCCCCCTTAGTTGTCTCTTTTCAAAGATGAACAATCGGTCTTCTTAATCTCTCCTCATATGGAAACTGATCATCTAATCATCTCTGCTAATCACAGAATATCAGGTTTGGAAGGGACCTCAGCAGGTCATCTAGTCCAGCCCCCTGCTCAAAGCAGGACCAATCCCCAACTAAATCATCCCAGCCAGGGCTTTGTCAAACGTGACCTCAAAAACCTCTAAGGAAGGAGATTCTACCACCTCTCTAGGTAACCCATTCCAGTGCTTCACCACACTCCTAGTGAAAAAGTTTTTCTCAATAGCCAGCCTAAACCTCCCCCACTGCAATTTGAGACCATTACTCCTTGTTCTTTCATCTGCTACCGCTGAGAACAGTCTAGATCCATCCTCTTTGGAACCCCCTATAAGGTAGTTGAAAGCAGCTATCAAATCTCCCCTCATTATTCTCTTCTGCAGACTAAACAATCCCAATTTCCTCAGTCTTTCCTCATAAGTCATGTGCTCCAGCCCTCTAATAATTTTTGTTGCCCTCCACTGGACTCTTTCCAATTTTTTCACATCCTTCTTGTAGCATGGGGCCCAAAACTGGACACAGTACTCCAGATGAGGCCTCATCAATGCCGAATAGAGAGAAATGATCACGTCTCTCGATCTGCTGGCAATGCTCCTACTTATACAGCCCAAAATGCCGTTAGCCTTCTTGGCAACAAGAGCACACTGTTGACTCATATTCAGCTTCTCGTCCACTGTAACCCCTAGGTCCTTTTCTGCAGAACAACTGCCTAGCCGCTCAGTCCCTAGTCTGTAGCAGTGCCTGGGATTCTTCTGTCCTAAGTGCAGGACTCTGCATTTGTCCTTGTTGAACCTCATCAGATTTCTTTTGGCCCAATCTTCTAATTTGTCTAGGTCCCTCTATGTCTTATCCCTACCCTCCAGTGTATCTACCACTCCTCCCAGTGTAGTGTCATCTGCAAACTTGCTGCGGGTGCAGTCCATGCCATCCTTCAGATCATTAATGAAGATACTGAACAAAACCCGCCCCAGGACCGACCCCTGGGGCACTCCACTTGATACCGGCTGCCAACTAGACATCGAGCCATTGATTACTACCTGTTGAGCCCGACGATCTAGCCAGCTTTCTATCCACCTTATAGTCCATTCATCCAGCCCATACTTCTTTAACTTGCTGGCAAGAATCCTGTGGGAGACCATATCAAAAGCTTTGCTAAAATCAAGGAATAACATGTCCACCACTTTCCCCTCATCCATAGAGCCAGTTATCTCATCTTAGAAGGTAAATAGGCTAGTCAGGCATGACTTACTCTTGATGTATCTGTGCTGACTGTTCCTGATCACTTTCCTCTCCTCGAAGTGCTTAAAAATTGATTCCTCGAGGATCTGCTGCATGATTTTTGTAGAGACTGAGGTTAGGCTGACTGGCCTGTAGTTCCCCATTCTGGCCTGTTGTTGCTCTTCTCTTCTCTGTTCTGTTTTTTTTCCAGTTCTAATATATCTTTTTGTGAAATGAGACAATCAAATCGCATACATTATTCAAGGTGTGGGTGTATCACGGATTTATAAGTAACATTATCATTTCTGTCTTCTTATCTATCCCTTTCCTAATGGTTCCTAACACTGTTAGTTTTTTTTGACTGCTGCTGCATATCGAGCAGATGTTTTCAAAGAATGATCCATGATGACTCCAAGATCTTTCTTGAGTGGTAACAACTAATTTAGACATCATCATTTTGTGTGTATAGTTGGGATTATATTTTCCAATGTGCATTACTTTGCACGTATCAACCTTGAATTTCGTCTGCCATTTTGTTGCCCAGTTACCCAGTTTAGTGAAATCCCATTGTAACTCTGTAAAATTACTCAAATAATTTTGTATCATCTGCAAATTTTCCCACCTCACTGTTTACTCCCTTTTTCCAGCTCACTTATGAATATATTGAATAGCGCAGGTCACAGTACAGGTTCTTAGGATACCTCTCTCCGTTGTGAAAACTGATGATTTATTTCTAACCTTTCTTTCCTGTCTTTTAACCAGTTACTGATTCATGAGATGACCTTCTCTGTTATCCCATGACCACTTACTTTGCTTAAGAGCAAAGCAGGACCTTGTAAAAGGCTTTCTGAAAGTTCAGATATACTGTATCAACTGCATCACCTTTGTTCACATTCTTGTTCACTCTCTCAAAGAATTCTAATAGATTGATGAGGCACGATTCCCCTTTACAAAAGATGTGTTGACTCTTCCCCAACAAATCATGTTCATCTGTATGTCTAATTCTGTTCTTTACTATAGTTTCAACCAGTTTGCTTGGTACTGAAGTTAGTCTTACTGGCCTGTGATTGACAGAATCATCTCTGCAGCTTTTTATAAAAATCAGCATTATGTTATCTATTCTCTAGTCATTTTGTACAGAGGGGAAGGTTACGTACCATAGCTAGTAGTGCTGCAATTTCATATCTGAGTTTCTTCAGAACTCTTGGATGAATATCATCTGGTCCTGGTGACTTATTACTGTTTAGTTTATCAGTTGGTTCCAAAACCTCCTGATGCCTACGGATGCTGCACAATGGCTCTGAAATGGCTGTGAAGCAGTAGAGTGGGAAAATGTGCTTTTCGTGACATTGGTGCAAATCGTCTTTAAACAAGCACAAAAGATTTAAACCTATTTGACCCTGCCAGCAGGTAGGGGATCTTGGGGGACAACTACTGCACTGGTGGGGAGCAGTATAAGTGCAAAATAAACTTTATTAAGAAAATGCAAAAACAGGGAAAATTCAATAGTGAGGGGTATGGGGTTTGTTAAGGTAGACAATTGGGGAGGGGTTTCTTTTAGTAAATAGTATAGGGGGTTTCAATAGTGGGGTACAATACAGTGGGGTACAATACAGTTGGTAACCAATTAACACTGAAGTATAAATGTAACAGGTAGCTAACAATTTCTATGTAAAGGGTGTGTCACAGCAGCATATAACCAACTAACAGTTATGGGTAAAATGTGTTAAATAACCAACAACTCTAGGTAAAAATGTGTCACAGTGGTGTAAATGTAAAATGTGAGGTGTGTCAGAGAGAAAAAGGGTAACCAATGGGGTTTGATGCTAGACTTCAGTAATACAATTGAGGTTTGGCAGCAGTAGGAGTGGGGTGAACACGTGGGGGAAGGGATTAAAAGAGAGAGAGAGAGAGAAAGGCAGTGGTAGAGGAATGAGGTTGGGGAATGGGGGAAGAAGAGCACGTGGTGGAGCAGAGACCAAAGGCAGAGGCGCTGCGGAGGGAGATTTAAACTCAGGGAGACACAGAGAACAGACAGGCTGCAAGTTTAAACAGCAGAGCGACTGCAACGAGAGACTGGGGAGCTCGGGGGGAGATATGGGCAAGCTTGGTGGGGGGGTTAGGGCAGCGGGAAGACAGACTTAACCACAATTATACAGAACCCAGCAAAATCTTATTTATGATCTAACTTAACCAAGACTACACAAATTAGCAAGTAACAGAACACAATGCAACAATTCTTTTTTAAACCTAACTTACAGAGCACAATACAAACAATTCTTTAAACCTAACTTAACCACAGCTATGCAAAATGAAATTACAACTTATCTAGACTAAGAACCTGATTCTAATAGGTGCACCTTACACTATGCCGATTCTTTGATCGGGAGGGGGAGCAGTTCCAGAGGGCAGAGTGGTGTGTGCCCAGGGTACAGCCCCAGGGTGGGGGGGGGTGGCTGCAGCAGTGGGGCGGTTGCAAGCCAGCGGCCCAGGATACAGTCCAGGAAGGCACAGCTTAGCAGCGGCACAGGCTTATTTTTAGCAGCAAAGGCGCTGCGGAGCAAGAAACAGATTACAGATACAGACCAAGGAGTTAGCTTGGGTCTGTCTGCTGGGGAAACAAGGCCAGCAGCTAGGACAGGGGGAGTCTGCAAGAGGGAGTTCTTACCAATCCCTAGGACAGCAGCAAGCACAGAGGCAGGAACAGCAGTAGCATCGGAGGATGGAGAGAGGACTCGATTCGCTTACAATAATCAGGAGATCTCCAGGTACAAATTCGTTGTTTGTGGGAGGGGAGTTTAAAAATGGGGGTACTCTCAAAAACAAACGAGAGCGGGGAGAGGGCCCCCCCAAAGACCCCTAGCTGATCAGACCAGGTGGCAAAGCAAGGACCTTCCCCGAGGTCTGATCAGAAAATGTCCGGCTTTAAAGGCAAACTCAGGCAGTTTCCCACCAGTACTTTTGATTGGCTCCTCTTGATACAGGGGAGGAGAGAAGGCAGGGAAAGGCTGCAGGTAAGCATAGGCATGCCTGGGCATGTTCTGAGCCACAGCTATGACTCATATGCTTAATTAGTTGGCCACTTCAGGTGTTGCATTTCTGGGCAGCACCCCCCACACCGAGCCCGGGTCTGAACAAAGGAGCCAAACAAAGAAACAAGAAGCCCCCTCCCTAGGCAGAGCAATGGCTTCAGTTAGTCTGTACAAGCCATTCCTATGAATAGGGCTGTGACTTTAGTTAGCACAATGGCCGGGAGGGGCGGCCACACAGGACAAACAGAAAGGAGATGGGAAAAAAGAATGCAGCAGGGGGACAGCTGTAACAGACACTATTGAAAGAAGAGATTTTTAATAATTATCAGGGCTTTGTGTTTTAGAATTTTTACATGCAGCATTCAGTAGAGCCATGCCCATATCAAAGTCCCAGACCTGTATATCCCCAACCAGAGGGTAAAATTGGATCTAGATTAAGCTAGCTCACAAGAAATAGTAGAGAAGCTGTGGTGATACAAACCAGGGGCCCGAGTTGGTATCTAGATTCCCATTTGGGCTTGTATTCAGGCAGCTAATATGTGCTGTTGCTTGTGCTGTTCTGGCTTCACTGCTATTTTTAGTGAGCTAGCTTAATCAAAGCTAGTTCAGATCTGAATGAGCTTAATCAAAGCTTGTTCAGATATGCCTATCTGAGCTGAAATCACACCTTCCCATTGCAGTGTAGACATAACTTAAGCCACCTAGGGCAGGAGGGGAATATGAATTATATAGGATGGTTCAAGAAAACTATTCTCTATTAACCTATGTGAGGTTTTAAATAATTTTATAGAACCCCATTGTATTAAATTCCGTATGAATTCTCCGTAAGGGTAAAGCTAAACAAATAATTTGCAAAGAACAACTCAGCTCACAAATCTAGCAACTCTTATTCTGTTCATGAAATTTCTGCAGCTGGATCAGTTTTTTTTCCAATTAAACCAATATTGAAAAGTATTCTGTGAAGTTCAGTTTAACTTTAACGCTATAGCTTGACTGAAAATACCTCTCTGTACGTACACCAAATTCTGCGTCGGCTGTGTTGGTTAGTTGTGAATGGTCAATAGTCAGAGAGTTTTGATATTTCAAGTTCATCTGACATAAATGCTGGCACGTACAACTCTCTCTCTGAACATGTGTACCAGAAGATCTTGTTTATGCAAATACCTCTAGAAAGAGAACATGATAGGAGGACGAGCATGGCTGAAACAAATGTATTTAAAAATTAGTGAATTTTGTGACTCTTTCCCTCCCTTTAGTATTTGCTGGCTCTGTTGAGAAACTATCCAGAGAGATGCAGCTGTTAACAGACAAAATGACAAGCGAGATCAGAATTCAACTTACTGACTGGAATCTCCTGGGCCTGCCAATTGGGAATCTTCCATAACAAGTCATGAAATTCACTTTGGGTTTTTCTTTCGACCTCCATAAATATTTTGCTCTAGAAGAAGAGACCATTAGAAATGGGTAGTGATGTATGGAAATGCAGTGAAAATAGCATGTAGGTTGTTTAGGGATATGCTCAC
This sequence comes from Gopherus flavomarginatus, assembly GCF_025201925.1. Lineage (NCBI taxonomy): Eukaryota > Metazoa > Chordata > Testudines > Testudinidae > Gopherus > Gopherus flavomarginatus. The sequence goes on from NC_066622.1 coordinate 130,061,291, forward strand.
TGAACCTGAAACACCCACGCTCAGTTCTTAAAACTGCTGCCCAGAAACAAACCACATTGTTCTCCATTATATTTCCTTTTTTAAAAAATGACACTGGCTCACAGTAAAGCCAGATCCATTAAAACGTCACTATTTTCATTACAAGGCAGAAAATCTCACTTTTTGCTAAAGGCAATCGCACTGGAAGCTTTCAGCTTCTTGCAACGGTAATAGGTTTGAATTTCAATGGAGGTGGAATGGATGATCAAAGTGCAAGCGCAGCATTTTCTTGGTCTAAATGTTACCCTGGAGGTCTAAATGGCTTGTAGCCACAACAAAAAGACCTTGATATAGGAGTGAAGTGAATTATTCCGGAACAACATGAGAAAATACAACTCTGATCATCAGAAGAAAGGATGGAAGGGAGGTGTGGTGAGATGAGATGGGAATCTTTACAGAGGGAAAAATACTTTTCTTTTTGAGGGTGTGGAGTGACCAGAGGAATGTGGAGAGAAAGGAAATTGAAGGATGTGGGGAGAGATTGAAAAAGGAAGGAACAAAAGCCACCCAGGAAGAAAATAAAAACATTAAAGAACTTAAATTGTTCTCAGTGCAAGGAAAAAAGCGAGAGGCATGAAACAGATTGGGCATCAGAGTTGACTAATAACACCATTAGCAAATCTGTACCCATTCATGTCTTGTATGGCACTCTCTTCTCTCAGCAATGACATGGAGCTACGGGTTCAAGGCAATGGCAGCAGCAGGTAGGAGAATGGAGTTGGAAGGAATTCCTGTTGAAGACATGAGGCTCCCTTTGAAATGAATGGTTCCATTCATGTGTATGGGAATTCTGCATTAGATTTTCAACACCCATCCCAGTTTGCATGCATACTAAGGCTCTGGCTTGATAAGGAATCTCCTTCCTTAGAGATTTTTAAGGTCAGGCTTGACAAAGCCCTGGCTGGGATGATTTAGTTGGTGTTGGTCCTGCTTTGAGCAGAGGGTTGGACTAGATGACCTCCTGAGGTCTCTTCCAACCCTAATATTCTATGGTTCTATGATTCTATAAAGGCAGTCTGCACTGGTATAACTACGTGGCTGCAGTTATACCACTGTGAATTGCCTCAGTGTAGGCAGGGCCTAACTATCTTCATTATAAAAGGTAGATTAACCCCTCTTTGTTCAAACGTCTTAATTATTTCTGTATCTATAATTCTGATGTAAGGATAACTGGAGAACCTGGGGCTTGGGCATGTGAGGCCTAGTGTAATGTTCTCCTTGGAGAGGGGAGAGAGTTGAGAAAGTACATGTCTTTATGGCTGGTGAAGACAACCAACAAATACTGTCTGTTCTCCTATTAAGGAAGATACAAGTACAAAGAGGGCCGGCTTTAGGGCGATTCCCCCAATTCCCAGGAATCGGGCCCCGCAGCATCCGGAAGGGGAGCCCCGTACCATTCGCTGAAGCGCCGCTGGAAACAGTGGCAACAAATTGAGCTGCCACCCAATTACCGCTGCTATCTTTGGCAGTAGCTCAATTGCTGCTGCTGTCTTCGGCAGCATTTCGGCAGCAGCTCTTTCGAATCAGGCCTCGCATGTCTTAAAGCCGGCCCTGAGTACAAGTAAATGCTTTTGTGCATTTGTATTATTTTAAACTCAATGGGGATTTTACTCTCAACTTCAGTGGGAGCAGAGTTAGGCTGAATACTTTTGAAAATGCCATCCGTGGTATTTCGCTTTAACCACCCACAGGCAATATTCTAGCATAAAAAGGATAACAGGTTGTCCACTGATACTCACCCTAACAAATTACAATGCATTAGGCACCACTATTTTCTGCTCTCTAAAATAGAGAGGATTTTACTAAATGAAACAAACAAACAAAAAAAAGGCAGAAACACAGTTACTTTGGGCAGGGATTTTGCAGTTTTGTTTTTTCTCTCCCATCAGCTGGCTGTTGCTTAGCTCACTTCCATTTAAGCCTTCCATCAATGCATTAAGCAATGAATCTGAGGGAATTTTGTCAGAAGTAATTGGTTGACAAAAATGAAACATAGTCATTGATGATGTTATATTCTGATAATGCCACTCTATGATGAACTACACTGGATTCTAGCGGCCATCACTCAGTTCACTGGACTCATACATTTTATTCGGATGAATTAAGTGAGCGATATTCCCCTGTGACCTTGGAAACAATGCTGATTTTATATCCAGAGAGTTTGCTGTGCATAAATGTGAGAAGCACTTACTTGTTTATGACAGATAGCTGTCTTTAATATGTCAGAATTTTTTCTGTGTAGAATCATTAGAAGACTAAACAGCATGATTTAAAAAAAAAAATGTAGAGATTGTAAAGTTACAAGCTAGCCCAGAAAAATGCAATCTTCCCTGAGCAAGGGCTGATGGGAGACAGGGAAAGGAGGGGCAATTATACAGAGGCCCCAGGTTCAGCCTCCTCCTCCAGCCCCATCCCTGTTTTCTTGCAGGATGGGTATACTGAGCGGTAGCCCCTGCTCTTCCCCTTGTGATAAGAACCACAATCTGATCGTGGCCAAACAGGGAATAGGGCAGGCTTTATGCCTCTTACGGTCCTGTACAACTGAGAGAAGGCCCAAAGAAATGCAATGCACAGAATTTTTTTGAGGCAGGTTTGGATTTGTTTGGGGGTATTTTGTTTGTGATCAAACCCTTACATTACTGAAATGAAAAGCGAGACCGAAATGTAAGTATAAGTATCTTTGAATAACACCATTAGCAAAACTAGGCCAACAAACTGTAGGTCTGCTCCTCCACAGGCTACGTACTGTCTTAGACTGTAAAAGGGCCTAACTTCAAAGTGCTCATCTGAGGGGAAAATGTCTGTTGACTGCAAGATTGAGCAATACACTATGTGCATAATATCTATTAATGTGAAGTATCTGTAAATATGCGAGCATAACCTGTACGCATTGACTAACAATATGCTTTAGAAAAGCCTCCACTCTTGATTTAAAAATAGTCAGTGCTGGAGAATCCACCTTGACAAGCTCTGCACAAGTGGGCACCTGCAGTCATGTGAAGCCCCAATTTACTTCAGTGGAGACTTTGAACTGGAGAGGAAGGATAGTCTGATGGTTACAGAAGTAACCCAGAACTCACAGGAAATGCAGATTCAGTTCCCTGCTTTGCCACAGACTTTGTGTGCGACCTTGGGCAAGTCACTTAGGCCTGGTCTGCACTAAAAAATTAGCTCCGTATAATTACATTGCTCAGGGATGTGAAAAATCTAACTCCCTAAGTCCCTGTGTAGACAGCGTTAAGTCTATGGAAGAATTCTTCTGTCAACATAGCTACTGCCTCTTGGAGAGGTGAATTACCTACTCATGAGAGAATCCCTTCTGTCAGTATCTACACTGAAGTGCTACCATAGTGCTGCCATAGTGACGCTACTGTAGAGTTTTAGTCTCTCTGATGTCTGTTTCCCACCTGTAAAAAGGAGACGATAGCATTTCCCCACCTCCCTAGAGGTATTGTGAAGATAAATACATTAAGGATTGTGAGTTGCTCAGATGCTATGGTAATGTGCACTGTATTAGTACCTTAGATGGAATGAGTGCAGACGTTTGCTTGTGTGGGTTCACTGCAGGACTGGGAACTTTGAAGTTTAATAAATTCAAAGAAGTTTGTGATGGGGAAAATTCCGAAGGCTGAGACAGACAAGTATTCAAATGTTCAATCAAAGTAGATTACAGGAACGTTTTGGATTTTATAGCCTGGAAATGAGATGGGAAAATAGATAACAGGCTTCCTTTCCTGACTGCCAGTGCTTCCTGGAGTAATTTTGCCAGCAGTATGTTTGTAAGCTAGGTCTTTGCATGTTTATACACAAACATGGTTATTTGGGACCCAACTGTGCCCATGTTGTATAAAAAGCAGAAGACACTACAATGTGTGTGAGTGTGTGCATATTACATATGAAATATAAATTTTCACTTCAGTTAAAAAGGCATGAATCCAAAATTTTCAAACATTGGAGCCTAAAGTTAGGATTGTAAAGCTTAATATGTGGCTCCTAACTAAGAGGACATGGTTTCAAAAATGCTGAAGTGTCGTGAGAGGTGTTGGGTGCTTAGACCTCTTGAGAATCAACCTGACAAAACGATTACAAACAAACAATTGAAGTAGTTTTTCCTCTGCTGAGACTTTAGTGATGTTTATATAACTGCTTTATTGACTCAACTACAATTTTGCTCTCATAGACTTAAGGTCAGAAGGGACCATTATGGTCATCTAGTCTGACCTCTTGCACAATGCAGGCCACAGAATCTCACTCATCCACTCCTGTAACAAACCTCTAACCTATGTCTGAGTTATTGAAGTCCTCTACCAAAGTATTGATTCTTATTTGTTCATTCTCTTACCAAGAAGTTCTTTTGGGTCATGAACTTAAAGTTTTGATATTTCTGGGTTTCTTCCTGCCCGAGTTCTCATGTATAATATTGAATTATACACATCATATTGTTCCACTTAGCCTTTCTCTATAAGTAATAAGTTTCTGTTGCTATGGTCTCTTTTTTCTATTTAATCTCTCTCCGGGCTTGTCAAAAGCACTCTGTTAAAATCCCAAATCCCTGGAATTTGACAGTTTTGGACTTTTTGTAAATTTCAGCAAAAGTTCAAGCCTGTGTTGCAACAACAATGAGGAATCCCAAGCGAGTCCGGACAAACGGATGCGGGAGCATGCACACGCAACATATAATATCGTTGCCTCCGTGGCTGAGGCCATATTGGAGTTAGAGCCTGGGAGAAAGCTAAGGAAGATTGCAGTGAGATTAAAATCAAAATAATAATAATATAAATGGTTACTAATAAAAACCTATGTATATATGGCAAGAGGAACAATTATTTTGGGAGGGGTGCTGCAAAGCCTCATACCTAACATTTGGAGGGCCATTAAAGGCAAAATAGACAGTAGGCATTCTACCCCTAGAAACCCTCAGGTGTGGGATATATTGCAAATAGATGCCCCTTGTCTTTGGCCGAAGATGATAAATGGAGTTCCAAAAAATTCAGTCCCAGCCCCATTTGCACTGTCATTGCCAACTACTATTTTTATACCTACTTGAAATAACTCCGTATACCTCTAAAGTTCTAGCAAGATACAATAACTTGTGATTCGGGCCTTACACCACACAACATGTATGAATGCTCATCCCAGCCCTTTCTTTTGAAGTGCAACCCCACTCTTCCCACCAGGAACTCTCTTAGCCCCTCCACTGGTCAAAAACTGAACACCTGGCAACCCTATGGTGAGGATGTTAACTTTTGAGCTACTCGCATGGAATCTGCCTTCCAGTTTAAGTGTTGAGTCAGTTCCAAATCCAGGTGCAGCCTTGTTTCTCAGATCCAGCCTGGATGTGGCCCAGAATGGCATTGTAAGAGCAACTGTTGGGTCAGCCTCTGAGATTTTTCCCTGGTGTGGCCGTGAACCCAAACCTTGAATCCCTGCCAGAGCCTCATTCAAACCTTTGTCTCACTTCTAGTATTTCTGGCTGATTTGGATTCATCCTGTCCTCCTGCTGTGGCTATTTAAAGAGTCAGGCCAGGTATTTTCTTCTCCTTTCTTTCTGATATTTCTTGAACTCTGTGATAACGATGGGGTATAGTAAATTGCTGGCAGATGTCATGCTGTTGGGTCCTTACTTTACTGAAATTCACTTCTTTACCACCCTAACTCTGCCATTCTGCTTGATTCTAACCTGAAAGCAACTGTCATCCTAATGCTATCCTGTCAACTGTATCTGTGTTTCTGTCTGGGATATCAGACTAGGAGCCTGCTCTTAGAGTCCTTTCTTGTAAAATCCAGGGGAGGTTTGACTGGAAGTAGTACAGAGTTAATACTTGACTGTTTTAATTTCAACCTCTGTAGGGGAGAGGATTAAGAGAATGCAGGAGTCCAATAAAGATGTCCTTAGAATTATATTACTACGTAGGAAGCTCAGAGATCTGGGTTCAGTTGCAAGCTGTGCCATAGATTTTGGGCAAACCATTTAATCTCTATACGTCTGTTTCCTCACATGTGAAATGGGGTAAATAATACTTCACGACCTCACAGGGGTGTGGGAGGATGGTGGTCGTGGGGTGCTTAGATACTACAGTAACAGGGACTAGAGATGAATTTAGATCTGATGCAGAAGAGGATGCAGAGTACAAGTGAGTCAAAAGCAGGACTATAAATCTAATGCCACAGACATCTTGAGGACTAATCCAGGACACAGACAGGAAAGTATGGAAAGATCATGCCGGAAGGAGGATCTTCTCTTGGCAGAAATAACCAAAGAGTTCAACCACAAGTGACATTATATTGCAGAAATGTCGTCCTTGAGAAGTTAATCCATTTTATCAGCTTGCATGCTCAGAGAGTTTAATAGGAATTTTTCCACTATCTCAGGAAAACAATTAGCAATTAGGAATTGCTCTCAAGTGTTCCTACAATTGGAAACAGCAGACACCATTTGTTCTGGCTTCTGTCTGGCTAGCTGGCAGGGTTGGCTCCAGGGTTTTTGCCACCCCAAGCGGCGCAAAGAAAAATAAAAAAAGGCCACGATCGGTGGCAGCTCCACCGCGCCACTTTCTTCTTCGTCGGCAATTCGTCAGCAGGGCCTTCCCTCAAAGAGGGACCGAGGGACCTGCCACCAAATTGCCACCGAAGACCCCGACGTGCCACCCGTTTCCCTTGGCCGCCCCATGCACCTGCTTGCTGAGCTGGTGCCTGGAGCCAGCCCTGCTAGCTGGTCTCTTGTGTCAGTGTTTTAACTATAGGGTAATATTTCTGTTCATAAGGTGTTTCCTCCTGGCAGTTGCATCAAGTCTAGTTAATATTTAAAATGAAAAGGAGGCATAATAATTAATAATAATAAAGGGAGCTCTAGACATGGTATCTTGATTTTAGTTAGGCTTTTGACAGCAGTCCCACATGACATTGCCATAAGCAAACTAGGGAAATGTGGTCTAGTTTAGACAACATTATGATAAGGTGGGTGCATTACTGGTTGAAGAACTGTACTCAGAGAGTAGTTATCAGTGGTTTGCTGTCAAAGTAGGGAGGAATGTATCTAGAGGAATCCTGTAGGGGTTAGTCCTGGGACACACATTATTCAATATTTTCATTACTAATTTTTTTGGATAATGGAGTGAAACACATGCATATAAAATTTATGGATGACACCCAGCTGGCAGGAGTTCCTAGCATTTTGGAGAACAGGATTAGATTTCAAAATGAGCATGACAAATTGGAGAATTGGGCTGAAATCAACAAGACAAAATTCAATAAAAATAAATGCAAAATTAGGAAGAAAAAATCAAATGCACAAAATGGGGAATAGGGGAAGAGGTGGCGGTTCTGCTGAAAAGAATCTGAGGGTTGTAGTGGATCACAAATGTAATATGAGTCAACAATGTGATGCAGCTGTGAAAAAGACTAATATCATCCTGGGGTGTATTAACAAGAATGTTGAACGTAAGAGATGGGAGATAATTGTCCCACTCTACTTGACACTTGTGAGGCCTGGGCTGGAGTGCTGGTTCCAGTTCTGGGAGCCACATGTTAGGAAAGATTTGGACAAACTGGAGAGAGTCCAGAGAAGAGCAACAGAAATGATAAAAGATTTAGCAAATTTGACCTATGAGGAAAGGTTAAAAAAACCAAACCCTGGGCATATTTAGTCTTAAGATAAATGAGAGAGGGGGACCTGACAACAATCTTCAAAATGTTAAGGGCTGTTATAAAGTGGACAATGATCAATTGTTCTTCATGTCCACAGAAGGTAGGACAAAAAGTAATTGGATTAGTCTTCAGCAAGGGAGATTTAGGTTAGATATTAGGAAAAACTATAAGGATAGTTAAGCTTTGGACTAGGCTTCCAAAGAGATTGTGGAATCCACGTCACTGGAGGTTTTTAAGAACAGGTTAAACAAACACCTGGCAGGGATAGGTCTAGGTCTACTTGGTTCTGTCTCAGTGTGGGGAGCTAGAATAGATGACGCCTTGAGGGTTCATCCAGCCCTACATTTCTGTAATTCTATGTAAAAACAGTGCAGTCTTTGGGTACATCCACACTACCTGCTGGTAGCAATTGATCTATTGGGGATCGATTTATCATGTCTCATCTAGACAAGATAAATAGATCCCCGAATGTGCTCCCCGTCAACTCCGGAACTCCACCAAGGCGAGAGGCAGAAGCGGAGTTGACGGGGGAGCCGCGGCCGTTGATCCCACGCCGTGAGGACGGGAGCTATTCTCATAGCTGAAGTTGTGTACCTTACATTGACTCTCCCCCCCCAGTGTAGACTAGGCCTTTGTATCTTGAGATTTTTATAGCGGACTCTTTAACCTAGCGGGAAAATGTATAACAAAATTTAACAGGTGGAAGCAGAAACTAGACAAATTCAGATTAAAAATAAGGTGCATTTTTTAACAGTCAGATTGTTAACCACAGGAACAACTTGACTAGGAATGTGGGGCTAGATTTTCAAAGGTATAGGTGCCCAAAGATGAAGATAGGTGGGATTTTCTAAAGTGGGATTTTCTAAAGTGCCTAAAGCAGGTTAGGCACCTATCTGTATCCTTAGAAGGCAAATATCTTTGAAAATCTGGCCCATGGTGGACTCTGCATCAAAACTGGATGTCTTTTTAAAAGGTATGCTATAGCTCAAAAAGAAGTTACAAGCTTGAGGCAGAAGTCATTGCATGGGGTTCTCTGGCCTATATTATGCAGGAGGTCAGGCTAGATAATCAGAATGGTCCCTTCTGATCTTGAAGTCGGTGTTCCAGCCCTACTGCACAGCAAGGGTGTTTTCTTTATTCAACAACATTTGGTTAGCAGGACAGGTGACTGACTGCACATATATGGCCACTTCCATCTGGAATTTGGTTGAATAGTTGTTGAGAGGAGAGTTTCATTGCAGTAGTGAGGATGGAAGGTCAGAAATAGTTTGAGGAAAAATAGTCCTTAGGAACCCAGAAGAGCAAACCATGACAGGGCCTAAGATAAGTTTCCTCCACAGTCTTTTCTCTAGATCCCTATCTGGAGGTTATGTGTGGAGTTGGAAAGCCTGATGTCATGACTTTGCTGGCCTCAAACCTGGGTCTGTGGGGTTCCCATTCAATTGGCTCCTCCCTGCTCTCTCTCAGTATCTTGCTACCAATTGATGGGGTGGAGAAACCATGAAAACTGAAAATACATTAGGGACGCCTCTCTTGGGCTCTGATTGGAGGAACACTGGGATATCTGATAGGTTAGGGATTCCTATTTAAAGCCAAAGAGAGGCACAGGAAGTTGTCCGCACAACTGGTCTCTATCTAGTTGCTGCTTGTATGCCTTTGCAAGAGGTAGAGAGGTGTGTGTGTGTGTGTGTGTGTGTGTGTGTGTGTGTGTGTGTGTGTGAGAGAGAGAGAGAGAGAGAGAGAGAGAGAGAGAGAGAGGTGGGTGGGGAGAGTTGAAGAGCTGATTGTGAAAGAGAACATGCAGGAAGGCTGACGAACTCTTTGGGGAGGATTCAGAGTTGGAATGAAGAACCTGATTGGTAGGCATTCCTGATTGGCATTGCATACAGTTTTTTGGATGAATTGTTTATTAGCTGAAAAATGTAGTTTTGGGTTCACTGATACTCTTCATGAATTCACCATGTAGTTTTGTCCGGGGGCTAGATTCACAAAAGGACTTTAGGCACCATTCACAAAACTGGAGGAGATGATAGTACCACCCCAGGATGCAACCATATAGCCCTGTTTTACTCACTTGGGATGTGGGTGACCTAAGTTCATGTTCTCACTGTCAGATTCAGAGCAGGGACCGGAATCCCAGTTTAAACACCCTCCAACCCGCTCCCCAGATGAGCGTCCTAAGCACCAGACTATAGACTCATTCTTTCTCTCTGAACAAATCAATGTTTAATTAGTTATACAGATTGAAAAAGCTTCAGCAGAAGAGATTGAGCCCCACCACACAATACCCTACAGCCTAGAGGTTAAAGTGCTCAGATGCAATCTGGGAGACTAAGTTCAAATCCCTGCTCCAAATCAAGCAAAGGAGAACTTGAACACCGGTCTCCTACATTCTCTGGGAGTGCTTCAACAAGGGACTTGAGGCAGTGGATGGTGGCAGCGCCATCACTTGTTTTTGTGAATGGCCATTCCCAAATTTCCTTTGCTTTTAATATACAAGAAAAAAAACAGTTAAGATGTTCCAAATTTAAACACTTGTTTTGGGTTAAAAAATAAAGTTTCAGTAAACCTGATGTAATTTTTGTTTCACCAGGAAAACTGTACAATTTGTTTCAGGTTGATCTGAAATTAACTTTTTTTCATTTTTGGGGCAGTTGGGGGTAGGGGGGTGGGAAGGAAAGACTCGTGTGGTGAACTAAAAAATCAAATATTTGTACAACCCTCTTCCTGAGAGGGAGTTGGCAAAGGGATTCCTGATAAGACCAGTAAGGGAGGAATTTTGGCACTATTTCACAGTTGGCATCCTTTCATCTGCGAGAGATGGTGGGAATTGCAGCCTATGATGTAGATGGGTTGCAATGTGTCATGTGACTCAATAGGCCAATCTGAGATTTGCATGTATGTATGTATCTTGGTTGGGAGCTGCTTGTTTCCTATGGGCTCTTTTCTCCTCAAGCTGTAGGAGCCAGCTCCTGTCATGGACTTTGATACCCTGATGGAGACGATGGTGCCACTTGTTATGACCACTTGCCAAGATTTCCCATTGGTCAGGATCAATTCCAAATTCCTTCATATCTCACTTGATGTGTCTTTATAGTGAAGCTTGGGATGTCCTTTAGTTCTTGTTCACTCTGATAGCTCTCTGTATAGCATGTCCTTGGGTATGCGTCTGTCTTCCAACCTACTCAGATGACCCAGCGAGCGCAGTTGTCTTTGCTTCAGCAGGGCTGTCACACTTGGTAAATTTGCCCTTTGAAAAACCTCTGTGTTGGTGACTTTATTTTGCCATTTGGTGTTTGAATATGCGGCATAAACAACATAGATGGAAACTGTTCAACCTTTTTTCCTGGTGAGCATAAGTTGTCCATGTTTCCTCACCATACAGGAGAGTGCTGAGGACGCAAGCTTGGTACACTAGCATTTTGGTCTTGATGGTAAGCTTTGAGTTGTTGCATGCTCTTTTAGTTGGTCTGCTAAAGGTGGTGGCAGCCTTTCCAATGTAAACATTTAGTTCTTCATCGAGTAAGAGGTTGGTGGTCACCATAGAATCTAAATAGCTGAACTTTTGGACAACGTCTAGCTGATTTGCATGTAAGGTAATTGAAGGATCTTGTGGAACCCCCTGTCCTAATAGAACTAATCCATAGCCAATCAACACTAGCCAATACAACTTGTATTTTGACTAATGGATATTGGCAGCCAACTACTCACACAGTCTGCAGAGCAATTATTATTACCAGAAATTATACTTCCAATAATTGTAACCAATAAATTTGAGAGAGGAAAAACAAAACAAAAAGATTACGATCATTAAATAAATTATTCACTGAACTATTTGAAGCAGGGTGGGGTTTGGGCTGTAGGCCAGCCTGATATGCATAGACACTGAGGTTCTTCTGAGATAGTGCCTAAAAGTCCCTCTTTTTCTGCTTGCCATCCTCTCTTCCAGCACTACCTGCAGTTTCAGTGGAGAGTGCAATGATTTTGGAATATATAAGTTGAAAAGCACTTTGAGAATTTTCAAGTGAAAGGTAATATATAAATGTAACTTCTTCTTCCCTCACAATTTAAATTGGATTTGGTGGCATGGATACTGGTATAGAGCTATTCACTACCCACTCATCCATTAGAGCAGAGGTGGACAAACTTTTTGGCTTGAGGCCACATTGGGGTTGTGCAACTTTATGGAGGGCCGGGTAGGGAAGGCTGTGCCTCCCCAAATAGCCTGGCCCCCGCTCCCTATCTGCCCTCTCCCACTTCACACCCCCTGACTGCTCCCCTCAGAACCTCCAACCCATCCAACCCTCCCTGCTCCTTGTTTCCTGACCGCGCCCTCCCAGAACCCCGGCCCCCTATCCAACCCCCTGCTTCCTGTCCCCTGAGTGACCTGACCCCATCCACACCTCCCGCCCCTTGACATCGCTCCTGGGACTCCGACCCCTTATCCAACTGCCCTCTGCTCCTCATCCCCGACCACCTCCTCCCAGGACCCCTCGCCCCTATCTACCCCCCGGCATCCCACCCCCTTATCCAACCCCCGCTGCTCCTTGTCCCCTGACAGCCCTCCTGACCCCTAACCACATTCCTTCCCCCTGACAGGCCCCCCTGGGACTCCCACTCCCAACCCTCCCTATTCCCCATCCCCTGACCGCCCCCCCAGAACCTCCGTCCCATCCAACCACCCCATCCTCACTGACTTCCCCCAGGACCACCTGCTCCCTTACCAGCAGCAGAAGCTTGCAGCTGTGACACCAGGCCAGAGCCAGCTGCGCTGCCCAGCGGGAGTGACGGGTCAGAGTGCAGCCCGCGTGGCAGTGTGGCTTCAGGGGAAGGGGGGAAAGGGAGAGAGGCCAGGGACTAGGCTCCCCGGCTGGGAGCTCAGGGGCAGGGCAGGACTGTCCCATGGGCCGTAGTTTGCCCACGTTTGCTTTAGAGCATTTAGAAGCCAACTTTGAAGTACATAACTATCAATATTATGTATTTATTTTGGACAAACAATTTCTTTTGTAAATATTAATTTATTCCATAGAAATTTGTCCTTGGTATTTACATTTCAAATTGTTTGTTCCTTCCTCCCCACTTCTTTCTGTCAGAAACCATGAGTGTTCGCTGCTCATTTTGACATCCCACAACCTTTCTGTTAAAGCAAATTTGCTACCAGAAAGATGAGGAAATATGGAACAAATGAGGCAGAACATGAAATCAAAACACTGTGCTCCATTTGAGTGTTGTAAGGAGTTCTAGTAAAGCTGCTTAATTTTTTTTCTCATGTAAATATATTTTTAATGGGTATCTAGGGTGACATGGTCACCTTGTTAGATGATCGAATGAGTAAAAAGCACACTTAAATACATCAGTATTAAGTATAGTATTTGCCTCTAGAGAAGATGCATTGCATTTCTGGCTGTTCTCCAGAAAGGACTATATATAATGGTTGCACAAACTATATTTGATGGTTAAGAGGCAGTCAGGTTTATTTAGGACCATGATTTTGTAGAATCATGCATGATATTCTCAAGCATTTTTGGACAAATTTCTGTGGTATGAACAAAGATTGGGACAGCAAATGTCTATGAATATCTATTTGAAATATCCATGCATTCCAGAGATTCTCCACAAGTCTTTTTTTTTTTTTGCTCAAGATCTTGATTTTGTTACATGGCTGAAACCTGAGTCCAAGTGTTTCCTTAGCCTGGAGAACCTGTGTCTACAGTTATTGCAAAAGGCTCAGTTTGGTTGGGACTTGAGGAGAAATAAAGTTGCTGACCTGCTTAATGAAACAAGGCTCAGTGCTCCTGTTTCAGTCCAGGTGCACGCTGCTGGCTTAATTAAGAAAATGAAGCAGCACTTGGAGGTTTGAAGAGGCAGAGATGACCTGTGCCTGCCAATAGTGGGGGTCAGAGTGAGGGCAGCTGGCTTCAGCAGAGTTACTGAGCATGCTCAGTATAAGCCAAACAGCAAATCCTGGGGGCAGAGGACACAACCCTGCATGCCCCCACCCCACACATCCCCTTTGATAAGAGGCCTGATGAGCTAGGGCTGCCCCAGGGAGTCATAGCAAATGGTTTCAGTCAGGAAGAGCAGGAGATGAGAGCTGTCACAGGGAGAAGAAGGTTCCTGAGGGAGGGCTGAAGGCAGGAAAGCAGCAAGGGGTTTGTTGCCCCAAACCAGAGAGAGAGGCTGGAAAGAGATGAAGGCTGGAAGAGCAGGTGAGGGAGATGCCTGCTGGCTTTGTGCTGGAGAGCCAGAGCGAAGGGCCAGAGAGGACAGAAGGAAGGGGAGCAGTGGAGGGGCTTACCTGCTGGGTCTCCTTGTCAGAGAGCTGGGTCCCAGAGGAACAATGAGAGGCTCCCAGTGGAGGGGTTGGGGGAGTTCCTGGTGGGAAGAGTGGGGTTGCACTCCAGAAGAAAGGGCTGGGATGGCCGTTCTGCCAGAAGGACAGAGGAAGACTGAAAGACTCCAGGTCTGGCAGAAGACACTAGAAGGCTGAGAACAGAGCTGGTTTTTAAAAGATTGCTTGCACAGGGTTGATGTGGACCATACCGTGGGAATTTTGTGCCAAGTCTTTTGCAATGAGTTTTTGTTAATGGAGGATAAGCTTGTATGGATTTATAGGAACCCAAAAAGGAAAACTGAGGCAAGGGGCCATGTGCAGGGCTGCACTGAGGGGGTGCCATTTGTTTACATTGCCCTCTATGCTTGAACCTCCAGGATATGTATACCCTACGTGGCTCTCTTCATGCCCATGCAGTTTCTTACATATCTACACTGCTGTTTTTATCAGTGTAGTGTCCTGCTGCCTCCCTGCTTCTGGAGCCTTTCACTGTGGCGTATAGCTACACATGTCGTGCCTGTACTCTATATGGCACATAAGCATAGACATAGCCTTGGAATGGAAGCCTTTGGACCTGGGCAATGCTCCACTCTGATCAGTGCAATGCATTTAGGAATGAAGAAGCCTTCAGTTTAAGTCTTAGCAGTGAAATATCCAGTAGATAGAACTGAAATAGAATCTTGAAAGTAAAGCCGGCTGAAAATTTTCTCACAATGTTTTTCCAGCAGAAAATGCCATTTCCTGGAAATAAAAACTTTCTGCGGAAACATGTTGTTTTCAGTGAATTTCATTTTGATCTTATTGAATGGAACATTTTGGTTTTGCTTCCAAGTGACTTCACTTTGAATTTGTCAAAATCTGAGCAAAACATTTCAATTTAATCAAAATGGAATGACTTGTTTGACCCAAAATTATTTTTTGCCTCAAAAATTCTCTTTTGCAGAAGATTTCAGTGTTTTAAACATTTATATTCACAGTTGGAATGAAAACATAATCTGAAATCTTGAAACTTTTCACAGAATGGAAAT
The DNA here is from genome assembly GCF_025201925.1 of Gopherus flavomarginatus. Taxonomy (NCBI): domain Eukaryota; kingdom Metazoa; phylum Chordata; order Testudines; family Testudinidae; genus Gopherus; species Gopherus flavomarginatus. The sequence goes on from NC_066622.1 coordinate 130,076,339, forward strand.
TCCAGTTCTCACACAGCTCTACTTAAATCATAGATTTCTAGGCTCCCTGTGCTATGATCCACAGACATTACAAAGTGTGCAAATGCAGGTATAGAGTTTGACTCTAGTTTACTGTCTTATTGTGATATGGTCTTACCACATTCTTGTTAGTCCAATGCAAGAGAGGTTGTTACTGCATAGTTCCCCATAGCAATGATATGATATTTATAGTGGTTAAAAGACTGTATCATACAGCAGCATCATGTTTCCATTAAGTGTTTTGAAATCAGGACTTCAAGATCAGTTCCTAATTTGGTCCATAATGCTCATCATCTTTAATAAGCTAATTTACTTAAGGCCCAGAACGACAAACACCTATTCACTTGGTAGTAGATGTGCGCAGAATTGGACCCTAAGTAGATTGGATCAAATCACAGTGTTCTCATTCTATTCTCTTGCTTTTTCTTTCTGTTGTCAGCTAACAAGCACGTACAGCTGTATTTGGAAACAATAAAAATCTAGATGTTGAGAAAAACAATATAAGAAGCTCTCTCAGCTTCTCCTACATGATGACAGCAGGAAATGACACAGCTTTGTCATCACCCCTCATGTAGTCCTTTGGTAAAGCGTTGTACATGACATGACACTGTACAATAGGGGAAACGATGCTAAGAAAACATGTCCCTGACACAGAGCTCATACTCTATCAACACAAATAAAAGTCATGTAGTGCAATGCAATATGCGGAACAAGCAGTTATTCTAGCTGGACTGCTTTATGGAGCTGGACTAACAAACAAAGCCCACTCTATACTTACAAGTTACATTCTTTGACTATTTGCTTATGTCTTGCTTTGTCTCTACCTTTTTGTCCATCTTCGAGCTTTCATGTGGCAGCTTTTCAGGGCAGGGATCATCATCCATTCTGTGTGTAATGTCTATCACAATGGTGCCCTGATCCCTGATTGGGCTTTTTAGATGCTACTGTAATATAAAATAATTAAGACTAGTGCAGAAAATGGTAACCTCCATGGAAAGAAGTGAAAGCCGTGATTGAGCTAGGAATTCCGAGGGCATTTTTCAAAATAATCTATTTTGTGGGATTAATTATATATAATTGAAGCCCTATTTATTTACCCGTTATGTGTAAGGTCTGATTGCAGATCACTGGAGTTTCTTCTTTAAAGTGTGTACAGTTTCACTGAGAATGAAACAGACAGTTGTTGGTTTGCATCTGGTATATTAGTATTGCAATGTAGTGGTATATTGTAACATTCATGTGGATTATAATGACTTAGTGGAAGTGAGATTGATCTTGTACATTGATCTTGTACAGCTCCCTAAAGTGCAACTTCCATCAATTAATTTTAAAATGGCTAAGGAAGGAATTTTTTTTTTATTTTATGCCCAGCTCAAACAGGGTAACAAAAGTAACAAAGAAGACATCTCCTGAATTCCAAGTAGCTTTTGTAAGTGCCTGTAAGTGAAGCACCTGAAAAATAGAAAACAAGTTAATATTTGCGATTTATCCAAAAACCTGAAACCAAGCCAGGACATTTCAGGGGGAAAAATATCCCAAACTATTCCGGAGGCCCCAGAAAACTCTCACGGGGCTGGCGCCCCCAGAGCTTCTTCCACTCCGGGTCTTCAGCGGCGGGGAGTCCTTCCACTCTGGGGTGGAAGGACCCCCGCCATCGAAGCGGGACCCGCCGCTGAAGTCCCGGGTCTTCTGCAGTAATTTGGTGGTGGGGGCCCCCACCACGGGTCTTCAGGGCATTTTAGCAGCAGGTCCTGGAGCGGAAAGACCCCCCTGCCTCCAAATTACTGCTGAAGCGGGGGGTCCCCACCACTGAAGACCCAAGGACCCTTGAATCCTCTGGCCGTCCTTTCTTCTGTATATTTGCAGCCATAGCTGTATGTTTTTCGCAGCTGAGAATAGTGATCTCAGTAATGGACTTTCTTGTAATCACCCGTTCGAATGATCGTAGTGTTTGGTGCCCCGCTGTGCTGACCTACCACATTTAAAAAGGCAATATGCAAAAGCTACACTGCAGATAGAAGGAAGTCCATTCACCTTGTTATTTATTTGTATTGCATCAAAGCCTAGAAGGCCCAACTCGGATCAGGGCCCCATTATGCTAGCCACTATACTACCACATAGCAAGAGACTATTCCTGCCCTGAAGAGCTTCCAATCTAAATAGACAAGGCAAAGATATGGCACTTGTGGCTAAGGCACTAGACTGGGACTCAGGAGATCTGGATTTGGTTCCCAGCTGTGCCACAGACACCTTATGTGACCTTGAGCAAGTGACTTAACTACTTTGTGCCTTGGTTCTTCATTTGTAAAAGGGATGCAAGTGTGGAGGATGTTTCCTTTAAGCCTGATCCAAAGCTCGTTGAAATCAATGGCATTTTTTTAATTACCATACACTTCTTATTAGTTCCAAGTGAATTGATCTCCTGAGTCCCAGTTCAGTGTTTTAGCCACAAGTATCTCCATTAGCCCATTTTCACTTTTTATTAGCCAATAAAAATGGTCTGATATCCACATTATTGACTGTAGTTATTGCCACTGCTATGTTTTCTGGAGTCGTACCAAATGTGAATCTAGCACTGTAAACATTTCACTAAAGCACAGGAGCAATACAGTTGCAGAATTTAGGCCTCTTGTTAGCAACAGATGTGCAGATTCTCCAAGGCTTCTGGACAGAACCATGTGTAATAAATGGGTTCTTGTTAGATAATTAATTACTGAGACATCAGGTGGTCAATCCCAATTTGGTTTATTCAAAAATCAAGTTTCCCTGACTACAGATATGACAGCACTTTACAGAGGCAATTACTTAGCCTGGTGACCCCAGAAATTGCTATTAGCTGGCACTGGGCCGAGTGGTGATTCACAATCTACAGGTCTTTTATAGCTCCCCCCTCTTGTTTATTTCATATTACAATTTGAAGCTAACTGCATAACTTATTATAGTCCAATTACTATCAAATGTCTGCCTTGTAGTTAATTGTCTAGACTGTTATTTAATACACTCCAGATTTCCAGCATACAAAAGGGCACAACACCTTTGGCCAACAGAGACAATAAAACTACTTAATTACTTATTTTCCCCTTTGCAGTTAGAACATTTTATGCTTTTGTGAGACTTACTCCTTGTGACATTCTGCCCCACGTTTTTCATAGAAATATTATGATGATATGAATATGGCATAACTAAGATATGTTTTATGCAAGATGGGTCATGTGAGGGATCATTGGAAAGGTTATGACTTACTGAAAGTGATTATCCAATTTGTATGCATGTATCATTTCTGTATCTGCAGTTAGAAATATTGACTATGTAATAATTACAACTGTGTTTTCACCTGGGGAACGCCCACCAGAAAGTATGCAAACAGCCTGGATGGGCTATTAGGAAGGACAATAGGACTTTGAAAATGCTAATCTCCCTCCTTCCTGAGAAGTTTCCTGGGATGCTGCTTTAACACAATTGAGTCAAGTGATCATGTCACCTGGTACTGGACATCATTTTGGACTTCTAGTGTTTTTCTGTTAAGAGGGGGGAATAAAGGATTCCTTCCATGTGCAAATCCTATTTAAGATTGAGGTTAATTGAGTTAATCTTGGCTCTTCTCCACTACCTTCCTGCCTGAGAGGGAAGACTGCTGAGAACACCTGAAAAACACAAAGGAATTTAGGTGGGGGATGGGGCAGGGCCTGAGCCCAGGTGAGAGTGGTCAGCCTGTGAAGTATACCTGGAGATTTAAGCTGCAAGCAGTGCAGTTTACCTTCAAGAAACTCTGCAACCTTCATAAAACAACATCTAGGGTGAGAAATTACTATTTGTAGCCAGTCTCTTGAATGTAATAAGCTTATTTTGCGTGTTTGGTTTTATTTGCTCAGTGATCTGCTTTGTTCTGTTTGCTATCCCTTATAATCACTTAAAATCTACCTTTTGCAGTTAATACACTTATTTTTGTTTATTCTAACCCCCAGTTTGTGCAGTTCATAATGGAGGGGAAGCTGTGCATATCTTCCTCCATACTGAGGGAGGGGGGCAAATTTCATGAGCTAATGCTGTATTGATCTCTATACAGCGCAAGACAATATCATTTTGGGTTTACAGTTGAGGGTGTGTGCACCTGAGTACTAGGCAACTTTCCGAGCTGAGACTTCCTCACACAGATCTGATTGCAGACTGTGTGTGTGTGTGTGTGTATATGTGTATATGTATGTATGTATGTATGTATGTATGTATGTGTGTGTGTATATATATATAATCACCAGATGGGTTTAGTGAGACCCCAGTGCATCAGGTGTCACTCCAGAAGGGGGGGGTCCAACCCATCACACTCCTTTCTTACAGTTTTGATTACAATCTTATTCAAGTTGTTAAAGTAGTTAGAGCTGATTACAAGCATTTATGTTTAACCTGCTGAAAACTAAGTCTACAAAAAGAGGTCATCCTGGGGGGAGGGATAGCTCAGTGGTATGAGCATTAGCCTGCTAAACCCAGGGTTATGAGTTCAATCCTTGAGGGGGCCGCATCGGGATCTTGGGGCAAAAATCAGTACTTGGCCCTGCTAGTGAAGGCAGGGGGCTGGACTCAATGACCTTTCAAGGTCCCTTCCAGCTCTGTGAGATAGGCTAATAAATATAATAAGCAATGTAAAAATCTGCTTCCTAACATTTTTATGAAGTCAATAAAAATATACCTAGGCCTGAAGCTCTAACTTATGTGTTAACACATGCAAAAGATTCTCAACACTAGCATACCTGGCAACAACAAAGTGTTTTTTCCTTTGTTTCCTAAAAGGTGAAAAGGATGAGCTCTGACCTTTCTTGTTTTGTTTCCCACAAACCTGAAAGGTGGCTTTTTTTGTCAAAAATACAAAGAGGTCCATTAATTTTAAGTCCAGAAGGGGCTGTTATCTAGTCTGAACACAGGCCAGGCCCCAGATAAACTTTCTTCCTGATGTGGCAAATCTTCATCCTGTATTGAGAATTTCCAGATAATTACAAGGGGTGATTTTGCAATGGGGTTTTGCTATAAACAATTTGCTAATTGACAGAAAGTCATTTGACTCCTTTGGAAAAAAAGAATCCTGGTATATGTTCACAAAAGGTATAAACGTGGACATATTAAGGATGAATACAAAAGAATAGCGAAAGCCTGTAGGGACAAAGTCAGAAAGGCTGAAGCACTAAATGAGTTACACCTAGCAGGAGACACAAAAGGCAAGAAGAACAGGTTCTATAAATATATTAGGAGCAAGAGAAAGACGAAGGACAGTGTAGGCCCTCTACTTAGTGGGGAAGGAGAGCTAATAATTGACATCAAGAAGGCTGAGATGTTTAATAGCTTTTTTTCTTCAGTCTTACTAAAAAGGTTAATGGTGATCAGATACTCCATGCAATTAATACTAACAACAAGGGATAAGGAATGCAAACCCAAAACAGGGGAAGAATGAGTTAAAAAATATTTAGATAAATTAGAGGTATTAAAGTCAGCAGGGCATGGTGATCTTCACCCTGTGGTACTAAGGGAACTAGCTCAGAACCATTAGCAGTCCTCTTCCCAAACTCATGGAGAATGGGTGAGGCCCCAGAGGACTAGAGATGAGTAAACAAAGTACTTGCCTTTAAAAAAGGGAACAAAGAAGACCCAGAGAATTATACACTAGTCAGCCTAACTTGGACATGTGGAAAGATACTGGAACAAATTATTAAGCAACAAGTTTGTAAGCAACTAGAGGATAACATTGTAAGTAACAGCTAACATGGATTTCTCATGAACAAATCATGCCAAACCAAACTAATTTCCTTCTTTGACCTGGGTACTGGCTTAGTGGATAGTGGAGAAACAGTAGACACAATATATCTTGATTTTTAGTAAGATTTTTTTTGGCCCAGTCCCACATGACATTCTCATAAGCAAACTAAGGAAATGTGGTCTAGATGAAGTTACATTAAAGTCATTGCTAACCTGGTTGAAAGGCTATAGAATAGTCATCAATGGTTTGCTGTCAAACTGGATGTGACATATCTAGCTCTGCAGGGGTCTGTTCTGGGTCACTATTTTCATTAATGACTTGGATAGTATAATGGAGAGTATGCTTAGAGCATTTGTGGATGACAGCACCCAGGGTGGGGTTGCTAGAACTTAAGTGGACCAGATTAGAATTCAAAATGTCCCTGACAAATTGGAAATTGGCCTGAAATCAACAAGATGAAATTCAATAAAGACAAGTGCAAAGGAAGAAAAAATTAAATGCCTCAAATGGGTAATAACTGGTGAGGGGGTCATACTGCTGAAAAGGATCTGGGAGTTATAGTGGATCACAAATTGAATGAGTCAACAATATGAAGCAGCTGTGAAAAAGGCTAATATCATTCTGGAGTGTATTAACAGAAGTGTTGTATGTAAGACACAAGAGGTAATTTTCTTGGTCTTCTTGGTACTGGTGAGGCTTCAGCTGGAGTACTGTGTCCAGTTCTTGGTGTCACATTTTAAGAAAGATATGGATAAGTTGGAGCCAGTCCAAAGGACAGGAACAAAATGATAAAGTTTAGAAAACCTAACCTATGAGGAAAGGTTAAAGTTAAACTGGTCATGTTTAGTCTTTACAAAAGAAGACTGGAGGGGAGACCCCAAAACAATTTGCAAATATGCTCAGGGCTCTTATAAAGAGGACAGGGATTAATTGTTCTTCATGCCCATTGATGGTAGGACAAAAAGTAATGGGCTTACTGTACAGCACAGGAGACTTAGGTTCAATATTAGGAAAAATTCTCACTAACAGGTTAGTTAAGCTCTGGAATAAGCTTCCTACGGAAGCTGTGGAAAGTCCAACATTTCAGGTTTTTAAGAACAGGTTGGACTAACACCTGTCAGGGATGGTCTGAACAACTTGGTCCCACTTAGCACAGGAGGCTGGACTGGATGACCTCTCGTTCCTTCCAGCCCCATATTTCTATGACTGTGTTGTGTGTCATCTTGTGTCAGTTCTTTGTGGGTTTGGGAGTCATCCAATCAGACCACAAATACAATACCTTGTGACTTAGGCGCCCAATCACACAGAGCAAATAGTTGAATACCAAAGAGCAAATGACTTCAAGTCCATGGGCTGAAATATGTCTGAAAACGTGTCAACAAATCATTCCAAATACAATTGGTAAAAATTGAAAGGTTTTAGTGGATAATTCATGAACAGAAAAAAAGACAGTTTGTGGCATAGACATGATATATTTTCAAAGTGACTCATAGATCATAAAGCTAATTACTCCTGTCAATTGCTAGAGCAGTCCAGCTTGCTTTCACGTTCCCTGACAATGAATCACTCTTATCTTTGCATGCTGTGAATAAAACCATGTTGCAACCAGTCTTGGCTCAAAGTGTTTGTAGCTTTGAAGTCTCCATTAAGTCATGACTGAAGAGGTAATGAAATGAGCTAGTGGAGTATCCTTTAATACTGTTAGATTCAAAGAAGACATACATAGCCAAAGAAATTGAGTAGGCTCAAGTCAAACTGAATCTCCCAAGGTGAAATGATGGCAAGAGACAATTCATGTTCTCACTAATCCTCAAAGTAGAGATGCTACTTACTTGGAGTGAGTTGCACACAGAGCAAAAGTCTCTTACATCAGTGTGAGTCCAAAGTATCTCGGTTAAAGTCAGTAGCTGGCTCATCCCACCCAGATTTGTACATGCAGGGGATGCTCTGCATACAGTCCTTGCCCTTTGGGGACATTGGGATAGTCCAGCCATACTCTGGTACTCTCCCACAGTCCCTGCACAGGGCAATCGGCAAGTCTAGGCTCTGTGCAAGGAGAAGAGGGGCATAGGCTGGGGGTCGGGGGTAGGAAAAGGAGCAATTTGGACACATGTCTGCTATAGGGAGATTCCTCTTGGCCATGAAGGACTTGCATACAGGGTAGCAGGGCTGGAAGAACCCTTGTAGTTTGAGCAAATCTTCTGTCTACCCACAGCTGTTTAACTGTGAAGTGATGGGGGTTGATCATTTACTTAGGGAGTTCAAACATGTCTGCAGTTTGTAAAACTAAACAAGAGTGAGGCTTCCTAATGCTGTTATGGAATCCATCATGGGTGAATGAATGAGATTCTTCAACAGATGGGCAGCAGTTTGCAGTCTGTGAACCAGCAAATTGCCATTTATTCCCCTTCTTTTTGCCACAATTAATTCTGCTCAGGTGCACGTGTTTTGAATAGATAGCAGCACTCGGATCCGAGCAATATCAGACCAGTACACAGAAGCTAATGGGGTAACAAGTCAGGATTCACTGTAAAATGAGACATCAGCATTTCAATGAAAATTTCCTAAAAATAAAGACATGCCAACTCTTGCGAATTTTTCGCAGGAGATGCATCTCCTTAAGCCTCACTCATGATCTCACGATAGAACTCTCAAATGTCAGGATTTTTTTTCAGTTGCTGAAAAAAATATCCTGAGATTTGAGAGTTCTGTCCAAGATCATGAGCGAGGCTTAATTTTACTTAGAAATCACTGGCAGTACGAGCCCCATGTGGCGTGGCTCTTGCTCTGAGCAGCGCAGCTCCCGTTGTCAGGTAAGCTTCTCCGCGTCACCTCACACCACTGCCCTGGCTCAGCCATCCATCCCTCTTCCCGCTGCTCAGGGGTGAACATTGTTTTGGGGATCCATTTCAATGCACTTCCTCTGCCATGGGAGTACATTGCCTCCCCTGGCACCTGCTTGGAGCAGTGCTGCCCGGACTGCTCAGCTTCCACCAGCACCTCCTCATTTCCCCACGGTTTTCCTTCCTGCATTGGGCATGGCTGCTGCTTCTGACCAGGAGCAAGGCAGAGTCAGGATTCCATCATCTTCCTCTGCTTCCCTCAATCCTCAGTGAGGACTTCTAGCAGGAGAGCAGCAGGATATAAGGCAATGGTAGGACCACAAAAGTTATGGGGCATTCATTGACTTTGAGGGGTGGGGAAGTAAAGTTTTGTGCAGCTCCATGTGTGATGTTCCTCATCAGTGAGCAAGTATTTAATGTTCCTCATGTGGTTGTCTCCTCTACAAACAATGACAGAGGACCATTTAGTGGAGGCTAGTGACTTTCACACTTGCAAAATGTCCTGCATGGAGCTGCACAGACTTTGGCAGCTATGGGAACAGGTAACTGCCACAGTCTGGGAGGGCAAGAGATAGAGATAGGTACCTGCAGGCTCTGCTCCATAATTGCATAAAGGTAAGAGCTCTTTACATGATTGTGAGAGCTCCTGAAGCAGGAGCCAAAATCCTCTTCTTTTCAGTAGCTATGCCAGAGTAGGCAGTACTGTGCCAGTCACACACACACTGGGCATAGGCGGGGGGAGATCAAAAATCAGAAGGTGGACTAAAAATCATGATAAAATCATGAGATTCTTATAAAAGATTAAGAGTCCAATCTCATCATTTCTTTTTGATCTGACTCATAATTTTTGAACTGTTGGGGTTGTCAATACAGAGATGAGACATCTAGGACTAGAACCACACTCTGCATCACTCTGTCTACTGGAAGCAGGGCGACCAGATGTCCTGATTTTTATAGAGACAGTCCTGATTTTTGGGTCTTTTTTCTTTATATAGGCTAGTATTATCCCCACCCCCGTCCTGATTTTTTTTTCACACTTCCTGTCTGGTCACCCTAGCTGGAAACTGGTGGATTTGAAACAAACAATCCAGTATTACTACAGCTCCTACATAAAGAGCCTGATTCCCCTCTAATACCAGTGAGGCTAGTGAACTGGTAGAGTTACAACAGTGTGAGGGCTGAATCAGGCACAGTAGCCCACATCCTCAAATGTATTTAGGCTCTTAATATCTGTTGTCAGTGCAAGTTAGGAACCTAAATAACTTTGAAGGCTTGGATCATTGGGGGTAGTTATCAGCATCTCCGTGGAAAATGCTGAAGGGCACAGAATAACTTCAGTGGAGTTAACCCAGTGGAAAATTGCCTTAGCAGTGGAAAATTGGGCACACAGCACATTAGACAGCTCCCATAGACTGTCACTTCTCTAGCTTGGCTGATAGCATTTTGTTTCCCTGTTTCGAAGTCTGAAAGCTTCCCTACCTGAAGTTGTGCTGTGTGTGTCTTGCCACATGCGACAGTCTGCTCCTTTTTACAGAGCAGTCTTGATTCATACTTGTCAGGGCAGAATGGCCCTCGGGGCAAAGAACATAGGGAATAGCAAGGAAGGGACCTGTCAGCACACAATGCTTTCTGCATATAAAATACCTATTTCCAAGTGTTACCTAGAAACCACCTGTGAAAGCAAAGTAGGAGAAGGGCCAACATGTTTCTGTGTTATTTATTAGGCCTTCCTAAGCTCACAGAGAGCTTTGCTTATATGGTCATTAGGTTCTGGAAACTATCAGGGTAATAATGAAATCTGGGGGGATGGTGAGCATCTGCAGAGGTTGGGTTACTGTTGCAGCTGCTTAGCATCTTTTAGGATTTGATCCAGTAATACTTAGGGAATCAAGGGAGATCTAATCCAGCCAGGAACTTTGCTTTTGGTTTGGGAGTGTCTTGTTTTGTATTTTTAGCTGAAAAATCAATTTTCCAAGGAAAGCAGGAACTTCTCTCTTTACAATAAATTTCATTGAGTCAAAACCCTAACTTTTCATTGAAAACAGCTTTGCTGGATAAATTTTGACCATACCAAATCTGGACCCTGTACCTAAATATCAGTCCATATACGTTGTGAGGGATGACTGTTAACCTAGTGTGACGTGGCTAGAAAGGGTTAAGCATCCTGCAGCATTAAATGACCCATATATATATATATATATATATATATATATATATATATATATATATATATATATATATATATATATAGTTATAGGTTAACAATGTAGTCAAACAGTCCCTGTCTATGCTGTAGTCTATTGATTCAGAGATCAAAAAGAAATATTAACATTTAAATGAATTGTAAGCATAGTAATATCACTGTATTCATCTCTCTTGGAAATGTATGGCAAATCACCTGAGAATAGTGGAAAATGGGGAATTGCCTTATTTCAAGCCATATAGCTAATTACCAGTGAAGCATAAGAAATAGGTCTACTTCAAAGTATCCATGATTATCTATTGTTCGCCTGAAGATGTTGAGCTGTCAGGGAAGACCTGGAACTGTATAAGAAAGTATGGGGTCCTGATCCTTTTTATCTCAGATCTGCTTGATGCTTCATGCTTAAGGCAAAAAGTGGAGATCTCCATTCCTAACATGGAATCACCCTGAATATAAAAATTGGACAATAACCTATGAACTAATTCTGAAAGAGCTCTTTGCAACTACAAAGCTCACCGTCTCTACTATGAATCTAATTCTCAAGAACTGTACTCATGTCTGTATGTATACTGATCTTTTAGCCAATACTTTTTTTTTCTTTTTTAATAAATTTTAGTTTAGTCAATAAGACTTGGCTGTAAACATGTATTTAGGTAAGAGCTGGAATATTCATTAACCTGGGAAGTAATGTGTCCATACCTTTGGGATTGGTAGAACTGTCTTATATAAGATTGATAAGATTTTCAGTAATCCTCCTCATATTTGACTTGGGTGTCTGGGTGGAGGCCTGAGGCTGGATTGCTTTAAGGGAACTGTGTTGGCTTCTGGGTAACCAGTGAGATATTATAGAAGCTGTTTTGTGCTGGTTTGGTAAATCTAAGTATTGGAATATCCAACAGCTCTGGGGATTGTCTGCCTCATTCTTTGCAGTTCACCTTAATTGAGTAATTCCAGTGTGCCCCCCTGGAAGCCCAGTCTCACCTAGATTTTGAAAATCCAGTGGTTTAAGTTCTTGGCTTTGTCCCAGTCCTCATCTTTGGCGAGCCGTGATGGTTTTTCAAAGGGGCCCTTCAGCACTGGTGGTGCATATTGGTCCCTCCTATTCTCTTCTTGTGGTATGTAATAGTTTTTTAGACTCCTGTGAGTTTGTAATATGGGTATTTGGGTTTAGTGTGTTGGTGGCCTATGATCTACAGGAGGTCAGACTGAATGATCTGGTGGTCCCTTCTGACTTTAGACTCTCTGACTATCTCAGCTGGGGTCTGTAGATGCTGCTGTAATACAAATAATGGCAGTAGTACATCCATCCCTAACCAATCAGTTCTTCCCTAAAACTATGAAAAATGACTCATCTTTAACTTCATGCTCCTAAACCTTCTTATCTTCTAATACAATAATAGAACCACTAAACTCTCTGTATCTGGCCTGTTACTTAATTAAATGCCACTACAGTGGAGGGGTGTGTGTGTGTGTGATGTATTTATACTACCCAGGGCTTAATGTTCTCCACCCCCACCAAAAAGAAAACATATTAAAAGTGGAATTGATCAAAGCCATCTGGGTAATCAGTACAAGGAAATACCATAACCTCTGTTTGAGGTTATGTCCAACAGCTATGAGTAGATTTACATGTGAACAAGAAATCACAAATGATATCCTTCTCAGGGATGGTATAGCATGGCCCAGTAATTGCCTATTAAACATTTTGTAGGTGATATTAATCCCCAAAGTCTTTTTATTATCTGACCAGTGATACTTTTTAGCCAGTAGTCTGTTTAAATTGAGTCAACATCAGTAAAACTTGGGAATCAGTATCTGCAAAACATGCTCTCAAGGGAGTTTTCATCACTAACTAAAAGATCAGCAGCAGCAGTAACAGGTCAAGTACTAAGTTCCCTAGTCTCCTACTCTAAGAAGCACCTGATTGCATTCGTGGCAGCAACAAATCCTGGTGTAACTGTTCTTCTATCCCAGTGTTTTTATGTGCCCCTGATGGCTAAACCTCAGAGCTGAGAGTAAGTCACACATCCCTGGGGCCTGAGCCAAAGACCATTGAAGTCAATGAGAGTCTTTCCATTTACTTCAATGGTACTATCCTTTCACTCTTCTTGGTGGAAGACTTGGCAAGTTAAGGGTATATCAAGGGTTCATTCACACCTGATGAGAGAAGGGGCAATTGTATCAGGGTCTTGAGCTCAGGGACTGCTCCCAAAATGTCTGTGACTGGGGTGAACTGGGACATTGTGGGGACCCACATTTGTCTCAACGGACCAGGGTCTATTTTAAAGACCATGTTATCAAGCAGAAGGACTGGACAAATCATTACTGAAGGCACTGGAGGATTCAGTGCCTATTCATATTATTCTCTTTGTGTTTCCATCAGTGCAGGATTCACTTTCTTGCATCGAATCTTGCAGAGAAAATTAGAGAGAAAATGAACCACATATGCCTGATCTTAGTTGTGACAGAATCCCCAGGGTACAACCTGGGACTGTGGGACCACTGTGCCCCCTTAGGTCTCCAGCTTGGACTGTCTCTCATAATACTTTGCTAGTGACAAGAGGCAAACCCTTCCAGGAGCTGTTACCACTCAGCACACCCCACACCCAGCTAGACTGCATGAACACTCCCAGAGCCCTCATGAATCACACAGAGAAAGGCATCAATCAGATCCCCCGCAGCAACCTGCTTTGTACCTCAGGAATATACCACCCGACACTGTTCAAGACCCTTTCTTGAGCAATGCATGTTTGTTAATTGGGTCATCTCTTCTTCAATGGAAAGTGGATATACACCAACCTTTGTAAACCTGAGCGGATTTACCAAGCATTTCAGGCAAACTCACAAGTTTATTAATTACTAGGGCTGTCAATTAATCAGTTAACTCATGTGATTAACTAAAAAAAATCATTATTAAAAATTAATTGTGATTAATCAGTTTTAATTACACCATCAAGCAATAGAATACCAATTGAAATTTATTTTGGATATATTTTAAATATCTTGTTTTTAATTATAACACAGATTACAAAGTGTACAGTGCTCACTTTGTTTTTTATTACAAATACTTGCACTCTTAAAATGATAAACAAAAGAAAGTATTTTTCAATTCATCTCATATAAGTACCGTAGTGCAATCTCTTTATCGTGAAAGTGCATCTTAGAAATGTAGATTTATTTTTTGTTACATAACTGCACTCAAAAAACAAACAATGTAAAACTTCAGAGCCTCCAAGTCCACTCAGTCCTATTTCTTGTTCAGCCAATCACTCAGACAAAGACATTTGTTTAGATTTACAGGAGATAATGCTGCCCTCTTCTTATTTACAATGTCACTTGAAAGTGAGAACAGGCATTCACATGGCACTTTTTTAGCTGGCATTGCAAGGTATTTACATGCCAGATATGCTAAACATTCATATGCCCCTTCATACTTCGGCCATCATTCCAGAAGACATGCTTCCATACTGATGACATTCATTAAAAAAAGTGTTAATTATATTTGTGACTGAACTCCTTGGGTGAGAATTGCATGTCTCCTTCTCTGTTCCCATTCTGCCATATTTTTCATGTTATAGCAGTCTCAGATGATGATGACCCAGCACATGATGTTTATTTTAAGAATACTTACACTGCAGATTTGACAACACCAATGTGAGATTTCTAAAGATAGCTACAGCACTTGACCCAAGGTTTAAGAATCTGAAGTGCCCTTCAAAATCTGAGAGGGATGAGGTGTGGAGCATGCTTTCAGAAATCTTAAAAGAGCAACACTCCTATGTGGAAACTACAGAACCCGAACCACCAAAAAGAAAATCAACCTTCTGCTGTCAGCATCTGACTCAGATGATGGAAATAACCATAAGTCAGTCCTCATTGCTTTGAATCGCTATTGAGCAGAACCCATCATTAACATGGATGCATGTCGCTGGAATAGTGATTGACGCATGAAGGGGCATATGAATCTTTAGGGCATTTGGCACGTAAATATCTTGTGATGCCAGCTACAACAGTGCCATGCGAACCCCTGTTCTCACTTTCAGGTGATATTGTAAATAAGAAGAGGGCAGCATTATCTCCTGCAAATGTAAACAAACTTCTTTGTCTGAGTGATTGGCTGAAAAAGAAGTAGGACTGAGTGGACTTGTAGGCTCTGAAGTTTTACATTGTTTGTTTGTTTTTTGAATGCAGGTTTTTTTATATAATTCTACATTTGTAAATTCAACTTTCATAAAAAAGAGATTGCATTACAGTACTTGAAATGGGGGAATCTGAAAAAATTTCTTGTTTTTTTGCAGTGAAAATGTTTGTAATAAAATATAAACTGAGCACTGTACACACATTCTGTGTTGTAATTGAAATCAATATATTTGAAAATGTAGAAAACATCCACAAATATTTAAATAAATGGTACTCTATATTTAACTGCACGATTAATCACAATTTTTTTTATTGTGTGATTAATTGTGATTTTTTTTTTAATCGCTTGACAGCCCTGTTGATTACAAAAGATAGATTTTAAGTGATAGGCAAAAAGTCAGAGTGGTTACCAAAAGAGAATTAAAATATAAGCACACAGTCTAAACTCTCAACCCTATTAGACTTGGTAACATCTAAATTAAGCAGTTTTTCTCACCCCGCTAGATATTGCAGTTCATATGACACAGGTTTCAAGGTTGAAACCTGGGCCAGTCTCCTCTGTTGGAGTCTTCAGTCTTCTGATGTCCTTGTTGCTCATTGCAGAATAGGTGGGGGGAGGAGAAAAGGCAAAGCATGGGGGCCACAGTCTTCTGTGTTATACTCTTAGCCCATGTGCTTGGAGAACACAGGTCCAGGCATGTCTGGTGGGCATTGCTGAGTTCCCAGGCAAAGTTGACCAATTCCCTTGGTGTGGCCTTGTGCAAGTGAGTCATTGCATTGTAGCTCCATTACTGGACAATGGCTGTTAATGGTTGTTCAACACCCACCAGGGTGTTGGTCAGCTGCTTTGTCCTTTTTCTCTGGGGATCTAATATCTGGGCAATTCCCCAACTCAAGCATGTTTTAGTAACAGCCATACAACACAATCTCATTACTTCATATGCACTAATGATATACATATTTAGATAGAACAATGGCTTTCAGTGGATCATAACCTTTCTCGATACCTCACTTGACATGCTTTATATCCAAGATCACAATTATATATAAATGACAACTATGGGGGTTACAGGGCATTCCCCTGAGGTATAGAGTGTTACATTCGTCATGTTGATGAATGCAGTAGTGGAAAGTGCTCTGATAGTACAGTAAGGAGGGCAGTATAAGAACTTCTATAGAATAGAACACAATAGATCCTCAGATGCGATAGGTCAGAATAGCCCACTTGGCTTGATCTTTCTATGGCCTTGCGCCTTGTGTCGTCACTCACAGCTGTGTAACAAACAAACGTGCAGAGTCAGTGTAAAATGCTAATGCCTCAGGCCTGGTCTGCACAAGGAAATGTGGTTATACCGATCTAATCAGTCAGGTGTGAAAAATCCACACCCCCGAGCCATGCAGTTAAACTGACCTAATCCCCTAGACAGGGCTAGGTAGATGAGAGAATTCCCATCAATTTAGCTACCAACTCGAGGGGAGGTGGATTCCCTATGCCAACAAGAGAAGGCCGCCTGTTGGCGTACATAGTGTCTTCACTGAAGCGCTATAGCAGCTGCAGTGTATTAAGTGTAGACAAGCCCTCAGCATGGTAGATTTTTAGCTGTATTCCAGCCTCTGTAGGCCTCTTCCGTGGCATAAAGGGGCTGAAAGTAGCCAGATGCTCCCAATCAGGAATTCCCACAGCAGGGAGGGGTTCCTCAGCCAGCATAAGGCCAGTGCAGCAGTTTAAAGGCGTGCTGAGCAGGGTGCTCTGTGCTCTGACTCTTTGGGCTAACAGATGGTCCCTTGAGGACAACTTTAGCCCAGCAGCTCCTGGGACTAATCTAGTTTACACTGGGGGTTTTACAAACCTCAAGTAAATTTTGGTAGCACACAAGTAGCATAAAACCACCTTTTTGTCCCTATTCCAGGGCTGCATCACCTAAGAGGTGGAGCTGAATATTGAGGCTATCAGGGTTAGTCCCACTTTGCACAGGTGTAAATCAGGCTCCATGCCCTGACTGAGGGCTGTAATCAGGCTCTTTCAGAATCCTGGCCTTGTCCCTTAGCAAATTGGAGGGAAGGTCTGGGTAAAAAGCAATTTGTTTTTAAAATACTTCCTATGTCGTCTTCTCTAAACTCTCCTCCCTCTGTAAGAACACACAGGCAGCCCCTTCTTTGGTTCCCCACAAGGTAACACTTGCAGTTTTTTATTGGTTTTAGTTATGGATTTTTCCACTTCAGAAGCTGCCAGAATAAGAAGAAAAGGGAGATGTCAAGGGGCAGCCAGCTTCTGTCTTGACTGTTCATGACTTTATTGCAATAATGATCGTGATAAATCTGTGTGGTCTCCTGTTGTTGATCTCTTCAGGCAGCAATGATACCCCTGCCAAGTCACTAGACCCCAGAACTTTATCAGGAAGCTGGTGGGGGAGGGAGAAGCATTTGGATGTTGTATCTATAGAAATTCCCTTGCTTTGTAAACAACAAAGATTTCAGAGGAGGCTAAACTAGGGCCTCAAAAACCTTTAAAAAACCAAGAGCACTCCAAAGTAGTTTGGCAAACCGCTTGTATAGAATGGAAAAAAACCCTCATCAGGTCACTAAGCCAAAGACAATGTTGATTAGGATGGGATTTTAAAAAAATACCTAAAGGAATTTAGGGGTATTGTTCAAAAGTGCCCAAGTCCCAGTGGAAATCAATATGATATAGTCTCCTATGTCACTTAGGTGCTTTTGAAAAATAGACACTGCACCATGGTAACTCTAGCTCAGGAACCAATCCATGCAACAAACCTCCATGCCAACTCTGCCCACATATCTACACCAGCGACACCATCACAGGACCTAACCAGATCAGCCACACCATCACCAGTTCATTCAGCTGCACCTCCACCAATGTAATATACGCCATCATATGCCAGCAATGCCCCTCTGTTATGTACATCGGCCAAACCGGACCGTCGCTACGGAAAAGGATAAACGGACACAAATCAGATATTAGGAATGGCAATATACAAAAACCTGTAGGAGAACACTTCAACCTCCCTGGCCACACTATAGCAGACCTTAAGGTGGCCATCCTGCAGCAAAAAAACTTCAGGACCAGATCTTCAAAGAGAAACTGCTGAGCTTCAGTTCATCGGCAAATTTGACACCATCAGCTCAGGATTAAACAAAGACTGTGAATGGCTTGCCAATTACAGAACCAGTTTCTCCTCCCTTGGTTTTCACACCTCAACTGCTAGAACAGGGCCTCATCCTCCCTGATTGAACTACCTCATTATCTCTAGCTTGCCTGCATATATATATACACCTGCCCCTGGAAATTTCCACTACATGCATCTGACCAAGTAGGCATTCACCCACGAAAGCTCATGCTCCAAAATGTCTGTTAGTCTATAAGATGCCACAGGATTCTTTACTGCTTTTACAGGTCCAGACTAACACGGCTACCCCTCTGATACTCTAAAAATCATGTAAGCTGTTAGTTTGTGCACTTAAATTTCTCCCCTTAGTGTTTGTAACTAGCACTTCAGCATTGTGCTAGTGAAAGGGGTCTGGAAAGTGAAACACACTACACGAAACAGTGTAACCGAACAATCTATTTTCATTGTCTAAACTTCATGCAAAATGAAAACAACAAACATGCAAAGTGAATTAGATTTTAATATCCAGTTTTATTAGTAACACATAAAGAAGTTTTTTCTTTTTAAACAACTGATTTTGACAGTGTTGCATATCTCATGATACTTGGTATTTTTCTTCATATCCCACCTGCTGGAATGAAGAGATGGTGTGAGAATCTCTACTTTCACGCATATTAAAAGGCAAGTTTCTAGACCTCATGGTTGAGAAGAAAAGCTTGCAAATTTGAAGCCAGTGCACTCTGGTTTTGAAAACCAGATGAAACCAAATAAAAGGAAACCCCAATGTAAAAAATAGATTTATTTATTTTTTTTTAGGGGGAGAGGGGAGACTCATTATTTTTGAATGCATGAAGTTGGCGGTATTACAATGGTACATTGGTATCTATTTTAGAACGCAGACATGTTGAATAATTGTACCAATAACCATGCAGTTGAAAGTCATCATGATTATCCTCTTGTCACAAGAACCAAACTGACAACAAAAGGCCTTAATTTTTCAAAGATATAAGCACACGTGTAACTTTACACATGCAACTTCAATGCAAGAATTCAGCCCAAAGTGCTCTTCAAAGGCAGTATGAAAAGAAATATGCTTCTGTTGTGGGGGAAGGATCCTAAATTGGAGAAGGCGTGATGAGTGGGACTCAGAAGGGTGCAATAACAGTGAGAGGGGTTTGGAGCTGCAGCGAGGGGAGGGAGGAAAAATGGGGAGACATAGTAAGGAGGGGAGTGGGGTTTGGGTTCTCAGGTGCAGGGGTGGGGAGGAGTAGGACACTGAGGATGTGGCAGTGAATGGCAGGCAGACTGGGGGAGAAGAGAGTAGCTCTGCATTCTCACCTCCCATATTTGTGCCAGGGTGTGTGTGTGGCGGGGGGAAGGGACTGAGTCCCTCTTCTTACCTTTGCATGTGTGCAGGGGATGGGAGGCCCTCTCCATTTGTGGGGGACTGACCTCCCCTTCACTGCCTTCCCTCTTGTAAGCCAGGATATGGGGACCCCTACTCATTTACAGGGCTCTGATCCCAGCTCAGGTAAGTCAGCTTCTGGGGGAGAGTCTTGCTCTTCTGGAGTATCCGAGCCCCTCTTCTTACCTCCCTCATGTGAGCTGGGATCTGGGGGGCATCAGGCCCCCATCCCTGCCAGTGTTTGGGGAAGACCTGCCCTTCTAGGTTGGAAACTGAGGCCACGCATACTGAACACTCTCTAAGAACACACTGATATTGGGGTGAAGAGTTAAGAAAAGAGCATGCTTAATGCATATCACAGGCTCTCCAGCACTGGGGAAAGGGGATGGAAATGCCCTCTGACATGAGGGGATTAATTCATACATCTCTGAGCTATTGTGTTAAGCTGTGTTCATCTCCATGGGGTAGTGTCATGCAGCTGAGACCATCCTATTGAGATGAGTGGGCCACTTCACACCTCTCAGAGCCTCCTTTGCTGTCAGGGTTATTTTGCACTGGGGATAAGGCTATGTCTGCTCTACATCTTATATAAGTGTAATTCATGTCACTCAGGCTCTGCCTACACTGTGCACCTTACAGCAGCACAGTTGTGCCACAACAGCTATGCTGCTGTAAGGTATGCAGTGTAGCTGTTCTTTGTTGGCAGTAGAGCATTATTTTAACAAAATAAAACCACCCCTAACCAGGGGCAGTAGCTTTGTTGGCGGGAGAGCATCTCCCACCGACAAAGCACTGTCCACACTGGCATTTTTAGTCAGTAAAATTTTGTCTGTCAGAGGGGTATTTTTTCACACTCCTACCGACAAAAGTGCAGTGTAGACATAGCCTCAGGGGTGTGAATAAAGCACCCCTCTGAGTGACATAAATTACACCAACATAAGCACTGATGTATTTGGTATATATGGTAGCCGACATAGCTTGTGCCATGCACAGGGGCTGGAATAGTTAAGCTGATGGGAGAACTTTCTCTTGTCAACTTAGACTGACCACATTAGAGAGCTTATAGCAGCTGTGCCACTGTAAACGCTCTAGTATAGCCTTGCCCTTGTAAAGCAGTTGCTTTGCCTTCCCATGCTGCACATTGCAGAGGGAATTTGCTGGTTTGAGTTAGGCTAAATGGTGGATTCTCTGTAATTTGAGGCCTTCAGCAACTCAGCCAGAGGTTATCATCTATTATGGGAGGTGGGTGAAGTTCTGTGTCCTATGATGTGCAGGAGGTCAAACTAAATGATCATCTCTTCTGGCCTTAAAATGTATGAGTCACTACATTGGAGTGCCAGCTTTGCTACAGTTAACATTGAGAAGATTTTCTGTTTTGAAAGGACAATTTTATTAAGTGCTGCTGAATCCACATGTGTATCCAGATTGTCTTGACATTTGCTGTGCCACTGGGGGGCAGAAGATCGGGTTAATGAGCCAAATATTAGGTCACTTGATTGTGAGGTTCCTGAGATACAGCCCCCTGAAGCCCCCTTCCCCCAGCTTTTCTTAAGGTTCACAGATTCTACCACTGCTTTTTGTGCACACCTGGCTTTTAAAATGTTAATGGCTTAATGGGACATGAAGGGGAAGATGACGTGCCGTGGTGGTGGAAAGCTTTGTTCCAGGGAATAGTGGGGAAGGAGGAGAGACACCAGTCTTCTCTCACATTCTCAAAGTTACTGTAACCATCATGTAATAAAAAATGTCAGGTTCTTGGGCAATAGACTGTGTGTGCAATTTCTGTCACTGCCTCTGTTAATAACTACATAATCAAAACATTTCAAAATGTGAGCAGTATCCCCATTCCACTACAACAAAGGGGCACATAGGAATCTCATGGCAATGGTATGGTGTATGGGAGAGAACAGTGTACCCAAACTCAGAAAACCTAGGCTATATTCCTAGCACTGCCACTGGCTTGCTGTGTGACTTTGGACACATTACACCACCTCTCCGTGTCTCAGTTTCCCCAGATCAGGGGGAACAACTCTGTTTCTCTCCTTGTCCACAGAAGCATCTGAACTGCACAAGCACACGATAATTACAATGGCCTAAATGACCATACACTCCTACCAACAACATTATCTTTCCATTTAAAAAAATTGGCCATTAAATGGCAAAAAAAAACCATTGTTAAAGTTGTCTGGCAATAGTTCATGCCCTCCTAGAACACTGTGTTCAGGAAAACTGAAACTTGTGAAAAACAGGAATTATAGAGTTACAGTAAATAGCCACACAACCTTAACTCCACCTTCCTTGAGCAATGCATCAATAAGCCCATAATACATGCTCACACTTAGTCTTTGCCCTATACTGAACAGAAGTTCCCTATGCTCATATACTTAACCATCTCCACAGAAAGAACACTATATCTACTAAATTTTACAACTCCTTCAACCCATTCATGCGTATGATGTAGTCCTTTCATTCATCAATGCAGTCCTTTCATTCATTAAACTCACACACCACATACATCTCCCACATAACTGCTGACAATCCCCATAGCAAAAAGATTCCTGTGCCTTGTTGCTGACACATCCCACACAATGCAGTTCTGAAATGAGGCCTATGTGGCCTTTCAATGTAGGCATGCACCTCTTTCCTTTGATCACCCACACAGAAGGGTCAGAGAGAGGGCTCACTCATGCAGGGCCACAGCCCTCCAGATCTCCTCAGATCTCAACTATAGGTGTTGTAATCTGCTCCAATTTATTCCACCACCATTCAGTACAGCTACACCTACCACAGTGAATGCAGCTGGAGTTCCAAATAGTTCCCAGTGGGTATTGGGAACCCCAGGGGGGAAGAGTTAAGGTTGCACAGGCATGTATCTTAACTCTATATTTCCTGATTTTCACAAGTTTGAGTTTTTCTGAACGTGATGTTCTGGAAAGGCCTGAGCTATCAATGGGCAACCTTAACTTTTCACATCTTCCTGAATGATAAATGTGATTTAGAGTCATTAGCTCCAAGTTACTTCAAATGTGATTTTTTTCCCCCCTCTCCCTCTAGTTGTACCCTGAAATTTTCCATTGTACATCTTTTACTTTTCATTAATTTAATATCACAACCTCAGGCTTCCAGAGAGATTGAAAAACTACCAGGCCTGCCACAGTCAGGTACCCCCAAAATCCATTTTGTTTCTTCAGTCTCCAGACAAGTCAAAAGACGTAGGAGGAAGTTACGTCTATGTTAATGGGTATAAGAATGGTGAATCAGGCCCAGAGTTTGTTGTATATAAACATACACAAGCACAGCACCGCCCCCACTACTATTTCTCAACTGTTCTGGGAATTCCATGACAACCAAAGTCATTTACTTGGGAGTAGTCTTATGATTTCAGTAAAAATATTATGGGGCAAAATCACTCCTGATACAACTTCACTGAAGCCAATGGAGTTATACCAGGGATGAATTTGAGAATGATGGTGGATAATATCTTATTTACCAATGCCAATTGGTTTTCTACTTTGTCCCTGTTTCTTCATATTCCTAAAGTCAGAGTCTCACCCCTGCTCTGGCCCCTTTGCATAAGGTGAAAGGGCTGAAGTGGTATAAAGGGCCCCTAAAAAGTCTGGGTCTATCTAGGGGAGAAATCCTCTAGTTCAAGAACTTCTGAGGATCCCTCATAAACCCAGTGTATGGGCCATGTATATTTAGTATAGTTTCCAGCTTAAGAATGGTGCCTATCTATCTGAGATCTGGGACACTTAGAGTAAGGAAATATTACAAGCATCTCAGTCCATCAGTTAGATTTCTCTCAGAAGTCTCTGTAATTAATGTGGTCTCCAAACTCTCCGGCAAGGGTTGGATGTTCCCCTCTTTGGCTAAATACCTGTACATATGAGTTGTGAGTACAGTGGGAGTGGCAGCTTTCTCTGCTGTAGGAAAAGGGTGATAAAGTTTCTCTCTGAGGCTGTGGATTTAATATTTAAAAAAAATTACTATATGTAGTATTACAAATATATGGATCAGTCCTGCCTTACTGATAAATCCCATTTACATGACTTGAACAGAATAAAGGAGACTTAAATCTACTTTGTGGAGGAATATTTGCCTGCTGTAAAGCAAGTCATGGCTTTTCTTTCCCTTAAACATTTCCTACCTCTAATATGCCCCCTGATCAGGGAAAGGGGTGTGAAAGCACAGGGGCCCAGATACTCAAAGGTATATTGAGGATCTGGTACAGAGCTCTTATGCTGGCTCTTAGCAGAGTAAAATCAGTTGGGAATTGTTTGACAAAACATTTAGTCATTAAAAACATGTGATTAGTCAAAACCAAAAAGGTTTATGAATCAGGATCTGTTTCAACAGATCTCTCGACTTGAAGAAACGTTGAAACACATTTGAAACTGTCAATATATTTTGTTTTCAAAATTCCAGTTATCAAAACAAAACAAACAAATCTTTTCAAATTGGAAATGTAACCTCATTGGACTTTGGAAAGGTTAAAGCGAAGTCAAAATCAAAATGAAACATTTTTAACCTTTTGAAATTAAACACTTTGGCCCAAAGCAAGTTTTATTCATGTTTTTGATTCACAAAAATGGTTGAGATTTGGACTTTTAATTCCAATTTAAGACATAGAAAAAATTTCAAAATCTTAAAAATATTCAAGGGCTAAGTAAACCACTTTCTGCCCTACTCTGTCAGGGGGGCCTGCTGAGGTAGGGCTGTTTTACTAGTCTGTACCTCCTGTGTGATAGTGAAGCAGTGTACTGGGGAGAATCAATGAAGAGAGGCCCCAGAATCATTATGGCATAAACTTGTTCTGAGGCAGATTTTATACCCATTCAGGTAAACATAAATTTTGGCATTAATGCCAGTCTGGATTGGGAACTATGAGTATAAAATCCAACCTTTAAATCTTCATGCTTTCACTAAAACCCAAGTGCAAACATAAATAGCAAAATAATGTATAATACATTAAGCTCTAGGAACTGATAATCTTAATTCTGGTGCATTTTATGTTTCATAAATAGTAGCAAAAAGTAGCCATACATTAATAAATTTGAGACCAAACTGTGCAATTATCTCAGGGGAAAGTTTTAGTATCATCATGATTTAGGCTGACCAGATAGCAAATATCAAAAATCAGGAGCGGAGGTGGGGAGTAATAGGTGCCTATGTGAGGAAAAAGACCCCAAAATCAGGACTATCCCTATAAAATCAGGACCTCTGGTCACCCTTTCATGGTTGTTTATATATGCAACTTAACTGTACTAGTTTAGGGTAATTTTTTATTATTATTATTCACCAGTCATCCCTTTGCATATCACTTCCAGTAAATTAGGTTTCTAAATTAGTTTTGCATCTTAAAAAACTCTTTATGGGATTAACATAAATCTAGAAATTAATGCAAGATTTAGTGTTGAATTTTGTGCAGGAGGTAGCTCAATTGCAAAGCAATACTGTGCAGCTGACCTTTAGATAACATCCTTCATGTGAGGCTCTAAGTCTTTTATAGGGAGACTGAAAATTGTAAATCAAGTTGAAGCTAGTGCTTTTAAGAGGAGATATAAAGGGCTTGATTTTTAAAGGGCACTTTATTCAGCCTCTCTTTTAGTCACTCATAGATTATAAAGCCAGAAGGGACCACTCTGATCATCTAATCTGACCTCCTATATAATACAG
Source organism: Gopherus flavomarginatus (assembly GCF_025201925.1). Lineage (NCBI taxonomy): Eukaryota > Metazoa > Chordata > Testudines > Testudinidae > Gopherus > Gopherus flavomarginatus. Next base: position 130,101,495 of record NC_066622.1, read on the forward strand.
ACCATAGAATTTTCCCCAAAATAATTCTTAGAGTAGCTCTTTTAGGAAAAAAAAATCCAATCCAATCTTGATTTTAAAATTTACCAGTGATGGAGAAACAACCACATCCCCTGATATATTTTTCCAGTAGGGGTTGTTGCAAATTTGTGCCTTATTTCTGGTTTGAATGTGTGTAGCCTCAAATTCCAGCAATTAGATCTTGTTGCACCTTTGTCTGCTAGACTGAATTGTTCATTATCAAAGTTTTGGTACCCATGTAATTACTTATAACCTGTGATCAAGTCACCCTTTAACCTTGTTTGGTTAAACTAAGCAGATTGAGATCCTCGAGTCTCATTATGAGGCATATTTTCCAATCCTTTAATCACTTTTGTGGCTCTTCTCTGAACCTCTCTGATTTATTAACATCCTTCTTAAAGTGTGGACACCAGAACTGGACACAGTTATTTTATTCATGGTCACACCACTGTGGGGGCAACACAAGAAGCCTCTTTGGCCATCCCTGTGCCTAGGAGCTGCAGGGACATGCCAGCTGCTTATGAGAGCCTCATGAAGCCAGGGCAGGCAGGGAGCCTGCCTTAGCCCCACTGCACCGCCAACTAGACTTTTAATGGCCAGATCAGCAGTCTGACCTCTTGCACATTGCAGGCCATAGAAACTCACCCACACACTCCTAAAATAGACCCTAATCTCTGGATGAGGTTACTGAAGTCCTGAAATCATGGTTTAAAGACTTCAAGTTACAGAGAGTCCACCATTTACACTAATTTAATCCTGCAAGTGACCTGTGCCCCAGGCTGCAGAGGACTGCGAAAAACTCCCAGGATCTTTTCTAATCTGTCCTGAGGGGAAATTTCTTCTTGACCCCAAATATGGTGATCAGTTAGACTCCTGAGCATGTGGGTAAGACCCACCAGCCAGACACCTGAGAGAGAATTCTCTGTAGTAACTCAGAGCCCTGGATCTAAGTGTCCTGTCACCTGCCATTGGAGATACTTGCTACTAGCAGTCACAGATCCATTACATGCCATTGTAGGCAGTCTCATCATACCTACCCTGCATTAACTTATGAGGATCAGTCTTGAAGCCAGTTAGGTTTTTTGCCCCCACTGCTCCCCTTATATCCTCTTAGGATATAAAAAGAACTTTCTCCCATAATCAGACAGGTGCTTAATTGGGATGATACCTGCCATAAACCAGAGTTCTGCTTAAGCAAATGCATTCCATTGCCTCTGTCAAATGACCCGCAGTAGTTTGCATTTAGTCTCTGAGAACTATTATTCTGTGCATTAGTCATAGTACAGGATTTGAGGTTCTTATGTTCATTCTGAAAGAAAAAAAATACTTATGAACACTTGTTCAATAAAAGATGCCTGTGGCAATTATTGCTGCATGGAATAAATTTGCTGAGGTTGTAATACAACAGGATAAGAAACAATGACTGGGGGATACATTATGTTCCTGTTAAATTTCCAATCTGCTAGGAATGAATGGGTGAGAGCTGCCACTGCTGCTTCATTGCCAACTTAGTCATCTTCAGTACAACTTGTCTTTGCACGCAAGAGTTTGAAAAAAATATTTCAAGATGGGTAAACATAGATTATGTAATGAATATTTAACCGGGAGGCATTTATTACAACCATGGTAAAAGGTTAAAACTCTTAAAAGGGGAGAAATTGCTGCATTCTTGGCTGGAGATCTGCAAACTTCAGATTCCTATCCATACCTTTTGGTTCCCATTACTCATTTTGATGTCCTTTTTTTTTTTTTTATCCTTCTCTAATCTCACCCCAAATCTGACTATGGCTGTTATTTGTGTGTGCTACTGCAGTATGCAAAATAATGCGCTGGATGCTGTACTGACACATGGGAGGCATTATCCCTGCTGTGAATTGCTTAGTCTTAAAAAGACAAAACCAATGAAAGGAGGAGGAAAGTGGCACAAATGCAAGATGATTAGTGGGAACACTGATGGATTGGCAAACATCTTGGCACTTCCAATTTTTTAACCAGAGAGTCTAGCCTAGCAAATAGGGTAAGATACAGGCTATCAGGATTTCTGGATTCTATTCCTGGCTCTTTGACTGGACTTGCTTTGTGAGCTCAGGTAAAGAACTTAGAAGTTTTAAAGCTGAGCGTCCATAAACTGAGGCACTCAAAACTGGAAATCAGTTTTGAAAATGTGGGTCTGACTTCCTCAGGCCTTAGCTTACACATCTCTGAAATATTTATACCACTGACTTCACAGGGCTCTAGCAGGGCTTACTCATTTGATCTCTATTAGCAGCTACGGAACTATGTCTGTGTTAGGACCCTGGTCTTAACCACATGAGCAGCCATAGAAATCTCCTGACTTAATGCTGCAGTCTGCCTGGTTCACTGGCCTCACTTAGTGCCCACTTTCATGCCCCCAAATGGAAGATCCGACTGAAGATTCAGCTTTGCAGATCATCATCTGCCTGGAAAATCCCAAAGGGATATAGTCTCCTTGCAGATTGCACACTGCTGGGATGGATCTCTGGCTAGAACCTTCAGATAGACTAGCTGGATGTTCAATTTGGTGATCTTATCACACCACTGAAGCTTTTGGCAACCACTTGAATGTGAGTCAGCTAGTGCCGTTCCTTGGTAAACAGGCTCTGTAATTAGTCTGTCTGCCATCCTAATAATGTGTCTGTAGTGTAGGTACCCTTTACTAGAGGGGCCTCTGAACTTTATTGGGAGTGTTCCAGCTGGGAAGATCCTGTGTGCTACAATTTAGCCTTAGAGACTACAGCTGCCATGATGCCTTGGAGAAAGAGTCAGATACTTTCTCTTCCAGGCAGTGCAGGGAGAGCAGGCGGTGGTCTCCATTTTTGGGGAAGAGGAGTGAGATTGCTGGTGTGAAGCTCTGTCCCTACCATGACCCGCTGCTAGGAAGCCAGAAGTTGCTGCTGAGAGCCAGCTGAGGCTTTAATCGAGCAGGGAGCCTCAGAGGCTGTTGGTGGCTTCACTGAAGCTGTTGCTGTGCTTAGAGCTGACTGAGGTGGCCTGTGGTGAAGCACCAGGAGTAACTCGCGCTCTAGGTTGGGAAAGTATTTGCAAGGGAAAGGGCACAGCAGAGAGATTAAGTCTGAGGAAAAGCAGAGTGATCTTCCCACTGACCCAGGACCTAGAGCTGCTGACATTTGGTGGGGCCAGCTCCAATCGTCAGAGGGGTTGTGCAGCTTGTTGCCTTGACTGGACTGACGCACAGACCCAACAGAGCGCTGTCTCCTGCTGCAGATCTTCCAGCGTGCCCACGCAAGCATCTAGGACTCTGCAGTCCAGAGGCGTGCACACTCCAGGGTAGGGTAAATGGCGGCATTTAGTACTGGAGACTATATTTGTTAATTGATGTTATTCAACTGAACTCTGTGGATTTAAATTAGTAGTGACATGTAATCTTAGTCTGTTATATCCTGTCTCTTTAAATTGTTAAGTAAAAATATACTAACTCTAATTTAATTATATTGGATGTATATTATTTATAACTGGTATTTTTGAGTTACACCCATGCCACAGATTATATTATATTTATTATTATTATTTATTATTAGAATAAGTTTATTCCTGGACGTTCCCAAGGCTTCCCATTGAGTGTGTACAGGGGCCAGCCAGGTGAAGGCACTGCCAATTTTAAATTCCTTCAGGAGTAAAGGGACTGCAGCAGAGGGGTGGATAGAGGATTTCCACCTATCCAGCATCACCACTGGGATACTCAGGATCTCTGTTAATGTCAACAACATCAGATACGCAGATGAGTGTTGCCTGCTCTCAAGTAACCCAGGGAGGAAAGGGGAGTAACAATAGCAAGAAAGCCACTGAAACTGAACCAGTGCTGATGGAGGCACTTGTTGATTTCAGCTAGGAATATCCTCAGTTCTGATCTTGTCCTTCCTCTTAATATGGAGCAGGTGAATAGATCATCATCTCAAAGCCAACTTCTGTTGGGACTTACGACCCTAGCAAAAAGATGCATGAAAAAACCAGAGAACCTTACCGTCTGGCCTCCATTTCCTAGTTCACTAATGCCCCCATGTACACATCTCTGATGACCCAGCTGCAGAAATATTCCATTAAAACTCCTCAGGCACTTAATATTGTTTATATTTCCCTGTATTTTAAATGACTTTTTAAAAACAGATCATTGTTCCAGCTTGTGTTTGCAGAAAATGACTAAGTATGCGACAGGGGCTATCATTAACGCTTTTTTGTGCTATTAGTCTTAATGCTGTGGGTGTTTTTGTTTTTTTTTTTTTTTTTTGAAAGCCTCCATGCAGACCCATTAGTACACTCTGATTTGATAAAGCGCAACAGACATGTCTTTTGACTGATAATTATTGTCATGCTGTGCAAGTTTAAACTTTCTTTAAAGGAACATCTCTCTGAACTCTGACAGACAAGGCCCGGGGGGCTCTACCTACCCAACTCTGATCATCTGTGACTAGAAAGAATGACTGCCCTTTCCCAAATCATTTTACCCTAGCCCTTATTGCTCATAAAATTTGTTTCTCTAAGTGTTCATCTTCTCTTTTGTTCACTGGCAATTTAAAAAGAGCTAGCAGACTGTATTCCTTGTTTTAGTTAACATTCTGCAGGCTGTAAAGCATTCCACAAGTGAACTCAGAACAAACTCAGAAAACATCACTTCAGTTCCAGGTTTGTCTGTTCTCCCATGGCTATATTAATATAGTTAGTTTGACTTTATAATTAAGCAGCAAAGAATCCTGTGGCACCTTATAGACTAACAGACATTTTGGAGCATGAGCTTTCGTGGGTGAATACCCACTTCCTCAGTGGCATCTGAGGAAGTGGGTATTCACCCACGAAAGCTCATGCTCCAAAACGTCTGTTAGTCTATAAGGTGCCACAGGATTCTTTGCTGCTTTTACAGATCCAGACTAACACGGCTACCCCTCTGATACTTTATAATTAAGGAAGTTGCTATGATGAAATACAAACAGGGGCAAAAAAGGGTCAGAAGGAAAAGACATATGTAAATGTGTATTAACCTGTATACGATGATGATCTTGTGGTTAGGGCCCTAAACAGGGATTTCGGTGAACTAGGTTCAATTCCTGCCTCTGCCACACACATCCTGAGTGATCTCAGGCAAGTCACTTGATCTCTCCGTGTCTCTTTCTCATCTGTAAAATGGGGGCATGATGATTTAGTATATATCTGTATGTGTTAATATCAAACTACAAACTCTATTTTGTTTTGTGAGCACTCATTAGACTGTAACATTGTCCTGTGTCTTCCTTGTTGTATTTTTACCTCCCTCTTGGACTGAAATTCCCAGGGGTGTCAATACAGGGTAAACAATGCCAAGCAATGAAGGGTCATTACTACAAAATGACTTTGCCCTGGTAATAGACTGGTTATTTGAAAGAATGTGGCCAAAGCTGCAAGAAAATAGTTCTTCCAGTCTGGACTTCAGGTAGGAAGTAACCAAGCAACAGATCACGTGACAGGGGACCTTGATCACCTAATGGGAGGCTTTGCAGCTGCCCAGGTGGCTCCCATGACAGATGGGACTGAAGTTTTAAAAGGACAAGGTCCACTCTTATTTGTGGTCTCACCAATCAGAAGAAGGCGGCAAGACTAGGCCGGAGAAAGGAAGGGGGAGAGAAGCCTCATGCTTGGGACCCTGAAAAGACACTGACCAAATCCCAAAGAACACTTGAGAGTGGTTGGGAAACTGAGTCAGGTTTTTTGTATACAATTGTTTTTGCATACAATTTGCATACAATTGTTTTTGCATACAATTGTTTACTATTTTTGTATGGATCTATCAGTCTCTTGTAGTTTGTCTATAAGTAAAACATATTTAATTTAGACATCCTTTTGCAAAGTTTGTGCTTACTTAGTTGCTGTAAGCAATGATCACATATTCCTGAAAGGTTAAACTATGAACCAGGATACTCGCAAGGGTGGAGCTTTGCAGACAGTGTCCTTAAGTCTCTGGGGAGATATGACAGGAGGTGTGGGAGTCAGTGCTGGTCCTGGGGACTGGGGGTTCCAATTTCTTAGAAGCAGTATGAGACAGATACTGCACCCAGGGCTCTGTGGAGGTCTGCTGAAGGCAGAATGCCTCCAGGCTCAGTAGGGAAAGCATAGAGGAGCGCCCTGTGACTTTTGGCCCACAAATGGCCAGCCGGTGTGAGAGGAGGGTAAAGCCATAGCCTTAGTCCTGAAGAGCAACATCTCTTTTGATGGGTGAAGTTTGGCAGCATCTCTAAGCAGTTTGATTTCCCAGCACTTATACACTCGAGTAGCAGAAACTCTAGGATTCTGGCTTCCCATTGCACTGGATGTGCAAGGGGAATGTTTTCTCCTTCCCATTCACCTACATAAAGAGCAGCTGCAGTATGTCCCTGAATTTGTAGTTATAAAATTGCTGTTTTCTTAACAATCTTGGTTCAAGCTATTGGGATGATTCCTTATACTGAGGCATGATTCCATCTTATGTTTCATAGCATATACCCATTCAAATGAGAGTGCCATTTGAATGCATCATTGGACATCGTCCTCAGCTGTGCTTATATCCTTTTTGCTTCCTTAAACCTAGGCCAGCGTAAACTGGAGCAGCCTTAGGACTGCCTAAGTTACACACTCACTGCAACTAGCCACTGAATCAGCCAAGGATTTGGTGGAATACAGTGTGTGCTCTACTCTGTCGCCAGCTGCCTCTGCTTGGAGGGGTAGAGGTGGTTAAATGAAAGTCTTGCACCACTCAAGGACTGGCCTAGGTCAGGGAGAATCCTCAGTGCTCCATGATGGCCACCAGAACAAGGGCCCAGAATTCAGTATTTTGTGCTGACTCATTTAGCCTTAAAATGGTATCCTCAAGTATTTGGTGTGTCTGCAAAATAGCGAGCCCTGAATATACAGAACAACTTTCCACTTCTAACCCTAAACTACATTTTTTCAATTTTTTTGTTAGATTGTTTCTCAGTTCCTAAAGTGTCATATAGAAAACTAGCCTTTCAGTGTCTGCTTCAATTAAAAAAACTTCTATCTTGCATTACACTTGTACATGGTATAGTGCCTTTCATCCTGGAGGATCCTAAAACTCTTTATCAAGAATTACCCTGCTTCTGCTCCCACTGAAGTCAACAGTGTCTTATATTTCTTCTAGACAGCTGTAAGCTTTGGTCAGCCATGCTTCCACGCCTCTTTTCTATCTTCTTTATTTCATGAGTTAATTTCCGGGGTTGGCATAATTAGAAGCCACTATGGATTTAGCCAGGGAGAACACTTTTTTAAAATGAAATTAGTGTGGACAAAAGGCATTTGGCTACCAGGATCACCTACTTATCTACAGAACTGGGACAGCAGCAATGAACAGCATCCTTGCTACAAACCCCACATTTGAGACTGCCCTGAATGGATGCACCATTAGGGATTAGTGGATGGTTCACTCCTTATACTCTCTCCTTAGGATACCCAAGGGTGCAATGATGTAGATATCTTTCCGCTAGGAACAGGACTGAGCCCACCAACCTGAGCTAGATTAAAACCAGTGACCTAGTGGTTGCATATCATTACCATTCACCAAGACCACAAACAACCCCAGGAAAACACTTATACAAGAGATGAAGCAGCAGCTGAACAATATATATATCAGCATTAGAGTTCTGGAAGTTTGTTTTAACAAGTGTCTGTTTTTTCTTTCTTTGGTTTCTTTCACAATTACTCTTTATATCTCCCTTTTCTCTTTCTTTTTGCCCACGCAGGTCTTTATAACTTGACAAAGAACAGATACTTTTTAAAACCAGTAAGAAATAGCTGCTTGGAGAGAAATGATAGTTCAGTGGTGTAAGTGCTATTCTAGGGCTTGGGAGACCCATGGTCAAGTCTCTGTTCTCCCACAGGATTTTCCTATGCAACTGTGGGCCAATCATAGAATATTATGGTTGGAAGAGACCTCAGAAAGTCATCTAGTCCAAATCCCCTGCTCAAAGCAGGACAAACACCCACTAAATCATCCCAGGCAGGGTTTTGTCATGCCAGGCCTTAAAAACCTCTAAGGATGGAGATTCCACCACCTCCCTAGGGAACCCATTCCAGTGCTTCACCACCCTCCTAGTGAGATAGTGTTTCCTGATATCCAGCTTAGACCTTCCCCACTACAACTTGAGACCATTACTCCTTGTTCTGTCATCTGCCACTGCTGAGAACAGTCGAACTCAATCCTCTTTGGAACCCGCCTTCAGGTAGTTGAAGGCTGCTATCAAATCTCCCCTCACTCTTCTCTTCTGTAGACTAAATAACCCCAGTTCCCTCAGCCTCTCCTCTAAAGTCATGTGCCCCAAACCCCTAATCATTTTCATTGCCCTTCACAGACTCTCTCTCCAATTTGTCCACATCCCTTCTGTAGTGGGGAACCAAAACTGAAAGAAGGATGTGCTTGAGGAAAACCCCACCTACAAGTGGGAAATAATTTTAATCCCCTACATCAGGGGTGGCCAGTCTGAGCCTGAGAAGGAGCCAGAATTTGCCAATATACATTGCCAAAGAGAAAGAGTAATACATTAGCAGCCCCCTATCAGCTCTCCCCCCTCCCGCCCACCAACAGCCTGCTAGTCAGTGCCTCTCTCTCCCTCCCCACACCTCTTGATCAGCTGTTTTGTGGTGTGCAGGAGGCTCTGCAGGGGAGGAGCAAGGGCACTGCAGGCTCAGAGGAGGGGATGGGAAGGGGTGGAGTGGGGGCAGAGCCTATGGCAGAGCCAGGGGTTGAGCAGTGAGCACCCCTTGGCACATTGGAAAGTTGGTGCCTGTAGCTCCAGCCCTGGAGTTGGTGCCTGTACAAGAAGCCGCATATTAACTTCTGAAAAGCTGCATGTGGCTCCACAGGTTGGCCACCCCTGCCCTAAGTTCATGAGGCTTGGAAAATTAAAGTAATTGGGGAAACAAAATCGATGCTGAATGTACCGTATTAACTTTAAAATGCTATTACTTTCATGGCTATATGGATCTACATATAATGAGATAAATTCAGAGGTGATGTTGAAGATGGTGCTATACATCTTTAAAATATTACTACTTACTTTGCTGTGGCATCTAGAAACCCGTGTCGTGGGGCAGGACCCACTGTGATATGTACTGTACAAATGCAGAACAAAAAGATGATCCCTGAGATAACTGCTGAATTAAAAGTAGATTCCAATTAAAAACTGCATAGCAAAGGTGTGGCTACTAGACAATGGCAGCTTTCAGTTGGTTGGAGAGATCTCAAGCAGAAGCAGACGGCAGGGTAGATATGTTGGCACTCCTCAGGTTTGCTTTCCTCTTGAATGTAATGGCACCTTTCCAAGGGACGCTAGGCCGTCACATGTTTTACATTCTGGGAAATGTGCATCACTGCTTGAGGATAGCTAGCAAATGGTGGGTAAATGCTATGGGGATAACTTCAATGATTGAAAAGCAGTCAGATTTTGTATACTTGCAGCTTTTATTATTTGCATTGCTGCGGCAGCCACAGGCTCTAATTAGGGCTCAGGGCCTCGTTGTGTTATACACTGTACAGACATAACAAAAAGACAGTCCCCCACCCCAGAAAGCATGCAAACTCTGTGTTAGACAAGAAACGATAGGTGGATGCAACAGAGGGAGGCAGGAGCATAAGGTAATGGGGGGGGAAGGGCGAGAAGGATTATCTACACGAGTGGTTCTCAAACTTTTGTACTGGTGACCTGTTTCACGTAGCAAGCCTCTCATTGCAATGCCCTTTGTAAATTAAAAACACCTTTTTATATATTTAACACCATTTATAAATGCTGGAGGCGAAGCAGGGTTTGGGATGGAGGCTGGCAGCTCACGAGCCCCCATGTAAGAACCTCACAACCTCCTGAGGGGTCCGAACCCCCAGTTTGAGAACCCCTGATCTACACATAGAAGCTTCCCTGGTTTAACTTAAATTGGTTTAAAAATTGCTTTCTGTAAGTGATATGCACCCTGTATGGACAAACTTATATTGGTGTGAAACTAGTTTATAGTTGTTTAGCTTGTACCTGTTAGGTTTAGCTCATACTTGTAACTATATAAGGCTGTATCATAACCTTAGTCCCAGATTTGGACCTTAGCGTCCAAAATATGGGGGTTAGCATGAAAACCTCCAAGCTTAGCTACCAGCTTGGACCTGGTACTTGCTGCCACCACCCAAAAAATTAGAGTGTTTTGGGGCACTCTGGTCCCCTTGAAAAACCTTCCCTGGGGACCCCAAGACCCAAATCCCTTGAGTCTCACAACAAAGGGAAATAATCCTTTCTCCCTTCCCCCCTCCAGGTGCTCCTGGAGAGATACACAGACACAAGCTCTGTGAATCCAAACAGAGTGACTCCCCCTCTCCGTTCCCAGTCCTGGAAACAAAAGCACTTTCCTCTTCACCCAGAGGAAATGCAAAATCAGGCTAGCAAATTCAACACACACAGATCTCCCCCTGATTTCTTCCTCCCACCAATTCCCTGGTGAGTACAGACTCAATTTCCCTGAAATTTCCCAGAAAAGAAAACTCCAACAGGTCTTAAAAGAAAGCTTTATATAAAAAAAGAAAGGAAAAATACATACAAATGGTCTCTCTGTATTAAGGTGACAAAATACAGGGTCAATTGCTTAAAAGAATATTGAATAAACAGCCTTATTCAAAAAGAATACAAATCAAAGCACTCCAGCACTTATATTCATGCAAATACCAAAGAAAAGAAACCATATAACTTACTATCTGATCTCTTTGTCCTTACACTTAGAAACAGAAGATTAGAAAACAGAAACTACTTCTCCAAAACTCAGAGAAAGCAGGCAGACAGACAAAGACTCAGACACAAACTTCCCTCCACCCAAAGTTGAAAAAATCCGGTTTCCTGATTGGTCCTCTGGTCAGGTGCTTCAGGTGAAAGAGACATTAACCCTTAGCTATCTGTTTATGACAGGCTGTTTTAAATTGATTTTAGAGTGTCCACGGACAAAATTGCTTTGTTCGAATGGCACTAGCACTATTAGGATCAGGGTCTCCTTTATACAGTTAAACTATCGTTGACCCCTACACAAGAATGCCAGGCCCTTCCTCCTGTGAACCTGTGCTGGACCAGCACCAACAGGTGAGTGCCAGATGAGAATGGAAGAAAGCAGCCCTTAATCCCAACTCCTACTCTGAATATCAGACTGTACTAGACAGTACAAGAGTATGGATATATTTGGGTCAGAAATGAAATACTTTCTTTACAGTGAGGGAGGGTTAAGGGGTAGGAGGGAAAGGAAGAGAGAATGCACTTAAAACTACAAGGAGTACTTGTGGCACCTTAGAGACTAACACATTTATTTGGGCATAAGCTTTCATGGGCTAAAACCCACTTCATCGGATGCATGCAGTGGAAAATGCAAATGGGAGATATATACACGCAGAGGACATGAAAAAATGGGTGTTGCCATACTAACTATAACGAGACAAATAAATTAAGGTGGGCTATTATCAGCAGGAGGGAAAAAAAGCTTTTGTGGTGATAATCAGGATGGCCCATTTCCAACAGTTGGCAAGAAGGTGTGAGTGACAGTAGGGAAAAAATTAGCAGGGGGAAATAGTTTTACTTTTCCACTCCCAGTCTTTATTCAAGCCTAATTTAATGGTGTCCTGTTTGTAAATTAATTCCAATTCAACAGTTTCTCATTGGAGTCTGTTTTTGAAGTTTTTTTTTTGTTGGAATATTGCGACTTTTAGGTCTGTAGTTACTAAAACTAGTTACTGTTATAGAAGAAATGTCTGAACTGGAAAGCTCTTGAAGTGCCCCACGGGAGAAAAATGGGCTCCTTTAACTCTATAGGTAAGCAAACGGCTCTGATACCATGAAATGCTTCCTGGGTAATGAGCCTTAGTCAAAAGACCAAAGCCTAGAATTGTGGAAACTCATTTCGGGAGGCTGAGTCTTTTTAGTGTCTTTTGTTTCATCCTGTAAAGTTAAATGTGTTAGCTCTGGACAAGAGAGAGCTTTAGGAAAGTTTCATAAATCCCATGATAAATGGTTTGGAGGGAACCTTGTTAGTAACAGAGACAGAGAGAAATGACCGAAAGGTTATAGAGGCAATGATGAATATTCTTCATGAAGGGTAGAAAGGATTCCCTATTACAGAGGCTGCAAAAGTGGAAAATAGCTTAACCAGTGACAGAAAGATCTTGTCTGATGGGGGAAAAAAGAAGCAATTTCACTCAGACTTTTCACTACTTATAAAATAATCTTCTCCATCCTGACAGAGCAAGATAAATGTCAGTGAAAAGTGCTTTGTACTGGTGGACAGTAACAAGGCAATCAGTGGGACTGAGAAAATTGAGATGTAGTTCCTTGAAGAAAGATCTTCTTCAGCTTTTGCAATGTGATATGATTTTCTGCCCACCACATCTCCAAAGCCGAAGGGTGTCTAAAACATCAGACTGAAGAAACTCTTTCAAGCAAAATGTCTCAGGGCTTGTCTACATCAGAAAGTTGCAGCGCTGGTGAGGGAGTTACAGCGCTGCAACTTAGGAGGTGTACACATCTGCAGGGCACCACCAGCGCTGCAACTCCCTGTTTGCAGCGCTGGCCGTACTCCCGTTTTGTCTCGGGTGTAGAGGATCCAGCGCTGGTGATCCAGCGCTGGTAATCAAGTATAGACACTTACCAGCACTTTTCTTGACCTCCGTGGAATAAGCAGGTATCCCAGCATACCTGAGGAAGCCTCTGGTAATCAAGCTGGTCTCCTTCCCCGTCTTGCTCTCGCGTTCCCCGAACCCCGAGCAAGCAGGTCTCCTTCCCTGAGGTTTGCTGGGTGGTTCCGGGAACGCGAGAGCAAACCGCGGCGAAGCTGGTCTCCTTCCCCGGTTTGCTCTCTCGTTCCCCGAACCCCCGAGCAAGCAGGTCTCCTTCCCTGCGGTTTGCAGGGTGGTTCGGGGAACGCGAGAGCAAACCGGGAAAGGAGACCAGCTTCGCCGCGGTTTGCTCTCGCGTTCCCCGAACAAGCAGGTCTCCTTCCCTGCGGTTTGCAGGGTGGTTCGGGGAACGCGAGAGCAAACCGCGGCGAAGCTGGTCTCCTTTCCCGGTTTGCTCTCGCGTTCCCCGAACCCCCCTTGAAGCCGCCCAACAGTGCTGCAGTGTGGCCACATCTAACACCACTTGCAGCGCTGGTTGCTGTAAGTGTGGCCACTCTGCAGCGCTGGCCCTATACAGCTGTACTAATACAGCTGTAACAACCAGCGCTGCAAAATTTTAGATGTAGACATGGCCTCACTGAAATTTTAGCAAGCCATTGAAGAGGTTTTAGTGAAAGTTTGTTGGAAAATTCATAGACCATCCAGTCTGACCATTTGCATAACACAGGCTATAGAAAAAACAATGAGGAGTCCTTCTGGCACCTTAGAGACTAACAAATGTATTTGGGCATAAACTTTCATGGGCTAGAATCCACTTCATCAGATGCATTTCCCTGAAGTAATTCCTGTTTGAACTACAGCATCCTTTAGACAAAAATAATCCCAATCTAGATTTAAAAAATCTCAGTGATGGAAAATCTACCACAACAATTGCAGAAGTTTACCAGTGGTTAATTACTATCACTGTTAAAAATGGGTGTCTTATTTCTAGTCTGAGGTCGCAGCTGTGGACCAGTGAACTAAGAATCTGGCTTGAGCATTGGGAGATCTTGGTTCTATTCCTGATTCTGCCAAAAATGTACCATGTGAACTTGGGCAAGTCACTTAACCTCTCTGTTCTTCAGTCACAGCGTCCGCAACATGGGGATAATAATGCTCATCCACTCTTGTGAAGCATTACAAAACCTACAGGTGGGGGTCGGCTGGGGTAGCACTGTCAAACTCAAACTGTGAACCAGTTAGCCTACATATCCACACAATCTTATCACCGCTACCCTTGTGCTGTCGCTGTCTTCTACATTGCACTGATTGTCTTGTACAATTAGATTGGATCACTTCAGGACAGGGAGTGTCCTTACTATATGGCTAAAGCAATGGGGTGCCAATCCTGATGGGGGACTCCAAGCAATATATTATTTTAATAATAATAATCAATTCTATGTAATTACTAAGTATTATATTCTCTTGCTTGCATGGCTAATTAAGGAAGAAAAACGATAGACTGCAGAAACACTGGCTTGGAAATTTTCATTAACCCCTTTCATGTTTTACGAGTATTAGAGCTGGTTGAAACTCCAGGTTTTCAGCGGCACCGAAGGACCCCCCCACCGCCGAAATCCCTCCAAAGACCCCGGGACTGCTGCCGAGTATTCCAGTTGGGCCCCGTGGGTCATAAAGCCGGCTCTCCATAAAGTCTGGAAACTTATTCTATGTTAAAAGAAAGTTGAGATTCTCACCTAATTACCGCCATATAAAGCTGGGGCTTTCAAGGAAATAACAAATATGGTGATTCTCCTGCTAAAATTTGCCAGAATGGCAACACTTAATTGGGAAGTTCATAAGTTGCCTGCAACAATGTATTTGAGGGTTTTTTTGCAGGGGGTTGTGTCTGAAATGCTGAAGAATTTATATTGTTTGAACCTTCTGCTTTTGTTTTGCTTGGTTGTTTGTTTGGTCTTTGAAATGAATTAGTACTGTTCGACCATGACACCAGAATCGTGGCGATTGCATTTTTGCTAGACAGCTAATATTGCCGTGCTGCCAAAAAGCTGTCATCTCGTTGGATTTCTGACATTATTCAGGCTGCAAATCTCAAATACCCACTCTCAGATTTGCAAATGTAATGACCACTCTTTTCAGCTCCCCCACTGCAATCCTACTGTCTCTCCCTCATTCTTTGTGCACAAAGAGCTCTCAGTAGAAGAAGCAATTTTTGCCATGTGTGAAATAGGTGTTTGATTTCAAGCTGCATATTCAATTTGACTTTTCTATAATATTGTAATGGATTTTCCTGGTCATGAGGGTGGTATAGGATTGGAAAAGAAGACTCAAGTGTGTTAATGGAGGTGCATTAGGGAAGCTTGCGCAGTTCCTGCTTGCATTAGGCATAGTCCATCACTCTACCTGCCCTGTATTCCTAGGAGCTCTACGTTACGCCTCCAGAATTTGAACAAAAGAGAATCTGCTGAGCTATAAGCAAGGCCTTAGTCTCAAAGTGCACTGGAACAGATTTTAAACCTGTCTTTTGCAGTAGAAATGGACTGACACAAATGGTCCTCCCTTTAAATTGTATAGCTATCTTTTGTTGACTCATGCTGTTGTTTTAAGCCAATCATGGCAGATTCCACAGATAAGCTCCTGGCCTGATTCACTCAAGGTTCTGTGCTGTCAAAAGATGGTGCAGACATTAGCACTAGGCTCCTGGGGAAGGAAAGACCCATTATTGCAGTGGCACAAGGAACTTCAGCTTTCTCTCCTTGGGCCATCTCTCAGCTGCCCAGTGCAGACCCAGAGCAAATAGTGCTGGCCAGGGAAGGGGGGTGGTTAGGATGACTGGAGGTTGTGTTGGTTCTATGTCTTCTATACAATGCTGCTGCCAACAGGGCAGTTACGGGAGAGGTCCTCTTTCCATGGCTGCCTGAGGTGCAACAGCCCAGAGTGAAGTGTAAAGAATCACGGCAAATCTAGATCTATTTAGTCTATGGTGAGCATTGAGGGCCCAATCCAACTTCCAGTCATATCACTAGAAAGACTCCCATTGACTTCATGAGAGTTGGATCAGGCTCTTAATCTTTGCCCTGATGGCTACTAAAGTGGCTGTCTGCAAGTTTTAATGCTAGTGGGTGGCACAGCCGGTCACTCACATAGATAGAGTGCTGTATGTTATGCAGCGTTCAGTGCAAATTGTTTTCTAGGCATAAGGACCCTCTGGGAAGGTGCTTGGGGACTCTTGGCTTGTCTGCACCCCAGCAACAGAGAATGTAGCTGTGGAAGTGGAGGCTAGAAGAGATGGGACAGCGATGAATTCCCCTGTGAAGTCTGTCCCAGCCAACAGGCTCTGCAGAAACAATGGACACCATTGAAAACGGTCCCTTTCGGTTGACTGAAAAGAAATCTGGCAGGAGCAGGAAAGCTCCAAGGAGATATGGATGAGAGCAAGACTGGTTGAGATGGCAACGCGAAAAAATATCTTGACAGAAAAACACTATGTGAAGAATGAAACTTGTGGTGTTTATGCTAGAACCTCTTAACAGCTGCCATCAACCCCAGACCCAGTTAAAGTTGATGGGTGTGCCTCCATTTCCGCCCATCCCATTCCCCCCTTGCCATGGACTCTAACACCTTCCCAAACCTCCTTCCCTTCCCTCCCACCCTGTGCCAAAGGCTCTGTGTGCGGCCTCTTCTCTTCCCTCCCTCCTCCCCCCCTCCGGACTGGAAGGAACACATAAATGGCTGGTGTACATGCTCATGCTCTATGTCTCCCTCCCGCTGTTACCATGGAGTAGGCCTTGACGACACAGCATGCTAAGAAAGAGGAAGGCATGAAACCTTCCTCATTTATCTTTCCCCATCCTCTCCCCACTGCTGGCTGGGTATTATGCAGCTCTCCAGAGAGAGAACAAGGAGCATGTTTTTAAGTGCTAATGGCTTTTCACCCAAATCAATAGGGCTCTGTCCATTGAAGCTGAGAACATGCCCTGACGTTTTGGAATTGATCGGATGTGATGTCTAAAAGTTATTGTCACATTCAGATAACCAGATGGATGCAGAAAGCCACCAAGCTGAGTGCTGCACCTTACTTTGGCTCTAGCTTTTTCTGTAGCCCCCTAGAAACCACAGGAAACAGAAGTGATGACTTCAAGATGCTCCTCAAAATGAATAATTTTGCAAAAATAGCAAGAAACTGACCAGTTGCAGAATACTTGTTTCAGGGCGGATGGATTTAATAAAACAATTTATAAATAGGTCATTTCCTAGGTACTACCATAATGTAAATTAACAATAAATTCTTTAGCTCATAGTATATTTCCACATAAGTGGCTGTCATTTTGTATTTTGCTTTTGCAGTGAGGATATCAAACTTACTGCAGTGCAATGGAATGAAATATTTATTGGCTTAATGACAATAAGTTTATTATTAAGGGTTTTGTAACGTCACTATATAAAGTGATTCCAATTTTGAAGTAGCTTTCTATAGGAAAAACTACTAAGGTCATATATACTGTGAGCTCCCTACTGCAATAAAGTTTACATTAGTGCCCCTTTCTTAATCAAAGAATGCAGAATAGCTAGTTCAATGGGCACATCATTTATAACTTTTGTATTTTGCATGAGCAAAAAAGTGAATTTCATTAACTTAGTAATGATCTAGATATCTCATGAGCATCTCAATTCTTTTTACAGACATGGCATATTAGGTTTTAAATAACCCCTTTTGTAGAACATATTAAAACAATTGAACATTTTTCCTCTGAAAACCTGAGGCTATTTTTTTTAAATGTCCAGCGAAAGTTCCCAAATTTAATAAAAATACTGTTGCCAAGTGCACGAACAAGATTTCAGATGCAATCTCAGCTGAGCATTTTGGAAAAACCAGCTGCTTCAAGTAAGAGGGTGGTGTGTTCATAGATAGCACTCTTTTTTCCATCTCAGCCTTGAATTCAAACCCCTCCATGATGCTTGCATGGGGTGGGAAGGGGAGGGTCTGCACTGCTGGAAGTACCATATTTTTGCAGATACATAAACCAAGATCCTGATCCTATAACACTATCATTGGAGGATTTGAGAAAGTACAATGTTGCCTCCTGCTGCCCTTACAACAAGGGTTAGACGTGCACACCCCCCAAATTCCATGTGAAGAGGCTGTTTTCATGCTATTTCAGCCGCATCAGAAGCAAGAAGTACTAGAAACTTCAAAAGAAAGCTTAATCTCCCAAGCCTTCCAACCAGCTCTGTTGACCAATCATGTTGGGTAGTTCAGATGACATCTGGATGGGTATCCAAACTCTTCAGTCCTTATCTGCATTAAAACCTAAACCTTGAACTCTATGAACTTCAGAAATCGCTAATTATTTATATTAAAATTAGGTATTTCCATAACACCTGAGACCACAGCCCCATCATGCTAGGCACTGTATATATACTCAGTATGAGAGAGAAACCTCTCTGCAAACAGTTTACAATCTAAATATGCAAGACAGACAAGCAAAGCGTGGAAGATAAGTGACTAACCCAGTCACTCAGGAAGTCTGTGAAATAACTAGGAATCAAACCTAGAGTTTCCTGAATCCCAGTTCAGTGCCTTAACCACACAACCACTTTGCCTTTCTAAAAAATATGGGCTATTTATCCTAAGTATATATGGTCCTCTTCTATGCACAGTACACACTGAAAGAAAACTATTTGCAGGAGTGAGATATGCCACACAATAGCTAATCATTTGAAATGCAGGCAAATTGTCACATAAGTGGTAATTCTTTACAGTGAGAGAGCCCTACAGGGCCCTCCTGCTGTGTTGCCTAGGATATTTTACAGGCAACCAGGCAGTTTGTTTATTACCTGGGAATATGTAGAACAGCTAAACAACAAGAGGGAAAATAGGAACCTGATCTGGGCTGCAATGTTGGCAGTATCTAGTCCACCACAGGGTTGGGAATGTGCTCACTGGAAGCAAAATTACAGCTCTGGCATCCTTTTGAAATTAAACAGCAGCTGCTATATGTTAATTGCCAAGTCTGGGGGGCAATAAACAACCACAAACATTTGCTAATGTGACCCCTGCATGGAAACACAATTTCCTCTTTCACCCACAGAGAAGCTATTCATTGATGAGAAACAAAGAGAGAAACATTTCTGTTTGCTGGAAGGATTTCTGAGGGTTTTTTCCTCTCATGAATGTGTCTGGCAGTCTATTTTGCATGTTAAACCATAGCTAGTGGGGGCGGCGAAGGGTTGAACCATACCAACGGAAGATCTTTGAGGCACTCGGTGAAATCTTGGTCCCATTGGAGTTTTGCTGTTGACTTCAGGATTTCGTCATTTGTGCCTGAGACAGATAGTTTCTAGGGAAATACCCAAATCCTTGAGTCTACTTTTCAAACCAGCCAGTTTCAGCTACAGTCAAGTGATAGGTAAATCAAGGCCTTCTTGCCCCACCCCCTTTATTTTGTATCCTTTCCCCTCACCTTTCACTTGCCTGTTACTTTATTATAAGCTATTCCAGGCAATGACCATGCATTTTTCTATTTCTTACAGTAGAATTGGCTTTCACAGA
The DNA here is from genome assembly GCF_025201925.1 of Gopherus flavomarginatus. Classification (NCBI taxonomy): domain Eukaryota; kingdom Metazoa; phylum Chordata; order Testudines; family Testudinidae; genus Gopherus; species Gopherus flavomarginatus. The sequence continues at coordinate 130,120,691 of NC_066622.1, forward strand.
GAACTCTGAATAATCTAAAGCTTGGTCCCTCCTAACTGCAGTCAGTCTACTGCTTAAAAAGGGCAGCTGCATGGTGGGTATAAATTCACTCTGTAATTTCAATAGCTATAGAGCAATGAGGGAAGTGCATGGAGAGCAAGAGCCATTTGTCTTTCAGAGGCTTGTCTACATCAGAAAGTTGCAGCGCTGGTGAGGGAGTTACAGCGCTGCAACTTAGGAGGTGTACACATCTGCAGGGCACCACCAGCGCTGCAACTCCCTGTTTGCAGCGCTGGCCGTACTCCCGTTTTGTCTCGGGTGTAGAGGATCCAGCGCTGGTGATCTAGCGCTGGTAATCAAATATAGACACTTACCAGCGCTTTTCTTGACCTCCGTGGAATAAGCAGGTATCCCAGCATACCTGAGGAAGCCTCTGGTAATCAAGCTGGTCTCCTTCCCCGGTTTGCTCTCGCGTTCCCCGAACCCCGAGCAAGCAGGTCTCCTTCCCTGAGGTTTGCTGGGTGGTTCCGGGAACGCGAGAGCAAACCGGGAAAGGAGACCAGCTTCGCCGCGGTTTGCTCTCGCGTTTCCCGGAACCACCCTGCAAACCGCAGGGAAGGAGACCTGCTTGTTCGGGGAACGCGAGAGCAAACCGTGGCGAAGCTGGTCTCCTTTCCCGGGTTTGCTCTCGCGTTCCCCGAACCACCCAGCAAACCGCAGGGAAGGAGACCTGCTTGTTCGGGGGTTCGGGGAACGCGAGAGCAAACCGGGAAAGGAGACCAGCTTCGCCGCGGTTTGCTCTCGCGTTCCCCGAACCTCCCTTGAAGCCGCCCAACAGCGCTGCAGTGTGGCCACATCTAACACCACTTGCAGCGCTGGTTGCTGTAAGTGTGGCCACTCTGCAGCGCTGGCCCTATACAGCTGTACTAATACAGCTGTAACAACCAGCGCTGCAAAATTTTAGATGTAGACATGGCCTTTTAAGTTAGTGCTTACAAAAGGTGCTGGATGGGGAGCCCTTGGGTCTGAAGTCATCTGTCCATCTTGGGAGCCTTTGCTCCATGCTGAAAGTATCTGTGGAACCAAGCTTCCCAGCACAGAGTGGGCTCTTCAGAATCTGCCCGCTAGGGAAAGCTGCATTTGTTCAGGTGCAGCAAAGGTGAGGGAGCGTGATACGTGCTGTCAACATCTTCTCACCCACAATGGCCAGGGTGACTCTGCAGTGCCTTTTTAGGCACTCGCTGATTTCAAAGGTAGTTCAAACCAATGCCCTCTTGGGGGGCAATTTATTGAGACTTCTGGTATATACTGGGCTCCAAGCAGTTCAGGGTCTGTCTCCACATTAACCCAAATAACACAAACAAACTCTCGGTCTCCATCCAAGTTGGCCTTTACAGGTTCTTCGTTGCTGCGTCAGGGCTCTTCCTGCCTGGAGAACTTTCTCCTATTCTCTTTTGCCTTTTCGGCTTCTGCCCTGCTGGCTCAAGGCCCTGCAGGAACCTTCTTACTTCCCAATTATCAGAGGGTAGCCGTGTTAGTCTGGATCTGTAAAAGCAGCAAAGAATCCTGTGGCACCTTATAGACTAACAGAGGTTTTGGAGCATGAGCTTTCGTGGGTGAATACCCACTTCCTCAGATGCATGTCATCTGGTGCATGAGTGCTCTGGGACTTAAAAAAAACATTTGGATGTATGCATCTAAATTTTTTTTAGACTTCCACTGATTCTGCCTTGGCTAATGATTAGACTGGAGACATGCATCTGAGGAAGTGGGTATTCACCCACGAAAGCTCATGCTCCAAAACCTCTGTTAGTCTATAAGGTGCCACAGGATTCTTTGCTGCTTTTACTTCCCAATGCATTTACAGACCAAGCTGCAGTCTCCTTCTTGCGTTACACCTTCTTGCATTTTTTTTTTTTATCCTGAGATCACCTGCTTCAACCTAGATGTGGCTCATCCTGTAATCAGGGCTGGTTTAGCCCTCAGGCTCTGCAGCCCATGTGGCAAGGCCCCCTGTTACAGGGAGTCTGAAGAAAATCGACCCCTGAATCATATAATATTTCTTCTTTTGGTCCGGCATGGAAATGACATTCTTCTATGCAGCATGCCCTGATCAGATAGGCTCTAATGCAAAAGCTGCTGGTGCATGAGTGCTCTGGGACTTAAAAAAAACATTTGGATGTATGCATCTAAATTTTTTTTAGACTTCCACTGATTCTGCCTTGGCTAATGATTAGACTGGAGACAAATGCTAAAGTAATCAGCAAAATATAATTACAACATTTCCTCAGTTCAGTTGACTTTGCAACCTGAATAGATTTGGCACCAAACTTCATCTAATTCAAAAAGCAATATTGGAGGAAGTGAACTGTTTCTTTTTTTAATTTGCAAAAAAAAAAAAACACCAAAAAAACAGTTATTTGCATCACCAGTTATTTAATATTATTCTCATTAACTGACTTAGACTTTATATTCTGCTAGTTGCCAGAGAAGCTTTGAAATAATAATAATCATAATAAAACCTGTAGGTATCTGGCTGTCTATGCTCAATAACTTCTTGATAGGAAATGTATTTAGATGTAAACTACTCTGTAATTAATCAGCTTTTAAATGAGGAATGAAAGTTTTCAGGAAAAAAAAGCAAATTCAGTATTGAGATCTCGTTAAGGCCATGTAACAGTTTACACTGAATAGCCTGAGAAATTTTAGTCCCGGTCCTAGAGATGATGACACTTATTTTATAGAATCATAGACCGTAGGAGTGGAAGGGACCTTGAGAGGTCACCAAGTCCAGCCCTCTGTGTTGAGGCAGGACCAAGTAAACCTACGCCATTCCTGACAGGTGTTGATCCAATCTGTTCTTAAAAACCCTCTAGTGCTTGGTATTCCACAACCTCCTTTAGAAGCCTAGTCCAGAGCTTAACTACCCTTAGTTACAAAGTTTTTCCTAATATCTAACCTAAATCTCCACTGCTGCAGATTAAGCCCATGATTTCTTGTTCTTCCTTCAGTGGACACAAAGAACAATTGCTCACCAGCCTCTTCATAACAGTCCTTCTTACTATTTGAAGACTCTCTTATCAGGTCCCCCTCTCAGTCATCTTTTCTCAAGACTCAACATGCCCAGTTTTTTGAAAACCTTTCCTCCTAGGTCAGGTTTTCTCAGCCTTTTATTTTTGTTGCTTCCCTCTGGACACTCTCTCCAGTTTGCCACAAGTTTCTTAAAGGGTTGTGCCCAGAATTGGACACAGAACTCCTGCTCAGGCCTCCCCAAGGCCCCATGTCTTATGCACAACACTCCTGTTGGTGCACCCCAGAATGATATCAGCCTTTTCCACAATAGCATCATATTGTTAAAATAAAAAGTGCCATAATTTTCCAATCCTCCACACATAGTGCCATCAGGATTTGAACTCAGGACATCTGCAAGCATAGATGAGAGCCATACCACTACATCATCTCTTTTTCTTATGTATAAATTAGTTTTGGGAAAATAATCTAAAACAGCATCTGGAGTGGATGGCATGGGAGGTGCAACCTAAGCATACAAACAGACATTGTAGACGTGTATTTCAGCCAGTGGTGTAATAATTCTTTCCAGCTGCCTCACTTCCCTAATTGATTAGGGATGTCTACTTTGACAAAGTGGCCTCATCAGTGTAAACCTTGTGAACTGGACTGCATGAGCCAATCATTCAGTTTTCCTTTGTTAGCATCTTGCATAAGTTCTAATACACACTTTTCATTCTCTAGTCAGCTGAAAAATACAAGTGGTTACCATGGCAATATGAGGTAGATGTGATTATTATGCTGCCACATAAAAGAAACATGTCAGTCAATTCATACAACTTTGGAAGACCAGGAAAATAAGGGAGGCAATCACCATTAATAGACCTACAATTAGACCTACCTACCCACCAGACATAACAATTACAGTATAGAAGTGCTGAGGCCCACATATTGGTCCCTGGAATTGACATGAGGTTTAAAGAGCCCTTATGGTTCTATTGTGACATGTCCTATTTATTGGTCAGTGCATGTCTCTCTTTGAAAACATTCCCCTCCAGTCTCATTAATACAGGGATAAGTCTCTGGAAGATTTTGTAATAGCTGGCATGTACTTCTAATTACCCCCCAAAGAGTCTTGGGTTTCATTCATTTGCTTGATAGTGTAACTCACATGAGGAAAACCTGCTGTTCTTAATAACTCTGTCAGCTATTAATCAAAGCCTTATTAGTTTTAACCATATCAGACTGGTAAGTCAGTAATGAATACAATATGTTAGCACACATGAAAATGCCCTCCTTGCCTCCCCAGAGTGTTTCAAGTGTACTGTTCTGTTTTCTAGCAGCTTAAAAGTACCTAGAAGTGGCCTTAAACTTTGAAGATTTCCAATGGCCTCTGCCACTGCTTACCTTCATTCTTATATACCATTATTATTTACATCATCGTCTGTGTTTTTTCCATAACTTCTGATAAGAAACAGCACAAATGGATGTGTTTTGGAGTCTTCTTTGAGCAGGCAGCCTGTCTCCTTTACTGTTGAATGACAGGCTTTGTTAGAACACGTCCATAGGGTGTGCATCTCTGCTAGACTTCTAAGCCACTCAGTGATGTGTCTCTGAGAGAATGTCCTCCTCTTGCTTCCCATACTGATATCCTTAGTCATTCTTTAATCAACTCAAATGCTCATTGACTTCAGCAGTGGAAAACAGAGCTTAAAAAGTCTACCACTACTGGGAGATAAATTTAATCAAAGGAACCTGTTCATTGATTGCATTTTACATTTTAAAACTAGTGCTTTTCATCACACACGATGGAAAATCACTTTCAAAGCTATGGCCATTAGGCACCTAATGTCATGGCCTTCAAACCTAGGCCTACAGGGGCAGCCACACTTCAACTACCACGTTGCAGCCTGCTGGCAACTACTGACCCAGGAAGCCCAGCCCCAGTTTTAGGCGCTGCCCCGGACATCTCAGTGGTAGAGTCCCAGAGCACTGAATGTCCCACTGGCCCTACTTAAGTCAGGAACAGGAAGGTGTCTGAACAACTGGGATCCACCTCATTCTGGACTCTGTACCTTGTGCCTCCTGCTCCTCAGCTTGACTTCCTGTCACCCTGGCCTAGCATGGCTCCAGGCCTCTGACTTGTGGTTCTGATCTCCAGTTTGCTTCCTGCTTCTGACCTCCCAGTATCCTGAGCCAGCTGACTCTTGACTCCTGACTGTGGAGTCTGGCTCTCATCACTAGGTGTAGCTGCTCACAACCTGGCCATGACACCCAATTACACAGGTACCTAAATAAATGGGGCCTGTTTTTCATAAGTGCTGAATGTTTGCAATTTTCATTGACTTCAAGTGGAGCTGTGGGTACAAATTCCTTTTCAAAGAGGCTGCTTTTGGACCTTAAGTCAGCAAGGTACTTAAGCACATGCCTAACTCTAAACATGTAAGTAATAAGCAATATGCTTTAAGTTGGGCATATGATTAAGTATCTGACCTGGAGCCTTATTTTGGTGCCTTCATATGGATTTAGGTACCTACTATTCAAACTTTTGGCCTAGAAACACAATACTCACTTCCCTACCACTTCGGAGGTGGAACATGGCAGTTGTTTAACAACATACTGTACTGCACAACAATTTAGGTTGTTGAAACTGACCAGTGTTCTTTCTCAGCAGCCTTTGACCTCTCATTCTTCTAGAAATTGTTTAGAAAGAGCATCTCAGATGGAAGTAAGAAGGGAATTCTGCTGGTTTCTTAGCAAAAATGTCTTAGTTTATGGGAAAATCCTCTTTTACAGCTTCTTACTCAAAGAAAGCTTTTCCTTAATGGACATCAGGTCAGAAATTCCCAATGCCCTCCTTTCTCAAACATACTAGAAATAATAAGCCATAGTATTAAATAAATGATACTTTAAGTCAATGGTATTGCATAGACAGAAGAGTCTATAATTGCGAATCCATTTGCAAAATAATGGCCTAACAATGCACAGCTTAGGACACAAATGAAAGAATATAGTATTCACTTGAAACTCCAGAAGTAATGTTAGGTAATCAATAATTAACAGAGATGGAATTTCACCAGGACCTAAGGGTTAACTCCACTATGCTTTCAAAAAACGCCCAAACACTATAGGTAATGTACACAATGAGTCAGAACCCTGATTTTACATTTAAATCTAAAAGATGGAAGAGCAATTCAATTAAGAACCTGACTTTGGGAATCTTCACTGCTTTTTAAAAGGAAAGTTCTCTGAAGTACTTTGTAGGGTAAGTAAAACCAACACTTTCATTGTGACTGAGCTGGAGAATACAGCTGAGGGATATGCTTTGGGAGATGACATTAAAATACTGCACTATGTCCTGAAATCCTTGCTTGTCTCGTACACAAAAGCAACTCAGAAAGAAAAAAAAAATCCCATTAATTTCATGGGAAATTTTGCCAGAGTAAAAACTGAGGGAGTCCTTCAGGGTTTATCCAGCAGACAGACAGACATGCACGCACACAGCAGATCTGTTAGTCAGGTCAAGCTCTACTTACGCCCCTCATCCTGGGGCTGGCCACAGCCTACTTCCATCCTTAGCACAACTTAGAGTAGTCTCTAGGTTGCTCTAGCTTTTACCTGGCTGAAACATTCCTACAGGAAACACTCCAATAACCACATTCTTGGCATGTCCCCAATTGAACATATAAGCCAGGATGGAACGGGGTCCAGGAACTAGCCCACAGAATGAGGGTATCAGGACTAGTTTTTAGCATATGGAGTGCAAAAATACAGCTATCAGTTTAGGTCAATTAACAACAACATGCCCCATCCCTTAAACAAGAACATGTAAAAGCTGTTATAAATTTCAATCAGACTAAATAATAGAAGAACCCTACTTATGAGCTTTTGAGCGTGATGCCTTTTCAATAGAGTATTCAGCCTCTGTTTAAATGCAAATTTTGACTCATCACCTGGGATCATCATGAGCTCCAGAAAAACACTAGAGACAACCGAATCTATCCAATTCATTAAAATGTATCCTCTTTTAGTGAAAAGTACCATTCTCTCAGGAGTGGTGCATATCTGAGTTCACTCAGTGAAGAATTATTTGTCAGGAATATGTGATTTTTAGCTACAGAAAGAAGAATGAAAGTTTCAGGAGTCAAAAGCCAGCTTAGTCCTTTTTACAATCTGCATATTTTCTACATCTCCCAAATTAAATTCTTTATTAACTTTTAGCAATAATTATTCAGGGGGGTGACTTCTTTATTTTTAATTGGGAAAAGAAACCTGATTCTGTGTCATAGTGTTGCTACTAAAGTTAGATTTGGAAGCAAAAACATGAAATCTGATGTCACATTTGAAACCTTAGCTCTGAAAATTAAAGCTGGCCAGAAAATGGCTTGTTTTGTGAATTGTTTTTCTACTTAAATTTAGAGAAAAATGAAAAAAAAGAACTTCATCAAAAAGTTTTGGGAACCTTTTTACTTTTGTCAAAAATAACACAACTCCTCCAATCCCAGACCCCTTTGGCAGTCAAAAAAGAGAAAATGTTTAGGTTTTCAGCAGAACAGTTTTGGTTTTCAGTTTTCTGATGAAAAATTGAAGGTTGGAGGACATTTTTGGCAAAAATGTTTAATTTAGTTGAAACTCCAATATTCCATCAGAAAAAGTATGAATGGATAAATTTCAACCTGCTCTACTGGCTGGATATGCCTTAAAAGCACTCAGTATTGATCTGAATTGTTGGGATCCAAAGGCACTTAAGTTTGGTAGTTAGACACATTTTGCATAGGGTCAAATTATTACCCCTGCTGCATGCCCATGCATGGGAGTATGGAGACGTAAGGAGCATCCTTGCTTCTCTGAGCTCACTACTTATAACTCAGGTAACAGTACGAGAAGAAATGCAGTTTCCATGTAACAACATAAGGATGACCATCTAGGGTCACAACAATGATCCATCTATCCCAGTATCCTATCTTCCAACAGTGGCCAATGCTAGGTGCTTCAAGGAGAATGAACAGAACAGGCAATTATCCAGTGATCTATCCCCTGTCATCCACTCCCAGCTTCTGCAGTCAGAGGCTAGGGACGCCAAAAGCATGGGGTTGCATTCCTGACCATTTTAGCTAATAACTATTGGGTGGATCTATCCTCCAGGAACTTATCTAATAGTTTTTTGAGCCTGTATAGTTTTGGCCTTCACAACATCCCCTTACGAGTTCAACAGGTTGACTGTGTGAAGTAGTACTTGCTTTTGTTTGTTTTAAACCTGATACCTACTAATTTCATTGGGTGTCCTCTGCCTTTTGTGTTATGTGAGGGGGTAAATAACACTTTCACTTTCTCCACACTATTCATGATTTTATAGCACTCTGTCATATCATCTTTAAGTCATCTCTTTTCCAAGTTGAGAAGTCCCAGTCTTTTTAATCTTTCCTCATATGGAAGCTGTTCCATACCTTTAATCATTTTTGTTGCCCTTCTGTGAACCTTTTCCAGTTCTAATATATCATTTTTGAGATGGGGCACCCAGAACTGCACACAGTATTCAAGGTGTGGGAGTACCATGGATTTATATAGAGGCAATATGATATTTTCTGTCTATTATCTATCCCTTTCCTAATGGCTGCTAACATTCTGTTCACTTTTTTGACTGTTGCTGCACATGGAGTGGATGTTTTCAGAGAACTATCCACAATGACACCAAGATCTCTTTCTTGAGTGATGTCAGCTAATTTAGATCCTGTCATTTTGTGTGTATAGAATTTTTGGGGGGCATCATTTTGCCGGGGGGGCAGCACGCGGGTCCGGTGGACCTACCGCAGTCATGCTGGCGGACGGTCCGCTGCTGGAAAGGCTCTGGTGGAGCTGCTGCAGTCATTTTGGCGGACGGTGCGCTGGTCTAAAGGCTCCGGGGGACCTACCGCAGTCATGCCTGCGGCAGGTCCCCCGGAGCCTTTAGACCAGCAGACCGCCTGCCGGCATCACTGCGGCAGCTCCACCAGAGCCTTTCTAGCAGCAGACCGTCCACCAGCATGACTGCGGTAGGTCCACCGGACCCGTGGGGGGGTGGCGAAATGGCCATCCGCCTAGGGCATCAGAAACCCTGGCGCCGGTCCTGCATCGGGGACAACACTATTTACCTCTCTCCATTCTGAAAACTGACCATTTATTCCTCCCCTTTGTTTCCTGTCTTTTAACTGGTTACTACAAGTAGTCTGGTGGCACCTTAAAGACTAACAGATTTATGTGGGCATAAGCTTTCATGGGTAAAAAAACCCCTCACGTCTTCAGATGCATGGAGTGAAAATTACAGATGCAGGCATTATATACTAACACATGAAGAGAAGGGAGTTACCTCACAAGTGAAGAACCAGTGTTGACAGGGCCAATTAGATCAGGGTGGATGTAGTCCACTCCCAATAGTAGATGAGGAGGTGTCAATTCCAGGAGAGGCAAAGCTGCTTTTGTAATGAGCCAGCCACTCCCAGTTTCTATTCAAGCCCAAATGAATGGTGTTAAATTTGCAAATGAATTTTAGTTCTGCTGTTTCTTTTTCAGTCTGTTTCTGAAGTTTTTTTGTTCAAATATGGCTACTTTAATAAATCTATTAGTCTTTAAGGTGCCACTGGATTTGGTTTTGTGGATACAGACTAACACAGCTACTCTCTGATGATTAACTGGTTACTGACGCATAGGAGGACCTTTCCTTTATCCCATGACTGCCACTACTCTAGCTCCTGCATAGATGGAAGGGGACAAAGAGGGGACAGAACCTTAATTCAATCTGCTAGGATTTGTCTTCATTGCATAATTAACTTGAGTTATAACTTGAGTCCCATCTATACACAGAGCCTTGGCTTGAGTGTGGTCGTACTATTATCACACATTGGCTGTCCTGAGAGGGGGTATATGGTAAAACTGAAGAACACACAATTTCTCAGCTGCTAACATGACTTCTCTGTAGCATGGATGCTGACTGACACCTCCTGAGAGCTGCAAGTCCTCTGGGGCCTTCCCACAATTCCCCCTGTGTGCCCAGAAAGGACAGATGTGCTCTCTCTCAATTCACTGGGGAAAAATTCCTAGAGCGGATCATCTTATTACAGTGCTAAGAACCATGGGATGCGCCCATGTCTCAGTACCACACAGGAATGAATGTAGCACCAGTGTAGACAGAGCTGCGGGAAAGTTATTTGGTAGTGCAGCCACTCTCAGTAGAACTCAGCTAACTCAAGAGGGGTAACTAGAGTGTAGATAACTTGAGCTGTCACTGCAGCAAAGGCTGGAGCCTGGTGTATCAGCTAGTGTTGTCAAACTGGTGGGGCGGGTGAAATAATCAGTGCTAGGTATAGGACTGGGGCGGATCGTTTTTCCCTGGAGCAAGAGGAAAACCAGGGTCAGAGCTGAGCTTCTGGCCTGTTCCTGGGGCACTGCAGCTATGTGCTCCCCTTTACTTGGGGCTTCAAAGCCATCAGCCAGCCATGCACAGAGCTACAGCACTGAGCTGTCACTATTTCACCTGCCTGCAGAGTTTGCATCTTTTGGTGCTTTCGTTTGGAGAAGGATTATTCATCATTGATCCTTGCGGCTCTGGGGATTTCCAAGAGGGCCTAAGGGATTTAGTCACATAAGTTCCATCGGACGTCATTGGATTTCCTAGTCAGTAGATGTTGGGTGTCTACCTGCCCTTTGTGCCTTGGAATATGAAGAAGACAAATAGGAAATGACAAAATCACAGAAGGGGAGCTTTCAAACAGTAGAAAAATGTTAAACATGCGTGTGTGAAGCTCAGGAGCTCTCTGGCCCTAGTTGTGGTCCCTTTACTCGAAGTAGGAAAACTGTACTACGTAAGTGGTCCCATTTAAGTCAAGGAGACTTTGTACTATTTAACCTAAGAGCAGCACAACTGGGCCCTATGAAAATAAAATAGGGCAAATGAGAAGTAGAGAGCACTGAAATATAGCTCATATATATGGACATTGAGCTGGAGCAATTGGGTTTCTAAGAGCGATTTGAAGGTGGAAGTCGAAGCTTTGTGCGATATGGGTGAAATTCACTCCTGTGCTGAGGGCCAGCATCAAGATTTATGTATCCCATAAGTTCAGGAAGGAGACTAAAGTTGAGAAGACTGAGCAGAATACAAGGTCTGAGGCAGTGAAAACAAGGCCTTGGAGGTAAGGAATCAGGCTAGGCAGACTGTGTATTGAAAATGCCAAAGGGATGTTTAAGCTTCATGCAGCAAAAAAACAAGGAGCCAGTGAAGAGATCTGGAGGATGGGGGTGGTAAAAAAAAAAAAAAAAAAAAAGACTAGGACAAGAAGAGGAAAGAAGTGACAGGGGAGTCAGAGAGGAGAAGAGAATGGCTGAACTAGGGCTGATAGGTTACTGCTCTCCCTGGAGCTACTATTCTGCCTACAGTTTCAGCATATCTCATGCTGGTGTCTTTCCCTTTCAGTGACAGGAGATGCTGCAACTTAACTTCTATTTGTGCTAATCATTCACTAATATTCTAACCTCCACCAAAACTGCACCTCTGTTTTGTAAGCTTTCTCCTCCTTTGCGGTAATGGTTTGAAAACCATGATGTCCAAAACATGTATTGGGCTTATAGATTCTATACATATTGTATCTGCAGCTCTTTAATCCTGATCTCTTTTACAACTAAAAGGGTAGAAATGCTCCAATAACAAGGATATATCTAGAGAGAGAGAGAGAGAGATTGAAGTTACGGTGTCCCTTGATGCATCTGTTCCACATACAATTGCCGTAAGTAATTACCTGTCTGAAGTTGTACAAGCACTTCAGTTTGGCTAGAGACTGTTATTGATCATTTATTTAGAAATCAAATGTTCTTGGTGGATGGAAAAAAAACTTTTGAAATTAATTATTTTCTGAACCTGCTGTGGCCATGAATAAGTTTAACACATTTTGTGCAATTTCCGTTTGAAATATCTTTGTTTACCACGTGTGGCCTGCTAGCCTGAAAATTGCTTTTCTAACCATACTGTCTAACCATACAGGTATTTTCAATTGCTACATTAAATTTTGCAGGTTTTTTGTGGTAATGATAAACTTTATTGCAATATTATTTATTTAGAGATGTGGAGGGTAGGATTTTCATGCTGTTTTCCAGAAGGGTTGTTCCAACTATTATTAAGGTTGTACAGTGCTTTGGTGTATTTTATATAAGAGCAGTGATTATCTTAGTAGTTAATGTTTTCAAAATTGTGATTACTGTAAAAAGTTTCATCATGATTTATACATGCTCCCTCCTCCCCTTCCCACCCTGGTACCATTTTATAACTAATTAGATGATTAGATGAGCAATTTAAAAAGCTCTTGACAGAAAACTTTCCATATAAAATCTTTACTAAATGTAATTTGTTACCCAAGAAGTTACAAAGACTAAATTAAAAGACAACTAGACTTACATAAAAGGTACTAGAGTAGATCCTGTGCTACATTCAAGATAATAGTTGGAAACTAACAAATGAATATAAACCAGGTTGGGAATGCCTTATTCTAATCTGTGAGGAAATGCTCCCATGAATAGTCTGTTTGGTTTCATTTAGATTACTTGGGGGAGTAACTGATCCATGGGAGAAAGGGGTTCACAATTTGGTCCTATATGTACAGATTGTCTGAAGTTGAATAATTAAGGTCCCTGTGGTTTTTATGGCAAGAATTATGATGCTGTGGTATAGCAATTTTATCATCGTGAGTTTAAGATGGCTGCATTACTTCTGAGAGGCGACGGCAAGAGCGAATTATGTAGATCATCCCAAATGAGTCCCAGTAGCACTTTTGTACAGCACCACTGAGTATTTTGTGTATGACACATTTTACAGCAACACTGTTTTTTAGTGAGTTCTTAAAAATATTGGAATTATTTTTCCCAATATCCCTGCCCCTGGATGACCATGCACCTGTTAGGCCATCTACTCGAATTTTCCTGCCAACGTAAAATCATTCTGAGCAATCTGTTCTTCAGTATTCTGTACCGTTCAGTTTTATGGGACCAAGTGAGTGAGGATTCCATATGAACTGGAACCTATAGGCAAGTTCATCAGTGCTAGTCTAGAATACTGACAATATCCAACATGAAACCTTTATGTTCCGGATTTGAGAAGTATGGAAGCAGAATCAGGAAAGACTCCATGGTAGTTGGACCTAAAGAACTAACTTATGGGAGGGTGTGGTCTAGTTTGTTTGTTTTTTTTTGCGAGGGGAGATTGTGGGGTTGTTGGGTTATTTTGCTGTTTTTTTGTGGGTTTTCTTTCCATGGATTAAATAGTTTTAGGCCTGTTTCTTTCTCAGAAATTCATCAAAGAAGGCATTTTGTTTCCAAATGTACTTCAGTATGAGCTTCACTTCACCTCATTTCAGTAAAACATAAGTGATGAATATTAAAATGTTTGGTACTTAAAAGTTTAAGCATTCTGAGCATTCTCCAGCAATTTATTCTAATTGAGCCCCTCAATGGTATTGAGATCATTAATGTGTTATGATTAATGGTATTAAAATCATAAGTGTATCGAGAGAGTTTATACTGAATTAAAAACTCTTGGACTAAACATCTTGCAAGTTTCATGCATATAAACACAAGTGTTAGCAGCAAGGACAAACAGTCGGTCTAACACATCTGAAAATTATGAAGAAGGGCCAGATTCTCTGCTGTGTCCCATATCTGCAGGGCACAACCAATGAGGGGCAAAGGAGTTTGTTTTACACCGGCTGGTAGCATGATGTCAAGCAGGTTTGCAGCTGCTTTAAAGTGCACCAGTTGGCTATGGCCCTAGATGCCAGTACAGGAGCTAAGAATAGCTGACGTGCCTCAGTCATGCCCCTTTGACACTCTCAGTGTGTCCCCATGTTGGGGTCTGCAAAGGAGTGTCTAGATAGAAGCCAGCTCTATATTATCTGGGGACTGCCCCATTTCTGAGACAGAATAGCCTCTGGGGTTTTTCTAGGGTTGTTGTTTATTAATATTAGGGTAGTGCCTAGAGCCGTCAGTCAAATTTGGGGTCTCGTTGTGCTAAGTAATAGAAAGAGAGTGCTTGTCCTGACTAGCTTACAGTCTAGAAAGCAAGAGAAGCAAAGGAGGGAGAGGGTAAGGAAATATTATTATCCCCACTTTAATATAAGGAACTGAGGCACAGAAAGATTAAGTGATTTGCCCAAGGTCACCCCTAGGGGGTCTGTGGCAGAGCTCAGAATTGACCCCAGATCAGATCTGGTGTCTTAGGTATGTCTACCCTGCAAACCCTCCCCTCATGGCAGCGAGTCTGAGACTGGGACAACTTACCCAGACTCACACTATGGTGCTAAAAATAGTGGTGTAGATGTTTCCACTCAGGCTGGAGCCTGGGCTCTGAGACCCTCCTTCCTCGCTGAGTATCAGAGCCCAGGCTCCAGCCACAGTGGAAATATCTACACTGCTAATTTTAGCACTCTAGCATGAGCCCAAGTCAGTTGATGGGGGGTTTTGCAGTATAGACATACCCTTAAGCACAGGATCATCCTTCCTCTTTCTGGTCTGTCCAGATGGTCGAATGCAGGGGCTCTCAAACTTCATGGCCCCATGAGCCCCTTCTGACAACAAAAATTACTACATGACCCCAGGAAGGGGGACCAACGCGTGAGCTTATCCGAGCCCTGCTGCCCCAGGCAGGGGGACCAAAGCTGATGCCTGAGCCCCATCGCCCTGGGCAGGGGACAAAGCCAAAGCCCACAGGATTCAGTCCCACTTCCCAGGGCTGAAGCCAAAGTTTGAGCTCCGCCATGAGGGCTGAAGGCCTTGGGCTTTGGCCCCAGGTGGTGGGGCTCGCGCTTCGGCCCCAGGCCCCAGCAAGTCTAACACCAGCCTGGCGACCCCATTAAAATGGGCTCGCAACCCACAGTTGGAGAACTGTTGATCTAATAGAATTCTTTTGGGACATCCTTTTCTGTGAGATTTCCAACCCAGTTCAGCCACTCTAAGGGGATGGGACATGTTTATGTAAGAATTTAAACTTCAGGGTCTGTATTCTCATATCGCTATTTGCAACTTAAAATACTGCTAAGGACTTTATAACTTGATGAAGAGTGTCCTAATTAGCCCATTTGCCCTCTCTCCGAAACAAGAATTAAAATAATGAGGTCTGTGTAGCTATACTATGCCTGATGTTTGTCTTTAGTGAGGCTTCTGGATTAACTATTGCAATTTGTACTGAGAATATCTTCTGTATGCTGTAGGTAGGCTCATTAATTCTGCTGCAAAATGAACTGGATTTATTATTAACAAACTGCAGTAGGGAACGTGGTGATCATTACTTTTCCTGGGAGAGAAAAATACATCAGCTTTGATTTTTACTGTAACTTTTTTTTTTCTGTTTCCATTTTTGCATTTATTTAAACCACAGTTATTCATGGAGGACAATTTGGCTGGCACTTGTTTGTCTGCCAGTTGTAGAAACCCTGTCCAATCTTCTCTATGCATTTAAAGTGGTTGTGAATGGAAAACTTTGCTGGGTCTAATCCAGCCTCACTTTCAGGGGCCATCTACAAGAGGCAGCTAGCAAGTTTCGCTGCTCATTTGGGAAAGAATTCTAGCTAGTGACAACTGAAACTCCAAGGTTGCATAGGTTTGGTCTAAGCATTTAAATATTTGGATGATGAGCCAAACTTTTACCAAACTCTAAAGCAACCGCTCTCCCTGAGACCCCAATCCTAAAATAACCCCTGCTTCTGTTGTTCTTTCAGCAAAAGTATCTTCAGAGTGAAACAGGGACCATTTAGCTGTACTCACCCATTGATAGGACACTTTCAGGGTAAGGGAAGCTACAGAATCTCTCCACTCCAAGAGGCAGCTGTGGTCTTCCCACTGAGTCCCATGCCATTGTGGATGATCATGTCGCACCTTTCAGACACCAGAGTGTGCAAAATCTGCCTCCCCCCCACTCCCCGAGAACTGCCAACTTGGCAGAGAGGGAGAGGGATCTTTTGTTCTCCATGGATTCCCAGTGTTGTGAGACACACTTTCAAGGGGAAAGCAGACAGGCTTGATTAGAAAGATTTCCTGCCTCACCTCCATGACTTAAAGAGGGTGAAGGAACTATTTGAGCAAGGGGTTGGACTAGATGATCTTGTCCAACCCAGATATTCTGTTTAGAGGTGGAGGTCAGGGAAAGAGCTGAAGGCCTGTTTGAAGACAGAGTAATAATTCTATCCTGTCTGAGCTGCGTCTTAGTTTGCCAAGATCATTTGTCCTAGTCTGTAGCCCTGTTCTACATCCAGAGAGTCAGAATAGGGCCTCCACAGCCCTCAGCAAGGATCCTCTGTTACTTAGTTCTGGATTTGTGAATAAAGATAATTGCTCTATTCCAGGCTATTCCTTGTTCACGTTTAGACAAGCTCATCCCATCACCACTGCTACAGACAAGATACAAAGTGGGGGCAGAGGCTTACCTGTTGTAGCATCAGATCCATCCACTTGCCTCCTGCTGGGGTTCCCTCTTCCACTTGGCTTCCCAAGAACTCAGTTCAATTCCAGTCTTGTCACTCAAGTTCCTTTATTTGGCATACAACAAAGCTGTGCTGCATTGCATCAAGATCTAGGCTACTCTGTGGAAAAAAATGGAGAACAAGGGGGCTTGTCTACAGAAACATTTAATTTGCAGCAAGCTGGGGTGAAAATCTACCCCGCACTTGTGTGTCATGCATGAACTATGAATTCTGCTACCGCATCTTAAAAGTTCCCTAGTGCACTTCAATCTACCCCGCTTTGAAACAGGAGTACATCAAAGTGCACTAACAGACTGTTAGTGCATGTCAGCAGTATCCCTATGGACACATAATGTACAACAGGCTGCTGTGGGGTAGATTGACACCACTGTTTGCCATGAAATATTCATATACACAGGCGCCGATCTCCAGCTTTCCCCAGGGATGCTCAACCCCCACTCCTCCCCAAGCCTTTCCCCCATTTCACCTTTCCCCCAACACCCCACCTCCACCCCACCTCTTCCCGCCCCTGCCTCGCCTGCCCCGCCTAGTTCCACCCTTCCCCGAGCACGTTCTGTCCCCGATCCTCCCCTCCCTTCCAGCACCTCCTGCAGCTGATCCACGGCAGGTGGTAGGCATTGCGAGAGAAGGGGGAGCTGGCTGCCGATGGGTGCTAAGCACCCACTAATTTTTTTCTGTGGGTGCTCCAGCGCTGGAGCACCCATGGAGTTGGTGCCTATGTTGAAGTAGCCAATCCCTAACAAACACTTACTTCTTAAACCACATTTTCTCTCCTAAGAGGCCTTCCAGATCATTAGCCAGTCATCTGTTGAATATTCAACATGAAACGCATTTAATAAGTCCCACAGCTGTTGTGAACCTGACAAGGAAAACCATGCCATACAAATATGCTCTTACTGAAGACAAGTTTTTCAAGGAGCTTGAACTCCTTTCACCTATCCACAAAAGCTTGCTTTTCTCAGTCTGAAAAAAAAAATCACAAATCCTGGAGTTGGAAAAGAAGTTCTAAGGGCAAACAGTTAATGTTCTTGTGAGTGCAGGATTGCTATCAATTCGAAAATCTGACCATACGCTCAAGTAATTAAATGATATACCAGTAGTGTTCAGATTTACTCAGTTCATGGAGTTGTTACCGAAATATCGGGTCTGCCTAGCTGAGATCCATTTAACAGCCTGACAGGGATAAGGAAAAATGCTTTATTCTGCAGAAAAAGGAGAGCCTGTACCTTGGTACAAAAGACTCTGTCTTACACAAATTTCACAAACCTTTTATACACATTCAGACAAAGACCCTTGCGTGTTAATATTTGATTGGTAAGTTTAAAATTTCATGTTCCCCTTATCTGGGTAGTACTGACTGGTTTGGAGCAGGATTTTCCTACTTTGAGGCAGAGGAAAAGAGAGAGTGAAAAAGTTCAGGCTACTGTGTCCATGAGCAGTACTCACCCCTCCCACCTACTGGCTGCTTGTAATCTATTAAGGGGGATCAGCCAGCTTTCACAGAGTCAAATCATCCCATATACACAATAAAAGGTATTGAGCTAGCAGCAGAGCGATGCAATTGGTGCATGCTGAACCCATAATCCAGAGTCAGTGGATGCAAACTATACTCTGCTAGATTCTACCCATCAGGAGACCTCTACGAGAGGGTAAAAGAAACAAGTGTTCAACTGTTAACCAAAAGCTTGGTGGTTTAAACCTATCTTGGGAAACACAGAAGATGATCAGATTCCACGGAAATTGGGTATGGTACAAGGACCACAGTAGGGGAAAGCATCCTTTTTAAAATCCTGAGTTTGCAAGGAGCTGCACTGGATGATCTAATAGGCTTTCTTTGATCTCTGACTGGTATGAGCAGAGAAAAGAGATACAGCCTTCACTGCACTTGTTTCTAACAAGTTGGTTCAGATGGACTGTACAAAATTCATGTGCTTTTCTAAATCGTGTCCAAGGGATCCTCAGCTCCTCAACACTGGGCTCCGAATCTCACAGGAACAGGCTTTCTGGCACCCCCCTCAGTCTGCTCAGTCTAGCGAAATAATAGGTAGAGTTTCGGTTGAGGTAATTTGGCCATTGTAATTGTGCTGTTGGACAGAGCTCAGAAGGAGAAAGGCCTTCTCCCCCACCTCACAAATATTATGATTGGAGGGACTTTTTCCTGTCTCTGATTATTTTCTCTAATTATACGTTTCAAAACAAAACTTTTTCTGCCTTTGGGGAATTTATAGACATTCCTCAAAGTCAGGAAAAGAGTAGTTTGTGATTCCCCCACCCTACCAATAAAAACTTCCAGTTGGTTCTCATTCAAACCCCAGCCAGCTTTTTAAGACAGGGACCATGAGTCCACTTCATTCATCCCCAAGGTGCCCTCTTTGTTACTCAGTAAATAATATAATCAGTAATAATAATTTTGCATTAAGGGGAAGTCTGAACCATAGACAGTTCTGTGAGTTCTGCTCACCAGTCATTATCCGCGATGTTAGCAACTGTCAATACAACAGTTACGGCAGTAAAATACTGTGCATTAAAGGAAAACATAATTAGAGAAAACAGTCAGTGACAGAAGTAAGTCCCCCCCAATCATATAGACTCTGTTGTTATTACTGATTTCTGCACTCACTGTAATTTCTGAAATAGGCCCCTCTGGGTCACTAGCTTGTTTTTGCTTCCATCCAATTTTTCTTGCTATAGCATTTATTTTAACAAGGCCACGTCTCGTCATTTCAATTTCCCCTCAGCCCCAGAACTAGACTCCAGAATCACGTTTGCTAAAAGCTCTGCTCATTCAACCCTCACAGCAGGTATATCTAATTATAAGCTACAGCATATGATAAATCTGTTCAAAAACATGCTTTTAGGGGTTGAGTAGTGCTGCAGTGAGAGCTCAGAGTGGCCTGCAGTTCTGGCCCACAATAACAGGCAATGCCAGGTGTATTATATCTAGTTAGTACAAGTGAACCTCAGAAGTTTGAGTGCTTAGGCTGCAACCCAACTTTAAAGTGCTAATTCTGAGTTCAGATAAACTTTTGGATGCTTGTTTGAACTTCTCTGATTGGGGAATTAAGCTGGAAAGATGGTTTAAGGAGGAGAAAAAACAACAATTTCAGAAAGGGCTCTGAACCTACTTGCTGGAAATAAGGCCCTTTGCAAGGTGGGCACCCCAAAAGTGAGGCACCCAGAATGACCAGTCACTTTTAAAAATTTGGGCCAAGTTTCAGGACTTCCTGAATTTGGTTGAGGCGCTGCATAGTTCAGTGGGAAGGCACCAGACAAGGAGAAGTACTCCCTGGATACACATACCCTCACTACCAATATTGTTGGCCGCTTATATTGCACTTGTGGTAATATTTATGTGTGCAATTTCACATTGCGGTGTGCTTAGCTGCATCCTTCATATGTGTAGTCTTTCCGATTACTACCTGAGTTAGTCAATAGGCCCGGGATAAAGGCTAATGAAATACATGGATACCACTAGGGTAGAGACACTAACAAGTCTCTGATTCATCTTCTGGGCAGGATTCTGAAACTGCCAATTGGAATTTCAAATGTAAGGAGTTACTGTCAGACGTGCTGCTGCTACTAGACTAGAATCACCGCAGGTAGCATGAGGCAGAAGAAAGGAAGGTTAAAATAAAGAGGACCTACCTAGTTATGTATCAGAGGGGTAGCCGTGTTAGTCTGATCTGTAAAAGCAGCAAAGAATCCTGTGGCGCCTTATAGACTAACAGACGTATTGGAGCGTGAGCTTGCATCCGACGAAGTGGGTATTCACCCACGAAAGCTCATGCTCCAATACGTCTGTTAGTCTATAAGGCGCCACAGAACTCTTTGCTGCTACCTAGTTATGGCTCAGCAGAAGAATAGCTGGTACCGTTTTGAGATTAGTGGAAACTCCAAGGCCTCACTTGGCTGATGACGGTTTTTCCTTGAAATGTAGGAGTGAGTTCAAAACAAGTCTTTCGACAACACAGAGATGCTCGGACATGTCTCAGGAGTGGGTCTCCCAAAATGAAGTTGTCGTTTTAAAAACAGGGCACTCATATAAGGGTCTTTTTAAGATGAAATCTAAAACTTAGCTTATTTTGGAAGTGTCTGTCATCATGGAGACTGTGCAGCCTGCTCTCTTTCAGAGATGGGTGCCTTGGTTTGGATGAAATAAGAACCCCCCCACGCCCTGGTTAAACTGCAGTAATAGCTGTTGTCAGACTTGATGCTGAGCTTTGCAGTTGTGCGTTTACAGCAGATTGTTTTGCCATATCTCAAAATCAAAAAAAAATAGTGGACTTTGGAGAGCTGGCCACAATCCTTGGCACTCATTCTCATTCAGCGTGAGTTAATGAGGGCACCTGTAATTACACTTACATCCAGCTCCATACATTTTCTTGCTAACAAAATATTTTCCAGAGGTGGCTTCCTTCCTCCTTCACAACTTGAGCAGTTTTTCTGTCTTTCAGGGATGTCACAGCAGCCAGACCATGGGCTATTTTGCACTAGCATCTTGGAGACAATTCTTTGCTTTTATTTATTACTTTTCCTCCTCAGTCACTCACCTTTAAATTGGGCCCCTTACAACTGCCGTCTGTTAAGGGATGATCTAAGGCTGGTGAAATGGGGGAGTAGGAGACCTGAGTGCTGATGGAGAAAGAATGGTTTTGAATCCAGTCAATAGTGGCATATGGAGTTCATACTGCAACAAAGAAGGCTGAGGTTATTCTCTTGCTCTGCTATTACTTCTGTCAAGCCCTGGCCAGAGGAACTGTTCAGGACTATCAATGGTCTATCTAATTAACCGGCAGTGCCGCCTCCTGATTTCAGACTACAACACCACCTGCTGTCTGGTGTTCTCATCCCACTTTGCAGAAAAGACCAATGACATTTGGACCAATGTCGCAGGGCAGGAAAGGAACTGCCCCCTTTGCTGAGTATGAGTCAGTGCAGCTTCAGGCAGCATTGCAGAGAACGTAACTTCACTAGGTGCAAACGGTACCCATGTTCCTAATGCCCAGCGAAACGAGTTTTGGAGTCAACTGCTGATAGAGTTTGTTAATGTCTCTCTGCAAAGATCTTGCCAATTATGACCCCCTGCTTCTGGGAAAGTGTCAGCACAGATTTCATCACTACCTTAGAACCCTCTTTGAGGCTTCAGATCTGGAGAGACCGCCCAGAGACAATAGTGACTACTCTGCCTGATGCTTCACCATGGCAGGGGAGGTCAAGCATCCATGTTAATACTGCCACATCTATTGGTGGGCTTTAAGCACATACTTAAGGATGAGACATAAACCTTATCCCTATTCAGCAAAGCAGTTTAGCATGGGCTGAATCAGGGCCATAATAAACTTTTCTTTTTGTTAATAACCTATAGGAAACAATAAATCTATATAGCTATGTGATACATTTTTATCTATGCACAAAATTTGTGTGCATTCATACACACATATATACTGGTGCAAACACCTGCTGAAAATGCTAATGTTACATTGACACGTCAACTGGGACCTCTGAAGCTTAATGTAGGAGCCTCTACTGCATGACCTAAAAGTCACATGGTGCTTAGCCAAGACTGCAGCAGACGTATCGATCTCTAGCTGGGCTAGGTGCCGCTAGAGGGGGACAGAACGCCACACCACGCAGGCCTGGCTTACACTAAATCATGTGTGGGTGCAGAAGTTACACTATTTGAAATGCAGAAATTAGTCTGTGCATAAGTAGACACCTGCAAACGTAAGTGCGGGTTTGTTGTGTGAGTACAACTTGTTGCAGAGGAATGAAAATCGGAGCCAATTTGACTTGGAAATAGAGCTACAGGATTGGACTTGTTTTCAGTATCTCAATTTACAGCCTTAGCTGGATCTATTACACTCCAGCTTTGTGTATAATTTCAATATTAGCCCAGCACAGGTTACCTAGCTCATTGCATCCCAGCGTACCCCTCGTCTGAACTTGTTCTCTCAAACCTCCCACCAAGTCGTTAATATTTTCATTATTACATGACACTGTTAGGCACAATGGTAATCAAGGATGCAATAAAGACAATTAGTGAAGGAAAATAAATATAAAGTCCACTATGGTCAATATGCATGTAACCTAATCTCCAAAGCAGGGCTGGGCAGGGCTCTGTCAGCTCTGACAGCTTGCCCACAAAGGTAAATAAAAGCTGGTTTGTACTTGTGAAGAAGTCTTATTGTTAGGGTTTTATATGGTACTCATTGCTGGAGAGCCCAACTGTCTCAACACCTGGGAAAAGCGGTGGACATGATATACTTTGACTTTAGCAAAGCTTTTGATACAGTCTCCCAGAGTATTCTTGCCAGCAAGTTAAAAAAGTATGATTTGGATGGATGGACTATAAGGTGGATAGAAAGTTGGCTAGATCATCAGGCTCAACGGGTAGTGATCAATGGCTCGATGTTTTGTTGGCAGCCGGTATCAAGCAGAGTGTCCCAGGAGTCTGGCCGGTGGCCAGTTTTGTTCAACATCTTCATTAATGATCTGGATGATGGGAAGGATTGCACCCTTGGCAAGTTTGTGGATGACACGAAGCTGTGGGGAGAGGTAGATATGCTGGAGGGTAGGGTTAGGGTGCAAAGTGACCCGGACAAATTGGAAGGATTGGGCCCAAAGGAATCTGATGAGGTTCAACAAGCAGGGCCGGCTCTGGGCACCAGCCAACCAAGCACGTGCTTGGAGCGTCACCTTTTAAGGGATGGCCAATCTTGGCATGGCAGAGGATGCTCGGGTGGGGTTTGTTTGTTTTTTGGGTCGGTGGGACAGCACTTGAGGTTTTTTGTTGTTGTTTTTGTTTCGGCGGCGTGGCGTGGCACACAGGCTGTTTTGGCGGCGCAGCACTCAGCGGGGTGTTTCATCGGGGTGGTTTCAGTGGCTCAGCGCTCGGGGGGGATGTTTCTGTGGGGTGGCGCGGCGCTTGAGGGGGTGTTTCGGTGGGGTGGTGCGGCGCTGGGTGGGAAGTTTCGGGGGGCAGCGCTCATGGGGGGGTGTTTCGGCGGGGTGGGGCAGCGCTCAGCGGGGTGTTTCATCGGGGCGGTGTGGCGCTGGCCGGGGTGTTTCTGAAGGGCGTGGTGGCACTGGGGAGGGTGTTTCAGTGGCGCGGCGCTTGAGGGGGTGTTTCAGTGGGGTGGCGCCACGCTGGGTGGGATGTTTTGAGGGAGTGGCGCTCATGGGGGTGTGTTTCGGCAGGGTGGGGCTGCGCTCGGGGAATGTTTTGGCGGGGCAGCATGGCGCTCGTGGGCGGGTGTTATAGTGGGGGCAGCGCTCTTTTATTTTTGCTTGGGATGGCAAAAAAGTTAGAGTTGGCCCTGTCAACAAGGACAAGTGCAGAGTCCTGCACTTAGGAAGGAAGAATCTCATGCACTGCTACAGGCTGGGAACCAACTGGCTAAGCGGCAGTTCTGCAGAAAAGGACCTGGGAATTACAGGGAATGAGAAGCTGGATATGAGTGCACAATGTGCCCTTGTTGCCAAGAAGGCTAACGGCATATTGGGCGGCATTAGTAGGAGCATTGCCAGCAGATCAAGGGAAGTGATTATTCCGCTCTATTCAGCACTGGTGAGGCCACATCCGGAGTACTGCATCCAGTTGTGCAAACCCCCCACCCCCACCCCCTGAAATGATGTGGAGAAATTGAAGAGAGAACAATGAAGGGCAATAAAATTATTAGGGGACTAGGGCACATGATTTACCAGGAGAGACTGAGGGAACTGGGCTTATTTAGTCTGCAGAAGAGAAGAGTGAGGTGGGATTTGATAGCAGCCTTCAACTACCTGAAGGTGGGTTCCAAAGAGGATGGAGCTAGGCTGTTCTCAGTGGTGGCAGATGGCAGAACAAGAAGCAATGGTCTCAAGTTGCAGTGGGGGAGGTCTAGGTTGGATATAGGAAACTCTATTTCACTAGGAGGATAATGAAACACTGGAATGGGTTACCTAGGGAGGTGGTAGAATCTCCATCCTTAGAGTTGTTTAACGTCCGGCTTGACAGAGCCCTGGCTGGGATGATTTAGTTGGGGTTGGGCCTGCTTTGAGCAGGGGGTTGGACTAGATGACCTCCCGAGGTCTCTTTCAACCCTAATATTCTATGAACACTATGCTGAGTTCTATTATCCCCATTTTATAGTGGAAGAAAATGAGGCCCAGGAAGGTTAAGTGACCAGCATCAGTTCTCACAGGAGGTTAGTGCCAGAGGTAGGACTTGAATGCAGATCTCAGACCAACACAAGGCCATTCTTCCACTCTATGACAAAATAACAGACAAGAAAAGATAAATATTAATGAATTCATTAACACACTGAAGTCACTTTGTTTATGCCAGAGCTACATTTGAGCATTCAGGCCTTCGTTAGTGAATATTGATTTCATCAAAAATTTAAGAGCGAGCCTGTAGAGCTTCAGTTGTCCGCATGCCTGGCCCACAGCTGGAGAAGAGACACATAGGAAGACAGGACTGGAAAGGAACTCCTGGGTCATTGAGTCCCATCTCCCGCTGTCACAGGCATCCACATCATATGATCCTGATTTTAAATGCATCACGCTCTAGCTGAAAACTGGTTAGGTTGTTTACCTCCCACTACACAGATAGTCAGTGGGAGGGGAATAATGGCCAGATATTTTAAAGATATTTAGGCGCCTAAGTACTTTTAAAAATCTGTCCCTCTGAAACTGGAAATCAGTAGTATCAAAATGATAGCAGACAGCAAATGAGTTAGAAGTGTGCAAGGCAATTCTTTGTCTGATCAACCTATCCAAGCTTTTCTAATGCATCAATCACCTTAGTAACATCTGAGTACCCTGCATTTACCCCAGCCTCAATTTACACCCTGCCTACTGCCATTTTTTTAAATGTAAATGTGCTGCTTGGCCTCCTCCTAGTCTGAAATGGGACTGATTTTCTCAGGTCAGCAAAGGAAAGGAAGTAGAAGTGGAAACACTGGCAAACACACTTGTCTTGGGTTTTAAAAATATGTGTTCATATCCTGAGCCTGCTTCTCTATTTTATTCTCCTCACACAGGCTTATCAAAGGAAAAGTTGGAATTGATGCAGCTGCAGTTGTCCTGGTTTTAAGTAATTCTCCTCACATTTCTGCCTCCAGTGTGGTAGGAGAGCTCTGGGGCAGGCCAGGAGGGGAAGGTCAGACCTCCTTGGTGAAAGGCAGTGCAATAATTTGTGCCTAGCGCCTGCCAAGTGTCCACATTTCTTTGGGCTTGGTAGGTATGCTCCCTTCTGTAAGAGAGCCTCAAGAACTCTACTAACAGAATAAGAATCATACTTTTCTGTTGATAGTACAACCCGATCAAGGCCCTCTGAGCTCAGTACAACATAGCAAATACATCAGTGCATCACAGTTAGAGATGGGTTACCTGTGCCAAACAATGGATCAAATTCAATCTGTCTGGATCTCCAGTGACACCAGGGATTCGCTTGCCCAGTGTCTCTGTGGTGCACAAATCAGGCACTTCAGCATGTCTGGATCCCCAGGAGACACTCCTGATTGGAGCCAGCAGAGTGGGACTCTCAAACAGGTTGGGAGGGAGGTTTCTGGAAATATTGAGCTTCCACATACATGTGGAACAAGCAGATGCTTTGAGGGACCCTAGCAGAAGTGGGCTAATTAGAAAGATTAAGAATAATCCTTCAGTGAAGCACTAAGGGTATGTCTACCCTGCAATGCGTGTGCCCAGTGACCTGGGCTAAGGAACTGTTTAATTGAGGTGTAGGCATTCAGGCTCGGACTGGAGTCCAGGCTCTAGGACCTGGCGAGGTGGGAGCAGGGCCGGCTCTAGGCACCAGCAAACCAAGCACGTGCTTGGGGAGGCATATTTTCAGGGGCGACATTCTGGACACTTTTTTTTTTTTTGCTTTGGGCAGCCTAGAACCGGTTCTGGCAGCAGCATGTCGAGCCGGAAGGAGGTGGGGGGGATCAGCTGGTGGTTTTTAACTGCAGTGGAAACATACCCTAAAAGAGCAGAAGACTCATTTTGAACTTGCCGCTCAATGCAAAGAGAGAGGCTTAGTTTGTCTGTCACGGTTTTCTTTGCTGAAAAGTCTTCTGTTGCATTTCTCACTGAGCTGCTTAAAAGTGAACAAATACATTTGTTTGCTGAGTGACTGCTGCTCCATACAGTACTTCCCAGAATATAGTTTCTCTTCCTACACGTACAACTGAAACTCTTTGGGTGATGAATTGGAAGGAAACAATCCTGCACTGGAAGAGGAATGGACCAGGTCATCTAATAGGCCTTTTCCATTTCTAAGGCCTGAATGTCAGCCTGATGTTAATCAAGCCTCTGGTTTTTGCACTTGCGGTTTTGTGTGTGGAAATAACTGCAGGTGCAGTTTTGCCTCTGCAATTATTTGTGGGGCTAAATCATGTGACCTAGATGTCTAGCTAGCTACTTGATTGTGAACAGACACCAAGTGACTTGGCTTCTTACCTGTGGAGAGAAAAGGTGGAGTTTTAGAAGTTTATTGGGGGAAAAAGTAATGGTAAGGGCTTTGTTATGATATGGAGGTGGGGTGAGGTGGTAGAGGTGAGAGGAAATATCAGTGTCAAACATAAATTAATCATTGCAAAGAAAAGAGAAAAAATTATGAAAGCGAGTATTCCCAACATACTTAGGTCATCAAAATCCTGAAGATCCATAATTTTGGTCTTCATGGTCCCCTTGGGGACCATGGGGGCGAGGTGAGTTGGTAGAGGTGAGAGGGTACTCAGAGAGAAGGTAAGGAATCAGTGGCCTAGGAAAACGATGGATCTCTGGGATACACCCAGAAGATCTGTTGCTATGTGGATCTGCTGATCCTCCACACTCTCTTTGCTGGGATGGTGCATTAATGCCCACACGAAGGGTTCTCTACCCATTGGGCTGCAATAGTCTCCACACAGCTGCTTCTCAGCCCCTGCATGGACTTTAAGGAAAGAGTCCCTTGTTGCATCTGCACCGCAGCTGGCTTGCATACTCAGGCTGGCTGGCGGGGTTAACAATTTGCTTCTTTATGTGGGAGAAAGAGAAAGTGGGGTGGAGAGCGAGGAAGTCCAGTGCAGAATTTCAAAAACACAAAGAGATGGTCAGAGCTGTAGGAAACAATGCTACATTTGGGATGGGCAGGCAGAGGACAGCAAGAACCCAGATGTGACTTGCAGAGCAGGGGGTGGGGCGGAAATACGTATTGGGAAATAATTTGAGTTCATCTTGGTCTCTGATCTTTCAAACCATCACTCACACGATCACTCCTAGGCATTGTCGTCATGGGTCGAACAGGCAATCCTGCAGCTACGGGTTGCAGCCTCAGGCCCACCTGTTATAAATGAAAGTAATTTTGTATAGGGCTGTGTGTAGGATGGAACTTATATCTCTTTAAAGTATGTCAAGATTCTGAAATCTGGCTTCATTCCAAATCATAACAAACCCCCAAAACTTTGAAATTCTCACAGGAAGGAAAATCCCTCCCCCCAAATCAATTTTAGATCTATCAAAACTCTGTTTCACCAAAATCTCCTAAGATTTGGTGAAACCAACATCCTTCCACAAAGTATGTTGATGTGGATGGAACTGCATTCTCTGACAGAAAATGGTTCTTCTCAAGTTTTTCCAACCGGCTCTAATTGTGTATAAATGGGCAGATTCTTTCCACATCTAACATCTGCTTGGCATAGGAAAATGGAGGGCCCTTAGGGAGCCACTTACTGCTCCCTGATTTAGTGAACTGGTCTGTGTTCACTCAGTATGAGTTAAAAGGCATAGTTTAATAACTTGTGTAACAATGAATGGTCCCTGTGGGACCATATGCCAGTTCTGAATAGGCAGAACAGAGTCCCACACTACCCCTCTCTCCATTCCCCCTTCCATGACATTTCCCTATGCCAGGGTGAAGGGGGATATTGACTCCAGATCCAGCTACCCTATTTTACACAAGCTGAGATCTGCTCCAAACCAGCAGAATTCTCATCTGCTCAGATTCCAGCTCATTTCTGCGGCTTGAAATCTGGCCCAAAGTGCCCATAAGAATTACAGTCTGATGCTTGCAGCAGATCTGCTCATTAAAATGTTTAAAACAGTTGGTGTAAGATTCTACCCATAATTAGCTCCTTAGCTAAGTAAATACCAGTGGGTCAAGAGGAGAATTTCCAGCCTATGTAATGTCAGGAGCTAATTGGATCAGGTGAGAGAATTGACTAATTCACCATGACTTGGTGGCAAAAGCAATTCTGGAGTTAAAGATTTATTGTTTTCGGTTCTCAGCTTTCTTTGCATATCTCCAGAAAATTCCGTTTGAGCCACATATTTGTCTCCAATGATAATGCCTATGAGCATCTCATTAATTTATAATTTACGTTCTGGCCCAGACATGAAGACAGTCAAGTGCTGTGTAATCAAGCTGAGAGGCAGAATTCTCTTTGGTTGCACGTTTAGAACATGAAAGGACAGACTTGCCAATTAGCATTCATTGCTCGCAATCCTAAACTTGTTGGTTGGCTGTTTGTTGTCCTTGCTTGGGAACTGTTAAATATGTTAAAAAGAGTGAGTTAAACCTCACTCATTTATTATCCTCATTTTATAAATTGGGAAAACAAAGCGCAGTTTGAAGCAGTGGTTCTCAACAGATTACACATTGCGTTACCTGGACCGCAGGGGCCGGGTGGCAGGGAGCCCTGACCCCAATGTCCTTCACAGCACGGGGCGGCCAGCTGCCCGCCTTGGACCAGCTGGCCTGGCCGGCTGCCCCAGACCCTTGCCGCGTAGCTACCCTGGACCCTGCAGGGATGGGTAGCCACGCCAGACCCAGGACCCCACCATGTAGAGCGGCTGGCTACCCCAACCCCCACCATGCGAGGTGGGCTGTCTGCCCCGACCCAGATCCCAGAGCTCACAGGCCCAGGCAGCTGCCCCTGACCCAGACTCTGGAGCTCTCAGGGCCAGCTGGCTGCCCCAGATCCCAGAGCTCGTGGGGCCAGTCAGCTGTCCTGGACCCTGGGGGGCCAGCCGGCAGCCCCAACCCCCGCCATATGGGGCCAGCCAGCTGCCCCAGACACTGAAGCTTGTGGGGCCAGGCAGCTGCCCTGGACTCTGTGGGGCCAGCTGGCAGTCCTGACCCCCACCATGAGGGGCAAGTTAGCTGTGGGCCAGCTGCCCCGGATCCCGGACCTTGTGGGGCCAGGTGGCTACCCCGGAACCAGAGCTTGCAGGGCCGGGCGGCTGCCCCGGACCCCGTCCGATCCTGTGGAGCCTGCTGGCAGCCCCGGCCCCAGACTCCCACCATGCAGAGTGGGCCAGCAGCCCTGACCCGACACCGCCGTGCTGAGTGGTGGGGCAGTCCAGCCAGACCTCTCTGCACCGGGCAGGGGGGCAGCATGGACCTCTCCACACCAGGCAGCTGGGAACCCGGCGGACCCCAGGCACTTGAGCACAAAGCTGAGTGGGCCACGGGTTGAGAACCACTGGGTTAAGGGCTGCCCCACACCCAGTTCTTGCACAATTTTAACTATATCTATTTAGAAACCAGAAACAAACCCTGCTGATATAAGGACCATTATACCTGTGTCCACATAGGAAGCTGCATCTCCATACTTGCATTGTTAAACTAATATATTTAAAGTGGTACAAAACCTGGTGCCCTAAGTGAATCGTGATGCAGCAAGTTGGTGACAGACCCATAAATAGATCCACGGAGTTCTGAATCTTAGTTCTGTATTCTAAGTCCTCTGCTCTCATTCCTAGAACAATGTATCTGAATGACTTACTGTTTTGTCTATTGAATCCCCTGGAATAGCTCAATCAGTTCAAAACACCTAGACAAATGCGATTAAAACGATCAATAATTCAATTAAGGTTCTATGTACATAATTCCCTTTGAAACTTCAGGTGTAATTCTAGAGAAATTCAGTAATAATCAGCATAGCTACAAAGAGCTGGGAGTCATTTCCTTTAGTTTCACAAATTTCAGTCATTTATTATTGTTGAACAAAAGTAAAGTCCAAATATACAGAGCCTGAGACAAAACAAAACTGTATTTTCTCATTTATGGCCTGATCCTACGCCCACTGAGTTAAATGGGAGTCTTTGCATTGACTTCAATATATTTTGGATCAGACCCTTAGGCTGAGATTTTCAAAGCTGCCTGGGGGATTAATTTTAGTGGGAATTAGGCATTCCTGTCCATTAGGCAGCTTTGAAAATATTAGCATAGTGTTTTCTTGCAAAATACCTTCCCCTTATTTGTTCATTTCCTCCTAGTCATTAATCTAAGGGTATGTCTACGCTACGGGATTATTCCAATTTTACATAAACCAGTTTTGTAAAATAGATTGTATAAAGTCGAGTGCATGCTGCCACACTAACCACATTAATTCGATGGTCTGCCTCTATGGTCCGAGGCTAGCGTCGATTTCTGGATCATTGCACTGTGGGTAAGTATCCTGTAGCTATCCCATAGTTCCCACAGTCTCCCCCGCCCCTTGGAATTCTGGGTTGAGAGCCCAGTGCCTGATGGGGCAAAAATCATTGTCACGGATGGTTCTGGGTACAACCTCACTCCTCCCTTCGTGAAAGCAGCAGACAACCATTTCGCACCTTTTTTCCTGGGTGAACTGTGCAAACATCATAGCACAGCAAGCATGGACCCTGCTCAGATCAATACCGCAGTTGTGAACGTTGTAAACACCTTGCGTATTCTGCAACAAGAGTGATGAGGACATGGACATAGAATTCTCTCAAACCGTGGGCCCCTGCGCTTTGGAGATCCTGCTGGTAATGGGGCAGGTTCTAGCCATTGAATGCCGATTTTGGGCCCGGGAAACAAGCACAGACTGGTGGGACCGCATAGTTTTGCGGGTTTGGGACGATTCCCAGTGGCTGCAAAACTTTTGCATACCTAAGGGCACTTTCATGGACCTTTGTTACTTTCTTTCCCCTGCCCGGAAATGCCATAATACCAAGATGAGAGCAGCCCTCACAGTGGAGAAGCGAGTGGCAATAGCCCTCTGGAAGCTTGCAACGCCAGACAGCTACCGGTCAGTTGGGAATCAATTTGGAGTGGGAAAATTTACTGGGGGGGCTGCTGTGATGCAAGTAGCCAAAGCAATCATTAAGCTGCTGCTACGAAAGATTGTGACTCTGGGAAATGTGCAGGTCATAGTGGATGGCTTTGCTGCAATGGGATTCCCTAACTGTGGGGAACCCATATGCCTATCTTGGCACCGGAGCACCAGGGCACCCAGTACATAAACCGCAAGGGGTACTTTTCAATGGTGCTGCAAGCATTGGTGGATCACAAAGGACGTTTCACCAACATCCACGTGGGATGGCCAGGAAGGGTTCATGATGCTTGCGTCTTCAGAAGCACTACTCTGTTTAAACTGCTGCAGCAAGGGACTTACTTTCCAGACCAGAAAATAACAGTTGGGGATGTTGAAATGCCTGTCGTTATCCTGGGGGACCCAGCCTACCCCTTGATGCCCTGGCTCATGAAGCCATACACAGGCAGCCTGGACAGTGGTCAGGAGCTGTTCAACTACAGGCTGAGCAAGTGCAGGATGGTGGTAGAATGTGCATTTGACCGTTTAAAGTCGTGCTGGCGCACATTACTGACTCGCTCAGACCTCAGCCAAACCAATGTCCCCTTTGTTATTGCTGCTTGCTGTGTGCTCCACAATCTCTGTGAGAGTAAGAGGGAGACCTTTATGGTGGGGTGGGAGGCTGAGGCAAATCACCTGGCCACTGATTATGCGCAGCCGGACACCAGGGAGATTAGAAGAGCACACCACGAAGTGGTGCGCATCAGAGAAGCTTTGAAAACGAGTTTCATCACGGGCGAGGGTACGGTGTGACTGCTGTGTTTGTTTCCCCTTCATGAACCCTCTCCCCCCTTTATTGACTCCTTCCCTCTAAGCAACCCACCCTCCCCCTTTGATTACAGCTTGCTTAAGGAAATAAAGTCACTATCGTTTAAAAATCATGTATTCATTATTCAAAAGTCATTATAAAAAGAGGCAGAGAACTGACAAGGTATCCCGGGTGTGGTTTGGGAGGAGGATAGGAGGGAAGGAAAAGGCCATTAAGCACATTTCAATGTAATGACAGCCTTTTGGTTGGACTGTCCACGGGGTTGGAGTGGGCGGGTGCATGAAGCCTTCCCCCAAGCATTCTTACACGTCTGGGTGAGGAAGATACGGAACATGGTGATTACTGAGGGTGGTTAAACATGGGCTGCAGTGGCACTCTGTGACCCCGCTGCTCTTCCTGAAGATCCACCAGACGTCGGAGGATATCAGTTTGATCACGCAGCAGCTCCAGCGTTGCATCCCGCCACCGCTGGTCTTCCTGCCTGCACCTCTGATCTTCCTGCCGTCACCTCTCATCTCGAGCATCTCTCCTATCCTCACGTTGGTCCCTCCTATCCTCACGTTGGTCCCTCCTGTCCTCACGTTCACTGGCTTCTTTCCTGTACTTTGCTACCACGTCCTTCCAGTCGTTCAGATGAGCTCTTTCATTGCGGGTTACTTCCATGATTTCCGAGAACATTTCGTCTCGCGTCTTCTTTTTCCTCCACCTTATCTGAGATAGCCTTCAGGATGGAGTAGGGAGACTTGAAAAATGTGCAGCTGCATGAGAGAGGGGAAAAAAGGGAGAGAAGTTTTTAAAAAGATACATTTTACAGAACAATGGTTATACTCTTTCACAATGAACAACACTATTCACCTTACATAGCACATGTGATTTCACTACAATGTCGCATTTTGCGGCTCTGGTGTTACAGATCTCACAGACGCAGGTCCGGGCATCAGAATTCAGCTTGTATGCGGCCATGGTAAGCCATTGTCTTTCGGTTTCTCCAGCCTTCATATACACAGTGCCCTCTGATGCTTCTTTCCTGTTACATGCAGCAGCAGAAGCCAACCCCCCCCCATCCAATTCTCTAGGATGATTGCTTTACCCCTCCCCCCACCGCATGGCTGGTATCACGGAAGATCACTGCTAATCACCCCCCTTTCCCCCCCACCACCGCGTGGCTGGTAGCTGGGAAGATTCCTGCTAGCCAAACGCAAAAAAGCTCAGCGCTATCCTTTCCCCCCTCCCCCCGCTTGGCTATGTGCAAGGAAGGATTTCTTTTAAGCAACAGCCCAGTAGGAAAATGGCCATTTCTGTCCCCTTAATTAAATTCCTGAATTTCAACCAGGTTACCATAAACGATATCACTCTGCTGAGGATAACAGAGCGAGATAAAGAACAGATGTTTCTTGAATGCCAGGAATCACCCGGACCATACGCAGCTATGCTTTGGCATGCAATGATACCCAATTACTTGCTACATGAATGGCGTGGTAAAGTGTCCTACCATGGTGGATGGAACAAGGCTGCCTTGCCCAGAAACCTTCTGCAAAGGCTTTTGGAGTACCTCCAGGAGTGCTTCATGGAGATGTCCCTGGAGGATTTCCGCTCCATCCCCAGATATGTTAACAAACTTTTCCAGTAACTTTACTGGCCGCAAATGCATCCCAAGCCCTCACGGCAAATCAATCATTAAAAAACGCTTGCTTTTAAACCACGTTTTATATTTACAAAGGTACACTCACCAGAGGTCGCTTCCATGGCTTCACTGTCTGGGCTAGTGGCTTTGGAGGGCTGGGAGGGTAATTCCATCTGGGTCACAAAAAGCTGCTGGCTGTTGTGGCTAACGGAGTGCTGTGTGCTCGCTGCAAGGTCGTACTCCTCTTCCTCCTCCTCCTCCTCCTCATCTTCCCCCTCTGCAGAATCCTCAGCCATGGCTGAGATTACAACCCCCACCTCGGAATCCACGGACAGGGGTGGGGTAGTGGTGGCACAGCCCCCTAAAATTGCATGCAGCTCAGTGTAGAAGCAGCATGTTTTCGGCCCTGCTCCGGACCTTCTGTTTGCTTCTTTGGTTTTCTGGTAGGCTTGTCTGAGCTCCTTAACTTTCACTCTGCACTGCACTGAGTCCCTGGTGTGGCCTTTTTCCATCGTAGCCTTGGAAATTTTTTCAAATATTTTTTCATTTCGTCTTTTGGAACGGAGTTCTGTTAGCACGGAATCCTCTCCCCATACAGCGATCAGATCCAGTACCTCCCGTGCGGTCCATGCTGGAGCTCTTTTTTGATTCTCAGGAGACTGCATTGCTACCTGTGCTGATGAGCTCTGTGTGGTCACTCGTGCTGATCAGAGCTCCACGCTGGCCAAACAGGAAATGAAATTCAAAAGTTCGCGGGGCTTTTCCTGTATACCTGCCCAGTGCATCCGAGTTCAGATTGCTGTCCAGAGCGGTCACAGTGGTGCACTGTGGGATACCGCCCAGGGGCCAATACCGTCGATTTGCGGCAACACTAACCCTAATCCGATATGGTAATACCGATTTTAGCGCTACTCCTCTTGTTGGGGAGGAGTACAGAAACCGATTTAAAGAGCCCTTTATATCGATATAAAGGGCCTCGTAGTGTGGACGGGTGCACCATTAAATCGGTTTAACGCTGCTAAAATCGGTTTAAACGCGTAGTGTAGACCAGGCCTTTGTCAAACAATGGTTCTCTACACTATGTGCATATTATTGACTGTGCTGTTTATTATGCTCTGTCAGTGGTGCCTTCAGATTCCTATCATATGGCCCCTTGGTGCTCTCTCCCTCTCAGTGCAAAAGCTGAGCCATTGCAGACTTTTACTATTGATAAACTCAACCAACAAGCAATTTCTATTCACCAACAGCTTGATCCACAGCCTAATGAAGCCAAGGGAAAGACACTTATGACTTCAGTGGACTTTGAATCAGGGCCTCAATTATGAAAATATAGGTGCAAGCAATGATTATAGTTGTGTCTTTAACACAATTCTGGGCTTCTGAGAAACTTCTTAGTGTTGAAACTTTGAGCACTGTAGCTCTAGCTTTGTATTGCATTTGCACATTTAACAAACTCAGCCAACGCAAAAGCATGAACAACTGAAGGCACTCTGCAGTGCAGTAAGGAGGCGGGGGGCAGGGGAGTTGAGGGTAGTGGTCACGGGGCAGGGGTGTGGATAGAGTTTGGGGCGGTCAGAGGATGGAGAACAGGGGTTGAATGGGGGCAGAGGTCCCTGGGGGGCAGTCAGGAAGGAGAGGGGATGGATGGGGTGGTGGTGGGGAGTCAGGGGCAGGGGTTCTGGGAGTGGTCAGGGAGAAGGGGTGGTTGGATGGGGCAAGGATCCCAGGGGGGCAGTCAAGAATGAAAGGAGAGGTTGGATGGGGTGGCGCAGGACAGTCAGGGGCGGCGGTTCCTGGGGGGAGTCATGGGACAGGGAGAAGGGGGGGTGGATGGGGCAGGGGTCACAGGGGAACCATCAGGGAACAGGGAGGTTTGCATGGCCCAGGAGTCTGGGGGGGCTGTCAGGGGGCCAGAAGTGGGGGATGGGTGGGCCACGCCCCCCTCCCCTAACCGGCCCTCCATTTCCAAAACCCAATGTGGTCTTCAGGCCGAAAAGTTTGCCCGCCCCTGTCCTAGCACAATGGGGTCTGTGTCCATGACTGGAGCTCTGAGGTGCTATTGCATACAAATAATTAATGCTAAATAGGAAATATCTGTAAAGTAATTTTAAAATCACAAATTCCAAATATTGGGCCAGATCCCCAACCAGTGTACATCAGTGTCGTTCTGTTGAAATGCAGGGAACGCTACCAATACCCACCAGCTGAGGATCGGATCCATGATTATAGTATTATTATTATTATTTATTATTATCTTTGAATTAAGATTGGGTGGGGGAGGCCATCCCTGTTATACTGTAAAAAGGATACTTATCTTCTGGAAGCTATCTTTGAGGTCAGGTGTAGTTTTGCGTAATCAAGTATTTGTATATAGAGGGGGGTCAAAGGAGAGAGGCCATTGTCAGAGGCAGGGTACCAGACTAGATGAGCAATTATGCTTTTTCAGCAATTATTATGCTCAAAGTTCTGACCTAACTTACACACAGTGAGACTGCGCTGAAGTCAATGAGATTTCATGGCATTTAAGCAAGAACTCTCCTGAATACAGGCCTTAAATCTCAATTAAAGTTTCTATCACAATCGCTTATTTTTTTTATTTAAAAATTATTCACAGTCATTGCGAGATATGCACATCTGGCCTCTGACTGGTGGTGCTGAATGGAGGGCTGTGTTTGTCCTCGGAAAGATATGCTAATGCCAGCCTACTAAATGGACGACCTTGTGGCATTTGCTGTTCCTTAAACATCCAGGAGGTATTATTTTTAAAGACATCCTTCTTCCTTGAAATTCAATGGCAAGATAGAATAATTAGTAAAAGGTCAGAGATGGCTCCTGCTAGATTTGTAAGCAACTGCAGAGCTGCATTTGGACATGATATACATTCTAATAAATATCCTCATTTAATGTCATACCTTCAGTATTAAAAAAATTCAGAATAAGGGCGGCAGAAATCTCAAGTTAGAGGAAAAGGCTTGAGTCCACCAAAGCACTTAAGCATATGCTAAACATTAGTAGTTCCACTAAGGACAACATGCTTAACTCTAAGCATCAGAACATAACATAAGAACTGGGTCAGACCAATGGTCCATCTAGCCCAATATCCTGTCTTCTGACAGTGGCCAGTGCCAGATGCTTCAGAGGGAATGGACAGAACAGGGCAATTGTGGAGTGATCCATCCCCTGTCGTCCAGTCCCAGCATCTGGCAGCTGGAGCACCCGAAGCTTGAGGTTGAGTTCCTGACCATCTTGACTAATAGCCATTGGTGGACCTATCCACCATGAAAGTATCTAATTCTTCTATGAACCCAGTTATGCTTTTGGCCATGACAACATCCCATGGCAAGGAGTTCCACAGGTTGACTGTGTATTGTCTGAGGAAGTGCTGCCTTTTTTTGTTTTAAAGCTGCTGCCTGTTAATTTTCTTGGGTGACCCCTGATTCTTATGTTATGTGAAGGGCTAAATAGTACTTCCTTATTCACTTTCTCCACATCACTCATGATTGTATAGACCTATGTCATATCCCCCCTTAGTCATTTGTTTTCTAAGATGAACAATCCCACTTTTTTTCCTCTCTCCTCATATGGAGAGATTGTTTTTGTTGCCCTTCCCAGTACCTTTTCCAATTCTAATATATCTTTTATGAGCCTGTAGAGTGTCCAGAACTGCATGTAGAATTCAAGGTGTGGGTGTACCATGGATTTATACAGTGGCATTATGATATTTTTGTTTTATTATCCATCCCTTTCCTAATGTTTCCTAACATCATTAGCTTTTTTGACTGCTGTGCTATGCTGAGTGGATGTTTTCAGAGAACTATCCATGATGACTTCAATATCTCTTTGGTAGCCGTCAATTTAGAGCCCACAATGTTGTGCGTGCAGTTGGGATTATTTTTTCTATTCTGCAGCACTTTGCACTTATCAACATTGAATTTCATCTGTCATTTTCTTGCCCAGTCACCAAGTTTTGTGAAATCCCTTTGTAATTCTTCACAGTCAGCTCTGGACTTAACTAACTTGAGTAGTTTTGTATTATCTGCAAATTTTGCCACCCCACTGTTCATTCCCTTTACCAGATTATTTTTTGAATATATTAACAGCACTGGTCCCAGCACAGATCCTCGAGGAACCCCACTATTTTCCTCTCTCCATTGTGAAAACTGACCATTTATTCCTATCTTTTGTTTCCTGTCTTTTAACCAGTTAGTGAGTCATATGTCAAGGCCCATTGAAATCAGTGGGGTTTCTCATGTGCTTAAAGTTAAGAATGTCCTTTGCTGAAGCAGGGCCTAGCTGACTGTCAGAGAAGGGCTCTTTATAAGCATTGCTAGAGTATACATTATACTTAATAACTTCCCTATTAAGTTTCATAGCTGGGCACTCTGCACTAAGATCCCATGGTGAATGTTCTCATTCAACAAAATCTGAATGAATTATCCTAGGAAATCTCATCAGTAGGTTCCAAAATGAAGTAAAAATACTGATGGAGGATTGGGCTCTCTCTCCAGTTCTACTGGTACCCATTTAGGGCATTAGTTGTGATTATGCAACGACAGTTCTTCCTCAAGAGGTGAGAACTGCAACTGGAAAGCAGGGGTTTTCTAGGTCTTGGCTGAAATGTGTTAGCCTAATGGTTTGTATACTTCACTTGGCTTTCATATATACATAACAAATTAATGTATCCTGATTCCTGTCAATCCCTGGTTAGGATTACCTACAAGTAGGGTGACCAGGCAGCAAATGTGAAAAATCAGAATGGGGGTGGGGTAATAGGAGCCTATATAAGAAAAAGACCCAAAAATCAGGACTGTTCCAGTAAAATCAGGACATCTGGTCACCCTACCTACAAGGTTCTCTGTCAGTGTAATAGTTAGTTACAGTGTTGTTGTAGCCATATTGGTCCCAAAAGGAAACACAATAAGTGCTCTGTGTAGCTTGAAAGCCTCTGTTGCACCAACAGAAGTTGGTCCATTAAAAGACACTACCTCACCCACCTTGTCACTGTAGTAATCATTTGATGTATGTCTTTTGTTTGCAACAGACTGTTTCTGGATTCATGTAACCTGGCAACATCCCCCATATACCTCCTTTATATGTCAGGATAATTCCTCGTAACTAAATTATATTTATGCTCTCACTGATCCATATCTATCTATCTATCTATCTATCTATCTATCGTATAAGCCATTAGGTTCATGCATTTGAGTCAAGACCTGAAAAATGCTCTGGTATTCCAGCTCTGGTTCTCTCCTTTTGAGGGAAAAATGGTCATTAAATTCCAAAGTAAAGATGATATCCTGTCTTCACCTGAGAGAGAGGCCCAGGGCGATGGGAGAAAAGGAGATTTTCATCATTTATGGAATCATAGTCCATTTTATAAATATATTAGAGAAAACAACTATAGACAAACAGCCTTCCACACCGCTTGAGTTCCAACTTTGTGTCTCTTGTTTACCAGGGATCATGTGCTCTTTGAATATCTGTGCAGCACACAGAGATAGCTAGTGGCTGAATAATGTACTGCAAGAAATGTATCATAAAGATCTGTACCGGCTGTATAGCTAGAGCAAGAATCAACCTCCTGGCACAGGGCAGACTTGCTCAGAACAGGCAACATTGAGAGTCTCTCTGCTGGGCATACTCTACTGCAGCACACTGCAACATGTACAGTAGCCACTGGATATCTGGATGTCTGTGCTAGCCACCAGATGAGTCACGGAGCACCAACAAATGCAGAAGCAGGGAAGACAATTAGAAGTCCCCCCAGAGCAATACTGGATGTCTGGAAAATGGAGGGGATACTGAGAGAAAAAGAGTCTTGGAAAAGGACAGAAGAAGAGAAGAATTCTATGAAAGAATGGCTAAAACAAAAAATGGATTCTGGCCCAAATTCTTCTCTCAATTATGGCCAGCCAGCATTATTGCCCTGACTCGCACTGTATTGGACCAAAGCAAAACCTCAGTCACAAACACCCAGAAACCTTGAAAAAGTTTGGCTCCAGATGTGAGAATCAAAACTTGCAGCTCAGATCCATCACTGTTTAGACTAAATCACAGTTTATTTTGGGGGCAGTTCTCTGGCCTGTGTTATGCAGGAGGTCAGAGTAGATGATCACAATGGTCCCTTCTAGCCTTTGAATCTATGAATCTATTTTTATAGCCTGAAGAGCTGGACAGGATTAATATCACTGAGGATACCAAAGGATATAATAAAGGCCTGGCACTACAAAGTGTTTTCAAGAAAATGGGAACTATTGTTTCTGTCACAGGTATTTTCCCCCATTTTTCTTATTTTCTTTAAATTCCATATATATGGAATTTGGCAACAACAGATGTCGGCAGGACTTTGCATATGTGCAAGGGTTGGCCACATGAATTCCTTTGACAAGTCAGAAGACTTAATTGGGCACCCAAAAACCATGACAACCAATAATAATGACTTCAACAACTGTGTGCCTCAGTTTCCCCACCTGTGAAATGAAGATAGTATTACTTGCCGAATACACAATTGTGTATTGTAGCATTTTGTGAGGCTTAATTCATGAATGATTGTGCATTGAGATCCCTAAGTAGAAGAAAAATAACACTTAACGCCTCTTTCCATTCATAGATGCCGAAGTGCTTTACAAAGGTTATGTTAGCAACCCCATTGCACAGAAGGGCAAACTGAGGGACACAGACATTAAACATGGGGATTTAAGTCAGTGAGAATGAGCACCTGATTCCCTTAGGGTCTTTTGAGAATTACACCCTAAATGATTTGCTTCAAGGTCACACAAATGACACTAACAGATAACACCCCCGCCTCCCGACTTCCAGGATCTCCCTGCTGCCTTCCATCCATTCAGGGACTGCTTGGCAGAAATGCATTGCATTATTATTACATCACCTCAAACTCTGTCTTTTATCAGTTTAATACAGACCCTGAACATGATTTTTACATAGTGTTTCTTATCTGAATTCTAGCATCACATAAAAGGCTCATCTGTCAGGTGGATTTGTCTCCCCTTCTCTCTCTCCATATAGAAAGAGCTGAGGATTTAGACATACAGAGGGGAGAAAGAAAGTGCTTTAATTTAATGCATCGCTTCAGATTCTGTGCTGCTCAAATACCATAGCAATAGCAAACAGCATGGAGTGGCTAAGCTGATGTGCTCTGTATCTCCACCAGAGTATCTGGAAAGCATAGCTCCCCTTCAGTCCTATCTTCTGGAGCTGAGCTGCCAGCTTTCTATCCTACTTAGTGAAAGCTGAGAAACCCTGGCATATGCTCGGAGGCATA
Source organism: Gopherus flavomarginatus (assembly GCF_025201925.1). Taxonomy (NCBI): domain Eukaryota; kingdom Metazoa; phylum Chordata; order Testudines; family Testudinidae; genus Gopherus; species Gopherus flavomarginatus. The sequence goes on from NC_066622.1 coordinate 130,161,933, forward strand.
AACTGTGTAATCCCGATTCCTACTGGGAGTGAGTGAAAACAGCAAATAGCATGAATTCCATGTATTACTAGAGAGGCTATATTTCCAGTGGATGAGAGAGGTGTTGAGTGAAGCAAGCAAAGTTCAGCATTGGTGTCTGAGTTATGACAGCCAGCCACGTGGCTGGGTCTTCCCTGTTCAACGGGGGAAGAGACATGTATGAGTGTGATCCACGCTTGGAGCCTTGATTGCCTCAGGTAGCTGGAGACAGATGCGTTACTGAACACCAGGGAGGAAACGACAGGGAGATGTGTCTATGTGAGGCAGAGAAGGAAGAACGTTGAAAGAAAGAACAGGCAGTGACAGCAAGCTGTAGCACTCATATAGTCCTTGAGGAACAGCATGACAGATGGCTGGGGAGCAGTGCAGACAGGAAAACTGTATTTCCAATGTATCAGTCAGCTCTAATGGTAAATATCAAGCAACATGCAGTAGGGGATACTCAAGGATGATGCTCTGATGATAATGTGAAGAAATCTAAGGCAAACCAACAAACAGCAGCTGTGTGAATCCAGTGCTAAAGCCTATTTGAACTTCTCTATTAATAAATCAAGAACTACCCATTGCTGATACAGTATCAAGATATAGAATGATTCAGTTATTTGGGTGATACAGAACCGGTTGTCTTGTGCTCACCTTTTATTCCAAGAATTTTAATAGTTGCATGAACAAGACAAACTGCATCAGCCTCGTCAATTACTCACAGTAGACCACATCAAATTTCAGTTCTTGAATATGAACATAAGGAAAGTAACATAGGAGTTGCCATTTCAGACCAGAACAAAGGTCTGTTTAGTCCTGTAGCTTATTTGCGACATTGGCCACTTTTAGATGCTTCTGAGAAAGAAATAAGAAACTCTATGGCAGGTAATTAAGCCGAACTCTGCTTCTGTTGCAGCCATTGGAAGTTGCACAAATGGTCAAGATCAGAGATAGTATCCTGGCCCCAGTGGAGTCAATGAGAAAACTCCTATTGTGTTTAATAGGCTAGGATGTCATCTCAGGTCTTTATGGAATAACTTACTCATAAGGACTATTTTTTCTAACCTTCTCAGTTAGAGGTTTTCTTGTGTCTTGGAGCATGAAGATTTATATCCCTTATTTTTTTATCATATTTATCCTCTATTATTAACAATGGATGTTTTCATTAGCCTTATAAATGTGTAATCTTTTATTCATTAGTAGCCAAAGAGCAAAAAAAAAATACTTCTAGCCAGCAATACAGATTAATAATTCCAAAACTCCTTATCAGGATTCAGCCTTATAACAGTTTACTGCTCGGTGGTTCACAAATATATTTAGTTCCTTCCATCATAGTTAAAACTGATTAGTGAAAAGTCTCAACTTTTATTTTATTTACTATAGCAAATTTGTCTGCTGATTTATTCTGAACTAGTCTACTGGAAAACAACATCTCACAAGATAAGGCCCACGAAAGAGTTTACAATATACCTGCCAACTGTCCCTTATGTCAAGAGATATCACTCATTTCAGTCCAAAAGTTCTCTCTGTCCCCCTCACCTTTATTGTTAAAAATGATTTACACAAGAAATACAAACTCATGGCTGAGTTAATATAGTTATTTACAATAAAGGAATCAGTATCACAGCATTATTACTTTCCTGCGCAAATATTTCTTGTGTCCCTCGTTTTGAATTTTCATCACACGTTGCCTTCCATATGAGAAGTCTGATTTATAATATATGCGGTGAGCATTTTGAGCTGTAAAGCGTCTGTTGTGGTAAACAGAGCTGGGTGAATGCTGCAAAACACCTTCCTCAACTAGTCTTTCCAAGTTTTAAGTGAGTTTGAGAAGAAGGGTAGTCGTGTGATTAAGACACTGGATGGGGATTTAGGAGATGAGAGTTCTGTGCCTAGCTCTGCTGTGTGACCTTGAATAAGTCACTTCAACTCAATTTACCTAATGGGAGTTAGGCACCTAAATGCCTTTGAGGATCTAGGCCTTCACCTCATGGCACTTCTGTTTCCTCTCCCACCCTTTGTCTCTCATCTATAGATTGTAAGCTCTTTGGAGCAGTAACTGTATTTTCTTACAACGCCTAGTGCAATGCAATCCCGATGTTAGTCGAAGCCTTTACAGGCTACTATAATATAAATGGAAAAAAATGGGGTTTGGCTCCCTGTTTGCCCAAAGACTTTCTGTGTAGCTTTGGGTAAGTAACTTAGGGTGGTAGTCACAAAGGTATTTAGGTATCTAATTCCCATTGATTTGAATGGGAGTTGGTGCCCAAATACTTTTATGAAACCCATGCTTAGTTTTCCAGTGCTGCTGTTCCATATCAGTATAATCGGGATAAAAGTATAATAAAATGACACTGAAGTATATGATCTGGAAATAAGTAGTTTTTCAAAACTTAAATGAAATCAAATCAATGTTGCTGCTATTAATGAATCAATATAAGCCAATTTTTAAGGTATTTTTTTCTATCCCTCTCAGTTAGAAGTTGGCATGTATCCTGAAGCATGAGCATTGATATCCCTGTTTTTAAAATCATATTTATCCTCTTTTTGGTAGCCATGGATGTTCTCAATAGTCTTATACATTTCTAATCTTTTTCTGAGGCCTGGTCCACACTACGCTGTTAAACCGATTTTAACAGCGTTAAATCGATTTAATGCTGCACCTGTCCACACTACATTGCTCCTTATATCGATTTAAAGGGCTCTTTAAATTGATTTCTGTATTCCCACAAAACGAGAGGAGTAAAGCTAAAATCGATATTACTATATCGATTTAGGGTTAGTGTGGACGCAAATCGACGTTATTGGCCTCATTCTTTTACAGTAGCTACCCACAATGCACCGCTCCAGAAATCGACGCTAGCCTCGGGCCATGGACGCACACCACCGAATTAATGTGCCTAGTGTGGATGCGCACAATCGACTTTATAATATCTGTTTTATAAAATCGGTTTTAGCTAATTCGAATTTATCCTGTAGTGTAGACGTACCCTGAGTGCTACTAAGCTCTTCCGTTCATTAGCAGCCCAAACCAATTGACTAAGTGTAGGCTTCTAAATCAAAATGTAAACACCAAGATACATCACTGTGAACCACTTCTCCCTTCCTCCCCCCACTTCATTGTAATTTGTAGGCCATTAGCAATTCTGAAATTCAAGCTACTCCTATTCAGGTGCCTGATTATGGATTTAGGAGCCCTAATGCTAGGCACTCCGGTTTGACAGTTCTGGCCAGATATTTCTACTTGTGCTGTGCTGGGATTCAGTGTGTGCTGCACAGATTCTCTGCGGCACAGTCTTGAAAGAGAGGTGAATGTTTTTGAAGAAGGAGCTGTGCTCCTGAAGCTTTGTGCATGTTAATGAGAGTAGAGAGCAAGAGGAGGTATCTGAACTGGAACAAACACCATGAGGCGTCCTTAGCTTTGCCCCGTTTCTCAGAGGTGCTCACTCAGTATGCAGAGATCATCACTGCTGAGGAACTATGGGTAAGATCCGCAAAGGACCTAAACCCCAGACTTAACTCTCAGTTTTGGCTGCACCACAATCCACAAAACTCCTGCCGAACTCTGCAGGTGCCTACGTTTTTCCTAGTAAAAGTTCCCCAGTGGCCCATGTTCCTGCCTCTGGGCATGTGCATTGCTGCATTCCTCTAGGTGTCTAGATGCTTATCCCCTGCCTAAGCCTGAGCAATTCACAAACCAGGGAAAGACAGGTGTTTATCCACCTAAGTTGGGCCTGATCCGGTAAGTGTGCTCAGAGGCCATCTACTACATCAGTTCCCACTCAAAATCCAGGAGGAAGAGCCCACCTTATAACGTTTAGCCCAGTGGTGACAGCCTTCTCATGGGAGATGAGACACCCAGTTTCAGTTCAATGAGTCATTGGGCCACAGAGAGAGAATGGGAATGAATGTGCAGGAGCTTCCATAGGAGAGACTGAGGGAGTCCCCCAGCAGCATATCCTAGAGCTCAGTGGATCGAGCACACTTGTGAGAGTTGGGAGACTCCTGTTCAAATCCTTCCTCCCCGCTCCCCCCACCCCCGGCAGAGAGGGAGGAATTGAAGCTTTGTCTCCGACATCCCAGGGCAGTGCTGTAACCAGTGGGCTAAAAGTTAGAAAGTGGCTACCTCCTCCAGCAGTTCTGTGTGTGGAACAACTCATTCCCTCGAAAAGCATCTTAGCCACCTGACTCCAGACGGCAGGTTCCCATTTGTGGATTGCTAAACAGACATAGGTGCTCCTTGCAGCCTGTTTTTAGATGCCTATCATTGAGTTAAGGGTGAGGCTTAGCAAACACCCCTGTTGTCGGCACCTCTCCTTAAATCGCTTAGGTGGCTCCCCACTTGGAGTGCTGGATTTAATTCATAGGTGTCTACTTCTCCCCATTCATTTTATAGGGCACCTAGGCACTTAACTCAACTTTGTGGATCACAGTGTTGTTCCTGTTATTTTTGTAGGTGCCGTGACACTCAGCATTACAATACCTAAGTCCCTTCATGAATCCCATCCTATCTTGTGACAGCAAAGGAAGGCCGATGACAATGGGAGAGAGGAATTCATAGATCCCAAGCCCAGAAGGGACCACTTGTGATCTAGTCTGACCTCCTGTATAACACAGGTCAGAGACCTTCCCCAAAAGAATTCCTAGAGCAGATCTTTTAGAAAAACATCCAATCTTCATTGACACATTGTTAGTGATGGAGAAAACACCACAACCCTTGATAAGTTGTTCCAATGGTTAATCACACTGTAAACCCTCTCCAAATTATCAGCATTCTTCTTGAATTGTGGGCACCATAACTGGGGACAGTATCTCAGCAGCAGTCACACCAGGCCAAATACAGAGATAAAATAACCTCACTACTCTTATTCAGGATTCCCCTCTAAGACTTATTGAAAATCAACATTAATGGTCCAGTTCACTCCTCAACCAGCTGTTTTAAAATTCTTGAATGCAGGTTATCTAGACTAGCTGATTTTAAAATGTCTGTCTTCAGTAGCTACTGTCTTTGGCATCCTCCTGAGATAGTAGTGGAATGGAAAAAGTGTTATCACGTGATCTGACAACATCATCTGTCTCCTCCCCCCCAGAATACGGAATAGAAATATTTATTGAACACTTCTGCCTTTTCTGCATTATTATTGATTAGTCTACCATTTCCATCTAGTAACGGATACCATTGTTAAGATTCTTTTTGTTTCTGACAAACTTAAAAAACTCCATCTTATTGTCCTTATCTCTGCTGGCCCATAGATGTTTAGGTGCCACCGGACTCCATGTTGTTTTTGTGTCCTCTTGCTTCCCTTATCAGTTTTCTACAATTCTGATCTTATGTTTTATATTCATTTCTGTCAACTTCCCCTTTCTTCTATTTGTTATATACTTATCATATATAAAAATTATGGCTATCTTTACTTTCCTTCTAAAACCAGTTTTTTTTAACCAATGCAACTTTCTTCTTGGATAGGGGGTTTGTGGATTTTGGGGCATCTAGTAAAGTGTTGTACAATTTTAAATTATCATTCACATTTTTCTGATTAAATTCTTCCTCCCAGCTAATCTGGCTCATCATAGTTTTCAGCTTTGTGTAACTGGCCCTTTTAAAGCACCAGGAATATGTGTTGCTGGTCTGGACTCTATTCTCTTTTGTTCAAATCCTTTGCAAACACTAGTATTCCATGGATTCCATTAGGCAGAATGCTCCAGATCCACCTTTTAACCATCCAGGGAAGTAGCAGATCTGGGGCAAAGCTTTAGGTGCGCCCTGTAACCATATTTAGTTTCACATAAGCTTGTTAACTACAGTCACTAGCAACTGTCCTCCTGTTCTCTGGTGTGGCTGATGAGTTCTTCAAATGAAACCTAGGAGTCCTGCCTGAGGTCCTGCTGATGCCATATCACAGAAGATGCCTAGTATGGATTCTTCCTCTACAATATGTAGAAGGCGATTCAGCCCAGGTAAATCAAGTGGAGAAAATTTCCCCTGTATTGACATCTCAGTGTGGCAGTCTGTCCCCTCTAGTGGTAGCTGGGCTACATACAGAGGTTGATGAGGCTGTTTTAGCCATAGATCTTTTAGCTCTGGCAGTGGAGGCTCGTCCAGTTAAAATCCAGAAGTCCCAGGATCAATCCTGGCTGCCAGTGACTCACCCACCCAGAGGTGTGCTGATACAGCCCTCCCAGCACCATTAGGGACAATTCACCCTTTAGCTAGAGCAGACTGCGTTACCATCATCTTCTCTTGCAGGGTATATTAAACTTCAGTCAGACATATTGAGGCTGTTTAATTCATTATGGTTCTCTAGAGTTTTCCCACTAACCATAACAAACTGTTCATTAAATAATTTAACCATTTAGAGCATGTGGCCTTTAAACACATTCCCATCCTCATGCTTCCCCATTACATCTTCTAGCATGTGTGATGGGAAGAGAGATGGTGCCTTTTTAAAAAATATCTTTGAGCTAACACATTACTCTAGTCATTTGAAAGAATTTGGAAGAGTCATTTGGGATGACAGCTTGTATTATTTCCTCTTCCCGTGATATAAAGAGAGAGGGGGAGAAATACAAGTGATTGAGCTGAAATAAGAAATATGTTTCCATGTGTTTGCAGATAACATCCTAAATCACTCACAGCTGCGAGCAGGTTGTTGTGCAGCCTTCCACTAAAAGATAAAAAAAATGTAGTTATATGATTCTCCACTTCACTACTCTGATGTGAGCTCATTGATTTCACAGATTTATAGTTTCTAAGTCCAGGACCTATACAGCATAGGCCATAGAATTTCCCCAAAATAATTCCTAGAGCATAGCATTTACATCTGGCCATCATGTCTGGATTTTAAACCTATCCCATCGATTTATAATAAAATCTAGTCTATATTTGAAAATATAAAGCTGAAAGCCTCTTGGGTCTTTCTCTCTAAGACCTTCTCAGCATCTCTTTGCTGCTTTCTTCTTGTGCTTAATTGTAATGTCCCTGAAATGGGTGGTTATATTTATAACCATTTCCCTCTCCTTTTATATCCTGGCACCCCGGGCCTTTTTCAAGCACAGTATTTTTATACATGCACTTTATTTTCCCCTATCTGCTTTTGTCCTTGATCTTAGAATTTGCTTAGCAGCATCTTGTTTATGGCTTTTAGATCGGGTCATAACACCTTTTTCAGGAGCTGCCTGTGTGAGCATATGTGAGTGGATCAGCCACTGGAGACATTCAATAGCAGCATTGTCATTAGGAGATAATGTGATACTATGAGTGTAATCTCAGTGCAAAATCCCATGTCCAACAGTCATAATGGTTCATGATTGTAGAGTTTCACATTCATTTAGAACAGTCAGGTTAGTGAGGGCAATAAAGACCTTTATTCATCCCAAACAGGAGATGGTGTTAGAGAGTACACGTGGGTAAATGATTCTTAACAAAAATTATTTATAATTCAGTTCATTTTGCCTTTTTTTCTTCACAAATTTTTCACAAACAAATCATTACTTTCTCAAATTGAATGTCAGTCAACATTACTGGTGAAAGAATTTTCTCTGGCTAAAAACCTGTAGATTGATTGTACATAAGCAATTTATTGTGAGTAGTTTTATATTAATTTAGATGAAATAAAAGGGCCCACAGAGTCAAAGGTGTTAACATGACCCTAAAACTGTGTTAAACAAGGTTTGGGTTCAGTATACAGAGACCTCAGCCGGTTTCATACCATGGCAAACACTACTGAAAATCATTTAAACATTTTATTAAAGATACAGAAAAAAGAATGAAAACACGTTAGGCACTTAACATGTAAAACATTAAGCAAAGCTTTTATTTTAACAACACTCCTTGTTCCCTTTCTTTTAGATGGAGAGAGTTTTTAGAAGGAACTCCCCCTTGTCTCACAATTTTTTAGATGGTATTAAAGATGGTAATAATTGTCCTTTTTGGGAAAAAATAGAAGACGTTAGCTGAGATGGCTTGGAGCTGTCATTCTTGCTGTTATTAAAATCTGATCCTGTTTTCTATTAGGCAAAACAAGATAAACATACTCAAAAGGGAAAGAAAAGAACAGTAAAAATAGAAAATTCTGCTTCGGTCTCTGCTGTTAATTTTTATTTGCTGGAAAAAGACTTGGCAAACTTGCACCCGCGTCAGGTTTTCCAACAGAAAATTTGATTTTTTTTTCCATTAGGAAACTCAAAATGAAATATTTTGGTTTGGGTCAGTTTGACCAGAATCAGAATATTTCATTTTGTTGAAATGACCCAAAACATTTAGTTTCAAATCATTTTGAGAAAATATGAAACTGCATTTTCCCATCAGCACATTACCTTATGGAAGTTATAGTTTGGTCTTCCATTCTCTCATGGGCCCGGCTCCCTAGAAGTTTCCATCTCCCTTAATGAAATGTAGATTTGCCCACAGTTGTCAACAATTGTCCTCTAGGACAACAATTGCCACCATCAGAGATGGGATACTGAACTAAATGGACATTGGTCTGATCTATTTCAGTCCTATGTCTTTTTTTTGCACGTGGTATGTTTCTGGTCTCTGCGTAGATGGATGTAAGGGTGGATTCCTGCAACTGCAGTTTGAAATTCAGTGCAATATTTGCTTTATGGATAAGCATTCCTTCTGGGAAACGAATTTGCTAGAACATTTCAGAAAAGAAGCAGGAAAGAGTCAAACACCATTGAAGTGAATTTGCTAAAAAAAACACTTTTTCCCCTCCAAAAATCAGTGGAGATGGGCTTTATTTCATTTTTCCCTGTACATTATGTTTTTGAGCAGGGCCGGTGCTTCCATTTAGGTGACCTAGGCAGTCACCTAGGGCGCCAGGATTTGGGAGAGTGACATTTTGCTGCCCTTGGCGGCAATTCGGCGGCAGGGGGTCCTTCCGCGCCCTGGGTCGTCATCGGCAATTCTGCGGCGGGTCCTTCACTCACTCCGGGACCTGCCACCGAAGTGCCCCAAAGACCAGGAGAGCGGAAGGACCACCCCTCCCACCGCAGAATTGCCACCAACGACCGAGAGCACGAAAGGACCCCCGCCTAGGTCGCCGAAAACCCTGGCGCTGCTCCTGTTTTTGAGACAGATAGCAATGTAATCTGAACCAAATATACAGCTATTCCTACTTAAAACAACTTGGCCGAAGCAAAAGATACATATCAGTGGTCTTGAGTACATATTACTGTTCAAGATTGTGAAAGTTTAAAATATATTTAAAGTGCTAGAATATGGGGTGGGGGGAGTGCTAGGGGGTGGATGAGTAGTTTACCAGAGGGCATAGTGAGGCTTTCCACAGCAGGGATATCTAATTGGGAAGAGTGGTGCTCTGGAGCTGCAAAAGTCAAAAGATGGGGGAGAGGCATTAGTGCTTCTTCATCCTCCTCACCCAACAAACATCCCATGGTTCATTGAAAGTAAGATCAACTTTGCCACTAGAGCTAAACGTGTCTAGTGGGTGGAGTCTGCTTCTACAGAGGAGGAGAACCCTCAGCACTGCTACTTACTTTCCCTCAACTCAGAACTGTTGATCTTTAGAGAATGTAGCAAGGCTTATGTGTTTATTACCCAGGGGTGGATTGAAAGCCTGAGGATTTAATTCACTGGGAATAGGGGGCTGTTCCTCTTCGGTGACAATGCCAGCTGGCGTTATTTTGGGATGTAGTTTTTAAACAGTGAATGGTTTATGAATATAAAGATTGATGAGAAGTGCATTGCATAATGAGTATCTTGACAGTAACCCTTTATGAGTTCATTTAATAATGGTTTACTGTTTAATGGCAGGTGGTAAGGTACAAGTGGAATTTATTATGGAGGAAGTGCATTCAGTTCATCTGGCACTGTGTGTCCCGTTGCTGCTTAATGTTTTTCATTGTCACCTTAAGCATCCAACACCGATCCAAGTGCTTGGAATATTAAAATATCCCAACTCTCCCACTTGGCAATGTCACATGCTGCAACAAGGCCATAAGGCTACATAAATGATCACTTTCCCATCTCTAAGCACCTTCTTTCTGACCTCTGTGGTGAGATAGATCCCAAGAGCCACCAGATGGATGCATTAAGCGGTGGCCTTGATGCAAATTTTGTGGCAGACAATCCAGTTAAGTATTTTGAATCTGTTACAAAATAGTAATTGAAAAGTTTTTCTGTTTGTGGAGTGTCTGACTAATATTCAGAGCAACTTTGGAGTATAAGATTTCATGCAGTACTGATGTTACTTTATCCTAAGTGCAAGGAAAACTATATAGGCTGAGATTTTCAAATGGGTGCTTCAACTTTGAGCATTCATGCCTTAAAGTATTATTTTTGTCCTTAAGATACAATTTTTAAGAAGCAAGAACCTACTTCTATTTCCTCTGACAAGCATTTTCTGTAAATGTGCATTCAGACCCCAGTGCAGTCTGAAGAGAAGCATCCTGGTGAGCTCTGAATAGAAATGCTTTGCCATGTGAATGCCAATTGCATTAGGAATATCCTCATCCACAGGGTCAGATTTCCAAACCGATTGCAGATGAAACAAGAGTTGCATGTTAAAAGTTGCCACTGGAATCGGTCATCTCACTCATGGTGCACATAAATTAAGTGTGCAGTTTCCCTTGTATCTGCACACAGATTTCAACATTTCACTTTCTTTGACAAAATTTGGCTCTGGCTGTTAAAGAAAGAGGGGGCACCTGTTTGCATCACTATGCCGCTGATTAGCAGCAGTTTGTCATAATTTAGGGCGTTACTCAAGTACATTTTTCTTTCCCCATTCCAGTAAGATATTTTGGATGTTGAACACATTCTAAAGTAAGAGTCGTGTGAAGCAACAAATGTGTCTGCTTTTTAAAACTGCTGAAAATCAGTTTACAGAGGTCTCCTGGTCTTTAACATTAGTCAGTTGTTGTTATTTCTCTTGATGACTAGTAGAAAATCTTTCCAGGCTTCTTTTGGGGATTGCTACCAGTGGCAGATTAAAGAAGACCCGAATGCATCAACCAGTCTGAACTCAATGATTCCAAGAGGATTCGAACATTCTCTGAAGAAGCCTCACATACATGAAAGCCCCAACCTATAAAACAATATCCCAGCTTGGGATTCCACTTATTTTTGTCCATGCCAGTCCTGTTTCCAGGTAATCTGTCCCTACCCCTAGCTGCTGTTGATCCTAGTGTCCTCCTGTTCCATTTTCTTTTTGGTTTTGGATCAGCATTCTCAAAATGTGGCTGTTTAATAAGTTTATTCCACCAGTCACTGAAATTCCCAAATAAAATAAGAAGTAGCTGTTAAGCTGAGGAATGGCGGGGGAGAAGGGAAAAAAATGACAACGAAGGCTGAGAGACTGCTATCTAAGTGCAATATATGTGAAGAGCTGGTCTGGTAATTACTGAATAGATTTTTCAGTAAGGCTGCTGGATGTCATCATAGTGTGCTTGGTAAACAGGATGAAGATATAAGAAATTATTAGGTACCTAGTCTAGCAGCTGTCTGGTTTATTGTGTGGCATTTATTGGACTGGTTTAGAAGCCTATCATTTGCAATGAATTTTGACTCTGCAAGAATTTTTCTTCCTTTGGAGGAACAAATTCAATAGTTCTATTTTTTAAAAGCGAGATTTAAAGACCCCTTGCCTGTGTACCCAGATGATGCAGTGTTACCACATTCAAACAGGAATAGAGTTCTTTTTATTTCTTCCTCCTGATAAATAGGTGCTGTTTTCTGAGTCCCTTTTTCAGGGTAATGGGATTCTTTAAGAACTTCTCAGCTCATTAGCAAACTGTTAACATAACTCTTCTGGCTGGCTTTTCTTACGATTTTTTTTTTTTTAAGAAGAAACCCAAAGTTCCTCCTTATAGCTCAGACCAATCAAATAGCAATAATTAAGGCTGGATGCAAAACAGCAGCTCCATTGCAAGAAACTTTTCAACATTCTGGAATTTATTTTCATTTGAACATGGAACAAAACTGAGACCTGTCAAATTTTTTCACAATAAACCATGACAGATAAAAACTTAGGGCAGCATGGTTAGAGCAGCGAGAGACTCAGGTTCAAGTCTTTTGTGTTCCTTGCATACATACAGAGAAGTTAGATAAAAACATAAATATTCTCGCTGGAAGGTTGCACTGTAGCACTACTTTTATTTTTAAATCCTGAACAGTAACACACAATAATCGAACACGGAGAGAGAGCAAGCAGGTTGCTCCTTAAGTCAGAGAGGCACAACTCACCCCACTTGGTTCTGGACTGGTTCTTTCAGACTGATTTGGATCACCTTTTCCCTCAGAGGCCTCTTATCTGCCAGCAGGACCAGGAACCACTCCCTTCCCCCACGTACTCTTAAAGTGATAGTTTGATGCATTTCCAGCACAGTCCTCAAAACACCACAAAGTCCCTGCTCCAAATAAGAGAGAGCAGGGACTTGAACCTTGGTCTCACATATCCCACAAGTGTCCTAACCACAGGGCTTGTGTATGTCTTTATTTCTCTTTCTCTTCCCTTGCCCCATCCCAGACCTGAAAAACCTTCCAAACTACATTTCCATGAAACATTTCTGTTTCAGTGAAACAACATTTTTTGACAGAAAAACAGTTTTGTTTAATTTTTTTTTCAATCAGCTCCAGTAATAGCTCACTTTATATAATATCTTTTATCCCAAAGCACTCCCAAAACTATGAGTAATAGAAATCACTTCACCCACCAGTGAAATGCAAACACTGAGAAGGGGTTGAGCAGATGGAGGTAAGCAATCAAAGAACAGCACACTGAATTATAGTGCACAGGGGAGCAGTGCAGACTCAGACGCACACAAGGTGCAATGGCATCTTTAATGTCTAGATAGGGCCTAGGGTTTTCTAAAGTTCTAGCTGAAAGATTTGCAGTGTTAATGGGCTTGGATTTGGTGGCTGAGGTTAAGGGCATGGTGCAAGGGGCCTTTTTTTTTTTTTGCTGTGAGAAGGGGTTCAATGGAGTTTATTTTTGAGTGGGTGTTGGAATAAATTTGGTTTCCAGCTGGAGAGGTTTCTTATGGAATATTCTTACGTGGTAGGTGGGTGTTACAGGCTGACTGACTCTTAAAGGGTAATCAAGCTCAACCTTGCCTGTGACGACCAGCTACTCTGGCAGCTGTTCCTAACTGGCAGGGAATCAGGTGGCCTTGAGTGACCACTGGACCCAGCTGAGAGAGTGAGAAGGTTTGCACAAAAGGCAGAGAGAGCCCAGTTGGTGGGAGGAGTTTTGAAGGAAATTGATAAGCTGGGACCAGCCATGAGGGCATCAAAATAGAGGAGACTTGGGAAGTGGGTCTGAGAGAAAGCAAATCCATTGGCAGATGGCCTTTGGGATAGACTGAAATTGAGGATACAGAGTAGGAGAAGGGACAGTAGGGAAGAAACTCAAAGTGTTAATGGTTTGGTAAGAGCTGAGAGAAAGACCAGGGAGATAGAGCTGTGAAGGAGAGCAGAAAACAACTTGGCAGAGCCTGGGAGGAGGGAAGAGTCTGTGGAGGACTAAACCCAGGAAGGGGCTGTGGGAAAGGTTGAGAAACAGGCCAAGGTAGGAAATGTTCTAGGGTGGAAACAAGGGGTCTGAGTAGATGGACCTTGGCTGCTTTCCACAGGATCCCTGGGCTGGGACCCTGATGAGAGGGAGGGCTTGGGTTCCCCTACTGCCCACTGAGGAAGGCAGTGTGAAACTAGGGTGAGCAGATGTCCTGATCTTATAGAGACAGTTCTGATATTCAGGGCTTTCTCTTGTATAGGTGCCTATTACCCCCCCTCCCCATCCCCTGCCCAATTTTTCACACTCGCTGTTTGGTCACCCTATGTGAAACCTCGAGAGCTGGGGGCTGGAGATGTGATATAAGGACAGTGCCCCATTGTTTGTGGGACTGTCTGTTACCCTGGAAGGGGTGAGACTAAATGTGAGATGGCCAGGGAGCTGAGTTACGAGAAGAGGCAGGCTCCCAGCAAAAGACCAGAGCAGCTGTTGGCAGTGGATGCCAGAAGAGGAGAGCCTGCTATGTTGCACCCATGAGAGGGATTTCTGCTTAAGGGGTTCAAAAGCCTTTTCACTGATTTCATCTGTTTTGTTTTTCACTCTGAGTTTTACATATTTGGCAAGAGCTTAGAGGTTGTTGGCAGGCACAGTACATGATAAATGAACAACCGATAGATTATCCTCTCATATACTTGAAATGATCAGGCTAGAATGTGTGTGCATGCACCACTGCCTCCTATTGGATGGAATTGGTACTGGTTAGCCGCGTGTCACTGGGCCTGGGAAGTAGAATGTGGGTTAAAAGTTAATGCCTTTATTCTGCCTCATGGGGTACTGATCTATGGTTGTGGAGTAAAAGCATGTGGCTTCTATCCTTCTTGGGGGAGGGATAGCTCAGTGGTTTGAGCATTGGCCTGCTAAACCCAGGGTTGTGAATTCAATCCTTGAGGGGGCCATTTGGGGATTGGTCCTGCTTTGAGCAGGGGGTTGGACTAGATGATCTCCTGAGGCCCCTTCCAACCCTAATAATCTATGATTCTATGAACGTTCTGAGTGTCCACAGTGAGCAGCATGTAATGGTGGGTTTGTTGCAAACTGCATGGAATGCAGTGTTTGTCCCTTTAGAAAAATGAAGGGCTTAACTGGCCTTACCAGACCTCCCACTTGCAGTTCCAGAGAAACAAGCTATTTGATCTCTAGCACTGAATATGCAATAAGGATTCAGTTAATATAGCTATTTTACAGTTTAAGTTTGCTGGGAGTGAGTTCACTTCTTGCCTTACCTTACACCTGGTGGAGTTCCAGTTAGTTCTAAATTGAGGCTGCAACGACTTCCTGTTTGGAGGCTAATACAGGGACAGATTGTACCTGGCTTTTGCACAAATGTAAGGGCAGGCACTAGGAGCTTTCTTCACCAACTAGTGCTCACCCAAAAGCACAAGGGGCTCAGTGGTGGCTTCCTGCATGCCCCATAGAAAATCACAGCATAGAAGAAATATCCCACACCACTTTGAACTCCATCTATATGACTGTATCTCAATCCTGTAAGAATAAACATCTCAACGGCCAGATTAAACTCACAGGAGCCACTAAGCCATCCCAACCAGCTGCACTCTCCTCATTTGATTAAAAACAAAGACAAACAGCAAACCTTTGCTGGATCAAGCTAATGTGAATTGCGTCCGGCTTCTATCCCACTCAAACCATTATCAGAGGGTTGGTTCTGTGTACAAGTGATTATAACTCACTTTGCAGAGGGTGGAAGAGACCAGGCAGAATTTGCTCCAGTTTAGTCATCTTAAAAAAAAAAAAAAAAAAAAAAAAACCAGAAAACCAACAAACGTTAATCTTCATGCAGCCAAGAAATCAGACGGCAGCCAGGAAATTAAATCAAGAATCCACCTGCTGGGCCCTCATGAATTCATGACAGCCATGATCTCAATAGGAACACACATTTTCAGAAGAAATGTCCAGGGAACCTTGAAAAATAGAACCTTGTCCAACCACCACCCTCTCACCCCAGGTTTGGAGACCATCTGCGGTATCCCTATGGTAGTGAGTTCATTTCTGCTCTGCCTTTATTAGAAGAGAATTTCCATTTGTGTCATATGTTCCATGACACTTTTTGGATGGGTTGCAGTATATATCCCCTTGACCCCAGGCACATTCACGGGTATCTACATCCTTCCTCACGACACAGCCACTATTACCTTGCCAAAGAGAAGGGAAGGTGCAGTTACAGACAGAAGAGTTAGAGTGTTGAGAAAAGCAGCAGCCACTGGGAGAAAGATTGTGTGGAGTTTCTTGGAGGTGTCATAATAAATCATAGGCCACAGAAAGCTGGGGTTGGTAGCTGAACCGCATACATGCAAGTCAATGTCTTCTAAAGAAACCCGTAAAATCATCTTCAAAAACTGTTTAAAAAACTGTGACGTTCTGTTATGTTAGAGCAGAGAGAGAGAAGCGGGAGGAGGCATAGATGTGCCAAGAAACCCTTAGTAAGTCAGTCAATGGCTTTCAGAGTTTAAACTGAACTAAACAACTGCTGAAGTACACAAAGTAGGGGAAAATCCCAGTCTGGAAGGGAGATAGACAGGAAGACTTAATTAATATTATTAATATTGGATCAGATTTTCAAACTAGCATTATTTAATATTTTTATTGCAATAGTTCACAGAGGCTCCAATCAGGTTAATGACCCCAGGGTGCCAAGTTTTTTCCATTTGTAACTTCTTGAATTCAGTGATGGTACAAAGGCCGACACACTGATATCCACTAAGCAGCCAATGTTTACCATGTTACCCTGTTGAAGTATCTGGAAATACTCAGAATAGAGAAATACTCTCTGTCTCTCTTGGTACTTTTATTGTCATATCTGAGCGGCCCTAGATACCACTGGTAAATGTTGCCTATTGCATGTCTACTGTCTGTTTATCTGTTTACTGAAGTTGTGTGTCTATGTGAGGCAGTGTGGTCTAGTGGATATACACTGGATTGGGAATCTGTTCTATTCCTAGCTCTGCCAGTGTCCTGGGGGAAGTTCATGTGGCTCCATTTTTCCTCCAATAATTTGTTTATTTTGATCTGTAAGATCTTTAGTACAAAGATTGTCACTTTATGTGTGTCTGTGTAGTGCTTGGTACAATGGATTCTGATCTCATCTGTCTCTAATATTTGTTTGGTACAAATACTTAGCAATAATATCTGTGAAAGCAAGAAATCAGATACTGATACCCATTTTAATGCCTGTATTGTGAAATATGGTGTGGGGAGGGAGGGCAGGGAAGTTTCTGGCTGCATTAAAGAATGCAGAACTTCACTGCTTTCATTTGCATTGTGCTAAAATGAGGGTAAGTCAACAGCTGAAAGGTGAGAATGTGAGGTGAAAATGTGAGTGAGAGAGGTGATGAGCCCTACATTAACATTTGCTAAGCTACATCTCAAGCTCCAGACATTAACATGGTAAATTGGCACCTTTGTCATTTTTCTTTTTTCGTGCTAGTCTTCCCTTTTCTGCTTCAAATTACACAAGCCCTGAAGAGCTACTTTATGGTGATGAACTGGAAATGTGCAAATGATTTTATCACAGCTGCAGTAGTTTTTCTCTCGAGTAGCACTGCTGTAATCATGCTGACATGTTCAGAAAAGTTCCCCCCCTCTCCCCCTTGTGCCTTTCCTGAACTATATCTTTAACAGGGCTGTCATAACATTTTTCCCAGATCTGGACCTTAACGCCCAAAATATGGGTGTTAGCATGAAAACCTCCAAGCTGCCACCAGCCAGGGATTTACAGTGCCTAGCTCACTGTGGTCTCCCCAAAACCTTCCCTGGGGGACCCCCAGACTCAGATTCCTTGAGTCTCACAACAAAGGGGAATAAACCATTTCCCTTTCCCCTCCAGTTGTTCCCTCCCTGGGTTCCTGGAGAAATATACAGAAGCAAGCTCCGTGAATCTAAACAGAGTGACTCCACCCTCCCTGTTTCCAGTCCTGGAAAACAGAAGTACCGAGAGCTAATCTCTCTTCCCCCCTCACCCAGAGGGTATGCAAAGTCAGGCTTAGTAAATCTAACACAAAGAGATTTTCCCCCTGACTTCTTCCTCCCACCAATTCCCTGGTGAGCTGCAGACTCAATTCCCTGGAGTCCCCACTAAAGAAAAACTCCAACAGGTCTTAAAAAGAAAGCTTTATATAAAAAGAAAGAAAAGGACATAAAAATGGTCTCTCTGTATTAAGGTGACAAATACAGGGTCATTTGCTTAAAAGAAAAAAATGAATAAACAGCCTTATCCAAAAAGAATACAATTTAACACATTCCAGCAACTACACCCATGTAAATACAAAAGAAAACAATATAAACCTATGGTCTTCCTATCTTTGTACTTACAACTTGGAAACAGAAGATTAGAGAGCCAGGAGACAGAAAGATCACTCTCAGAGCCGAGAGGGTCAGACACAAGACAAAGAACAAAGAACTCACACCCAAAACTTCCCTCCACTCAGATTTGAAAAAGTCTTGTTTCCTGATTGGTCCTCTGGTCAGGTGTGTTTTGTTACCCCTTTCCAGGTGAAAGAGACATTAACCCTTAGCTATCTGTTTATGACAAGGGCCTCCAGCCTTCCTGCTTCACCCTGAGCAAGTTCTGCTTCGCCTCCCCTTAACCCAGTCAGAACATCCTTTTCACCAAGAGTCTGTCATACTCTCCTTATAAACTCAGATTTGTGACTGTTTATCATGCTGACTGTAATCACCGCATTGTTACTTTGCACTCCTGTATTCGTTCACTTGTTGCCTCATCTTATATTTCCATTGGAAGCTGTTTATCCCAGGTCCATCTTTTCGTTTTCTCTGTAGCACTCCTAGCACAATGGAACCCTAATCCCTGGTTGGATCCCTTGAGCACTACTGCACTTCCAGTAAATAATAATAAATTTCATCAAGACATAGGGATAATTTTGCAAGTTGCCAGCTGATGTCATAGCTAGCATCACAGGTGCCTCAGCTAACTCAGAGCAGGAGATCTTTAATATCAGGGTTTGGTGTCCCATGTTAGAGGAGTGGTTCTCTTCTCTCCTCAGATTTTAAACTGCTCTGGGCAGGAAGTGTATTTTTTTCCCCCACCCTGATTTGTACAGTATTGAGCACAATGGGTTCCAACTCTGTGTCTGGGGTCGCTAGATGGTACTGCAATACAAAATAATATCATCACCTGGGTTTAAAATTCATCTTTTAATTAGCGCTGGTTGGAATATTTTGTGAGATAGTTGTTTTGTTGCTTAAAGTTTTGAAATCTTTTTTTCCAACACCCACTTTTTTGTAATTCTGCCATTTCCCCCAATCCCCTTTCTAACTAGCTGGTCGGGAATCTTTCATTACAAGAGAAGAAACATTTTTCAGCGAAAATTTTGCTGGTGATTTTTTTTGTCTTCTTCAACCAACTCCGGTTTTAATATTAAAGTGAAAAGGGAAAACTGGAGACTTGTCAAGTACTTGCATAGCTGAAGGCACACTGGGAAATACAGATGGGGAGCTAAGAGGTTTGCTGGATTATCAGAGGACCTCAAAAAGCAGTAAGTAGGGTCAGAGTTAGAATTAAGCTAAACTTAATACTTTCCAGCCTAAGGTCTTGATCCTACAATTGAGTTTTGACTCCTTAGCAGAAGCAATTGATTCTGCATACAGTGCAATTCTTATGAGTAAAAATATTGCCTAGAAATCTTAATATTGCAATATTATCTCATTCAATTAATAGTTTGTGAAATTTTGGGGTCTTTCTGCTTCCATTTGGGCTGGAAATACCAAGAGCACATCATTCCAAACAGTGTGTTTAAGTGTGGCTAGCTAAACTTAATACTTTCCAGCCTAAGGTCTTGATCCTACAAATGAGTTCCATTATTGACTTCAGCGGGGCTCCATGCAGGCACAGACAGGGGCCATCCTGCATGGATCTCATTGCAGGGTCAGGCTTCGCTGTCCCTGTCCAACAAACGGTTATGCAAGTTCTTAACTTCAGGCAGATCCATTTTCCCAGTGACCTCAGTGGGACTACTCCTGTGAGCAAAGTTTAACACATGCATAAGTGTCTGCAGGATCGAGGCCCAAGTCTGGAAACAAAGTAGAAAGTCAAGGCCTCAGACTGCGCAGTTCTGCTGTATAATGTGTCTGTTTTGGCTTTCCTTGCAATGAAGAAGTTATCACCCTTCACCTTCTATTAAGAAGAAAAAGCAATTAAAAAACACTAAAATAACATTGGGGTTCAGCCATTTAACCTACAACTGCTATGCCATAGGGTCAAGTCAGAGTGGAAAGGTTTTGTGGAAAAGCAATACCTGCTGTTTAAGATCTGGTGTGATTAACAGACTACACCTTCACCCTGGAATGAGATCTTCACAAGTTGAAGCCTCCTGTGGTGTGGAGCCCCATTGAAGTCAATGTGCTGTGTATGGGTGCCAGACTTTGCCTCCAGTGAATCACCTTGCTGGTTCAGGACCTATGTGCTGATCACACAACACTTACCTAGTTAGTCCCATTAAAGTCACTGAAACCATTTTCATGTCTTATTCACTTGAGTAAGGGCTGCAAGATATATACGCTATGGAGTTATAGTCACTGTTTTCTTCACTTGCATGCCGGGCCCTGGATTCTGTTAGGTGTCTTATTTTGCAACAGCTGGTAACATAGGAGACATCTATGGCTTGTTGTACTAGTATTTCCCATCGTTGCATTGCCACTGGTGTATCTAGTTAAGGCAATATCACTAGTGTAGACATTTGGTGTTGGCCATCAGTGTTTTAACAACAGTGTTGTCTAGATCTGTTCTGAGTAGGGTTGTGGTTAAAAAATACCACAGAACAATCTACACTGAGCCCCCTGCCATAGAACTGCACTAGTGATATTGCAACAGTGGTAAACTTGCAGAAAAATGCTAATGTCCTCTAGTAGTTTGTATGGGTTGAGCACCACTGGTGTAAGTCACACTCCAGGGAATTGTTCATTGATAAAGCCAGCATCTCTCAGTAGTTACCACAGATTTGCTCTGAATATAAGTTTGACTTGTGTAAGTATTCTGATGTAATACTTCTCATGATGTCATGCTTCCATCTTGTGTGTCATTGGTTGGGTGTGCTGTCCCCAAATAGACTGATGTGTGGGTGGAGTTCTAGAACGAGCCAGCCCTTTCTTAGCTCCATTTTACTTGTGCAGTTTGAATTTAGCTCTCAGGCAAGTAAACATCTGTTTATTAACTTGCCTCCACATTATTAAGAAATTGTTATTCCAAGCACAACGCTGACTCTCATTGGCAGGAATAGTGTCTTCTGGGGTTGCTATAATAAATACAGCACTGGAATACCCGCCATAGCAACGAAATGGGAGCATTGTTACCACACATCGAGCATACTCCCATGCTCAGAAAAATGATACATTATTTTGCTTGTTGCTATTAAGCACTGAACATATTTATTTTTCACTTTCATGAGCCACAGCTGGAAGAAAGAATGAATAAGAGACCCTTTCACCCTGTTTAGCTATATTGTACACAAGTGCTTTTGAGAGAGGGATGATGGCAGATAGGATTACAAGTGTTTATGGTAAACAATGGAAGATCAGCATACATTTGTACTTATCATGGGGCTGATCCTGTGAGCTGTTGTTAGTGTTACCACTGGTTCAGCTCCACTGGAAAGCAAAAGCCACCAGTCTTCTGTGTCCACAAAGCAGCTCCTACCCAATCCCTCACTTTGCTGTGAGCTTAGGGGGGGTGGCCAGGCAGCTGCAACATCCCGCTAATCCCTGTCATGGACCCTACTGCAATTTAGAGTAGCCTTAAGGCTTCTCTAAATTGTGCCTTGGAATTGACCTGGCATCTGGTGACCCCACGAATGGAGATGTGGAGGGGCATAAAAATGGCACGAATTCTCATTTGCAAAGCCCCAGAAACTCCAAGATGTGTTGGGTGCAGAATGACCGAAGTTCTTGCCCTGGATGCCTAAACTATTCCTTGATGCTACTACTGGTAATAACTACTAACATCTAGATCCAAAGGTCTGAAAGGATAAAAGGTTATTTTTTTAAGACAGTTTAAAGATAATGCCCAAACTAAAGCCTTGGATCCAAACACTGCCTCCCCCCTTGCCTAATAGGCTGAGCTGTACCTAAAAGTCTTTAATTCTCCACCAATTTGGGGAAAGTTTGGATTTGAACTTTGCAGCTCTGGCCTCGTACTAAGCTAGAGCATGGTCAGCCTTTATGCAGCTATGTTGGGGAGATAGAGGGAGTAAGAATTCCCCTTTCCCCTCTATTCTATCTGTGTCTGTGTCAGTCTGTCTCTCTCTCTCTCGCTCGCTCTCTCTCTGCCTCCCTCCCCTACTCTAGATGAGTGACTAGTTCTCGGCAAATAATTTTGACAATGAACACTAGGCTGGAGCCTCAGCGGTGTGTTTTTGCATCATTCCATTAACTTCACTGAATTGATGCAACTTTACACCATGAGAGGATCTGGACTTTAGCGGCTAGGGAATTTTCTGTGCGCAGCATATGACTTTGCCACTCTATATGGGTGTAAATGGCTAGAAAAAGTACAAGGCAATGCAGAATCGGGTCAGACAGCATGTTTCTGTGCTCTGAGCCGGACTCTTAGACTCAAAGGATTCTAAGTAGGAATTTCACCTTTTGATAGCAATCGGAGAAGGATCAAGTGGATGTTGTGAATTCTCTTCATTCAGGGTTAGATCCCCAGCTGATGTAAGTTGCCATAGCTGTCTTGGTGGCAGAGGAACTACACCAGCTGAGGACCTGAACCTTTGAGTTCCAAATGTACAGTATGAAACTATTTATGCATATGTTCTTAAAATCCACTGTTTCCAGGACCATTCCTGCCTGTGAGCATATTTGCTAGAACATTTGTGGATAATGAACACAGCCTGACCTAATTCAATTTCTCATCTAAGCAAATATTATGGGGGAAATGAGCCATTTGCCCATCTCTAAATATCATAATCTATTGCTGCTGCTACTGTTGCTATTTGTTTGCCTTTTTAAAAACAAGAAATATATCCATAGAATTCAGGCCTGACTGAAGACCCATTGAAGTCAATGGAAGTCTCCTGATTTAATAGGTTTTGGATCAGTCCCTTTAATATATTGAAAACATTTTATAATCCTGCCTGTCTTGATCTATGAGCTGTGTCTTTCACATAACTTTCTCTTCTGAAGCTGGCAAGCTCTGTATGCATAGAACTCAAGCCGGAAATTGGAGTGGGACAATCCAACACTCCCCATGTGCTGTTTTGCTATGAAATGTGGGACACTTTCCCCCTCCCCTCACGTCTGCATCTAGCAAGACAGAGTTTTTAAATGTCAAGTCAACCAGTGTGAACTGCACATAGCAATGGATCAAAATTTGACCTTTCTTTCCTTGAGATCCCTGCATCCTACAGCATAAGCCTTATTTTTCATCAAGCATATTGCTACAAACTCCACTTCAATATTCTCACAAGGTTCCACTGAAATCCTTCCTCTTGTAGCAGGTTAATCTCATGTTGCCGATGACTTTAGGCAGTGACAAGGTGCAAAGCAAACAGGCTTTGCTGTGCTCTCTCTCAAGTATTTGTTTAAAGTCAGTCTGCATCTAAGCCCAGGTATGGTGCGGAGACTAGCGTATGTGGTTGATGACTTGCTTCTGGCAATGGACAGTAGTCAGCTGTCAGTACAGAGGCTATCAGATGTCAGAGCTAGCTTTAATACTGTTCATCATGGAGTATTTCTGACTTGCCTGTGGACTACTAAAAGAGTGGCTGAGGTTGCTCTAATGGTCTCTGTTTTCCTCCCAAGATCTCCCATAGTATAACTGAGAAATAGCTCATCTTCTCATTGGGCTTTTTTGTGCACAGTTTCTGCATGGTCCTGTTCTTTGATCCCTCCTTTAAAATGTGTACATGTGAAAGACTGCACTGGGGTTCATTTGGACCTTTCTCTGCTCCTGAAGTATCCAAAGGAGCAATGACTAAGAGTCCCTTATTCCAGTTGTCATTAGCTAGCAGATTATGGCCATTTCCCTTATCTCTGCCATCTCTAGGTTGCTTACTGCCATGCCTTCCAATCTGAGCAATGCTTGAAGACCACCAGGTGACTTCAGCTAATATATAATGTAGCATTAGTGGTGCCAGTCATTTTAAGTTCTTGCATCTATGCTCCACCTTCTGCCTTTGGCTCATTGGCACAGACTGGAATGCCGTTCAGGATGTTTGTGTTAATGTATAAGGCTCCAGATAGTTTGGATCTCGCTATCGTAAAGACTAACCGTCCTCCTCATGCACCCTCCAAGACAGGATATCAGCTGCAAGACCGAATGTTTCAGAGGCTGTTGGCAAGGCTGTTTTAATGCAGGTTCCTTAACTCTGGAACTGGCTTCCCTTGCTGGCTCATCAGAACCTAATTGGGCTTGTAATCCTTTGGGTTACAGTGCAAGGTTCAGCTGTTTGCTCAGGCATTTATCCCAGTCGCAGCTTCTGGTAACGCTGGAATATTTTTGTTAGTGCCTGTGATTTATGACAATTATTGATATTGAATCTGGCAGTTGTTAGAAGTGTATAATAGCCAGGGCATATATAAATGAAATAAATGGGGAAGTGGCCAAACTACAGAGTTTGAATCCGGATCTGAATGTCCTCAGAGGTGGGAGTGATTAGACCAAAAAAATTTGTCAGGGCCATCACAAAAATAAATATTTAACGGCACCTATGAAATAAGATCCTAATCAACAGGAGCCATTAAGACAACATGTAGCCTGTCATCTTGGAGTGTGGTCAGTAACTTGCTGCCCCATCCCTTCCTGAATACTCTGCTACTCCCAGCAGAGTCCAGTTCTATGTTAGTCTTTGCCTCGACTCTTAAAGCTTTCAAACCCTTCTCTTTTCCTGCTATTTTGCTTGCTACAATGACTAATTTTGAAGTGAGCTCATTTATTCACAGTACAGCATGAGAGCTTCATGAAATCTCACTCTATTCTCTTATATGGATTTTCAATGCAAGGGTAATGGACAAACCTCCAGGGAGAGGTCACAGCAAACTTGTTTTTCCCGTATGAGTGGAGGTCCCACCTAGAGTCTGGCTAGATTGGAGGGAGAATCCAGGAACTCCAGTGTGTAAAAGTTTGAGAGCCACTACTCCAACTATTTCAGCCTAAAATAACTGAAACAAATGTGAGAACAATTGCCCGTGATTGCATCCTCCTTTGTCTGCTTTTTTGGACTATGTAAATAAGAACAAGTCACATTCAACATCCACCTCTTTGTCACAAGCGGCTGAGCAAGGTTCATAATCAGTTCCATTTGCTTAATAACAGGCGATGCTAGCAATTTCTTCATCCATTTCTACAGGCAGGACAATTAAAAGGTGGTGCCAGGCTAACTTTGGAAACATTTCCTCAGTCCTTCTGCTATTTCATATTCCAGGCCATGTCCATGAAACTGAATTCACTGCACACAGTGTTCTGGTTCATAGTTCAGATCTTGTTTTTCTGAGTTTCCTGATCTGTCCTCCTTTTGACCTGGAGAGAGAGAGCAGATTGCTACCTGGTACTAGATTTCTCTCTCTTCCCACACCATCTTTGTCTTTGACTTCATACTTTCAACTGTCTCCTGTGGGAACTAGTCTGTGTGTCATTTTGATGGGGCGGATTGTAAAAAGCAGGATATGTGACACAGTGAGGAACCTTTAATCTGTAGCTTCAGGAAAAAATGTTTGATCAACAAAGACTTTTGGCAAGACATATGGGTAACTAACAAGGGCTTTTGTATTCACAAAAACTATCCATCTCAGCTATCTGTCTTATACACATCTTGCTGTTGCCTTTATGGTTTTTCAGCTTGTTGGACACACAGTACTTTGCTCAACCTCAAACACTTAAAACTCCTAAGAACCTGAAAAATACTTGAGGCATATAAAAAGGCCATTGAAATTCACAGAAAAACTTTTACTACCTTTTTTTTTTTAATGGAGGAGATTAGTAAAATAGGGCATTTTCCAAGCATCCAGAATCCATGGGTCTCAACATTCAACTAAAAATTGAGAAATGCTTCGTGGTTATATATATAGTAAAAATGAACCTCATGCATAAAACCCTCTCACTGGTGGGTTACATCATGGAGCTCATTAGAACATGTGAGTAGCAAATACTGCTTGGAACTCTGGGATTTTCAGAAGTAGGACCATCTCTCTGAAATGTGAGTCAGTCCTACAAGCTGGATACTTTTGGGTCAGCAGGCTGGTAGCCAATAAAGTTCCTGTAGTCCTGGGATGTAGCTGTAGTTCAATGTACTATTGTCCCTTTTGTTTGGCTGTTATCCAAACATCAGGGCTTCACAGGGTTTTTTCTGGTTGGATGACACATTGATGAGATGAGTCAGGTATAATCTTTTCTATTTACAAAAGTACACAACGTTCCCCTAAACACAATAGAAACACACAATCCCCAAGACTGCCACTCTGGTGAGCTCTGGGCCCAGGAAACCTCCTCTTGCTTCCTCTCAGAGTAACGCTCATAGGTCCTCTTGGCTTTCTCCTTCTCACACATACAGCCTGACACCAATATCCTAGCCTCTGTGTTTGCTCCCAAGGAAACTCCTCAGTTTGTACAGCTTGCCAGGAGACCTAATGGCTTGAGTGGTAGGCCTCCAGCCCCTAGGGGTCTGTCTACTCTGCATAGGAATCCAAGCTGTGACTCACATATAAGCCCAAGCATCTCCTACGCAAATCAGTCTGACTTGGACCTGGAAGCCCTCAGGACTCGGCCAGGGTCCAAGTCTCAGCGTGGTGCAGTTCCAAGCCCAGGCATTTTGCAGTGTGGATGCAGCTCAAGTCCAAGTCATCAGACTCAAGTTGGAGAGTCTGCCAACGCTATCAAACAGGTCCCTGGGCCTGCGTTTCCCAGCCCTTCCAGCCCAAAGCTTCCCACTCGACTCCCAGGAACTGGAAATAACCTCCTGGTTCAAATACAGCTGCTCAGCATTTAACCCTTCACTTCCATGTGGACTGCTCAATTAGAAACACTGTTAACCTTTAGATGTGTGAGCTATGGTCGGCATTAACCAGAAAGTCCTGTGTCAAGCATGCTGCTGATAGGTCAGAGAAATACAGCCAGTTTCTGGTTAACCTCTGGTGTGAGGCAAGTAAGACAGTTATCTTCATCTAGAGCACAAGAAATCATGTCTACAAAGTTATATCAGCACTGGACAGCACACAGAACAATGCAGAGAGCAAAGTAAGCAGCTGAAAACAGACTGCTACAAAGTTAAGAATGCTAACAGCACCTGTGGGAACTCCCTGTCTTCCTTCCTCATTTATGAGAAATTCAACTAGGTGCTGGAAACCTTAGTGATCACTGAGCCCACAAAGATATACAGCAATCTGCTGAGCAGAGATTATAAATAACAGACAGCATCGGAGGAGACGAGCCAACCCCCGGATGAAGGGCAAGAAGTGGCCCTGGTGCTGAGGCCAGTCATGGAGGAGGCTATGTCTCTGGAACAGCTACATCACATCCTGGGTCCCTAGAGGAACTGTTTGGGGGTGGCCCTGAGAAGCAGCCTGCAGCAAAACCAGCAGAAAAGGAAGAGCCACCTGAGTCATAGACTGGTAAATTTCTGCTGCCATGTTTGTTAATATATGGATAGGAGGCATTTCTGGCTTATGGCCCTATTCACTTATTAATACAAGCTGGGTTTAAGCTGTGTTTCCATCCATGGTGTAACCCACGCCATTCCCTTAGGCTCACCCCCTTTCCGTGTGATACTATGGGTGCCAGGAAATGAGGGGCAGAGGGGGAGTTAGACAAACAGTGATGATTAAATTTGTACTAGTTACTCACTGATTATTAGACATGGATTGGGGCACTATAATTATGAGCCTCGCCTACCCATCCCTGCTAAACAGTGCACCTGTGAGTAATTAGCTTACAGTGAGAGTAATTAACGATTGGAACAATTTACCAAGGGTCATGGTGAATTCTCCATCACTAATAGCTTTTAAATCAAGATTGGATATTTTTCCAAAAAATCTGCTCTCGGAATTATTTGGAGGTTGTTCTCTGATGTGTGTTGCAGAGGAGATCAGACTAGATGATCACAATGGACCATTCTGGCCTTGGAATTGATGAATCTATGAACCTTATCCATCTGCCAAACCCACACTGTCCTGGTCTGCCAGTAAACTGTGTCCAAAAAAAAGCTAGCTGTAATGATTCCAAACAAAACCAGATTGCCTATTTGGTCCATAGCTGGCTGAAATGAGTCCCAATTACAGCAGAAAGTGGCCACCTGTCTGTGTTAGGCATCCCAATGGCTGGCAGTCAGTCAGGGCTGTCCATAGATGTAGGATGCTTATGAAGGGGCTCCATTGTTTCTCCATGCTAAATCAGCATCTCATTGGTTTTAGCATGAATTTTCACCCATTGCTGGCTTGTGATGAATGCAAACTTCTCACGGAGTAGGAACTCCAGATGCTTGGTTTACGTTCCAGGCAGCATATACTTATTAGGGCCACCTCTGTAACCCATGAGGCCCCTCCATTTGGAGATGTGCTGGTCAGTCATCAGATACCTAAAAATCTCCTTGGTGTCCGAGGATGATGGCCTGAAACAAAAGTTTACACTTCCACTCAGGGACCTCCAGAAATTGCAATGTTTTCTAGAGATTGCCCTGCCTGGTTTCATAATCCTATAGCTAGTGAAAATACCCCTTATGACACTGGGAAAAGTGGTGGGGATTTATAAATAATTTCAATTGACTTTTGTATGTGTATCTTACCATGATGTGTGAAGGCATTGAGTGTTGTTCCAAAGGACATCTGCAGTGGCCAGTGTTTTTGTGAGAATAATATAAAGCTAATTATTTAAAAAAATATAATCTTTTGACCTTGAGGTAAAGCCAGGCCCCCATGAAACAGTAGAAAATGTAATTTTTTTATTGTGATGAGACAATAATGTGCTCTTTCACTTTCCCTGCAAGGCCCTTCCACCCCAGCAGGGAAAATACACGATACCAGCAGCCTGGGGCAGCAGACCCACCATCTCTGGGGAAGGAGAAAGAGTTTGAGATGAGTTACAGGAGAGAATCTTGAAAAAACAAATCAGCAGAGTGAATACCAGATGGCTATAGCGACCTGCTTCTGAACTGGCATGGCCTCCTTCATGTGTGTCCTGGAACTGAAGGGTAGAGGCAGGTTAATGACAATTCTCCAGGAAGTCTGCTTCTTCATGCAAAAGTTCTGGAGCCACTGCTGGTCATACCGGGTCTGTATGACAATGTGATCCCATCAATCTGCTTGTGACCCTTCTCCAGAAGTGCAGGTCTATGTATGGGGAATGTGTGACTCTGGCAATAGGCATGAGCAGCATCGGGGGATCACACCTGATGTGCCAGTGCCTCCTTCTGACAGGTGCTTTCAGCAGCTCAAATACCACTGTCAAAATGTCCTCCAGTGTTTCTCAAATACTCTGCCTGAGTCCCGAAATAGGACTGACAGTGTGAGCTGGAGAGGTTCTTCCACTGGGTTGGGCTCCATGCTGGTGACTCTGGTTGCTAGGATTTAAAAATGGCTTAGCAGGAAGTATTGGCAGGCTCAAACCACTCCTGGGGTTCCATCAGGCAGGATGGACAGACAGGTTCTCCCACAATCTACTACGAACGAAGTCCTAGAGTGGCTACAGTTGACAAGTGCACTAGGAACCTTGGGATACGCCCCCAGAGGCAGAAGCTCTGACTTGGATCTGCATAGTGCAATACGGATGCTTCAACACAGTTGGGAGCCGAGGTTTACAATAGAGTGCAGATTGCTCATGTGCAGGCTTGGAAACACCTACTCTTCAGGTGTGTCCCCCATGGGCCCAGGCTTACTATGCAACGTAGATGAAACCTAGATATTTTTACAGACAAAAGGACTTGGTTGATCCTTCTATTGATTCTGAAGGAGCATGCTTGGCCTTTACTGAGGTCTTGTGAGTGTTTTTAGATTCACCTGCTGGTAGCCATTAGCTCATTTCAGCATTACAGTATTTGAAAGTATCGTCTTGTCTATTCCACTTCCCTATGGACTATCTCTGAGCTGAAAACATGGCTTCATCTTACCTGGATGGGTGGTCTATATGATTTCCTTAGAGCCAACTGCTGTTAGCCTGTTGCACTCTTTCCTGGCTCCCCTGGGGCATGGCTGATGGCAAAATGACTCCTCTTGACCTGAAGGATGGAGTATCAGACTTAATTTTTTTAACTGCCATTTGGTATTGTCATAAACTGAATCCATGGAATTAAAGGGCACTCAGCACTGTGCCAGGATTAACACATTTACCCTTGATAAATGTCCACTGTCACTGGATTGTTTGTAAATGGTGGGGTGTCTCATCCCCAAAAAGAGCGGTTATTTCAGAACATGACATAAAATATGCACCATTGTTATTATTTTCTCCAGTAGAGAGAATACATTTGCTGAACCTGAACAAATAATTCATAATGAATACATTTGTCCTCGGAGGCTCTTTGATAAGGGCATCCCATACCCCTGACATGCGTACACACCTTCCAAGTGTGTCCTTTTGGCACCAGTTATAAAAGCTTTACCAAAGGCTCAATTACACATGCAGTGTGCATGCATCCTTATCTCTTGCCCCCTTTTGCCTCTTAATGCCGCCAGCTGCAATTCCTGCCAATCACTTTGGTCAGCAGAACAATTCATTATGGGTATTTGGGCTCTAGAATATTTTTATCTGCTTTTCCCCAGCCTCTGTCATCAGCTGGCAGCCAAAACAGCCACTTCCTTATTGTTTTATAAACTCTGCAATAATTACATTAGTGTTTCAGAATGCATGAGCCTTTGCAAACTTCTGAAGCTATTCAATCCAAGTTTATGAGCATCTGTTCATACATGGGCCCATATTCTGCTCTCCATCACTCTACTGTAACACTCCACCAGACCTGTCCTCTCTATCAAACTCTCCTCAGCTTCCTTGGCCCTATTGATATCCTCTCTGGGTGTAAATTATTTGCATGAGATGTTCCTCTGCCACATCCTCCTCATTTGATTCCACCAGGGGGCACTGGGTCCCCACTGCATATTTGACAACTCTTATGCTGCTCCTTACTTGCAGATGTTTTCTCTCTTCCTCAGAATGGTTTCTCTTTAAAGCTCTGTAATCGCTAATCCATACTTCTATTCCCCTTCTTTGAATCATCTTAACAGCCCCCTGAAGCTGAGCAGACTGCTGAAGTGTATAAACAGGAGGATAGCTAGTTGAAGTCAAGAGGTGCCATTACAACTGCACATGACACCAGGGAGACTGCGACTGGAATACTGTGTCCTGTTCTGGTGCCCATGCTTTAAAAAGGATGTTGACGAGTTGGAAAAGGTTCAGAAAGAGCTCCTAGAATTATTGTAGGTCAGGAAAACATGCTTTACAATGAGACTAAAGAAAGTCTAACTTTTTAGTTTATCCAAGAAAAGGCTACAAAGGGACTTGACCATTGTTTTTAAGTAGCTGCATGGGGAGAAGACTTCTGATACTAGAAGACTTTTAACATAGCAAGTAAAGGCGCAACAAAGTCCAATAACTGGAATCTGAAGATAAATAACTCAGAGTATCAATAAGTTGCAGATTTTAATAGTTCAGGCAAGTAACCAGAGGAACAATTTACCTAAGGATATAGTGGATTTTTTTTGTTGCTTGAAGTCTTTAAATCAAGACTTAGTATCTTAATAATAGTATCTACATAATAATGCTGTAGCTCAACTAGAAGTTATGGCCTTGTCTTATTCAGGAGCTCAGACTAGATAATCACAGTGGTCCCTTCTAGACTTAAAGTCTATGATAATGGCTGGTTTGGTGGCTTTCATCTCTCAGATGTCTTGAAAAGGACCTGGCAGAGAGATCCCTAATTGATACTGGGAGAGGTTAGAGGCTATTGTATTTAGCAATAGACTTTCTGTATTGGGAAATGGAGTCAGGATTGCCATTCCAGCCATTTCTTGAGTAGGACAAATCTATTGCATTGTCATGTGGTGACAGGTATTCATCACGTCACTACTCCATCATGTTGTCATGTAGCACATTTTGATGAAATCATGTTGCAATGTAAAGTTGTTGAATCCACCAAACATACTTTTCCAAGACACGCCAGTGGTCCTACAAGCTTTGGAACTGCCCCATGTTGAAATCAAAACTGTCCTGAAAGAACTAGAGAGAGGGCAGTGTAGTGTTACTTACAATGTAGTCTCTTTAGGGTAGGAATTCTTTCTGTCTTTACGGTACTTAGCACTTAGCACAGTGGGACCTTGGCCCTATTGTAATACTAATAAGACTGAAAGATGGAGACTTGTATGTACTGTAGCATTTCCTGGATTGAAAATCTTGGGTGGCACTTGGTGGACAGATACTTTTGTGTTGCACATTGTGACTTGGAGAAAAAACAGATCAACACATAAAATATGCTTTGTCTTAAAAAGAAGCTTTTCTAAAAGCTATGCAAAATTTTGACAAGAAAGGAAACATTAACAGCTTCTCACTAAGAGAGAACAAAAGTCATGATGATCTTTTCTTCCCCAGAGAGAGCAAATCCTTTTAGTAGTAAAATATGACATTTCAGATGCCAAGAGGTTGGTTGTTAGCACTGTCAGATAATTGATGCAAGGCGAATGGCCTCAGTGGATATGAACAGCAAGATGGGGAATAGCCTGGGGTATGATGAGTCAAGAGGCCCAAGAAACTTGAGGTATGGGTATTGTCCCCAATTGTCCGGGTTTAATACACTCATTGTCTGTGTATAACAAATAGCATCTTAAACATATAAAAATGGTCCGCGGATATTCACAGATTTGCAGGGCTCAACATGTAGCTAGATGACTTGCAATCTAATGTTATGATGCTATTATTTACAGGTGCAACTAATTAATTATGACTGCTTTTTTCTGCCTATGATTGATTAGGGGCACAAAGTTAGGAACTGTTCCTTAAACATTACCCTATCATTATAAAATATATTTATTTTCAAAAAGTCTAGTGATTTAGTTAGTCCTTAGCTAAGAATTTGTCACATGATATAATGTCTTCGCTTGAAATCAGTTTGGTACTTTTTCCAATTTTGCTTGCAAAAGAAAATAACAAATCTCATTGAATCCTGATAAAACCAATTTAAAACTTATTTACAAGCGTTCTACAATAGTTAGCTGGTAACTGCTGATTCCAGCATTACTGTTAGATGAAAAATGAACATAAGCCATCTAATTATAACTTCTAGTCTGAATTTCTAGATCAAGTACAATACAATCATTAACTAGAATTCCTATAGATTTTTGCATATCTGAATCTATTCATCAGTAGAATTGTCTTGTGAAATTCAGAGTCTAGGTTTATGCTACCACTCCAAATGAGATTCCATCTGATTATATTCATCACCAGAATGGTTATTTCCATCATCGTTCAGATAGGAGAATTTGTTTCACATGTCTAATCTGATTTTTCTCCCTTTGCTTGTCTTTCTTTTAAACCAAGTAGAGAGTTTTTCTGCATTATTGCTGAAGCTCTTTCTGATAGCTATTGGCAGGGGCTGCTCTAGACATTTTGCTGCCCCAAGCACAGCGGGCAGGCTGCCTTTGGCGGCTTGCCTGTGGATAGTCCACTAGTCCCGCGGCTTCGGTGGACCTCCCGCAGGCATACCTGAGGGAGGTCCGAAGCTGCAGGACCAGCGAACTCTCCGCAGGCACACCTGCGGGAGGTCCACTGAAGCCATGGGACCAACAGACCCTCCGCAGGCAAGCCGCTGAAGGCAGCCTGCCTGCCGCCCTCGCGGCGACTGGCAGAGTGCCTCCCATGGCTTACTGCCCCAAGCACGTGCTTGGTGTGCTGGGGCCTGGAGCTGCCCCTGACTATTGGTTCATACTTTCACCAGCTATACAGGGTGGGTGCAAGGATTTTTTGCGCCCTAGGCGAAACTTCCACCTTGTGTCCCCCCCGCCCCTCCCAAGCCCTGTAGCAGCCCTCCGCCCTAAGGCATCCTCCCCTGCAGCAGCTCCCCCCCTCCTCTCTGAGGTGCCCCCCCCAGCAGCTCCCCCCAGCCTGGAGAGCCGTGCAGCAGCTCCCCGCCCCAGCTCACCTCTGCTCCACCTCCTCTCCGAGCACGCTGTTGCCGCTCCACTTCTCCCACCTCCCAGGCTTGCGGCGCCAATCAGCTGTTTGGCACCGCAAGCCTTGGAGGGAGTGAAGTAGAGCGAGCCAGCATGCTCAGGGGAGGAAGCGGAGCA
Source organism: Gopherus flavomarginatus (assembly GCF_025201925.1). NCBI lineage: Eukaryota > Metazoa > Chordata > Testudines > Testudinidae > Gopherus > Gopherus flavomarginatus. The sequence continues at coordinate 130,195,712 of NC_066622.1, forward strand.
GAGGTGAGCTGAGGTGGAGAGTTCCCCTGCATGCTGTGCCCTCCCTTACATGCTGCAGGCAGCCCTTCTCTTCTCCCCACACCCCTCTGCCTCAGCTCCCTCTGCCTAAATGTCGACTACGACCAGGGTGGCCAAAGAGCCGGCCGCCGCGGTCGCCGCCGAAGGACCCAAAATGCTGCCCCCCAAATGCTAGTGGCCTAGGCAACCGCATAGGTCACCTAATGGGTTGCACCAGCCCTGAAGCTATAGTATGTTCCTGTTAGAAACAGTTCCACGTTACTCCAGATAACATTCAGTTCAAAGTCCCTCTTCATCTTTTAGTGAATTTTAGAGCATTTTTCTTGAGTAAAACCCTGAGGTGTATGTCTACACTAATTGCCAGATCGGTGGGTAGTGATTGATCTATCGGGGATCAATTTATTGCGTCTAGTGTAGATGCGATAAAATCGATCCCCGATCGCTCTGCCGTTGACTCCGGAACTCCACCGCAGCAAGAGGTGGAAGCGGAGTTGATGGGGGAGTGGCAGCGATCAACTCGCCACCTTCCTCATGGCCAGGTAAATCGACCTAAGATACGCCGACTTCAGCTATGCTATTTGCAAAGCTGAAGTTGTGTATCTTAGGTTGACATCCCTTCCCAGCCCCCACCCCCCAAGTGTAGACCTAGCCTGGGAGTCAGGAAATTTAGGTTCTGTATCTGGTTTTCTTACAGATCCTGTTTGACTTGGGGTAATTCCCTAAGGTAGTGTAAAGTGCAGTAAAGGCCTCTGGGCCTCTGACAATTTACATCAGATGAGGATCTGCCCCATAATCAATCTGTGCCTCTGTTCCACACCTGCTTCCTTTCCTCTATCCTTTGTCTTGTCTATTTAGATTTTAAGAGAAGGGATTGTCTCTTACCTTTGTACTAGCCACTGTAGAAACACAGTATCCCCATCACAGCTGGGGAATTTATTACAGTAATACAATTAATAAAATATGGCCATCCTCCATTATTATCCTAGCCTTTCACTGATGTTTAAAGGTGAACTGCCTCTTGTAAAGAAGCAGTAAGACATCAAAATCAATAGTGACCCATGAGCCAAACTCATCGCCGAAGTAGCTCCATTGGCTTCAGTGAAGATATTTGGCCCTACATGTTTGATTCTTTTAATATTTCTTCATAACTCAATCTTTCCAGCCTGAGTCATTGTCATCAATTTAATCTGAATTCCCTAGTAGGGGTCTCAGATCCACTGAATGTCATAAGAAAGTTAGTTTTTACCTTGTTTATAACCAAATAAGCCTACAATTTTAATGACATTATCCCCTACCTTCAATTTACTCACATCAGTAATAGGAGCCTGTCACCAAAGGCAGTCTTGGTAATGCTATTAATTCTTATGCAATAAATTGATGCCATTGACCTACCATACGTGACAGAATTTGGGTTCAAAGCAAGATTCTGCAATAGACATTGCCTTTGGACTTCCCTAAATCACATGGGATATGAAAAAGCTTCCAGTCACGTCTAACAAATGTTAACGATATTAGGCCTTTGTTCTAAAAAAATCAGATCTGTCTTTGGTTTGTATGGGATTTAGTTACAATTTTTTTTTCCATTGAGCTGCGTAGTGACTTTGTTTGCAGGCCTTTTGGGGTGCATTTGGCATTCCATCTGTCTGTCGCAAAACTCAAAGAGGAGGTAAAACCAGAGGCAGATGTAATATCACATGATGCTTTCAAAACAGAATACAGATCAAGATCCCAAAAAAGTCTGTGGAAGCTATGCGCCACATCCCCGTGGGAGCAAGATTGGGACTCAGATTTGCATTACTGTTGAGTAATCTTCAAGAAGATTTGGTTTGGATAAGCACCTAAAAATCTGAATGTTCATCCGAACCTTAGCCAAACAACTGAACTTTTGGAATCTTCAAAATATGGCCAAACAACTCATGAGGTTCTTTCCTCTGTCTCTTTTTTTCTTCATTCTAACCAAGTCAAAACCAATTTTTTTTCAGTATAGTTGCTTTATTTTTCAATAATTAGACACTTCCAATAAAAAGCTAACCAATTTAGAACAACAACAAAAAAAGTGTTGGTACCAATTTTGGGTAAAGGACATGATATAGGGGTCTATGGAGGATCAAAATTCCATTTCATGATGGAAGTTGAGGTTTTGAAATATGTTTTAATTCTGATTTGGAACAAAAAACCCGAAACTTTGAAATTCTCCATAAAAGAAAATTCTGAGGGGATTTATTTTGTTGATTGATCAAAGCATTTCCTTTCTATTTTGACTCTTTAAAATTTTATATTACGTTATGATGAAAAGTGAAAAATTCTAAACAGTCATTTCAGAATGAAAAATTGAAATATTTCATTCCCAAAATATCAAAATGAGATGTTTTCACACTGTTAGAACTTTTCCTCTTTTTTTCGCCTAAACAAAGTTTTGGTGAAACCAACATAAATTCACAAAGTTTCAATTTGAGTGTATTATCTGACTGAAAATTGTTCTAGTTAAAATTTTTCCTACCATTTCTACTCTGGTGTTCTTGTTTTATCTGAATCATCTCCTCACTGTGAGAAAGAAAGCATGGTCTTGTAGCGAAGTCATTGGAATAGGACTCAGGAGTTCTAGGTTCAGTTCCTAATGGGTAAGTCACTCAATCACTCTATGCTTCAGTTTCCCATCTGTACAATGGGTATAATACTTCTTTTCTTCCACCTTTTGTCTTGTAAGTTTTCTGGGATGCAGTAAGTCTTTGCTATGCATGTGTCCGGTGCCTGTGGGACCTTAGTCATAGTTAGGTCTTCTTGCTGTTAATGTAATATAGATAATGATAATACTACCCTTATTTTTCAGATATTCTGTATGCTTTTTCATTCAGGGCACTAGCAGCAAGAGAAAATTACTTCTGCATCCAGGGGCTGGTATCTCTTTCTGAAGCAAAAAATAACCATATAGAATAATAGCTTCTATATGAGAATCTCAAATCACTATATCAATAGTAACCATCAACAACTTGCCTAAAATTATACAACAATTCTGTGGATGAGCTGGGAATTTAATTGATTCCCAGTACCCTGCTTTAAGAACTAAACTAAGTTTCTTTGGAAAACCTGATGGGTAATAAATGGGATGTGGCCAGAGAGTTCAGTGCCTGATAGTTGTCTCGTGGATGATGTGTTAATAATTTGATTCAGGTTCCCGGGTGCATTTCCTGCCATGTACAGTGTAATTCAGTTTTACATATCAGTTTTACATGATAAAATGACTGTTAGTAGGGCACTATGAAGTTGTTCCTGCTGTCATTCCTAGGAATATCCTTCCAGGAATAATGTAATTAATTATTTTGATGGCAATGCAAAACTGAGCAGCATATTACTGTAGTGAGGTGGAGTGGTCCCATTCTGATGCAGAGGGAGTTAACTTATCCTATTGGGCTTAGCTAACTCCACCCCTTTCCCCTTGCAGGAAGTGCAGGGGCGGAGCAGGAAGTATAAGAGCAGGGCCCAGAAACTCAGTTGGAACCAAACCAGGGAAGGAACCAGATGTTCTTTCCAGAGACCCAAACTGCTAGTGGAGCCTAGGACTGGCTGTGGCAGGTGATAACCTTCCCTAGTTGCTTGGAGAGAAGGCAAACCAGTGTCCCGGCAGACTGAGACACCCAGGGAAGGAGTGGAGAGCGAGCCACCCAACAAAGAGACTGGGAACCAGGCCACAGATCAGCCCCACCAGATGCCAGTAGGAGGTAGCTCTGGGGATAGAGACATTGATCCTGTTGGATTGCCGCAAGACAAGACAGTGACCCCACGTTCTCTCATCAACCCTGTGACCTGATCGTCCATCATTTCTAGGGCCTTGGGCTGGGAACCAGTGAAGCAGGTTGGGCTTGGGTCCCTCTACCACAGTCCTAAACTTGGGGCTTGATTAACGCTGACTCTTAGGCCAGGAGGCCGGAGCCACTGACTCTCTACCTGTTCAGGCCCGAGCTACTGCTTGCTCAGTTGCGCAGCCACAAGCCAGGATGCCCGAGAGACTAACCAGTTGTGAGTGCTGATTCCCAGACGCTGCCAAAGGGGAGACCCTGGGCCATGAGACACAGGAACACTACAATTACCATTGTTCAGAACCGAGTTCTTTTGTTAGTGACTGCAAAATAGCATATCAGTGTTTATCACTGGACAGTGGCTGCCATTAGAAAATCAACATGAACCAGATACACAATGGTATCTGGTAGGCCACACTTACTCCTGTTTTTCACAACATTTGCATTATTAATGGCAACTGCTACATCTCTGCAATAACCTTGTCCGAACCCTAAAGGTGGGCTGAGATTTTCAAAAAGTGCTGCTAAGGTTAGTGAGGTTGATGATGGGAGTTGTTGAGTGCTCATCGCGTTTGAAAATCAGTGACCAAACATGGACTTAGAAGGTTAAAATTAGCCAACCATTTTTGATGATCTTGGCCCATGCAGTCCACCTCCTAATCTGCATGGCATTCCAAATACAGAGGATGTTCTAGGTTGGTTTGACCGACCCTCCAATTTACTATGAATAAGCGGTTCCTTTTTGTTCTCCATTCATCCCTGTCAGAAAGAAATCTGTGGGAAGGGAATTTAATGGTATTATTTTGTTCTCAAGAGTACAATAACTAATCATGAATATTAGTTCATATTATTAACCATCAAACTAGAATATACCCTCAGCAAAGAAGTACAAAAAAAATCAGCTTTGAAGCAAATGGACCGTTCTTTAAGTCACCTCTGAAGAGGAATTTTCTAATTACAAAACCCCATTTCTTTTTATCAAAAGTTATTCACTTTCTGAGGCTTTCTTTGGTGTACCTCCTACTGTTCTGGAAAATGTAAATCTAAATAAGATTATTCACCTTCAAAACCCAATCTCTTTCTTCTTGATCATGTAATAAGATAATTCTGATCTCAGTCTGTTTCAAAGGAAAATAACTTTGGATTCAAAGCAAGCCTTATTCTGATTTACCTACAAAAGGTAAGTGGAATGGATTTAAATATGATTTTGCTTGATAGTTTAGGGAACCTTCTTTGCAAACACTGCAAGGAAGTCTGTGGCTTGGAGTAGGATGAGCATCTCAAATATCCAGCTGAAACACTCAGAGGTAGGAGAAAGCAGCTCTTGCCATGGGATTGAGATATTCGGTTAAATTCAGCCCTGAGTTACTCTGATGAACACCTCCCCATATAACACCAATTACTTCAATGTGGATTCACTGAGGATGCACGGGGTAGAATTGGTTGTCTTATGTGGAATATGAGACTTAACAGGTTCTTGGTTTTAACTTTACATGCAAATATAAACCACATGGAGTGTGAACATCCAATTTTTCAATGGTGTTTATAATGAGTCACTTACTATCCAACCTAGGCACCAAATCCTATATTAAAACAGGCATTGAACTGAATTCATAATGAAGTCTACTCTTGCCATCTGTAGGCTCAGCTGCTTTTACTTGTCTCATTATTATGTGGTTCTTATCAAAGTATCAAACCTGCAAACATTTGGCAGAAAAAAAATAATAGTTAGAAAATACACAGCGGCTATAAAAGTAATTACAACTGAGAATGAAACTACTAAACTTTAAGTGCCTGAAAGCATCCCATCAATGTGCCATCCTTTCCTCTCCATCTATTTCTTTACTTTTCTACAAGTAAAACAAATACAAAAGGATAACAGGATAATACAGCTGGGTTCTGAACAGGTTGTAAGCATTGTCTGTTGTTTGTTTTTTAACATGTGCATGCACTATGTGCCACAACCTGATAGTACTATGAGATGTGAATCTTCTTAATCTATCGTCTAAAAGTTCTGCTTCACTATTTCTCTCCTCACCCTTTGAGGTTCCAACAGCTGCCAGATGGCAGCTCATTACTTGAAGAGACGTGTGCCAGAAAGCTGAAATTACCAGACAATGATTTTGAAGTTGTTGCCGTGCATTGGATCTGGGCCCTATATAGTAAAGAACACCAGATGGGTTTCAGATAGCTGTTAAACCACTTATCTCTTTGCTAGCAGCACCATGAAGAAAACACTTTGCAAGTTTCTAATAGCCCTGAGAGCTATGAGGTCTTGACTTCCAGACCAAAATACAAATATGCATGAAAAGACATACTTGCTGCAGTGTGACATGTAACCTCAGCTATCCAGACCTGCTATCCACTGGAGAGGTTAATTATTAGCAGCGTACTGCCTTTCATATCTGCTACACACGAGAATGGCCCAAATCTCTTTCCCGTATTGCATTGAGAGCACCTCAGGTAACAGCCTGGATGAATGCTTCACAGAGTTTGTTCTTACTACACGGCCTCTTGATTTTTGTTGTGGCTGATAATAATTTATAATATAAAGCAGACGTAGTGGAGTAGTGTCTTTGTGCAGGCACAATTCTTTTCCTGCTGCTGCAACTTGATGTATACATTCACTGAAGAGCAGACACTTACATAACTAATATGAGCATGCATTGCAGTGTTTACAACTTCAGCTACTCCAGTCAGGAGTTGTCTATTCAGTCTGGTAAAGTTTATCACATGTCTAAGTTAAGCAATGAAGGTAGGGTGATCAGGTGTCCAGTTTTCGACCTGGTCGAAAAGTGATCCTGGCAGCTCCAGTCAGCACCACTGACTGGGTCATTGACAGGTGTAGGAGGGTAGTCTGGGCTGGGACTGAGGGGTTCGGAGAGTGGGAGGGAGATCAGGGCTGGAGTAGGGGGTTGGGACCCTAGAAGGGTTTGGGTACAGGCTCCAAGTGGTGCTTACCTCAAGCAGCTCCCAGGAAGCAGATGGCATGTCCCCCCTCCAGCTCCTATGCGTAGGAGCAGCCAGGGGGCTGTGCACTCTGCCCCTGCCCCCGGCATACCCCCGCAGCTCCCATTGGCCGGGAACCATGGCTTCACCTCCATGTAGGAGCCATGTACACCTAGCTTCACCTCCATGTAGGAGCCAGAGGGGGGGATATGCCTGCTGCTTCCAGGAGCTGCTTGAGGTAAGCGCTGGTTGGAGCCTGTACCCGAACCCTTCTCGGGTCCCAACCCCCTACCCCAGCCCCCAGCCCTGATCCCCCTCCTGGTGGTGATAGAAATGGGATACAAGTGTGTGTTTAGAACTGAGCAGCTTTCATGACTAGTAGCGCCAGCACAAACAGCCCACGCACTCTGCTCGCCCGATGCCTGAGTTCCATCCACTGGGGGTAATCCGTGTATCTCAGCCTCGTGGCTGAGGGGTGAAAACATTATCTAAATTGTATCTGGTTACAGCGCTAGGCAGTGGGTGTACAGGCTCCTGGGTTCTAAACCAAAATCGTACCCTAGTAGGGCATCCATTACCTTGTAGGCCCTGGTACGACTGTACCCTTTACATAATTGTAGTTATGCCACTGCCCCTTTAATCCAGGAAGTGGAGCCTAATGCAACTACTCCCTCTGGAATGTCTTCATTTGTTTATCCTCTCTCCGTACCAGCAGAATCTGGGGGGTGGGGGTTTAAAGGCACATCGTCAGCGTGACTAGGCCCCAAATTTAGGAGTGATATTATAAATTCTGATGTTAGCAGGAGTGGTTTCAGTATAAGCCAGTGCAGTCAGTGATGCAGGAAAGAAACATTATCTGAAGTCAGATAAGGGACTCCTGGACTTTCACCTATTGATTCAAATCCTACTTCCATTGTATTCAGCTCCCTCTCTCCACCCATTAAAGGTCAGAATGTGCGTAGGTATAAGAAGGGAGGATGGGCACAAAAAAACATTTTCTCATTATTAAACACACAGTAGCTGCATACAATCTCAGTTGCTTTCAGTGTCTCTGTGATTCTCTCATAAACATAGAGAGAGACGGCCCTGCTCTGAAAAACCATACAGTCAAATAGACAAAAGATGGGGAAAGGATGTATTATTATCTCCATTTTACAGCTGGGAAACTGAGGCACAGAGTGGTTAAATGCTTTGCCCACGGCCATACTGAGATCATGTGGCAGAACTAGACATTGAACTCAGAACTTGTAAGTCCCTGAATTCAGCCTCCACCACAAAAATCTTTCCTTGTTTTTATGCTTCTGAGCATGGTATCTATATTGCTCACCCCAGGCATTTAAAAAGCATGAGCCCTGCCTCAAAAATCATTATTATTTAAAATCCTAAGGAGTTGTTTTTACACATAAATGTGGGGCAAATTTTATTTGCCTACTGGTTTTAGAGGCTGTAGGGTGCCCCAGGTTACCTTGTCATGTCTATCATTATAAGGGCTAGAAATCAACTCTGATGTTTTCTTTAAAAAAGCTGAGATTCGTCTGTATTTATTGAACTACAGGTGCAGGGCCTTTAAGGGAAATATCAGATGCTGTAAGGTTCATCACAAAAATTGCAAGAGTTGGCAACACTGCTCACTATATGATAAATCCTTTTCATGCCAATGTACCTTTTCTCTAAGGAACTCCAGGTACTTCACAAATAGTGATCAAGCCTCATGCCGTTTATTATGGGAGCCAGCTGTTACACATTAAGCTTCTGAAAGTCACCATCATGTGCAGTCATTTCACTGCAAGAGTTCATCCTAGGGTCAGTGGTGGCGTGATGAGAGTTTCCAAAGCTCTGAGAAAGAGCGTATGTATTGATTTTAGCCTGTGCTATTGTCACAAAGTATGGGGAGGTCTGGGCCCTGCACCCCCTACTTCGTGCAATTCACCGTGATTCTCAGCCAGCCAGTAAAACAGGTTTATTAGATGACAGGAACACAGTCCAAAGCAGAGTTTGTAGAGACAGACAACAGGACCCTCTCAGTCAGGTCCGTCCTGGGGGGCAGGGAGCCCAGGCCCCGGTTCTGGGTCTCCCTCCATTTCCCCAGCCAGCTCCAAACTGCGACTCCCTCTAGCCCCTCCTCTGGCCTTTGTCTCTTTCCTAGGCAAGGAGGCCACCTGATCTCTTTGTTCTCCAACATCTTCAGTTGGCATCTTGCAGGGGAGGGGCCTAGTTGCCAGGAGACAGGGTGTCAGACATTCTCTGTGCAGACAGCATCACCCCTGCCCTCTAGGGCTCTGCAACAATCACACCTCCTTATCCCACCACCTAGATACTTAAGAAATTCATAGGGGAAACTGAGGCACCCACACAATATTCAGAGAAAAAATTAAGAACAGTCCCACTTCATCACAGTTATGAAAATAGACCTGCAACTATATGGATTGCACAGTGAGTAAGGGTAAGGTCTTGGGAGTATTCCTCTGAGAGAATGTGCTGCTGGTACTACACAGAAAAAAATGTTAAAGTGAAAACTTGTATTATGAATTAGATTTGAACAAAGCATGTCATGGTGTAATGACTCTTGTAAGAGTATGCATGATGTGTCTGACACAGGTTAGTTTCAGTGCTGGCATTGGTCTAGGTCAGGTGTGGCCAAACTGCTGCTCGTGAGATGCATGCAGCTCTTTGACTGTTAAAATGAGGCTTGCAGAGCCCCCCATGCTCCACCATTCTACACCTGCCAGACTGGGGGAGGGGGAGGAGCTTGGGGCTTCTACCCTGCAGCGGGGTGGTGGGACTAGGAGCTTCTGATCTGCAGGGTGGGGAGGGAGGGGCTTTTGATTTCTACATGGAACTATACAGCAGATGGGTTTGGCAGCTTTCTTCATCCTTATCTGCACCCCAGCCAGTTCACCTTGTCAGTACAGTAAAGCAAGGCAATTTCTCTTCTTTAAAACAAATCAGAGGTTAGGGAAATATGTGAGTGTTAGCTCTGAGAGGACAAAGGCCTCATTAAAGCCAAGCTGACTTTCAGGAATGTCAACTTGTCCTGTATATTTTGTTAATATTTGTATTCACTGATTGAGTTTATGGCTCCAGCTTTAGTGAAGAGTCACTCCCTCATAAAATGAAGCTATTCTAGGTAATGGGCAGCATTGCTCCAAAGTGATTAATAACCAGGGTTGCCAATTTTGGTTGGATGTATTCCTGGAGGTTTCATTACTTGACATAATCTTTAATTAAAGATTGATCTTTAATTCTGGGAGACTCCAGGACAATCCTGGAGGGTTGTCAACCCTATTAACAAATCTTGTGGAAATTATACCATTCAAGAACCTACAAACCATGATTATAATTTGGCTTGAACTTCCATTGAAATCTCTTGTATTCCTTAGAGAGATTCAGCTTAAATAATATTCTATGGGCAAATTTATGCCTGGTCGTGTGTAGCTGTGTAAGAAGTGGATACAAAGTGCTTTTCTTTCACTTGTGCATCCAAGCAGGGACGCAGATGCAATGGCACTCCTTGTGTGCTTCCAACTGCAACACGATATAGGACAAGCCCTCTGCTCTTCTCCTCCTCTCTCTCACATTGTCCAGCAGAGATGGCAGACTACAGAGCACAGTTCACACAACACCTTCGCCAAAGGGTCTAGTGAGTGCTGCATTTCTCATTCATGTCTTAGAACTTTGGTAGGGATTGTGTCTGTCTGAGTCACAGCGCCTCCTGCAGCTCATGGGCAGACAGTGCATCTCTGAGTAATCGAGTAATTTTATAACATTTCATTTTGATGTTGGTCTTTTTTCTAAAGAAAAAAAATGAAAAAACTTCAAAATTAAAAAAAAAACATTTGGAATAAAAATCCCCAAACTTTTCCTTCAGTAATGTCAAAATGGAACTTCTGACAATTTCCCAATTTTCTTTTTAAATTTCCAATCAGATGATTTGTCAAACCCAACCCTTTTATGTAAACAGTTTTGGCTTTGACAAATCAATATTTTCCAGTGGCCAAATGACCAGATCAAATCATATGCTGCTAGAATGACAGCATATCAACCTATAACTCTAAGACATTATAATTGTGACAGAGAAAACAAGTTACTCTTTAAATGATCAGTCTGCATGAAGCATCATGTTTTTGTGGGGAAAAAAAATCACTGAAGATAAAAATAGGCCAGCTTGCTTTGAAAACACACAATTTATGGGGGAAAATGATTGAGGAACAGGGTTTTAACCTATTCTTTAACTTCTGGTATTTTATTAGTGTCCTTTATTCTCAAGAAGAATGATGATTATTGATTAGTGTAGTAGAAGTTGCAAGATTAAAGCACAGAACACTAAGCAGAGATTTTAGCTTAAGATCACTAGAAGAGGTTAATGCCAGCATCTTTCAGCAGTCATTAACCTGAACATCGATGCATACAACTTTATGCCCCCTGTCTCAATGCAATCTGTATCACAAAGATGCTGCACATGCCTTATAGGTCCCGCTGTAGTCTGGTAACAGTAACAGTGCTGCCCTTTCCCCATATTCTTTAATTTTATTGGCTGTCCGTTCCACCTCTTCCTTTTAAGCAAATAGAAGAGAACGGGAATCTCCAGTGAATCAAATTAGAGAACATTGAAAAGGTCAGTGTAATATAGTTTGCGATGAAAGGGGAGGCATTAACTGTCTCCACAGCTCATTCTTGTGACAAATATTATAACAAGAAGAGAAAATGGCAGAGCCTGAATTTTGGAAACAAGACTAAAGCCTGGTACAAACTTAACCCATTCTCATGATGATATGCTAGTTGTTGCATGCTTGTGATTCTTTTTGGGTATCATAGCAAAGAACCAGTCTTCATTCATAGGGTTCAGAGAAAAGAAAACCATTAAGCTCATTTTGACCATACCCTGGAGTTAATGCAGGACTCTTCCCTATTCTCAATTGTTCTGCCCGGTTCAATTTCAGATGTCACGAGCACTGAAGATTCTATCACTTCCCTTGAAAGACTTGGTTTCAATGGGCCCCATTCTTAGAAAAGCTCTTCTCCAACACAGGCCCTTTTGAGCTCAGTTTATGTTTAACTTGTGCACAATGTGGATACATGAATGTATGCCTGTGTAGAGTTGTATGTGTACAAGCAGAGGGCAGGTTATGAGATTTTTGGCCTTGGGTGTTAAAATAAAAAGTCTGAGTGGTTTATTTGATCTCTAGTTACCATGTAGGCTTGTTAGATTATCCAAGACACACCTAATACCTATTACATTTTACTTATCCACAAAGATGAAATATGTTCTTCTAGCAGCGTGCTATAGTTCACACATTCCTCTCAGCTCCGGATCTAAGGAGAAATAAATCCATTGAGGAGGTGGATGCTTCTCACACAGCTAGCCTTTGGAACTCATTGCCACAAGATATCTGAGAGGCCAACAACTTAGTGGAATTTTAAAAGGGATTTGATTAGAGTTAATCGAAATTCATGTCAGACTAGATTATCTCAATGGTCTCTTCTGTCCTTGAAATCTATGAATTCCCCTCTTCCATTGTCACCAGCCTTTCTTTCCTGTCGCAACAAAGGGTGGGATCCATGAAGGGACTTAGGCATTGCAATGCTGAGTGTGACGGCACTTAACTTTTAGGTGCCTAAAAAAATCACCGGAACTGCACTGTGATCCACAACGCTGAGTTACAGGTTTCAGAGTGGTAGCCATGTTAGTCTATATCAGCAAAAAGAACGAGGAGTACTTGTTAGTCTCTAAGGTGCCACATCTACTCTTTGTTCTTAAAGCTGAGTTAGGTGCCTAGGGTAATGGGTGATTTGATTATAGTCTATAAGTATCAAACATTTAATAATCAGCTCTTCAAGCTAGCAGAGAAATGTATGTCATGCTCCAAAGGCGAGAAGTTGCAGCTAGACAAATTCAGACTGGAAATGAGGCATAATTTCTTAACAGTGACAGTACCTGACCACTGAAACAATTTACCAAGGGTTGTGGTGGATTCTCCATTACTGACCATTTTTAAAGCAAGACCGGATAGTTTTCTAAAAGATATACTCTGGGAATTCTTTTGGGAAGTTCTATGGCCTGTGCTGTACAGGAAATCAGACGAGATGATCAAATATTCTGACCTTGGTATCTGAGTCCCACTGCTACATCTGTACTAGTGCACTTAGAACCCCTGTTTCATCATTCAGGTCACCCTTAAAAACTCACATCTTACGCAAGACAATAGTGAGTTTATAATTAAAAAAACTCCCCAGTAATTTCTCCCCAACTCTAGATTTCCTAGCACGTCTCATTTTCTATGTGACTAGCTTTTAGCTCTTTATGATAGAGACTGTCTTTACTTTGGTGCATTGTACAGTGTAGTGCAGGGTTTCTCCAACAGGGGTCGCCGCTTGAGTAGGGAAAGCCCCTGGCGCGCCGGGTAGTCTTGGGGTATGTCTACATCTACAATTTTGCAGCGCTGGTTGTTACAGCTGTATTAGTACAGCTGTATAGGGCCAGCGCTGCAGAGTGGCCACACTTACAGCAACCAGCGCTGCAAGTGGTGTTAGATATGGCCACACTGCAGCGCTGTTGGGCGGCTTCAAGGGGGGTTCGGGGAACGCGAGAGCAAACCGGGAAAGGAGACCAGCTTCGCCGCTGTTTGCTCTCGCGTTCCCCGAACCACCCTGCAAACCGCAGGGAAGGAGACCTGCTTGCTCGGGGGTTCGGGGAACGCGAGAGCAAACCGGGGAAGGAGACCAGCTTGATTACCAGAGGCTTCCTCAGGTATGCTGGGATACCTGCTTATTCCACGGAGGTCAAGAAAAGCGCTGGTAAGTGTCTACACTTGATTACCAGCGCTGGATCCTCTACACCCGAGACAAACGGGAGTACGGCCAGCGCTGCAAACAGGGAGTTGCAGCGCTGGTGATGCCCTGCAGATGTGTACACCTCCTAAGTTGCAGTGCTGTAACCCCCTCACCAGCGCTGCAACTTTGTGATGTAGACAAGCCCTTGTTTACCTGCTCTGTCTGCAGGTCTGGCCGATCGTGGCTCCCACTGGCCACAGATCGCTGATCTTGGCCAATGGGACTTGCTGGAAGCAACGGCCAGTATGTCCCTCAGCCCAGGCCACTTCCAGCAGCTCCCATTGGCCCGGAGCAGCGATCCGCGGCCAGTGGGAGCTGCAATCGACCAGACCTGCGGACGGGACAGGTAAACACACCAGCCTGGCCTGCCAGGGGCTTTCCCTACACAAACGATGACCCCTGTTTGAGAAACTGTGCACATTCTCAGTGATAAACAAATTACACACCAAAAATAACCCCCATCCCAGTCATTCCTGAAGGTCTGTAACTGCAGCAGGACATTTTGCTTCTAAGAGCCAAAAGAATAAACTGTAGAGACCTAGATACAATGTGCATAATAGTGTATGGCACATTGTTTCTAAAAATGCAGAAGAGTCTAAAGCAATGGATTTATATAATAAGGAAAATGTAAAAGTTAATTTCACTCACTATCTGCAGATAAATTCATCTGATTGACCCAATTGTGCTGCTAAGTAACAGAAAAACAAGCTAATGTATTAATATAAACTTGGAGAATGAAATACCATTAAGCTAGGTGTGAATGGTTTGCATGAGTAATGGACTGTAATTGAAAGCATATTTAATTTCTCTAATATTGAATTAGAAAAGTTTTAGGGAGACATGGTACAGCAGGCATAAAAATGAGAGCTGCAATGGCCTGATTGTTCTTTGAACCAAAAGGAAAGGAATAGTTTAAATGCTGATTCTGATCTGCAGGGCCAGACTGGAAGTACAGCAGTTGAGCTACACTAGTTACTGTTAACTGCAGTGTAATTCCATTCATTTGGGGGTCTTTTCTTGTAAACATTGCAATCAAAACAATGTCCTATTCTAACCCCGCTTCTCTGCCTTCTTTTACCTTTTACAAAGATAGTCAAATATTCCACCACACGCTGGCCAGTGGGTAGCCTCCCAGGAGCAGGTGGCTTTTAGATTCTTTCTCCTGCAACCCAGACTTGTTATGGGTCACATTCTGAACTCTTCAGCAGGAGCTTTTTCTGTATAAGGCCTGAATAAATATTTTTGCTTTTAGCTTAATGAATCTGAACTCCATCAGGTCAGGCAGCCAGAGACTCGCTAGAAGGATTTGGTATTGATAACACTCACTGTTAAGTATTGACTAGCGAAGAGCAGCTCTTGAGGAAGAGTTCCAGGTTGTTTGTGCTGAATGCTTATCTGGAAAACATCATCTAAATTGCTGGAATATGTTTCATGCTGAGCCTTCCTCTTCACTGGGCAAACCTGTAAAATATGATGGACTGCTTTACTTCTTTACTGGGCCAGTCTCAAATGAAGCTACACTTTAAAAAGACTTCAATGTGTCATGTGGCCAAATACTATCCTTAGCTCTACCTGTCGTTCCAGTGAAATTAATGAGGGTCACGTATGCACCCATATCTGAAGACACGATTAGGTCTCTTTTATTCATTTTAACTTTTTAAGCGTATTTCCTGCTTGTGCAAAGCAATAGACAGAGGACTTTGGAGTAATCTGTTTAGCAACAGATCAGATACACCGAAGGGAATGATTGACAACAATATGAACTTCACTGCACTGCTCCTGTGCCTCAACCCAGTCCCAGTGAGACCATCTGTGGGTACGTCTACACTACGGGATTATTCCTATTTTGCATAAACTGGTTTTGTAAAATAGATTGTATAAAGTCGAGTGCACGTGGCCACACTAAGCACATTAATTCGGTGGTGTGCGTCCATGGTCCGAGGTTAGCGTCGACTTCTGGAGCGTTGCACTGTGGGTAGCTATTCCGTAGCTATCCCATAGTTCCCGCAGTCTCCCCCGCCCCTTGGAATTCTGGGTTGAGATCCCAGTGCCTGATGGGGCAAAAATCATTGTCACGGGTGGTTCTGGGTAAATGTCATCACTCGTTCCTTCCTCCAGGAAAGCAATGGCAGACAATCATTTCGCTCCCTTTTCCCCTGGATTGCCCTGGCAGATGCCATAGCACAGCAACCATGGAGCCCGTTCAGCTTTTTTTTTACTGTCACCATATGTGTACTGGATGCCGCTGACAGAGGCGATACTCCAGCGCTACACAGCAGCATTCATTTGCTTTTGCATGATAGCAGAGATGGTTATCGGTCGTTCTGTACTGTCTGCTGCCATTGTAAATTGGCAATGAGATGATGGCTATCTGTCGTTCTGTACCGTCTGCTGCTATCATGAGTGCCCCTGGCTGAGGTCGGCCGGGGGTACAAAGGCAAAAATGGGAATGACTCCCCAAGTCAATTCCTCCTTTATGGTATCTAAAAATAGTCAGTCCTGCCTAGAATATGGGGCAAGTGTACTAGAGAACCAGTGTATCAGAGAACCAGAGAGCACAGCTGCTCCGTGTCAGATCCCACAGAAATGATGAGCTGCATGCCATTCATGGGGGTTGCCCCTGCAACAACCCCACCCGTTGCTTCCCTCCTCCCCAACCTTCCTGGGCTACCGTGCCAGTGTCCCCCCGATTTGGGTCATGAAGTTATAAAGAATGCAGGAATGAGAAACAATGACTTGTTAGTGAGATAAAATGAGGGAGAGGCAGCCTCCAGCTGCTATGATAGTCCAGGCAGGACATTAAGCGGTGTGGGGGAGAGGAGCCCAGCATCCCGCTGCTATGACAATCCAGGCAGGACATTAAGCGATGTGGGGGAGAGGAGCCCAGCATCCTGCTGCTATGATAGTCCAGGCAGTACAGAATCTTTTCTTTACACATGAAAGGGAGGGGGCTGATTGAAGCTCAGCCTCCAGTTGCTATGATGAAGACGGTTACCAGCCGTTCTGTACCATCTACTGTGAATGACCAGGAATCATTCCTATTTTTACCCAGGCGCCCCCACCGGCCGGCCTCACTTGAGGCCAGCCAGGGGTATTCAGCAGCTATCAAGCATATTGTATCATCCGCCATCAGGGAAGGAAGAGGAGCGGATACTGTTCTTTACTGCTGCATCATTGTGTCTACCAGCAGCATTCAGTACACATAGGGTAACATTAAAAAAAGTCAAGAAATGATTTTTTTTCCCTTTTCTTTCATGTGGGAGGAGGAGGGGGTACATTGACGAGCTATACCCTGAACCACGCCGGACAATGTGTTTGAACCTACAGGCATTGGGAGCTCTGCCAAGAATGCAAATACTTTTCGGAGACTGCTGTGGACTGTGGGATAGCTGGAGTCCTCAGTCCCCCCTCCCTCCCTCCATGACCATCCATTTGATTCTTTGGCTTTCCGTTACGCTTGTCACACAGCACTGTGTAGCCTGGAGATTTTTTTCAAATGCTTTGGCATTTCGTCTTCTGTAACGGAGCTCTGATAGAACCGATTTGTCTCCCACATACAGCGATCAGATCCAGTATCTCCCGTACGGTCCATGCTGGAGATCTTTTTGGATTTGGGACTGCATCGCCACCCGTGCTGATCAGAGCTCCACGCTGGGCAAACAGAAAATGAAATTCAAAAGTTCGCGGGGGTTTTCCTGTTTACCTGGCCACTGCGTCCGAGTTCAGATTGCTGTCCAGAGCGGTCACAGTGGTGCACTGTGGGATACCGCCCGGAGGCCAATACTGTCGATTTGCGGCCACACTAACCCTAATCCGATATGGTAATACCGATTTTAGTGCTATTCCTCTCGTTGGGGAGGAGTACAGAAACCGGTTTAAAGAACCCTTAATATCGATATAAAAGGCCTTGTTGTGTGGACAAGTATAGCGTTAAATCGGTTTAATGCTGCTAAAATCGGTTTAAATGCTAGTGTAGACCAGGCCTGTGTGGTTGAGAAGGTCATTCAGTCACTATGCAGACCTTAGCCAACTGATGCCAAACTTGGCAGTAGTGATTGTTGTGATGTGGACATCTGTTCACCTCACACTGGACCGAGGCAAATGGTTCAATTTGCATACGCCACCAGATTATTATTTATTATCTGTCATATATCCTTTTCCAAAGGTGCCATAATCATAGCATCTTTAGAGGTGCTAGCTAGACTTTATGTCCCGCCAAATTTGGCTAGCTTTGTACCCAGCTGATCTGGGGATCGGGGGTGGTGGTGACCAGTTTGGCCCCCCATCACAAATCACAGCAGCCTCCTGATTGCTTTAATCTAGAGCTGGGCAATTTGGCGGGGGGTGGTGTCAGATAGTAAATTTGCCGAAAAATGCAGTCCTAGGGCAACAGAAACTATATGTGAATTTCTGTCAAAGTTAGCAAATAGTTTCAGCCAAAAAAAAAAGTGAGGGGGGGAAATATAGAAAAAAATAAAAATGGTTTGTTTCAGCACTTCAAAACTTATCATTTTGACATCTCATTTAGAAACAAACCAGTCTGTTTCTAAACGTGGTTTTGAATTGACATTTAGCTTTGCATTTTTTGAAATGGGGTTTTTGAAATGGTGTTTTGAGTTCAGGTTTTGAAACACTTTGCATTTGACCAGAACAATTTTTTCCCCAGTCTTTCTTTTCAGCAAGAAAAAAATAGCTTTGGTTAGAAACAAACTGATTTCCCCCCCCCCCCCCCCCCAGATATTTTGGTTCAGTGCCCAAAGCCCCCCAAATTGCTACTCTAATCTATGCCTGGCTGCCCACAGCCTCCATGGCCTACTGCAGCAGCCAGAGAATGTAAGCATGGAAGAGCATTTTAACTATATCTTCTTTCCCACAACTACCATCCCCACATCCCTGACAACCTGGCCAAACCTCTTGCAGCTGGCCAACCCAAAGCAAGCACCGTGGGGCCTAAGATTTGGCTCACTAAATGTAATTCACTTTGTGTTACTACTGTCCTAGTTTAAGATAGAACCAGCAGCCTAGTAATGGAAGGGTCAATTTCCCATGACCAATCCCCTGGGCTGTCTAGACCATCATTCCCTAACACACACACACTCACACTCACACTCACACTCACACTCTCTCTCTGTGTATATATAGTGTGTGTGTGTAATTTATTGTCCTAATGAAGTTGAAATCTCTTCCAGCTGAGTTATTTTTGTTCAACGCTAACCAGAATCCTGATTTTTATACATTAACATGCATTCAAACTAAGGCTGTTGATTAATCACAGTTAACTCACACGATTAACTCAAAAAATGAATTGTGATTAATCGCAGTCTTAATCGCACTGTTAAACAATAGAATACCAATTGAAATGTATTTAATCTTTTGGATGTTTTTCTATATTTTCAAGTATATTGATTTCAATTACAACACAGAATACAAAAGTGTACAGTACTCACTTCATATTATTTATATTAGAAATATTTGCACTGTAAAAATGATAAACAAAAGAAATAGTATTTTTCAATTCACCTCATACAAGTACCATAATGCAACCTCTATTATGAAAGCGCAATGTACAAATGTAGCTGATTTAGTTGGGATCTCATGATTTAGTTGAGGATTGGATGATTTAGTTGGTCCTGCTTTGAGTAGCGGGTTGGACTAGATGACCTCCTGAGGTCCCTGCCAACCCTGATATTCTATGATTTTAATTTTTTTTGTTACATAACTACAGTCAAAAATAAAACAACGTAAAACCTTAGGCCCTACAAGTCCACTCAGTCCTACTTCTTGTTCAGCCAATCACTAAGAGAAACAAGTTAGTTTACATTTATGGGAGATAATTTGCCAGTTTCTGATTTACAATGTCACCTGAAAGTGAGAACAGGTGTTCGCATGGTATTTTTGTAGCTAGCATTGCAAGGTATTTATGTTCTAGATATACTAAACATTCATATGCCCCTTCGTGCTTTGGTCACCTTTTCAGAGGACATGCTTCCATGCTTGTTAAAAAGAAAAATTGTCACTCAACTTTGTGACTGAACTCCTTAGGGGGAGAATTATATGTCTCCTGCTCTGTGTTTTACCTGCATTCTACCATATATATTTCATGTGATAGCAGTCTTGGATGATGACCCAGCATGTCGTTTTAAGAACACTTTCACTGCACATTTGACAAAATGCAAAGAAGGTACCGATGTGAGATGTCTAAAGATAGCTAAAGCACTTGACTCAAGATTTAAGAATCTGAAGTGCCTCCCAAAATCTGATCGGGATGGGATGTGGAGCACGCTTTCAGAATTCTTAAAAGAGCAACATTCCAATGCGGAAACTACAGGACCCAAACCACAAAAAAAGAAAATCAACCTTCTGCTATTGGCATGTGACTCAGATGATGAAAATGGACATGCGTCGGTCTGCTCTGCCTTGGATGGTTGTTGAGCAGAACCCGTCATCAGCATTGATGCATGTCCTCAGGAATGGTGATCGAAGCATGACGGGACGTATGAATCTTTAGTGCATCTGGCACGTATATATCTTGCCACTCCGGTTACAACAGTGCTATGCGAATGCCTGTTCTCATTTGCAGGTGACATTTTAAACAAGAAGTAGGCAGTATTATGTCCTGCAAATGTAAACAAACTTGTTAGTCTGAGCAATTGGCGGAACAAAAAATGGGATTGAGTGGACTTACAGGCTCTACAGTTTTACATTGTTTTATTTTTGAATGCCGTTATTTTTGCACATAATTCACATTTGTAAGTTCAACTTTCATGATAAAGAGATTGGACTGCAGTACTTGTATTAGGTGAATTGAAAAATACTATTTCTTTTTTTTTAACAGTGCAAATATTTATAATAAATAAATATAAAATGAGCACTGTACACTTTGTATTCTGTGTGGTAATTGAAATCAATACATTTGAAAATGTGGAAAACATCCAAAAATATTTATATAAATAGTATTCTATTATTGTTTAACAGCAATTAATTACGATTAATTTTTTTAATTGCTTGACAGCCCTTATTCAAACCATTTGGACTTCAGTTTGATAAATGGAATTGCTCTATGTATGAGCTTATCGTAATCTGATTCCACTGTAACTTTAATTAAACTTTTGCAAGACACACCGTTTTTAAAATTACAATGAAGAAAAAATATTTAATTACAATTATAAATAATTAAAAAGAAGAGCAATAAGTGTGGGCTTCCCCCAACTCTCTCTAGTTCTGTTTTAATTAAGCCCATGCACCCTATTTGCATAAATGAATGAATAACAGTTTTTTTGTGTGTCCTAACTCGGAGAAAGTTTATTAAAAGGAATTGAGTGATTCTCTTAGATTTGGGGTATTTGGCAAATGCAATCTGTTCGTTCAAAAATCTAATTTTCTAGATTAGTGAATCACATCTGATATTGCAAATGAGAAATTGTTTATTACTTTGATAGTATAAATGGAGAACAGGGTGCATAACATTGATACTTCTGTCAGGTCAGCATTTAGATCACATTAGTGCCTATTACAGCTGATTGCAAATTATACCAGGATTTAATCAGCCCTTCGTTCTCTCAGCTCAGGAGTATTTCTAAGATATCAATACTATCAAGCTATACATTGCAGCAGGTAATCTTCAAATGTGAAGTATTTATTCCATTTTTACTTGTTTCATTACAAAGCTGCTTACAGAAAACAGTAGCTGGATTATCTGAATTTATAAGAGGGATGTTAGAATCAGAGAATCATCAGGGGTGGAAGTAGATCATCTAGTCTAGTGGTTCCCAATTGGAACTGGCACTTCTGGCTTTTGTTAAGAGCTATGTAAGCTCTAAAGTTTCAAAAGCGATTTATGGTTTTGGATGTTTCCATTTTTGGGTGCTCAGACAGAGACACCTTAAAGGACCCTGATCTTCAAAAAGTACTGAGCATCTGCCCTCTAAAATCAGGCCTCTTTAAATGTCACAAAATAAGCATCTAAAAAGCAATGCACCCCAAATCCTGAGTCACTTTTTAAAACTTAATCTCATTTCCTCACCTTAACAATGAGACCTCAAAGTACTTTCACTATATTCTCCCTTTTCAGCTGGTTATGCTTCCGTGCATATTTCAGCTTCCAATTGCTGTCTTCATGCAAAGCTGAGAATGGAGAGTGATGCAGAATAAACTGTATTGTGACTAAAAGTGCATGAACTGTAGTATGACCTGGCTGTTACAATTGTCTTACTTTAGTGAGCTGGAAGAGTTGCACAAAAGAATTGGCTATCACTTTATTAGTCCATGTTTTGCTTTGTTAAGTAATGGTGATGGGACAACACCAGAACCCTGAATGTTTCTAGATGCTCCTGAAACTTGTGGAAGTTTGACTCTGAATCGTGACACAAACTTTGCCGTTTAGCCTGTCTCTAGTTATTTGGTCATCCCAGTAGATGGACTAGGTTTGTAGAAAAGTTATTGGTTTATTTGGTTTTCATAACTTTCCAAAGTATTTATGCATTAGTTAATCTTTACAGAAGGAAACCCAAAAATTTAACTGCGGAGTCAATGCTCCAGAACTTCTGAAAACATTTAAAAAAAAAAACCAAAAACCTCATTGGATCAATAGAACAAAAGCTGGCACAGACTAAGGTGAAAAGTGACAGGGAAGGAGATGGTCCCTTAGGAGCCTGAGCTGCTCAAAGGTGTCTTTTCATCATGAAGATATTGATGGACCTCTAACCTGTGATTTGCAGATCAGTCTAATAACAACGAAAATTCTCCTAGGTCTCCTAAAAGTGGACATGATTCAATTTTTCCCCACCTTCTTGCACATATAAAATGGAAAACTCTCAACCAGCTAGTTGGTGCCTTGGTCTTCAATCATTCTTGTTTTTCTTTTTAGTGATTTTCAAAAAGCAAAAGTTATCTTCCTACTTCTGCCACTTTCTTTATTCTTTGAGTTGTTCTTGTGTTGGCTATGTTTCATAATGTACCAAGGGCAAGTCATGCCTGACCAACCTGATTGCCTTCTATAATGAGATAACTGGCTCTGTGGATATGGGGAAAGAGGTGGATGTGATGATATATCTTGACTTTATCAAAGCTTTTGGTATGGTCTCCCATAGTATTCTTGCCAGCAAGTTAAAGAAGTATGCATTGGATGATTTGGACTATAAGGTGGATAGAAAGCTAGCTAGATTATCTGGCTCAATGGGTAGTGATCAGCGGCTCAATGTCTAGTTGGCAACCAGTAACAAGCAGAGTGTCCCAGGGATTGGTCCTGGGACCAGTTTTGTTCAACATCTTTATTAATGATCTGGATGGGATTAATTGCACCCTCAGCAAGTTCGCAGATGAGCTAATCTGGGGGAAGAGGTAGATATGTTGGAGGGTAGGGATAGGGTCTAGAGTTATGTAGACAAATTGGAGGATTGGGCCAAAAGAAATCTGATGAGGTTCAACAAGGACAAGTGCAGAGTCCTGCACTTAGGAAGGAAGAATCTCATGCACTGCTACAGGTTGGGGACCAACTGGCTAAGCAGCAGTTCTGCAGAAAAGGACCTGGGAGTTACAGTGGCAGAGAAGCTGATATGACTTAGCAGTGTGCCCTTATTGCCAAGAAGGCCAACGGCATATTAGGCTGTATTGGTAGGAACATTGCCAGCAGATCAAGGGAAGTGATTATTCCTCTTTAATCGGCACTGGTGAGGCCACACCTGGAGTATTGTGTTCAGTTTTGGTCTCCCCCCACTACAGAAGGGATGTGGACAAATTGGAGAGAGTCCAGCAGAGGGCCACAAAAATGATTAGGGGGCTTGAGCACATGACTTATGAAGAGAGACTGAGGGAACTGGGCTTATTTAGTCTGCAGAAGAGAAGAGTGAGGGGGGATTTGATAGCAGCCTTCAACTACCTGAAAGAGGGTTCCAAAGAGGATGGAGCTAGGTTGTTCTCAGTGGGGGCAGATGACAGAATGAGAAGCAATGGTCTCAAGTTGCAGTGGGGGAGGTCTAGGCTGGATATTAGCAAACACTATTTCACTAGGAGGGTGGTGAAGCACTGGGAGGTGGTGGAATCTCCATCCTTAGAGGTTTTTAAGGCCCGGCTTGACAAAGCCCTGGCTGGGATGATTTAGTTGGTCTTGGTTCTGCTTTGAGCAGGGGGTTGGACTAGATGACCTCCTGAGGTCTCTTCCAACCCTGATATTCTGTGATTCTATGATTCTAAGGGAAAGAGTAAGGCCTGTGCCCACTATGCGATAACTTGTAGTGACTAATTGCATAGGGGAAAAATAGGGAAGGGGACCTGTTCTCTCTTAGCTGTGTGTAAAGTAGTGAGTGATAGTGGTATACTGAAATAGCATCTCTATTTTATCCTCCTCCTGCTTTAATAGAAAAGGGCCAGAGCCACAAATTTTGGATCTGAACCTGAACTTTCCCAACACTGGGGAGTACAATTACCATGTTTTGGGTGGAACCCATCTTTGCAGACCAGATCCAAAGCCCACTAAGTCAATGGAAAGATTCCTATTAACTTAACTGGCCCTTTCCCCCCTCAAAGTCCCTGTTGCATCTCAACTGTCCTTCTGTCTAAGACACACATGGCAGAAGTATTCAGCATACATGCTACTTCTGACACATAGAAAGATTAGATAAAATTAGTTTCTCTACATAGACAGCTGTTGAGTCATATGGACAGACATCAGGGGATGAGCATGTTTCAATCATCAGTGGTCTCTTGTTGGTGATGGGTGAGCTCCAAGTGTCCATGTTGAGTCTCTTATGTTGTTGACATCAAGGCATTACAGACACAGTTAAGGCCCCTGTCAAGCCTTCCATAGATGTATTTTCTTTCTTGCTGAAATGAATCAGAATCTGATGTAGGTCAATTGCTCATCTGCCCCATGAGTTCTGTCTTCCTCTCCCTCTGGTACAATGTGTTTGTGAGGCCACTGGGGAAGATAGTCAGCAAATACTAGCTACAATGTCTCCAATCAATAAGTACCAACATAGGCATTGACTCCATGGATGCTCCAGGACTGGAGCATCCCTGGGGAAAAAGTGGTGGGTGCTGAACACCTACTGGCAGCCCCCTTATCTGCCCCCTGGCCCTCCCAGTGTTTGTCACCTGCCAACATGCCTTGCTGATCAGTGCCTCCCACTCCCTCCCCACATCTCCTGCCAGCTGTGATCAGCTGTTTTGTGGTGTGCAGGAGGCTTTGGAAGGGAGGACGAGGAGCAAGAGTGCGGCATGCTGGGGGGAGGAGGTGGAACAGGGTGGGACGTGGGTAGAGCAGGGGCGGGGCCTGGGACAGAACCAGGGGTCGAGCACATTAGAAAGTCTGCGTCTGTGAGTACCATCATAGGGAAAAATCACTAGATAATCTAACAGGGAAAGGTAATACAAAAGCCATTGTCTGGAAGTTAAAGCCAGATAAATTAAAATTAGAAATAAAGCACACTTTTTTACCAGTGAGGGCAATTAACCATTGGAACTAACTACCAAGGGAAGCGGTACATTCTCCATCGCTTGGTGTCTTCAGATCAAGGCTGGCTGCCTTTCTGGAAAAGATGCTTTAGTCAAAAACAAGTTATTAGGCTCAAGACAGGGGTAAATGGGTGGAATTACATGGCCTGTTTTATACTGCACATTTAAAGACTCTATTGAACCACAAATCTGCAGTCTCAGCTGCCACCATCGAGTCCATTCCTCAGCAGCCAGTAAGTTATTGAGGCCAAAAACTTGGAAAGATTCAAAAGGAGGTTAGACATTTGTATGGATAACAAGAATATCCAGACTTTTAATAAAAATGTTGGTAGGGATATTAAACCTTGTGCTTCAGGGCTTAAGACAATGTTTAACAATTAGAGATTGGGATACCATTAGAGATTGGGGGCTGCAGATTACCCCCTATCTTTCTACTGCATGGTTCTAACACCTTCCTCTGATGCATCTGGTCCTGGCCAGGGGCAGAGACAGGATACTGGAGATTGGGTCTGAGCCACTGTGACAATTCCTGTATTCCTAAGATTTTGTCTCTGGGCTTTCTATTGATGTTGACTCAGTCTGAACGCTTGTTATGTAATGAATGCAGTTTGAATATATCACACGTATGCTAGAAGTGTTCTCAAATTAGTGCATTTTAAAACTCAAAACAAAACAATTGGGTAACTGAACTAAATAAAAGTACTGAAATATTCCCCTCTTCTCTGCATCCGTTGCGTGCAGTGTTTAAGATGCTCAAACACTGACTTTCAAATGATTATTCCAATGTCTCATTCTCACAAAACAACACAAAGTATCTGCTTTCTCAGCTTAAAATTCTTAGCCTTGCTATGATACAGGATATAATTAATCATAGTGTTGTGTACTCTGCTGTAACAATATGAAAACCATCATTAAAGACATTGAGCATATTTTTTTCCTTTAGCACTATGGATTTGAAAGGTTTGTAGCTAACAACTGAACTATATTAACAAAAGTCCTTGCACAACAATAATGGGGGGGAAGCCCAGCCTGGACAATCAAATGTACTGTTTAATAATTTTACTATTAAGCGACATACCAGCTGCATGGGGCAAAATGCACCCTCTAACACTGCCTTTTATGATCAATGTGTCCCTGGTAATATGTATTTATTATTTGTATCTCAATTGGACCTAGAGGCTCCAATTAGGTCTGAGACCCCATTGTGCTAGGCACTGTACATGCACATAGTTAGGGACAGTCCTAGAGCTTACAGTAGACAGACAAAGGGTGGGAGAAAAGAAAGTATGATTATCCCTGCTTTACAGATGTGGAACTGAGGCCCAGGTAGATTAGGCACTGATTCAGCAAGTCATCACCAAAGCCACCAAGCTTCAAGTTTAGCATGTGTTTAAATCTCATTGACTTTAATGGAACTTAAGCAGGTGCTTAAAGTTAAGGGTGTGCTTTATTGCAAAGGGATGGACTTCACTGCTTTACTGAATCAAGGCCTAAGTGATTTCCCAAGATCACCCAGGATATCAGTGGCAGAGGCAGGATCCTAAATTTCCCAAGGCCCAGGCCAGGGCCTTAAGCGCAAGACTATCCCGTCTTCTCTTAGCACCAGCACCCCACCAGAGGTAGACACAAGGGCGGCTCCAGGCACCAGCACATCAAGCGCATGCTTGGGGCAGCAAGCCATGGGGGGCATTCTGTCGGTCGCCGCGAGGGCGGCAGGCAGGCTGCCTTCGGCAGCATGCCTGCAGAGGGTCCACTGGTCCCACGGCTTCAGCGGACCTCCCACAGGCTGCCACCGAATTCGCGGGACCAGGGATCTCCTGCAGGCAAGCCGCTGAAGGCAGCCTGCCTTCCGTGCTTGGGGCGGCAAAATGCCTAGAGCCGCTCCTGGGTAGACAGCCTGCAGTAGACCATTAGCAAAGCATGTAAACTGAATGGAGGAGTTGTCTTTTAGGAGCATAGGATTAGCCATACCAAACCAGTGCAATGGTCTATCAAAGTCTCTTATTTTGCCTCTGGAAGGCAAGCAATCCTCATGAGCCTGGTCAGTTGAGCAATGCAGAATATTGGGGAAATAAATAGTTTCTTGACTGTTTTTGCAATGTTTAGATCAGCTGCTTTTATATCCTTCTCATAACCCTTCTCTGGCCCTTCCTGAAAAGGGAATGGAAAAAACAGAATACAGCTGTGACAATGGGTGCCTGGCTGGGCCACACTGAGAATGCTACACTCAAGACAGACTGCATGGAATAGGGCAACCAATCCCCTAAACTAGTGGTTGATTCTATAATTAGATTCACCAAGCCAGTAACAAAACAGCTTCTGTAATACTACCCTGGTTACCAAGAAGCCAAACACGGATCCCTTTAAGCATTCCAGCCCTTGATTCCCATCTAGACAGCCATGTTTGTTACAGTGAGTAGTTACTGAAAACCTGATTCACTGTATGTGAGGTTCACCAATCCCAAAGGATTTATCCCCAGGTCAATATGTGTATCAGCTCTTATCCAGCAATCATGCTGATGCAAATTATTTAGTAACTAAAAATTAAAGGTTTAATAATAAATGGAAAGAGAAAGAAAAGAGTTGCAGAAGATTAAAAAGATTAATTTGCTACAAGTATGGGTAAAGTCTTTAGGTCAGTTTCATAGCAGAGATGATTAGGCTGGTAATTTGTAAAAGTATTTCTGGAATCAACTTAAAAAGTTAATGTCCAATCAGCAGTCCAGGTGCACAGTCTGTTCAAATTCTTCCATGAGAATTCCAGGGTAAACCTGGAGACCTGAGTCCTATGGCTTAGACCTTCCCAGTTAAAATTTGAGCAGATCTGAGATGAAAAGGATCAGGCCCACACTTTCTTTATAGTGAAACAGGCTGGGCTCTGATAAGTAACTCCGCCACCGGGCTTTGATGAAAGTGAACCCACAGGTTGTGATCTCTACTCAGAGGGTCCTTTCTCTGACAATACCTTTAGCAATAGCCATTCAGACTATCAAGACAGTTCACAGGTGGTTTTCTACATGGAATTACAAGCTTGGAGGAAAGATGAGGACAATAATAGTATTACACCATGAGCCCCATCTAAATGCTAATACCCACTTTTGATCTCTGAGTCAATAAAATACAATAATGAAGCATTACAAGACAGGAACAGGATTTAGCATCCACAAGCTAATTAGATCACATTATGAGAGGGGTAGCCATGTTAGTTTGGATCTGTAAAAGCAGCAAAGAATCCTGTGGCACCTTATAGACTAACAGACATTTTGGAGCATGAGCTTTCGTGGGTGAATACCCACTTTGTCAGATGTATGTAGTGGAAATTTCCAGAGGCAGGTATAGATATGTAAGCAAGCTAGAGATAATGAGGTTAGTTCAATCAGGGAGGATAAGGCCCTGTTCTAGCAGTTGAGGTTTGAAAACCAAAGGAGGAGAAACTGGTTTTGTAATTGGCAAGCCATTCACAGGCTTTGTTTAATCCTGAGCTGATGGTGTCAAATTTGCTGATGAACTGAAGCTCAGCAGTTTCTCTTTGAAGTCTGGTCCTGAAGTTTTTTTGCTGCAGGATGGCCGCCTTAAGGTCTGCTATAGTGTGGCCAGGGAGGTTGAAGTGTTTTCCTACAGGTTTTTGTATATTGCCATTCCTAATATATGATTTGTGTCCATTTATCCTTTTCCGTAGCGACTGTCCGGTTTGGCCGATGTACATAGCAGAGGGGCATTGCTGGCATATGATGGCGTATATTACATTGGTGGACGTGCAGGTGAATGAACCAGTGATGGTGTGGCTGATCTGGTTAGGTCCTGTGATGGTGTCACTGGTGTAGATATGTGGGCAGAGTTGGCATGGAGGTTTGTTGTATGGATTGGTTCCTGAGCTAGAGTTACTATGGTGCGGTGTGCAGTTACTGGTGAGAATACGTTTCAGGTTGGCAGATTGTCTGTGGGCAAGGACTGGCCTGCCACCCAAGGCCTGTGAAAGTGTGGGATCATTGTCCAGGATGGGTTGTAGATCCTTGATGATGCGTTGGACGGGTTTTAGCTGGGGGCTGTATGTGATGGCCAGTGGAGTCCTGTTGGTTTCTTTCTTGGGTTTGTCCTGCAGTAGGAGGCTTCTGGGTACACGTCTGGCTCTGTTGATCTGTTTCCTTATTTCCTTGTGCGGGTATTGTAGTTTTGAGAATGTTTGGTGGAGATTTTGTAATGAACCATCACCGGTTCATTCAACTGCACGTCCACCAATGTAATATACGCCATCGTATGCCAGCAATGCCCCTCCGCTATGTACATCGGCCAAACTGGACAGTCGCTACGGAAAAGGATAAATGGACACAAATCAGATATTAGGAATGGCAATATACAAAAACCTGTAGGAGAGCACTTCAACCTCCCTGGCCACACGATAGCAGATCTTAAGGTGGCCATCCTGCAGCAAAAAAACTTCAGGACCAGACTTCAAAGAGAAACTGCTGAGCTTCAGTTCATCAGCAAATTTGACACCATCAGCTCAGGATTAAACAAAGCCTGTGAATGGCTTGCCAACTACAAAACCAGTTTCTCCTCCCTTGGTTTTCACACCTCAACTGCTAGAACAGGGCCTCATCCTCCCTGATTGAACTAACCTCATTATCTCTAGCTTGCTTGCATATCTATACCTGCCCCTGGGAATTTCCACTACATGCATCTGACGAATTGGGTATTCACCCACGAAAGCTCATGCTCCAAAACGTCTGTTAGTCTATAAGGTGCCACAGGATTCTTAGATCACATTGTTAGATTTCTAATAGGATGCAGGTAAACATAGACACATTTAGCACTTACTCTTAGATTCTCTAATAATACAGGCAAACAGGTTAATGATTCTAGTCTACTTAACGTGGCTTTGATGACTATCTGCAAGGAATGGCCCTTTTTACCATTGCAATACTCCTTTTCATGTGCTTTAAGGGTTGCTTGTAGGTCAGCCAGCTTGCTGATTGTTCAACCTTCCCTGGCCCAGCATTACAACAGCTTTGTCACAAAACTAATCACTGCTTTAATAAAAAGTATGTGGCAAAAGTAATACATCCACTGTTCGGTACAGTCATGCACAGCACGCTGCTAGGATATGCCTGTCTGTGTCTAATGGTCTCCAATAATATCTAATACCAGTCTTTCACCTTGTTAAATTGCTCCGGGCAAAACTCAATATCACTGCTCCCAGTTCAGGCTGAGCTCACGGAAGACAAAGGTAATGCTGGTAGGGAGAGAGAAACACCTGAAGCTGGTTGTGACACTGAGTTCAGCCTCTAGCAAGATCACCCCCCTTGAGTAGTTTAGACAATGGTTTATTCTGGGATCCTGTGGAACTTAGTACTTGCTCCTGGGATACCCCAGGGGAGGGAAATGCTTTCTTCCATGTAACACAAGCAAAAGGCTGCACCCATTCCTGTCCGATGAGAATTTGGCCCTTCCAGGTGTGACCACTGCAGTGCACTGTATGCTAGGGAGGACTGGCCAAGCAGCACAGAACCTACAACCAGCTCAGTAGTCAGCAGCCTACATTTTAAGGAAGATGGACTGACAAAAGCACTTTACACCAGTGCACCATGTCCTCCATTGGTTTCCACAGCATTATTCCAAGATGCACTTTGAGGGTCAGTCCTTACCCTTTAAAACCCCAGCCATGTAGCACCCACCCAGGCAAAAGACCCCTTAGCAGGCTATGGCCTATATCACATGCTACCAAGTTGGACCCAACAAGGATGTTGCAGTTGACGGATGCAAAGGTAAACGAAGGAGCCAAAGATGAGAGGATTCTTTAGCCTTGTTTTAACTAGGGAATTTTTAGAAAGTCCCATTGTTACTACCACTGATTCAGTTGAACCACTGTTAGCAGTAGTAGTAGCCCTAGTGCAGACAAACGTCTGGGTCTGGGAATGTTTTTACCACCCTATCAAATAAACCTGCTTTCCAGAAGGATTCACTAACATGGAGGTGAAAATGCCTAGTGCAGAGAAGGCTTAAAAATAGTCTGACTTCATCTCCTGCAAAGAATAATACGACCCCCTTGAATAACCACAGGGTGAGCCTACCACATTCATATTCTCAAATCACTGACTGTACCATGCAACCAACTGCGTAATCTTTAATTGTCAATTGCCAATGACTTAATGGTAAAGAGCAGGTAGCAGAATTCTGGTTTGATCAGTGAGGCAGGGCACATTCTGTGTTTAGAAGAATTCACAGTTTGACACAACTGTTGAAATTTCAGTGTTGTTGTAGCCCTGCTGGACCCAAGATACTGGTCTGCTTTTACCACCAGACAGGTCTGCTCAATGGTCTGCGGGGAGATGTTGGATGCGATGGGTACTGAGTTGCTGCGGAGAATTCCTTCTTGGGTGCTGGCTGGTGACTCTTGCCCACATGCTCAGGGTTTAGCTGATCGCCATATTTGGGGTCGGGAAGGAATTTTCCTCCAGGGCGGATTGGCAGGTGCCTTGGAGGTTTTTCGCCTTCCCCTGCAGCGTGGGGCACGGGTCGCTTGCTGGTGGTGTCTCTGCAGCTTGAGGTCTTCAAACCATTTTTGAGGATTTCAATAACTCGGTCCTGGGATAGGGGTTGTTATAAAATTGGATGGGTGGGGTTCTGTGGCCTGCCTTGTGCAGGAGGTCAGACTAGATGATCAGATTGGTCCCTTCTGACCTATGAGTCTATGAGTCTATGAGAGATAAAGTGGGTAAAGTAATGTATTTTATTGGACAAACATCTGTTAGTGAAAGAGATGCGCTTATGAGCTTACATAGAGCTTGAGTCTCCTCTCATACACAGCACCGAGTGCCACTCCCAGATGTCAGTGGAATTTCTCCTTATTTATACTGAGAGAGAGAGAAAAATAAGGCCCAAATGTTAAAGTAAGAAAAATGAGGGCCAGAGTTTCAGCAGGCATAAATTAGCCTCTACATATAGCTAGGCTGATTTACAGCAGCTGAGGATCTTGCCCAGGGAGTTTTTCTACTTCCTACTTTTAAGCAAATATTCATATAAAGACTTGGAGCTTCACTAAAAAGGTGCATTTGTCTTTATTCTGGGCTTTTATCTAATAACCTATTCTTCTTAATCGTATTACAGGAAGACATACAAGGTTTAATCAAACCATTAATCACAACTGGGTACACAATGTGCTAGAATTGAAGCTTTATTGCATTGTCTCCAGCACCCATTAATGCAAATAATTTTGACAACTAGGAGATACTGTTATTTAGGCAATTAGAATATTATTTCTAGTGCAGTTCTGCTCATATTAGCATAAGGAAAATATCATTGCTAGCCCAATTTTGTGTGGGCTTTTTTAATTATACGAGTATCTTTAATTTTTACAACAAAAGCAGTAAATGAATCCCATGTTTATACTCATACTTAACAGCAGATGAGACAAGCCTAATTGCAATGGGGCAGTTATCATTAAACAAAAATATGCCTATATGCAAGGAGCATCTGTTTAACTGATGAACGCCTGCTTATAACCACTGACTCTCTTTCACTCTCCGAGCAAACAGAAGGTAGAATAAGATTTCCTGACTCACTGATTTAATCAACAGATTTAAGTATATTCAAAAAGGGTGGGGGGGTTTCTTTATTTCCTTCAACTGAATGCTCAGGAGTTGCAACACTTGAAACAATAGACTCCCTGATAATGCCGGCTTGGTGGCAACAGATGTCTCACGTAGAATTTGTACATTTTGTCGATGCCGTATTTCATACTGTTATGAGGATCTCATTAGGAAAAATAAAGCTGGAGCATCTGTTTGCTAATTCCAGTGCAGTCTAATAGGAAATTCACTCCCCCGCCTCCAAAGAGAAACTGACAGTAGCAAATGTGTGCATGGTTGGTTCAGAGATACATTTTGACTCAGAGTGATGAGACCAGCAGAATCTCAGGCTGCAGCTTCTAATGAATTGCAGAGAGTCAGTATCTCCTAGGCACTGTAAATGTAGGCTTGGCAGAATTCATTTTTTATTATCTCAATGGATAATATCAATGTTTATTTTTAAGCATTTTTTTTAGATCTTAATTGGTTGAAATTTTCACAGTTGCGTGAAGTTATGGATCTTGAGTATTTTTTTTATTTTTATCAATTTTAATGTTCACAGTTGTAGGAAATCATGGAGGGATCAGAAAGTGGTTATTCAAGGACAGTAGATACTGCGATTCAAAAGTTACATTTTTATAACCCTTAAAACACAAATTGTCAACATGGTGTGTCAAAATGTACGAAGTAAATAGCCTTAAATCAAATTGTAATAAGTTATTAAGCAGCGTTTTCCTTACTTTGCCTATTTGCAAATTTCTATTATTATCAATGGATATGTTTTTTCATCAGTTTGTGTGGCTACAGTGCGACTGATGTTTGCCGACACTGATAAAATCAAATCCTTCCAAGTCTATATATATAGGTCAGCTGCAAAGATACAATCTGGATTTGGATCCAGATTGAAATTGTACATAAATTCAGGATTATTCTGATCCAGAGGGTTGGTTTGGGTTTCTCTCTAAAGCAAAGTATAAAAACATACATAAAGAGAGTCAAATTTTTGTGTATTATCTTTGCAGGAAATGACAGTTTGTTTGCCAGACAATTTTTCTGCATTTTATTCGTACAAATCCTGGTACAGAATGGACTTCACACCCTTCGATTAGCACAAGGTGAAGAAAGTGCTGTAATTTGTTAATGTCTGTCTCCTAGCAAAGTAGAAACTATATAAAAAACTCAAGTGAATTAGCATTGTAGCTGTGTATAGCCACTGCCAAATGCATTCATTATGCTGTCATATTTACCCTTTCAATGGGGCATAATGAGTTGGTCACACTGCAAATATAAAAAGCTAGATGTTGAAGGCGCTGATTTATAGGCCAGCGGTTTTAGCAAATGCTCCAATTTCTAAAATGTGATAATTGGGGAGCATAAGTAGTAGTACGCATGAGGCAATTTTCTATTATTGTTTCATCTGCTTTGAGACTATATGGTTGCCCGCTTGATACCTCCATTACAACCAGACTCTGGGAGCCCATTAGCCTCTGGTTTTCTATAGGATAATTAGATAAAGAGTAAGACTGTTATTTCAGTTTCAACAACTTACTTTCATATTTCAGTCCCCATAGATGTCTGTCTTCTATTGAGTCAACCTGGCAGTGGTGAGGGTATCCACCACCGAGTCAGCAGATATCCTCCCTGGTTCACTCACCAGAGAAAAGTTTAAATCCCCTGGGCTGCTTCCTACCCTTTCTCCCTCAGCGAAGCTCCACAGTTCCCTGGGTCTCTGGGGTCCTCAAGTGGCATAGCTCCCATTGGCACAGTCTCTTCTCTGAGCCTGTCAGGCAGCCTGCAGTCCACCTGGAGCTCTGCAGTCCACCTGGAGCTCTGTCTAGTATACATTTCCCTGTATACTGGTGCCTTACGCTGTCCAATAGCCAAGGTTTCAGACCGGCAAAATACTCCATATGCATAAATCCTTTTTTAGATAAAGGTCATATTGTGAGAGAATTGGGCACTTGGCATCTATGAAAATCATACATAATAGAATGACCAGGCTTTAAAAAAAATCTATAATTTAGTCTCATAGTAGTCTCATGATTGGCAAACATTGTTTATTTAAACAAAAAATCGAACTACATTAACAAAAAGATGCTCTGCAGGAAAACGTAATATACAGTACATAATCTAGGAGAACTTTATTGAGTAAATAAGGTCTAAAGGAAAGGAGTAATTGTGGGTAAAATAACAGCTCTGCCTCTATGTATGTGCTACATGCTACTTGTAAAAGATTCATTGACAGATCACCATGTTTGAAAAGATTTCATAGCTGGCAGTAATTAATTCATTCTGACTTTTTAGTTGCAGTCAAAATGGATTTGAAAATGACTATATCATTATATAGTGTGGGAATTCAAACTAAGGAAACAAAGGGCCTGATTCTGATCTAGGCTTACACTAGTGGACATCATTTGGCATTACTGAAGTTGCGACACATTTATGCTGGCATAAGTGAGATCAGGATCAGGGTCAGAAGCTTGCTTGGGAACAAATAGTATTAGTTAAATGGATCCAATATATGGACTTTCATAGGATTGGGACTATGATATTATAACAAGGAAATCCACCAAGATAGCTAAACTAACTGAAAATCTTCTATATGATCACTTTCCTTATGAACTGCTGGAAAAACTCAGAATCCATAGTCAACTTGAAATTAAAACGGAAGTTGAGTTTTCTAGCAGTAACCAGGCCAAGTTCTCGGGTGATGTAAATTAGCAGAGTTCCATTGACTTCAAATATGACAATTGACACAAATTGAGGATCTGCCTCATTGTATTTTCTGGTCATTTCTCATATTGCCCCGTCATGACTTGGGGTGTTGGGTCACCCACCATGGGGTGTCAGGTCATGTGTGGTTAAAAGAAAGACAAGAGGCTTTACTGCAGCTGGTTAGGACCTATGCTGATTACTCTTACTATAAAATGTGGTAGTATGGCCTAATGGCCAGAGTCAGTAAAGCAACCCTTTCAGTCAGGATAGTGTAGCCTAATGGCCAGAGTCAATAGAGTGCCCCTTCCACTCAGGGCAGCATGGCCTACTGGCCAGAGTCAATAAAACAGCCCTTATAGACAGGATAGCATGGGCCTAATGGCCGGAGTTAATAATGCAATCCTTACAGTCATGGCAGTGTGGCCTAATGGCCAGAGTCAATAAAGTTGCACCCTTCTGTAGGGTCAGTTGGCCAGTTGCGGAAGTGTGGCACCACTCAGGGGTATGTGGCACGCAGGATAGGGGAACTCAGGCCCTCCCTGCTCCTATGAGTCCCATCCCGTGGCCCTGGCAGTGGTGAGGGTATCCACCACCGAGTCAGCAGATATCCTCCCTGGTTCACTCACCAGAGAAAAGTTTAAATCCCCTGGACTGCTTCCTACCCTTTCTCCCTCAGCGAAGCTCCACAGTTCCCTAGGTCTCTGGGGTCCTCAAGTGGCATAGCTCCCATTGGCACAGTCTCTTCTCTGAGCCTGTCAGGCAGCCTGCAGTCCACCTGGAGCTCTGCATGCCATGCCTTTGTAGTCAGGTCCTGTAGCAGCTCCCTGGAGAGAGCCTGCAGTCTGCATCTTCCCACTTCAGCAGCCTGCCCAGAGTGAGCTGGATTGCTTCCTTTTATATCTTGCCTCCAGGCTGAGCATGTCCAGCAGAGGCGAAGGGGCATGGCTTCCTCCACCTACAATGCACAGTTAACCTTTGTGGCTATTATTTATACTATGGAAGCACCTAGAAATCCCAACTGAGATCAGAACCAGAACTGTACGTACATATATTAAGAAACAGTCCTGGCCCCAAAGAGCTTACAGGCTAAGTAGGCAAGAAAGAAAGGGGTAAGGTGGAAAATCATAGCATGTTTCAAAACAGGACAAACAAAGTGTAGGGAGACTTCACAGGGAGGTTCATAGATTCCAAGACCAGAAGGGACCATTGTGATCATCTCGTCTGACCTCCTGTCTAATACAGGCTATAGAACTTCCCCAAGTAATTCCTAGAATGACGTGCCTGAGGTCAGTGACAGAGCTGTGATTGGAGTGCAGATCTCATCGCTCCCAGTTCACTGTCCTCTCCACTACTGCTTCTTGATTCTGAAACTTACAGGATCCCATTTCTGTTGACTTCAATAGGCACAGAACGATGAGGATTAAATTCACCCAGCCCTCCCCATACAAAGACCAAGTTGATTAGACTTTGTTTTGGGAATACCATCATAGTATTAACCCGCACACAGGGACTGATTTTCAGAGGTCTTAAGCACCTGCAGCTCTCACTGACTTCAGGTGAAGCAATGTATGAACATTATCCCCATAGTGTCTTAATAAATTTCCTCTATTTTATATCTGAACTCTTTAGTAAACACTCAGTACAAGTATCAACATTCTTTTTGCTCTGTATATTTTCTCCAGATGAACAAGGATAACATTTTCACTGGGGTGTTTTTGTTTGATTGGTTTTGGTAGGATGTTAGAAAAGAAAAATGGAAGGGAGCTTGTTAAACCAGACCGTATGTCCATGACAGTGAGTTTGTTTTTGTTAAATTTCCTTTGTCTGTATCAAACTTTTTCTCATATTCTCCTGTCATTCCCCTGCCCTTACCTGTAGCTGAGTGTCCTTGAGATGCCCCACATCTTTTATTCTTCTTCCTACTCACTCAGTGCTTCAGAGGTTACTTTCAAGTCATATGCTACACATAGCATAATATCACTACCTGTGGTTCTTCACATCTGAGGTGCTCATCCTGTCAGATCTCATAAGTGAAACAGAATTAGACTAAGTCAATTCTTGGGTGAATAAAAAAAAACTCTCAGGAAAGGCCAGTATGCGACAGGAAGAGATGTTGCTGAATCAGTAAATTAGCATTCTCCCCTCTGAATCGCACCAAGTTATCCGGGGGATAGGTGATGCTACGTAAAATTTAAAATCTACCACCGCTAACGGCTGCAGAAGGATGGGCTTGTAGATATAGCAGAAGGCCGGGAGCCAAAAGATCTCAAGCCTGAATCTCTAATCCCTTCACTTTGTGCAGTCATTTACACCAACGCAAAGTTGTCACTGGAATAAATGACCACTACACAAGGTGCAGGGAAACAGAGATTTAGAATCCTGGTTTCTATTCCTGATTCTGCTGTGGACTTCTTGTATGGTGTTAAGTGAGTCTATGCTTCATTGGGAATAATAACAATAATAACTAATGCACACAGGTGTTGTGAGTCTTTACCCATTGATGTTCGTTAAATATTTCGGGATAATTTTATGCAAGTGCAGACTTCTCCTAACTCGTATTGCAGCCAGTCAAAACTGAGGGTACTCAGTACCTTACAGGATCACTGCCTAAAAGCAAAGTATCATTGCAATAGGGCTAAATTATGCCTCGCCCTAATGTGGTGTGCAGGGAAATGGAAGTGTAGGGCTGGATGGGATCTCAAAGGTCATAGTCTAGGCCCCCAGCACTGAGGTAGGACTGTGATTGGTTGGACCCCTTAAGGAGTCACCTGATGTGCTGAGATACCACTAAGCCTACCTGTTATGCCAGCCTGGGCACCCTGTTTACCTCTCTTGCTGAACTAGGCTATTAAGCCTCCTCCAGCCATACCCAACTGCAGAACAAAACAGACACTGAGACCAGTTCTGGAAAGGCTCAGCTTAAGGGACTTGCCCCCGCACTCAGGTGTCCACCTCCCTTGGAGTGCAGACCCAACAGTATATTAACCTCCACCCTCAATGTGGAGGAAGGTATGCACAGCCTCTTCCTCCCCCCCACCCCCAATTATGAATTGCATGAACTGGGTTATATTATAAACAAGAAATAAATTTATTAACTACAAAAGGTGGATTTTAAGTGAACATAAGAGATAGACAGAACAAAGCAGATTACTAAGCAAATAAAACAAAACACGCAAGCTAAGCTTGTTTCACTAAAGAAAATGGTTACAAATAGTAATTTCTCACCCTAGATATTGTTGCAGGCAGATTAAAGAAAGTCTTCAAAGGTGGTCTCCAGCTTGAGACCTCAGGTATTATTACTCTCAGGCTAGACGTCCTTCCAGCGTGGGCTTAAACCTTCTCCCCTCAGTTCAATTCTTGCTTCTAGGTGTTTTTCAGTGTTTCTTTGGGTGGGAAGGCAGAGGAAAACCAAAATGATGTCACTCCCCTGCCTTATATAGCTCTTGTGTATGGCGGGAACCCTTTGTCTCTCAGTGGAAGAACACTGGCATTCCAGTGACTTAGACCCACGTCTTTGCAGGGCTGTGGCAACCAATACTCTAGGCTGTCTGGAGCATTCATAGGAAGACTAAACTCTTTCACTGACCATTGTTTTTGCTAATGGGCCATTAGTCCTGTCTGGCTTTTCCATTGTTGTATCTGAAGGGCTAGTTGGGGGTGATCCCCAAACTAACACATTTGAAATACAAATACATAATCACCCTATAATGCGATATTGCATAATTACACCTCCCACAGCTTAATAGGGTACCCCAAGGAGGAACTGTGCTGCAGATGGATGTCTCAGAGGCACAGTGCCTCTTGGTGTACCCCCTCGTTTTGGGCCATGCCTAAATGGCACAAGTTAGCCCACTATCTGCAAACAAACAACCAAACAACATTTCATTTAAAAAAATTATGGTTGAGAGAGAGTTTCACTGGAGTCCAGCAAACATCCCCAAAGCAAAAGGACACTTCTGTTCCTAAAACCCCACACTTCATTAACAAAAAACCATACAATGTTAAACAATGAGGGAATCCATCCAGCTCTCCACTGTTATATAATCCTTTCCCACATATTCTCTCCCCATCCAAATTGCACAGCCCACACAAACTTGACTTTGCTCTCTAAAACTTGGAAAATAAGTGAGCAGTGGTGTCTAAATAACACGGGAGGAGGAGATTGCCCGTAAAGAGATCTATCTCTCACAAACAGCCACTCACATGTCTTC
This sequence comes from Gopherus flavomarginatus, assembly GCF_025201925.1. Taxonomy (NCBI): domain Eukaryota; kingdom Metazoa; phylum Chordata; order Testudines; family Testudinidae; genus Gopherus; species Gopherus flavomarginatus. The sequence goes on from NC_066622.1 coordinate 130,235,252, forward strand.
TTGGCGGCCATGTGCTAGCAATGCAAAAAAAATACACTCAGGTCCTCTGCCACACAGGGGAGCTGCTGTGAAATATGTAAATAGCCTGAATGAATTCATGTTTTATCTCGGCAGAAATCAGAGAACTATATGATGCAAAACTAGAAATATTTACTACAGGATCATTTCTGAGATTTTCATTGATAGACATGGTTTGGCTCAAATGACCTTGTAAGTGTGAATCTCTGAATGCTGCCTCTGGCTGGATATACGCTGAGAAGGCTGTATACTTCCTGCTAATGCAAAAGAAAGAAAGAATATCTGAAATGAGACAAATATCTGTGACACTTGAAAGATCCAGAAAAAGTCAAATCCTCTATGCTTCCACAAAATTAATTCTTTGTGATAATACACTGATGTAGCAATACCTTGTCATTCTAAGCACTGTGTTTCACTTGCAAATGGTATTTTGACAATATAATTTACACCTCAAGCCATTCTCCTTTCCCCAAATCAAGAGCCGCATGGGCAGTTTTCAAATAAAGATGAAGTCTGTTGATCCCAATGAAACAGGGACTGCTGCCCTGTTTTGGTGAATAGTGTAGATTACCGGTATCAACTTCAGTGCTAAAGGGCTATTGCAAATCATTATTATTATTTATTTGCACCTAGGATTCCCAGTCATGTGCCAGGACCCCATTGTGCTGGGTGCTGTACAAACACAGGACAGAAAGATGGTCCCTGCCCCAAAGACGTTATTTGCCAAACTTGTCCTGCTAAGATTACTTTCGCATTATATACCGCTCTGTAGCCCCTCACAATGAATGACGCTAGCTGCCATATTATTAGTGAATTAGGCAAGAGGTGTCTATGTTAGGCAGACTGCATTTCTTTGATAGTTCATGTATTATATGATTTGAAATTCAGATAGGAAAGTGTCCTCTTTAGTCAGCGCTATTCAGTTTTGATGGGTAATTTGAGATCATGCTCTTAACCTTCAGTGAATAACGCTCTCAATTAGAATCTCACAGCATCTTTACTTTTATGTGAAAGTATCCTTAAATCACCTGTGCTAATGATCCCTTTTTCTGAACTCAAGCTTTTTGCAGTGAGTGTGAATTAACTATTAAAGTTGACTGAACCCCTCACCCTCTTAGTCCCCCCCCCCACGTCTCGATACAACAAGGAAATAAATTGGATCAGACGTTAAAAAAAGGGAAAGTCCTTCAGAAGGATTAGGTTATCTTATTCATTTCTTCATAATTGCAGGATTTTGCCCAATAGTGCTAAAAAAAAATGGAAGGCTTTTGAACACTGTTCAATTAATGCTCACATGAGCCTGAAGAGGCAGGAGAAATGGAGGCAGAAGTTAAGGGCAGAGCTGGTCAAGAGTGAGAAAAAATGTTTGCAAAGTTTTTTTGAAATTTCAGAGTTGTTTCAGTTCTGCAGAGTTCAGAAAGGAGACTTCCATATTTTTTTTAATTGTTGGCAAAAAAATTCTTTGAAAATCTTTGAATAGTTGAAATTTTGAATTTTTGCCTCTCCCGTTTTCCATGTGCGCCCTCTCCCCTTTTTGCTACTGAGTAAAATCAATTGAAAAATATCCAGGGTTTGTTTTTTCCTTCAGTTTTTCCTCTTGCTTTTTAGCCTTTGTCCAATGTGCAAATTTTCAAAATTTTGCCAACTCTGGAAAAGTTGCAAATTGGCAACAGGCAAAGCGAAAACTTGCAACTCTCAAACTTCCAAACTTCTCTAACTTTGGAAAAGTTTACAAGTGGAAAAAAAAGGAAAAAAGAAACACTATGCATTTAGTGGCAAAAAAGAAAAATCCAAAATGTTGAAATTTCACAGATGTTTTGCTTTATGAAATGAAAACAAAAGAAAAAAATCAATTTGAAACAAAATTAAACTAAAATGATTGTTTCACTTTGTTTAAAATTTCCCCATAAATATGGACAAAAATGACATTTTTCTGCTGATCAAACTCTGTTTTTGATCACGTTCCTGTTTTCAGCAGGATTCCCAACTCATGACACAGGGGGCATGATGATTAAGGAAGCTGATTGGGAAAAAATTGTTATAGAATATTTCATTTTTTTCAATTGAAATTTGAGTACCAAAACATTTAAGCCAAAAACAGATATATTTTCATTTCATTTCATTTCAGGATGCTGCTACAGTGTCTCATGCTTCCATGCACCACAGTCTTCCCTCTTGAAGAGAGGAGGCAGTGTATTATGGAAGTCCATGGACTTGGTGCATCATGGGAGATATAGTCCAGCCAATGTGCCCAAACCAGAGAGGAGAATGGGGACATGACAGCAACTGAACTGCAACTCCCAGGAGGTGCCATAGTAGCATTTCAAAATCAACATATTTTGAGGTTTTGGAGTCTCCAGGGTTTTTTTTTTATGAAAATACAAAAATTTCCATGGAAGGCAGACATATTCACAAACAGTATATATTTAGATGAAACCCCAGTTTTCTATTAACAAACAGTTTGGAAGGAAAATTTTCAACCAGCCCTGTTCGCAGCTCCAACTGGTTTTTTTAAAAAACAGTAAAACACACCCTGGTGATTGGAAACAAATGGACATTCTGTGGGCTGGTTCAAAACACAGTCCAATGTTTGAATCAGCAAAGAGAAGAAGCTACTGCTTCTCTCCTAAACACAGTCCCTTCAGGTTTTTGCTAACTGGCCTGTTCGTTCCCTCTGAAGCATCTGGCACCAGCCACTGTCAGAAGACAGGATATTGAGCTAGATACCGGGGTTCTCAAACTGGGGGTCATGAGTCTTGAGATTATTACCTGGGAGGTCGTGAGCTGTCAGCCTCTATCGCAAACACCAGTTCACCTCCAGTGTTTATAATAATGTTAAATATAAAAAAGTGTTTTTAATTTACAAGGTGGAGGTGTGGGAGGTCCCACTCAGAGGCTGGCTTTGTGAAAGGGGTGACCACTATAAAAATTTGAGAACCACTGAGATAGACCATTGCTCTGAGCTGGTAAAGCCATTCTTATGTTTTGTGGTGTGCGTGGGCTTAACGACTACAGCAGGAGGTGGTTCATTCTTAGGAAAATATTAGCCTGTTTGTGTTGGTAAGGAATGTGACACTGTGGCGATGAGTCATGTAAGTGAAAGCCTCCTGTGGCTGCATTTATCTTTGTGTATTCAAGCTGAAAAATAATTAATAAAATATGCCCAAGTGCTGTGTGTAGTTGGTGATTTGTTTGCTTTTTGTTGTGGTTATTTCTACAAAACTTAGTATCTTAATTACAGGGGAATAAGTGCAGATAGAATTTTCCCTTAACGAGAAAGTCTTGCTTTTCCATGAAGTCCTGCGTGGTGTGTGGAAAATGTGCTTGATCCCATCGCAAAGATACCAATGGTGATGTCACCAAAACAGACTCTTACCCTATTTGCATAAGAATAGCATTGTTATTTAAACTGTAGGCTTCTTGGGTCAGAGATTGTCTCTTCTTTTGTGTTTGTATAGTGCCTCACACAGTGGAATCCCAGTCTCCATTGGGAACCCTGGGCACTATTATTAAAAATAATAGTATTCCTACTAACTCCGAGCTTAGGAACAATGGCAATACTTTCATTATGTTTAGAACCATGCTGGATGATCGTTTCCCACAAACAGAATATGCACAAGAACACATATCCCACAATCTCTTCAGGGTGCTTTAGGAATGTCTGGGCGGATAGTGCAGCTCAATGCAGGACTACGCTTTAAGCCCCAAGGGGGCCCTTAAGAGCAGAATGAGTTTGTGGTTAAGACATTGGCCTAAAATTGAAAAGATGTGAGTTCAATTCATAGTTCTACCCTAGTCACCCTGTATGACCATAGGGAAAGAACTTACCCTCTCAATTCCATCATCTGTAAATTGGGGATAATAATTCGAACCAAACATTTTCAACTAAAACAAATCAAGTTTCCTCACAAATGAATATCTTCATGGGAAAATTATATTTTTTTGTGAATTTTTATGAGAAATTTCAAAACAAAATTTCAGATGTGTTGTAAAATTCTTTCCCCATTTGTATAACCTTCTGTAATAATGCTTCCTTTGTATGTCTTCTTCCTTTGGAATGTAGGTTCTTCAGACCATGGACAGTCTCTTGCACACATTGCTCTTTTTCTTTATACCAGGATGTGGGGGGGGGAATTGGAGGAGGAGAGTGGAGATGAGAATAAGGTTAGATGGTGAAATTGGCCCCTATGCTGAGGGTCAGAACAAGAAAGAGAGGAAGGGAGGGGAGGAGGAGCTGTGATGGGGGGCAGATTAGTATATGTCACCTGTAATTAGGAGGAGGTGGAGAAGTAAGAGGTACTGGTGAGATGAGATTCTCAAGAGCAGAAGGAAATAATAAAGAATTCAGAAGGATAGGAAGAGGCTGAATAAGTCAGAGCAGGAAAAACTAATGGGAAGGAGGAGATGATGAAGTTTGTTTGTTTGTTTGTGGGGGCAAGGGCTTAACACAAACCTGGCTCCATAATGAGATCTGTGAGCCCCTGAACCATCATTGACTTCAGGTGGGGTCTGCCCCACTGGTTTCATTATAGTATCTGGCCTCAACTGTAGGGAAAAAAAGGAACTAAAACACAGACATGCTAAATTCAGATAATGTCAACGAGTTGTTGGCAACTCTTCCTTTCCCAGAGATGTCTGGTGGATGATGGTGAATGCCATGTGTCTCTAGCATTTAAGGAACTACACAGGCAAGCATGACATATGTTTACTAGCTTGTCTTGTATTTGCAGCAGAACCAGTAAAAGCAAACTGGTGCCAAAGGGGAATTTGGGTTTGAAGACAGATGGATCATTAGAGAGAAAAGCTGTTGAATACCAAGTAAATGTTTTACTCAGGAAACTTCATAAGCCGTGCTCAGAAATACTGAATAAATATTTAGCTGATGACAAGGAGATGGACAGAGCTGTAACTAGGCATTTCAGCACCTGGATGTGCAAACATATTTGTGCCTCCTACCTGGTTTTTTTTAGACGATATAGAATAATGCTAATGCATTCATTGTTGCATCTCGGTACAGTATGTAGTCAATAAAAGCTATTATATGATTCTTTTAGGTGTTACATTAATTTTCACATAATCCTTTAACATCCCTATAGTATTCTCCTATGTAACCAGTAAGTAAACTTATTAATAGGTATTGAAAAAAAACATGAACTGAAAATCATCATAACATAAATATGGATACTATGACTAAATGGCATGAAACATATTCAGAAAGACATTAAATTGCATTTCTGTTTATAAAAAATGTGATACTGGTGGTTTTCCGTCACCCCACAGTGGGACAGTGGCTGGAATTAACAGCTACCTCTCTCAATGACACATCAGAGAATAACTTCAAGAGTAAACAAAGAATGAAATTACCACAGAGGCGGATTATCTAGCAATGGAATTACCACCATAGCATCTGACTCTGTATAAGCAGAAGCCAGCCTTTGGGGGAAGATTGTAAGATTTCTGGCTTTTGCCTTTTGCATTGTGATTTTATTTTTCTAAGAAGATTATTGATTATTGTTTGCTTCCTCGTACAATATTATGGTTGGCTTTTACCTGATCGTTTCTCCTGCTGAATCCTGGCAAGCAAATTGTGATTATGCCCCTTTAAAGCTGAAGGATTATAGCAGCATGGTTTGTTTGTTTATGGCCAGTGTGGAAAGTATTATTCAGCTGGGGAAGCTATATTGTGACAGCTGATAAGCGGCATGATGCATCCTCATGGTAGGGGGTTTGACTAGATAACCCTCGTGGTCTCTTCTAACCCCATGGTTCTATGACGTTTGACTTCTGGACAGGCGAGGCCCTGCATACCAAAATGTGGAGACAGAAGATAGTATATGACTGTGGTGATTGTGAAATCAGAGTATGCTGAGCTTCAGTGTGAGACAATGCCAATGCCGTGGTTATAGTGGCTAGATGGACATATCATTGAGGTGACAACACCAGTCTTGTAGAGAAGGGAGTCAGGAACAGACTGGCTGGGTCACAGCCCAGAATGCTACAAGCAAAGGTCACAGTGGGCATGTTTCTTCGCCAGAGCACATCTCACCAGCCCTGCTCCAGATCTGCATCCAATGCAGATTTTCCTATTGGTGTCTTCACCTGTACAGTCAATGGCCTGTATTTTTATCTGTCTGGCCGCAGCTGAACATTGTCCCTAGCCCAAAATTAGAGGCCTTTTAAAAGAAAAGAAAAGCCAAGGCGTGTTCAGAATCCTGGGCCAGTCTGCCCTGAAGGTGTCAATTCCCTGAGGCGTGAGTGTACCTTGCTGGCCAGTGAATGGAGCATTATAATAATGGATCAGAGGGAGGCTCCTTATTCTGTTCCCTGTAATAATGCTTCAATCAGGCTGGCGCAGCAACGAGTAAGGATAGGTCACTGTAACAGGAAAAGACAGTTTTATCCCTCCTGAGTGTTGACTAACAAAGTGTGTTTTACTTTCTTTGTTTCTATTGTTGCTTCCTCTAAGTGTAAATCACAAGCAGCTGGGGTTGACTTCATTTTTCTTGTCTAAATCCTTCCTCCTAAGCATGGAAGCCCCTTCCTCCCTCCGAGGTTGCTTATCTCATCGGGGTAACTGTTACTGCCTCTTCCACTCCCTCTGTCTGGGGTTTGCCCTCTGCCACCATCTAGCAGTGCCTCATCCCTGGGTTGAACCCTGGCTCCTGCCCCCCTCCAACTTTGTTCCTCGGCACCTCTCCAGCCCCTGCTTCCAGCTGCTCCACCCCCTGCTCACACCCTGCCTATCCCCTCCTTTAACCCTTTTAATCCCTAGTGAGTGCAGCATCTTCAGCAGATGTTACTAAGCAATGAGCATGCTCACTAGGAGGGCTTAGTGCCCTGCCCACCTGCTGCCCATCCAGGGCCCTAGTGCCAGGGAGTCTGCTCCAGCCATGATCACTGGGCCCATGATCTTCCAGACAGAGGGGGCTCTGAGCACCCTGAGCACTGGCCAGATGTGGCTAGGCCTGATCCTGTGGGGGGGTGGGGGTGGTGCTGACACCACTGGGTCCAATCCTGCAGGCCACCCCATTTTTGTGCCCCCTGCAGCTTCATGCCCTGGGTGGCCGTCCCACCTGCCCCGCCCTTCTTACTGCCCTGGAGATGGATATTAAACCTAAATCCACCTGCCTCCTCACTCAATATCACCAAAGAATGGAAAGACAGAAGATGGAATTTCTTGTTGTCTTCATGGAGGGTTTGGAATAGGACAAGACACTCTCATTATTAGGAAGGCAATGCTGTGTTGGATAAAATAGCTGACCTGAAGCTTGACATGTTGTAAGCAGTGTGGTCCAGTGGCAAGGTCACTGGAATGGGAATCAGGAGGCCTGGATTCTATCCCTAACTCTGCCAGTGATGGCCTCGGTGACTTTGGGCGAGTCACTTCACCTCTCTGTGCCCCAGTTTCCCCATCTGTAAAATGAGGATTCCCTTGTAAAGTGCCTCAGGATCGATGGATGAAAAGTACTATCGAAAAGAGAAGCAACATCATTAGCAGCGGTTCACAGTAACTCCCTGAGTTGTGCCAGTGGACGATTGTGGACCTCCGGCCCGGATAGGTCTGTCTCAAATGGGGACACAGTGGTACAAACCACCTACAACTACACTGAGGGGTCCAGAGAAACCCCCTAAATGAGTGAAGTCCATGAGAGCTGTGTGTTCAGCCCCTTTATAAAACAGGCCAAGCCCATTTAGATGCCTCAATATAGATTCAGGAGCCTAAACTCAGGCACCCAGGTTTGAAAATGCCTTCAGCTATGCACTGGAACCTGCTCTGGTAGCTCTTATTAAAGCCAGACTTTTTCTTGCTTAGTGACCTGATCCAAAGCCCATTAAAGTCAATGAGTCTTTTAATAAAAGAGCCAACCAGTCAATATCTGCAGGCAAGTTTCCCCAGAAGTCAATGGGAGAATTGGGTGCTCAGCACCTCTAAAATTCAGGCCAGTTCTTGTGGGGCTTCACTCTAGGCACATAGGTCTGAAAATTTCAGTACTGCCAATTCCAAGCACAGGCGCCAACTTTCCTTGGCACCAGAGGGTGCTCACACCCACCGCACCCTGACTGTGCCCCCTCCCTGCCCCATTGGACCCCTCCCCAAATCCTCGCCCCGGCCCTGCCTCTTCCCCGAGTGCACCGCTTTCCTCCTTCTCCCCCTCCCTCCCACCCACCACTTGCGAAACAGCTGTTTCGTGGTGCAAGTGCTGGGAGGGAGTGGAGAGAAGCAAGAGGGGTGGCATGCTCAAGGGAGGAGGTTGTGAGCTGGGGAGGGCAGGTTGGGGAGCTGCCGGTGGGTGCAGAGCACCCCCCAATTTTTCCCCATGGGTGCTCTAGCCCCCGGAGCACTCACAGAGTCGGTGCCTTTGTTTCCAAGCATCTAAAAATCATGTGTGAGGCCTCGAAAACTCATGATAGTGGCCTTTTTCCTTGCCTTATGGGTTTTGAACCTTTAGGGTTTCATTTTCAAGCTTTTCTCTGCAGCCATGTAGGCTAGTTGAAAAATGAAAAGCTGAGATTCTCCTGTAATCATGTGACTTCAAGGGCTTAAAAGAAAAAATAAGAAAAATGGATAATTAATTTTAAAACTGTGAGGGTTGCTAATACTGATACTTTGGCCTAACTAACACTCGTCATGCACATGCTTCTCACTTAAATTTGGCCTGCCCATCCAAAAGAAATCCCAGCAACAGCAAGAATTTATGCGAGAGAAGGGAGATAATGGACTGAATTCTGCTCTCTGTTTCCTGGCTTCAACTCTCATTCATTTGTTTGGCCCTCTGAGTCTGACTGCAAAATGTTTTTCATGATGATTCTCCAAAGGGGCATTTTTAATATGTAAAGATTGTTGCTCACCACAGAGAAAAGTTTTCCATCCATTATTTACATCTGTTAGCAAGCTATTCTGAAACAACAGTACTTGTACCTTGGTTTAGGAACATTATTTTCATGTGGTTTAACTATTCCTCTGTTAAGGGTTTTGTCATTCTGTTGATGGATATTGGTTCAGGTATGAGTCATGGGGATAAAGCACAACTGGTTCATTCTTTGCTGTTCCCGGGAAGGACATACTTATCAGAACAATAATGCACTGTCCTTTGTATTGTTCTAGGGAATGTTGCCTAACCGGATAATGTCTGAGAAGTAAACGTGTAACAGACATTAATTGCAGATAGGTTGTGTGGTGGCAGACAGTGATAGCTACAGTTGAGAGCAAGCTGACAATTCCATGTATAATCAAAGCTTATATAATTTAGCACCCTCTGCTGAAGAACCTGGTTATAATAATCACCTCTCTTGTGTTTTTTAAAAAAGGAAAACAATATTTATCTGTGATTTTTAGCCAATTGCATTTTCCTACAATCATTTCAGCAATATAGGGAGACTAGATTTCTTGAAAAGATGGTGCATGCAGAAGAAGAGTAGAAGAGGAATCATCCCCTTCCATCGCTACCTCAACCCCAAAGCAAGGGCCAAATGAAATGGGTGTCTTTATGTAACCCACTGGCCAGTGTGTGCTATGTGTTGTCCTCTGCATCCAATCCACAAAGTGTATGAGTCTGTTAGACATGGGCAGCAGGTGAACCCCCACATTGGGAAGGCTAGTCTGCCAGCCCCACCCTTTCTGCCCTAGGCCTGCCCCTCACGTACCAGAGCCCCAAACACCCCTCCCCTCCTGAGGCCAGAGCCCCGAGCTGCCCCTCTCCCCCTGCAGGCAGAGGAGCCCTGGCCGGCCTGCCTCAGCTGCTCCAGCTGGCCCGACCCCAGGGCCATGTCCCGGGCTGCGCCAGCCAGCCCAACCCTCGCTGTGTTGGCCGGCTCAACTCCCACCAGCCAGCCCAAGCTGGTCCAGCCCTGGAGAGCCGGGCAAGCAGGCAGCATGGTTCCCATTACCCCCAGTCCAGGAGCACCAGCTGGCCCAGGGAGGGGGCCTCAGGGCGGAGTGTGGATGGGGTCACGCCTGCTGTTTGGAGAGGTTCATCCTCCCCCAGCCTATCATACCCACCACCCATGCTGTTAGAGTTTGTGGATTGAGGTGCTGGTGTAACCCACCAGTAAGGGGGTGGGACAGGTTCCTTAGCTTCTCCAGCTCCAGTTGTGGAGCTGTGTGTTTTGTGCTCTGGAGATGCCTTGGTTCTGTGCTGGTTGTTACACTTGCTCTCTGGCCGTGCTGCTGAGCTAGTGCTGTTGTCAGCACCAGCCTCTGTGAAGGGGAAAAGAAGGAGCTGAGCTCATGGCATGAAGGTGAGCCCATACAGTATCTTTTCTAAGGACGGCTCAGTGGCCAGACACCAGGAGCTCTGTGAAGGCCTTCCCAAAGCCCAATACCAGACCGTACTCCCACTTAGGGGAAGTCATCCATTTATAGGTAAAGGGCTAAATTTGCTAAAGTGCACAGGCCACCTCACATCCACTTGAAGTTTGACAGCAGTGAATTCGGCCCTGAAAGGGTAACTCTTATGGGAATTGAGTGCCAGGGTTGTCTTCGTGTGCCCAGGGTGATGGATGTATTAGAAATAGATTAATAGATAACCTGGCTTGTGTCATAAACAGATAGCTAAGGGTTAATGTCTCTTTCACCTGAAGCACCTGACCAGAGGACCAATCAGGAAACCGGATTTTTTCAACTTTGGGTGGAGGGAATTGAGTGTCTTTTGTCTTTGTTTTCTGGCTGCCTGCTTTCTCTGAGCTTTGGAGAAGTAGTTTCTATTTTCTAGTCTTCTGTTTCCAAGTGTAAGGACAAAGAGATCAGATAGTAAGTTATATGGTTTCTTTTCTTTGGTATTTGCATGAATATAAGTGCTGGAGTGCTTTGATTTGTATTCTTTTTGAATAAGGCTGTTTATTCAATATTCTTTTAAGCAATCGACCCTGTATTGTATCATCTTAATACAGAGAGATTATTTGTACTTATTTTTCTTTCTTTTTATATAAAGCTTTCTTTTAAGACCTGTTGGAGTTTTTCTTTACTTCAGGGAAATTGAGTCTGTACTCACCAGGGAATTGGTGGGAGGAAGAAAAGGGGAGATCTGTGTGTTGGATTGCTAGCCTGACTTTGCATTCCCTCTGGGGGAATAGGAAAGTACTTTTTGTTTTCAGGATTGGGAACAGAGAGGGGGAGTCTCTCTGTGTAGTTTCACAGAGCTTGTGTCTGTGTATCTCTCCAGGAGCACCTGGAGGGGGGAAGGGAAAAAGGATTATTTCCCTTGGTTGTGAGACTCAAGGGATTTGGGTCTTGGGGTCCCCAGGGAAGGTTTTTCAGAGGGACCAGAGTGCCCCAAAACACTCTAATTTTTTGGGTGGTGGCAGCAGGTACCAGGTCCAGGCTGGTGGCTAAGCTTGGAGGTTTTCATGCTAACCCCCATATTTTGGATGCTAAGGTCCAAAACTGGGACTAAGGTTATTACAGCTTGCTTATATGAAATCCTTAATTATAAGCAAAGCATTAAAAAGTGATGGAGTTTGTGAAAGGAAATACCTACTGTTGCTATAAGGTTTGCTGCTCTAAATTGGCTGTGATTATCGAAGAAGTGCATGTTAACCCATGATCTATTCACAAAGTGAAACAAGCAATAACTGCTTAGACACTAATGAGTTATAAAATATTTCACCTGGCAGCCACCAACACAAATGGGTCTCAATTTTTCTCCTGGCAATATGAGGCTAAGTCAAGATTTTATTATCTCCAGCTTTATGTAACTGTGGGAGGGAAAAAAGTGAGGCACAGCAGGTTCCCCCATATGTTATAAATAAGTTTAACTATGTAACAGTTAAGGAGATTGTCAGTGTTGGCGCTGTTGTCAGCAAATGAGTCATTGTGCAAGCAATAAACTCATAATACATGGCACTTCTATGCACACATTTCTGTTTTGCTATTGCTGTCTTTGCTGCAGTCACAATTGGAACTGAATACCTCTAGTTTCTACAGATCTTGAATCTCCTCTCACTTACACCAGAGTAAATCAAGAGTAACTTCATAAAGTCACTGATACACTGATATAAATTGGTGCAAAAGAGTGGAGGAGAATTAGCCCAGTATTTCCCCGCATCATGCTCTCAGATGTTGGTCAACGAAAACTTAAATCACACTATTTTCTACTCTGAGATTCTAAATAAATCCTACAGGAGATATTTTTCCCTGCAACTTATTTCAAATGATCATATTTTGGTTCTGTTTTAGTTTGATTTTAAAATTAACTCATTTTAGAATCTCTGGGATGGATTCCAAAGGGTGGCAGGTGTGTTTGTTTACATACATATTTTTAAAATACATTTTGCTTGCTTGTTTTATTAATGAACTGGTGTAATTTCTCTGAGCAGAATGAAATATGAAAGAGAAACAAGCAGAATAACTGAGAGAAATAAATCAAATCCTTTCAGTTTGATCATTAAAGACAAGAGTTCTCACCTTGGAGGTTGCGAGTCCTCAACAAGTACTAGGGGTTGCTATCACCTTACCTTTCTTATATTGCTAAATGGGATATGGGTCCCAGCCAGATGAGAGGGACCCTGGGTGATAGAGAAAAGGAGTTGCAGTATGAGAATCCCTGCTCTGAGGCATTACTGTAACACAGGAAAGGACTTTTTTTTTTTTTTAATATATTATTTTCCACTTGGTTGTAATCTGGTGAAGGAGCCCCAGTCTAGATCTGGTAGACAAGGAGTTAACTTCATGCTCCAATCACTGCAGAACTAAACTCACACAGGTGGAAATGTTTGGGTTAAATAAGGCCCTATAAAAATGGCTCACTTAACAGGCAGCCCTCTATAGTGGACTATCAGAGAGGCTGGGCTCTTTTTCTTTGCTAGTTAAAACCTGTGAGGTTAGTTTCTCTGCTTTCTTTATGCCTCTGAAACTCAGGCTCTCAGCTTGTCTCCCAGCTGTTTTTGCTTACACTATTAAAAGTTCTCTTGATAGGAACCCCCAGTCCCACCCCTGTTTTTTATTTCTGTGTAGCCACAGAGGTCAGGCCAGTTCATGGATATTCCAGGATTTGGGAGAGTTTTGATAAGGCCCTCCTTAATACCAGCTCTATTTCTATCTGCTTTCAAGATTTGTATTTAATAGAGCTTCTAATACAAATGTGAGCTTCAGAGAGTGGCTCTATTACTGGTTTTGTGCTGTCAGTAAGTCCAGTGCTTTACAATCATAGAAGCCTCTTCTCTAAGGAAGACCTCCTGACATGTTGGAATTCAAAGACCTGTGATACCTCTGATGAAGTTCTGTATTACAGACACATTTAGGAAAATCTTTATTGAAAGTCTTTCTGGGGACAAAAAGAAGGAATTTTAATAGACAAGAGGTAGGTCTGAGCAGAAAGAGTGGTCTGGAAAAAAGAAATTAGTGGGAGAAAGTAACAAAAAAAATGGGGGTAGTAAAAAGGGAAGCATAGGAATAGTTTAGGTGGGAGGAGGAAGAAATAGCATCAGGGATGTAAGCAGAGGTAGGTTGGTGTACAGATCTTGTCAGGTGAGGATTTACACACTTCATTCTCTATGCCTATAAAAAAAATCATGTCTTTAGATTTGTGCTGGCTTTCTGTTAGAGCTGGTTGGGGATTTTTCAATGAAGCGCTTTTCTTTGGAAATGCTGATTTGTTGAATAGAACACTCAAAATGGCACTACCTGTGCTGCCTTTGAGTGTGCCCCAGGGCTCAAAACTGGCCTTGTTTAAAAGGAAAAATGGTGATGGTTAGCAGGCAAAATAGTTCAAGCCGCCTCAGTTTCACCTGACTGTTTGCTTTAATCATGGTGGGTGAGTATGTGCTGGAACAAAGGCTGCTGTGAGTTGGATGCATTCTGTGAGCAAGTCTGACTTTGCCCAGCAATTAAACTGAAACCAAAGTAGAGGTCACTAGGATACAGTTGGTCATAATTCAAACAAATATAGGCTTCACATTCATCTAATCAAAGATGTTCCCCCATGATAACAGCAACATTAGGCTTTGTATGCACACACATATTGTACCTGTATAGTTAAAGCCGTGCAAACCCCTAGCAGTGATGCTCTTATTAGTATGAAGGTGCTTTGAACTGGGATAGTATTCTCATATGGGAAGCGGAATACAGCACCTTTAGGTGATATATCATAACTGTGTCCACATTAGGGATTGTATAGTATAACTATACTGGTCAATAATAACACCTAATGCTATAGTTACAACTTTACAAACACCGTGTGTAAAGCAGGCCTTAGAAGGGAGATAGCACAAGTGCCTGGGAGAGGTGGACAGTCCAATGGAAAATCATTCCCTACAGCTTCAGTTGATCATGTGCCATAAGATGTTAGGGAAACCTGTTACCCAAACAGAATGACCCAGTATCAACTTTGCTCTGATTTGCTGGCTTTACACAACTCTGCTGCAAGTAAAGTGGTCTTTGGATAAAACTAGTATTCAGTTTTAATTAAAAAAAAAATTCTAACAAGTTTATTCAATATCTCACTGCATAGTTTGTCAGTCCCATAATGTGTTTCCACAGCAACAAATAGAGTAATACAATTTCCTGTGCACCCTGCGATCAATTCTTTGGCTTATTGTTTGCAAACTGTCTGTAACAGGAAAGCTAGGGAAATCTAACTTTTAAAGCAATTTTCTGATATAAAATTCAGCTAGGGAGATTTCCGTGTGGCATTTTGCACAGCTGGAGATGTGGATGTGTCTCTGAGATACACTGAGCTGCTTTTCTTTTGTGCTTATATAGGTACATTCACTAGTAGTAAATCCTGCCTCTGCTCCACTGATGTAAGGAGTCCCATTGCAGTGGAACTGATGTGTTTCTGTAACCCACATACCTCCTGGGTGTGGGGTTCTGTCCCATCTAGTGGCACTGAGACCACTTAGAGAGAGATTGAGTCTGCTCTAAAGCTTCAGCTAACAGGTGGCTTTTAGCTCATGTGGTAGAGGCTCATACACTAAGCTCCAGAGGTACCCGGTTAGATCCCGCCCACTGATGACCGGGGTCTGTCAGCGTTACATTTCTACTAAGCTAGAATGGGAAAGTATGCATAGGAGGGTGCATCCCTTTGTGGCTTTCTCTTTGTTACAATGAGGGTTGGAGATAAGGAAAGAGAAAGGTCAGAGAAACGGATCTGCCTTTGCATGGATCTCATTGGCCATTACCACAGTGGCAGCCAGGGGCGGCTCCAGGCTCCAGTACGCCAAGTGCGTGCTTGGGGCAGCAAGATGCGGGGGGCGCTCTGCTGGCGCCATGAGGCTGGCAGGCAGGCTGCCTTCGGCAGCTTGCCTGCGGAGGGTCCGCTGGTCCCGCGGCTTCGAGCAAAGTTGCCAAAGGCAGCCTGCCTGCAGTGCTTGGGGCGGCAAAATGCCTAGCGCCGCCCCTGGTGGCAGTTAGGGTGCAGACTGCACAGGGGTTGTTATAACCTCTTCTGCTCATCTGGGCTTCACACCCAACCAATATTGGAACAGAGGACTTGGCCAATATGATGCCTTTTCCTTCCCTGGAACTCTTTCCTGCCTGGATAGGTGGTGGCACCGGCTATAGGGTGTCCATCTCCAACAGCCTCCCAGGTCCCCATGCACAGCTTGTCCTTTGGGCAAGTTTGACTGAGTGAGCACAAATTCAAATTGAGACACTGGAGAACCCTGGCAGAGTCGTGCCTTTCT
The DNA here is from genome assembly GCF_025201925.1 of Gopherus flavomarginatus. Lineage (NCBI taxonomy): Eukaryota > Metazoa > Chordata > Testudines > Testudinidae > Gopherus > Gopherus flavomarginatus. The sequence continues at coordinate 130,250,891 of NC_066622.1, forward strand.
GTAGGGAGGAGGGAGTATGGTACAGTCAGTCTCTGGAAAGAACAGAGAAGTGGGAGTCAGCATTCATGAGGTCTGTTTCCAGCTCTGCCCTTCAGAGCCTGCCTGAGCTTGTTGTCTGAACCACTTTACAGTCAATTAACTAACTGAAGCTCTCTGCCTGCCCCCTCCTCCCACAAGCAGATAAATCTTGTTCTGCTCTTGTATACTTGGGGAAACCAATACCCAATTTGTTGCAAAGTCAGGAACATGGCCAGAAATCTGAAATCTTATGGCAACTTTCAGTGGGACCGGGATTGCACCCCAGGATTCTTGGCTTCTACTCCCATGCTGTAACCACTAGTCACACTGCCTCTGTCTAACAGCCACATCAAACTCTCCTCCAGACTGAGAGTTACTTTGGACTATGTAACAGAGGGGTTGAAGAGGACACCTGCATCTGATTTGAAGTCAGTCCTATAATACATAAGAGAATAATATTCGGGTTTTACTGTATTAACCTGTCTGCTGACCTGATTATTAAAATCCTGTCTGGACGTTGGTGCAGATCATATCGAGCAGGGCTTAATTAAAGCAGAAGTTACATAAAAAGCACAGTCAACTAACTAGAGATATGCAGGGCTGATCATTTTAGATGCAAGTAAGCGTCTGTTTGACCTGAGGTGAAAAAACTGAAACGTGCTCAGTATCAATAGGTTGTGCCTCTCGGCAAGAGTTATCCGCCTTCCTCCAACTAAACTTTTAAGTACTTGATTCAAGCAAACACCTACTTTCAAGTAGCTGCAAAGGAAAAACAACCTGTTTTGTTTCGTTACACAACATAGAACCCAGAAAAAACACAGACCTTCAGTTTATGTTTGGATTCATGTCTTTATTTTCCCTGGAGATTGTAGCCTTTAACTCCCAGGTTCAAAAGAACTGAATCTCACAGTCCAATTCAAGAAGTTAAGTTTCAGCTGATTTCTTGTCCAGTGTTGTCAACCCCCAGCATTCAAAAATCTTGAGATTTTAGAAAGAATATGTTTTTATTGGGTTTCCTCTTTTCTTCAGGATTCATGTTTTCAATTTTTTCTCCACAACGATGAGGGTTAGATTTTTATTTTTAAATGAAAGTTGAGCCTCTCTCATAATCATATGGCTGCAAGAAAAGGTGGTTTAAGAAAACGACTACATTTTGCAAGACTTACTGGGAGGTGTGTGTGTCTACAATGGCAAAATGGAGTACTGCAGATGGCTGTAAACCATATACTCAAAATCTGGATTTCAAGCATGCACAAGCTCTGAATGTTTGGTTATGGTTTGGCCCATTACTTGACAGTGGCAAATTTAGCCAAATATCAGCTCTGATAATTATTTGGATTTTAAATGTCTCTAAAGTTTGGGTTGTTCTGATGTATGGCTGAGTGCAAGTCCACCTCCAGTGGAAACCATGATTTAGTCCAGATTCTTGCAATAATGGGGCCAACTTCACTCAAAACCAGGCCACGGTTTGCAAACCTTTTGGCAAATCCCAGAATGACTTTAGACAATCCTCAGACTCAGCAGCATAGAGTCCAGCACAGCTGGGGATTGAGGGAAGAGGATCAAAGCCACCTTTACCCCTCTCCTGATACAGGGAACAGCCAAAAGCTGCCCAGACTTGCACTGCCCAGAAACAGTCATGAAGGGACAGTTCTGCCCATCAGGGATGAAGAGGGATATCATCATCCAGTCTCACCCCCTCTTGCCTCCTTCATTTGCAGCCTAGAATGCTCACTACCTCCCCTCAGTTGCTCACTGGGCCCAGTGAAAAGAGGGCCCGCGGGCACTAGCGTAAAGACAGAATAGCTATCTTTAGACCAGCCCAGGCTCCTGATGCTATGAAGTGACCAGGTCAGAGTCCCAGATCTGGCCCTGAGTGTGTAGTGAACATAGAACCCAATGGGTTCAGAACAAGAATGCAGCCCATCTCAGTGATGTGCTGCCAATGCATTAGCAAGCCTCTTCCACAAAAATGTTCCCAATTTCCCTGTGACAAAACCCTGCATATCAGGGTTCTATGTGCTCCCAGTGGAAAGGTGAGGAACTGGGGGATATGTAGCCGCAGTGAAATTATCTAAACTACCTCTTCAGTTTAGTGGCAGAGAATTAAATTCGGGCACCAGGAACTCCCACCAGCACATATATAACCACAACATATATTGAGTGACACACGTTTCTTCCTACCACCACCACCCCACCCAATAATTTTTAAGACTCTCATTTCATTTACTTATTCTGGAGTGCTGGTTGGGGTGGAGAAGAGGGATGGGGCTGGCAAAACGGCGCAGTAATAAGCCTGTTGGAAGTCTTCCCAAAATCAACTTCAGTCAATCCTTTTTTTAATGAAGAATAAATTCACATGAGACTTTCTCCTGTGTAGATGAGATGAGCAGAACTAGCCAAGATGATCAGCACATAATTCTTGTGCTTCATGTGTATCCATGCACAGGATATGTACAATGGGCAGCCCGTTACCATGGGAAAGAATACAGTGTAACTAGTTTGCGTTATCGTAAATATAGCTTGTCTGCCTGAAAACTCTTATCAATGTCCTGGGATTAGGCTATTTATACTTTTACCCATCCTTACGGTATATTGTTACTCAGCCACCTTCCAGTTTGTAAACAAAATACAACCATAAAACAATCTCAGCACTAATGTCATTTATATAGCCTCAGGGAGAACTTGAATATCAATTGGTATTTTTATTGGCTTCTTATTTAAAGATCAGTTGAAGGCCTCATGGCAGACTGAGAAAAGCTCTGCTTGTAAACAGGCCTGCATAAGTATATTTGCTCCATTACTCATCCCTTTTTTTTTTAGGATAGGTGACATTTGCTTAAAAATGGGCCCTCTCAGCTGGATCTTCAGCTGGAGTAAATGGATGAAGCTCCATTGAAGTCAATGGAGAAGCTCCCATTTATACCAGGTGAGAATCTGATTCTGTGTTTCTAAGTTCTCCTGTTTATTTCTCTCATCTGAAGTCAGAATCCTTAGCCATTGGAGTTGGATTACGATTTCACAACCTAAGGATTTAGGGGCTAGAATCACTCCCAGGTCCAGAGAAGCAGAAGCTGGCATAAATCCTCAATGAAGGCAGAGGAAGATCCATCAGGTATTTGCAGCAACCCAAGATGCTGACAGCCCACTCACCCAACAGGGAAACCAAGGCACCTACTGCGGCCTCCAAAGTAAATTATCTGGGAGGTGGGAATATGCTGAATCTGCAGATCTTCAGTAGAACTTCCACTGGAGTGTGTTCTGTAGATTCCCCATTGAACTTCAGGCCTGCCCAGATCTGGTTCTGTGGTAAAGCTGGTGACTCCTCTGGATCTATATGTTGTTAAATAGTAATTCTTATTAAAACTTCATTATACCAGAAAGGAGAGTGGGGAGAGCTTAATGGAGACTATGAGTGTGGTTTCGTTAAATATGAACCAGGATGAATTTTCATCCCTTTTCTGTTTGTGAATTATCCCGATACAGAGGTTGACTTGCATGAATTTGTTTGCTGTCAACATTTTCCAATGGATGGTTGAGGTGAATGGATTTCAGTCTACATATTGCCCAACAACACCCTGTTCCAGCTGTTACTTTGAGCATTTGTTGGACACATCGTGTGATTGGTTATCTAAGTCACATAGTATTGTTATGGTGGCATTGCTGCTTGTCTTTCCAGTTTTTTATAAATATTTTTTTACCCTCCGTATTTAAGGAGAAAAGCTTGCAAATGTGACTCCTGAAGGCTCAGAAACAAGAAGGGCAATAAAAATCTTGTGATTCTGAAGACACCTCTCTCTTTTTTTTGGTGCAGAATGGCTCACTCCTGATCTTTGAACAGTTGCCTTTGGCAGTACTAGTCATGAAACACATCTTGAAACCTTTATGAATCCTTAATTGTCACAATTTTGATATATTCCATGTACCCGTAGTCTAATGAATAGAATAGATCACTTCTGAGCCTTGTATATGTATAAGCAGCAAAGAGTCCTGTGACACCTTATAGACTAACACACATATTGGAGCATGAACTTTTGTGAGTGAATACTCACTTCGTCATATTCACTCAGGAAAGCTCATGCTCCAATACATCTGTTAGTCTATAAGGTGCCACAGGACTCTTTGCTGCTTTTACAGATCCAGACTAACACAACTACCCCTCTGATGTGTATGTGTCACATTTTTGCTGTTTTTTTCTCTTAGAGACAGAACGTTCATATATCTTATAAATTATGTCTGATAATTGTATCTCTATTCCCATGGTTGAGGGGCATGTTATTTTGGGAGTTCCTGTTCTTAGATCCCTGATGACCTCGAACGTCTGGTGTAAACATCTATATATGCCAGCATGGTAATTGTTTAGACTGAAATGCTCATGACAATATTTGTACGCATGTAACTCTGACGGGAAGCAGAACATTGACCATGAACAAAATATGACTTTTGGATTATAATAAAGGAGCTGGTACGGAGCCGGCTCTGCAACTGGTGTAAATCTGCATAACTCTACTGAAGTCATTGGAGCTATATTGATTTACACCAGCTGAGAGTCTGGCCCACAGTATAAAAGCACATATTAAAATAGCTGTGCAAAGCCAAGCATTATCCAACCAGATAGTTCACACAGTACAAAGCCTATGGCACAGCCAAGCCAAGGACATGGTATGGCTAGGGTAGGTCCCCTGAGAAAAACATGGCCTTTGCAATTAAGCTGAAAATATACTTTTAAAGGATATAAATATCACACTGGCTGCCTTGCGTCTTGCTCTAGCCAGCTTGACAGTTAAAGAATTTCATGTGAGAAAGCTAAAGTGTGACTCAGAAACTGGATTATTACTGTGTAAAACTTTCCATGTAACTAAGAATCAGATTGCAAGTCACCTCCAGTTTATCACATGGCGTTTTCTCTCCTCCAGGGCCAAAAAAACTCCTACACAAATTTCAGATTGCCCCTGTCAACATTTCACCAAATAACTCTTGAGTCCATTGACCTTGGACTGGGGGGAGTGAATGATGACTGACAGGGACAATTAGGATGTTGCTTCCATTTACAAACAAGGACTGGTGCAGGAGCTGCACCGTGGTATTGTATCTTTAGCAAGCATCCTCCCGACTTATTCATATCGCACACCGAGTTCAAAAAGAAGCCTGAGGTTGCAGCATGAAGATTTTTGACACCATTATGATTCAGAGAATCACGTTACCCCTCCAACCGCTTAAAGAACAAATCAATAAAACATGAAGCACCTACATAATTAATGACTTAACACTATCAAGCTCTGATCACGTTTTTATTAATACATTCACTGGGACTCTGGGCCGATTGCTAGATGGTTCTTTGGCATTTGATTGGCATGTGTAACCTCTGTAGGCCTGGTACCTTTTGAACTTTTGATTTAAATATTAATTACTGGGGTGGGGGAGAGGAACAAACAAGTGTTTCTTTCTGTCAGTAAAGCTGTTACTAGGCTGAATCACTCAAGGATATAAGATAGGCGTAAAATGCACATTCCCTGATGTGAGCACAGGTTCAACCTCTCAAAATGGTGAATGACTCTTCCTACTTGAAAGTGTGTGGAAGGTGGGGAGGATTTGCCTCAAAAAATGTGTGGCTCCTGGACAGATTCTTATCCTGCAATGTATCCTAGGCTGGTAGAAAATGGGATACAAATCATGCATTGCAAACCTAGGAGAGCTGGGTTAGACCCTTGATCTGCACAAACATAAGCTTCCACTATTTGATCCATAAGTATGCTCCTTAGATAATTTATACACAAAAATCTGTGTTAAAAGACCATGATTAAGATTGTAAACTCAACCACTCAAAAGTTCAGAAATACCAGAATTAAGGTTGTCAATGCAACCTTTGTCGGGATCTTTGTGTGTATGTATTATAATACAGTCTTAATTACATGATCACATACTATTTGTTCCCCACAGATCCCCTGTTTCATTCAGTACACAGGATGGACAATGTTTACTTAATGAGCTACTCAATATTTTGTTTTCTCTTCATTGTTCAGTGTGTGGTCTGATGCCTTATTTACTGCATGCTGTTCAAACACTGTTTTGAAGACAGCAATATTAGTTTCCTCATAGGCTTCTCTATAGTGCTCATCAATATAGGACCTAGGGACTTCACAAACATTAATGTTCACAATCCGCCTGTGACAAGGAGTGGTATTATTCCCATTTTACAGATGGGGAACTGAGGCACAGAGAGATTAAGATAAAAGTTTCCACTAATTTTGAATGCCCAAGTTGAGAGATCTAGGACTTGAATTTCCATAGTACTTAAAGTGCTACATAATGTTATATGTTCAAAGCATAGCTCCTATTGACTTCAGTTGTGGCAGTGAGTGCTCAGCACATCTGCAGAGCAGATCCCAGAATATCACGTTGGGAACCCATAAAATAAGGAACATACAAACTAGCGGCCACCTGTGAAAAGCTTGGTGTAAGTGACTTGCCCAGCATCCTCTAGGAACTCTGTGGAAGAGGCAGGAATAAACTCCAGTTCTCTGGGGCAGCATTCAACTTCCTTAACCATGAGAGTGAACCCTGCCTCATTCACTACACACCTTCCAACTTCTGCAACAAATGAGGCAGGGCTCCTAGAGACAATGGCCTCTTTTATTACACAGCCCAGCCAGTCCAAGTCTCCTTGACCAGTTCTAGGTTCTGCCTCATCTAATACTAGTCTCTTCAGACTCCTTGTCACAATCTACTCCTTCCCCCACCCCACCCCAATCATCCATCTTTTTTCTCTTCTTTGCATTCAGATCAGATAGCTTCCTCCTCCATGCTGCCTGGGTACCATTAGCGGGAGGAGAGCAGGGTATCTTGAGAGCACGGGAAAGACAGGATCACTCCTCTCAGTTCAAGAACCCGGCCCCACACCCCTCTGCAGCAGCCTTTATAGGGAAAATCTAGGTCACCCCTTGTTGCTTCCCCCTGTAGCACTGGTCTAGAACTTCCTCAGTTGCTCTGTGGGGATGCTGCATACACTGGGAGCAGTGAGGGATGGAACATGCTCAGCGAGGATGGAGTCATCAGATTTTAGCTGCTAAAATCCAAGAAGTCTCTCCTGAGTCTGTGCAAATTGTGCTTTTCCAAAGACATAATTTGGCCAAATTTGGATGGATTTTCACAGGGATGGTAAAGGGCGCCTCCCTGCGACAAAGGCCACCCTTTGCCTCACAAATTTCAAGTACCTCTGATGCATGGGGGCACTCAACCTGCTCAAAGGAAAGGTCACCAGAATTTTTTTTTTTTGAGAGGGACAAAACAATGTATGTTTCCCTAGCCTCATTGTTGGAAATGGCTGAACTCTTTTGGATGAAATTAAAAAAAAAAAAAAAAAAAAAAAAGGGTAGACTGACACCTGTGATGTGAAAATTACATCCCAAATGGTTAAAGTTTGGTAAAGCTATAAACTCTTGAAAACAGGAGCTTATAATGGGAACTTTCAGGCAACCTCATTAATAGGTAGTGCTATCAGCCCTGTAGATAATTAGTAGTAGGGCCTATCATGAGCCGCCCAGTAGAGAGTAATACCACTGATCCCTACACACAAAGTTCAGTACATTCTGCAGTCACTCTGTGACATGTAGCCTCTGGTGGTGGGAATGAGGTAGCAAGCATGGAGCGTGAGAAGAGAAGAGACCAAGAATACACAGGATTAGCAGCATCTTCCCTAACTTCTCCCCAGTTCTGACCTAGCATAGTGCCAACCTTAAGTCTAGAAACAATGGACAGGATCAGAAGAACCAGATCTTCAAAGTGAGGCACATGCGCCTGTTTATATGCATTTGCACATAACTAATATTTGCTGCAGGAAGTACGGCAGCTGCTTTTTGTTTCCTGGTCTTGATGCCCCAATGTAATTAATAATGTCAGCACCTATTTTTGGTCTTTTGTTGTTATTTTTTCAGTCTCTCATTCTGCCATGGAGTAGAAAAGATGAATCTCCTGATTCTGAATTAGCAACTGATTGGATGATATCATGGGCCAGATTTTTAGCTGATATAAATTGGCATAGCTCCACTGGCTTCAGTAGCACTTTGCCAATTTTCACCAGCTGAAGGTTCAGGCCCTGTATTCTGTGCTGCTCATGGTATGCAGAGGAGAGCTGGTTGGAAAAATTTTATGATGATATTTTTCTTATTTCCCAACTTACTCTTTTGCAGAGTGTAACAACGAGGCAATGCAGTATGTTTCAATGGGACATGGAGTACTGCATCATTTTATATCACAACAATTCATTCTGCAACATAAATGTCAGGTTGGCCACAGGGCTCTGGGTTTTAAGAACACTACAGATTGCTTAGGATTTGTAAAATTGCAACTGAGAACATTTTATTTTATTTTCCATCTTCTTGGCTTGCCCTGCTCCATGTGTCAAGGCAGATGTAAAAATCACTCTTTTCCAAGCAGACATAGCACTTAGTCTGCATGAGATTATCCAGTCTTCCAAATGTTCTCCAACTCCACCATGGATTGTTGAGAGAAGCAGGCATCAGAGAGCTGACTGCTCTGATAGAGGACCATCTCTGGAATGAACTGAAGCATTCAGTCCTGAGAATTGCACCTCGCCTGGAAAAGAGAGAAGGAGTTGCAGGACTAGCCTATCTAGGGGAAGAATCTGAACAGTGATTTTGAGTTAGTTGGTTTAATTAGCAAATTCAAGTAAAGAAGGGGATATTTTTCCTTTGTCAGAGGTACGTCCACCTTTTTGTGTCCTGCTGCAGCTGATGCCCAAATTGTTCCTTAACTCATTTGGAAATGGCATCAGTGCTGGTGTAGACTGGACAAAATCATTTCTAGTAATTAAGAAAGTGTAATGGAGAACTGCTTCCACCATTCAAAAATTAAAAATGGGCCCCCTGTGCATTAACCACTTGGATGCAGTTCAGTGTAATTCCATGCAATTGTCTGTATATCCATGAGTTTTATAAAAGAAAACACAAAGACCATAACTTTCAAACTGGGATGCCTAAAGTTAGACTTTTAAATTCATATTTACGCCTAAATGAAAGAGTGGCCTAATTTTCACAAGTGCAGAGAACCCCAAAATCCCATTGAAGTCAATGGGACCTGCAGTTGCACCATTTTGAAAAGGAGTCATTTTTATCTAGTTGCCTATCTTGACACATCCAGGTAAAATGCATTGTGACGTATGTAGTCCATAGGTCTGGACCTAGAACAGAAACTTCCTTCATACTCTGGATGCACTACTCTAGAAGTGCATCTCATCCAAACAAACAGGAGAGTGATATCCGAGTGTCCCCCAGCCTTAACCTGGGACAATGTCAGAGTCCCATAGGGATGTTAGAATTGATCATCAGAATTAACTGTGCACTCATTTAATCTCAGCCTGGTTTAGCTATCGGAGTTTTTGGTCCATTCATTTCATTGGGGGCTGCAAAGTAAAATACTGTCACAATGTGTACAGAGCGTGATGCTGTGTGTATTTGCTTAAGATGATCTCTAATATTGTGTACTGAGTCCATGCCGTTGATTTTCTGCATGGAATTAATTAACAGAGAATGTATTTCTTTCCTGTGGATTTGTCACTAGAGACCATTGTTGTGGAATAGAAGTTATTTTAATAGGGGAGAGGACATAGGTGAGGTGAATTGTTTGTTACTGCTGCTAAAGCAATCATTGTGCTACACTGATTTAAACACATTATGTTACTGAGAATAAAATAGATCACCTTTTTGAGTGATCACTAATACAAAGAAGCATTTGGGGTCAGAATATTCAAATGGGGTTACGGGAGCTAGCTGCCACTCCCTTTTGATTTCAATGCCATTGAGGTCCTGATGCCCTCAGGCTGTTTTGAAATGCTCGGTTGGCCTAGATGGCCACAGAGTTTAAAACCCTTCCCTGGCCATAACTGTAGCACAGTGTTAAAAGGAGGGTGTAATTTTCTAAAGAGATAGTTTGCTCATTAAAAAAACCCAATAAGATTCTGAAGCAACAGGAATACTCTGTATCAAAAAATCCCAAAGCACCCATTTGGATTTCCTCAACAACCTGGCTAGCTTTTATCAGACTAACAGCCAAGCCCACAGAGCGGTGAAAGAGTCTAACCAGCACAGGTTGTTGACACCACACTTGTCAAAGCCGCTCAGCTACACAGCTGTGTCTCCAGATTAGCTTCAACAAGGTGAAGATTAGAACATTACTCACAACAGAGTACCACATTGAACATGTTCCCAGCCACTCCAAGGCAATAGGAATGTGGAAGGCACATTGGTATCAATGAGAGTTAGGAGCCTAAATACAATTGGGGACCTGATCCTTGGTGTCTTAAATCACTTATTCCACTAAGGGTCTGAACCAATGGCTACTGAAGTCAGTGGGAAGAGATCCATAGGCTTTGACCTGGGTCTTCTAAGCAGAGATATTTAACCCTATAATTAGTAACCTAAAATATAACGTTGTCCAAACTGTATCTAGCAATTATAATTGTTGTCAAGGGATGAAGGTGACTGGTAAGTAAAGTCATGGAATCTGTGACTTCCAGAGACCTCTGTGACATTTTCTGCTTCAGCCCGGGGTTAGTTCTCTGCTGTTACCAGATCTGCCTGTTACTTTGGGATATGATCATTTATTAGGGTTACTCTTCTGAGGGGGTGGGGTTCTGTAATTCTATCAATGTACTGCTTGTGTCACTTGTGTTTTCATATTGAGCTCTACTTCTCCCTCTCCAAGTTCCCTTCCAATGGAGCCATCCTGCAGGACCTAAGTTCCCCAGGGCTGGGTTCTTCCAGCCCCAGAATCAGATGAACACACACACATTAACAGAGCACATCTGAGAGGACTGGGTTAATCAGCCTGCCCAAGCTGACCCCTTATATGTCCCTGGACTCAGCAGGCTGGGTCGAGCAGCACCTCCAAGCTGTCACCCTCAACTGTCATGGGCACCGCACCGGAATAGAGTACACATGAGCAGGCTGGGTCGAGCAGCACTTCCAATCTGCCACCCTCATATGTCCCAGGTTCAGTACGTCCCTGTCCCCACTTTCATGTTACAATTGTTCTGCTAGTAACCACTTGATGAGAGAAACCCCACAGGATTTTTGGGCACTGCAGGAATCTTTAGCTTATGTATGAGCAGCATTACTGCAGAGCGAATGAGAAAGCCAAAAAACACCCAGGAGGGGGAGAGAGAAGCAATCAGCTTAACCATGAAAGTTATTTATTGCCAGGTAATAACCATACAAGGGGAGCCAAACAACCAACAGAGTTATAATATTAAATCTAACTTAAATTTGATTATAAAAGTCAGGTTTAGAAAACTATAACTGATCACATATGTCAGGGTCAGAAGGCTACACCTAGAGAGAGAGAAAGCTGGGTTGTCACCACTCTGTGAAGCTTGAATTGATCAGGAGTCCCAGGTGGTGGTGGTAGCTGAGGCTCCGGAGTGCTGGAGACAGGCAGAGCCCCCTGCGTAATCAGTCAGGAGAAGATGAAGTCCCAATGGAACTGATGCAGATTTTGGATCCAGGCATCAGAACACTTGAGCACAGGTAGGGGGTTTGTAGGGAAACAACAATGGTTCAAGGGAGAACACTAGATTTGTTTAAGAGTGAACTGATGGCTCAAGGGAGTATACCAAAGTTGTTTTGTTCAGGCTAGATAATAGGAACTGATCGTTCCTGGCTATTGGCCGTGTTCCTTGGAGGGAGCTCACAATGCAATTAGGGAGCTTCATTATTTTGGATACCAATAATGGATTTATTACTAGAATTGGTCTGATAACTACTGAGCTGGGTGTGTGCAGATGTGGGTTCATTAACATCTGGAGCAGAGATCTTCCATCATGCAGTGCTTCCCTGGTGACAAAGAGCCGCTACACTACATGCCTTACAATGGCATGGCTTTAGCGGCACCGTTGTAAGGTGCGTAGTGTCCACATAGCTCCATCTCTGACTCATTTTTGTTTTTATTGACTCTCAGGTTAAAAATAAACAAAACAATGATCCCTCATTGTTTCAATGGACATTTCAACTTATTACCTCTGGATTTGTATATTCCTGTCCCTGTGTCTTGGTTTATGAGTTGAGAGCAAATGGTGTCAAATTTTATGCAGTATGTTTTTCGCACAAACCACCCTTTTTGCCCAGACTGGGTTCCCTCAGCTAGCCTGGAGTCTACCCATTCCTGTTTCGTTAGTGGTAGTGGGTAGAAGGAAACTGCATGTTCACTTTTTAAAAATTCATAGCTCGGAGAAATTTGAAATCCTTTCTCAGCCATCAGGACATCCCAAATGGAGGGTATGTTCTATAGTTATATTTCACCAACCGAGTAACAAATCTGAACTCCTAAAGTACAATAACAGTTTGGTGCAAATGATAAATGCCCAGTTGCACCGAAGATCACAAAATATTCATGTAGCTCCCAATCCCAAATTACCGCGGGTTAATTTGTACCTCATATCTCACACCTGAGACAACGCTTGTAGCCAGTCGTATAGTAACTAATTAAGGATTTATTAACTAGGAAAATGAAATGAAAAAGTTATTTACAGGTTAAAGCAAACATATATACACAAATGAGTTACAGTCTATGGTTCCAAAACAGTGACAGATTTGTAGCAATCTGTCAGCCCTGAATGTATTTTAGGACTAACCCAGGTTGACCCTGGGGATCAATGCTCGTGTTTCCTAGCTCCAGCCTTGTGAGAGTCCAAACAGCAAAAAGAAAGGGAGTGAGAAATGAAAATGTTCTTGTCTTCTAGTTTTATTTCTGTCTTCCAGAATCCAAGCTGATGGTATAAGCCCTATTGCATATAGCCTCTTCATGAGTGTTATGGGGCAATTGACAAAGCCTTTGTGTTCAGATGTCCCACAATGGCCCATTTGGATTCAGTAGTCCTTCCTGAAGGGCAAGAGGTAACACATTTTGTAAGAATTCAGCATTTTGCACTAGGTGAAGCTTTTTCTCTGCTTGGTGAGTTACATGGTTCAGAACAAACATTTTACAGTTATGGTGCAAACATTTAAGTATTACCTTATAGCATGGGATACAGACATTATAATTAGGATAAATATATGGAGCAATTTACAAGCATTTCATGAAGTCTAAACACTAACAACATTGTTATAAGTCCAGTGCCCATCTTAACCATGCTAACGCATAAGGGAACTAGATTGGTTCCCAGCGATGCATTTGTCATTGCTTGAATGAGGCCTAAGGCCTCGGCAAGAGCTGCTCTGTCAGCTTCACACCAACAATCTCTGATTTCATGAGATTTCTATCCAGCTTTGCAGATGGAAGAGGTCCAAAGAGTCCAGATAAACATCTAACCTTCAGTGCCTATCCAAATGCAACTGAAATTCAATTTTCTGCTGTTCACCCATCTCAGATTTGTACATTTCATGTTATTCTGCAGCAAAAATTGGTGATGCCTAGAGAAATCCAAGAGTACTGAGGTCTAGATTCATCAGTCAGGAGTTTGGCCCTTGACCAGAGTTGAATTTCCTCAAAGACTTTGGGAAACAAAGGTTCATTTTGACCCAGGCACAAAATGCGGATCCAGAGATGAATCTGAACTTCACCAAAATATTGGGGGTTTTCAGCTCCAAAATTTTAGTTGAAGCTTCATCTCTAGAGTTGTTTTGCAAGCAGAAGTATTTCAATGGCAACCTCATGCTATATGTAGCAAAACCCCATGCAAAACAATTCATGGACACTATTCAGCAATGTTTGGAGAACTGTATTAATGGCAGATGCAACAAGTCAGCCTGATCATGAGTGATCAGATCTGTAGAACTTTAGGCAAAGTTGGAGAGGGGATCAAGGAGCTCAACAATTAGTCTTGATCAGCTAGTTTTGATTATTTTTGTATCATGTTTTCTTCCAGCTGAATCTCTAATTTGACAATTTTGGTCCCATGAACTTCAGGGATGGAAAGGAGGAGACATTCTGCTTCAAGGCTCCACCACATTTATTAATAGGCAGCTAAGCTCAACTGAGGATGATATTCAGGGAACTAGAGTGGCCCTGAACACCTGAGATGAGACACTACCAATCTGCCTTCTTTGTGTCATTCAGTTATTCAACAGTAGCACAAAGATTTTGTCCGGTAAATTGTGGGGGGAGCAAAAGTCTCATTTTGTGGTTACATCCACACACTTCTCAGTCATATTCCCATGCATTTCCCAGCTGTATTGCATGGCAGAGACACATCTGTATAGTCTGGAATTTAAAATCAAGTGGATAATGACTACTAGCAATGTTTGCAGCAATTCTGTCTGGATTCTTCATCCAGATTCTGTAACTTCCAGGGAGTTTATGCAAATTAATTTTCTTCACAACATGCAATCTGGCCAGAGATCATTAATGATTCTGATCAGAAGCAGTCTGATTCAGTAAACTGAGCACGGGGCTAAAAGCCAGGAATTCTGTGTCTGCAAAAACTGGAGGTGTAATGATAGATCAAGTAGTTTTAAACTCTGCTCAATTTTTTTTCACCTAAGGAATGAGTAGAATAATGTTTACATACCTCATGGAATAGTTGTGAAGATTAAGTACTTGATGTTAGGGCTGGTCAAAAATTTTCAGTTGAAAGTGTTTTTTGATGGAAAATTAGTTGACTTTTTTATGAAAAAATCTTCTTTCTGTAGAAAATTTTGACTTTTCAACAATAAAACAAATGCCAAAAACTGAAATACGTAGCTGAAAGCTTAAATATTTGAGTTAGGACATCCTGTCATACCTCATGAAGTTGTTATTTGATTTCCTCATATCTCTATTCACCTCCATGGACAAGGCTATTCAGCCAGACTACATTTCCCATGATGCACCACAGTAAGAGACTTTGAATCGGAAGCAACTGAAAGGTGCAACTGCCTCCTTCACCATAAGTGGAAACCATGGTGTATCATGGGAGATGATATCTGACCAGGGAGTGCCGCTGACAGAGAATGGGAGCATGAGGCATTGAAACTAGAACACCCATGTGACACAACAGGAACATTTCCAAACAGAAGTATTTTGATACAGCTGAAATATTTTGGCTTTCAGTTTTTTTCCATAGAAAATTTAGACTTTAAAAAAAATAAAACAGTCTGGTTTGTGGTAGACTGTAGTTGATATCTGTACAGTGTCCTGGAAATATAAAGTGCTAAGTACCATCATTCATTTCTATGTACGACTCAGAAGATTTGTAGTTCAAGCCCAGTTTGGATGAATATCCAAAAGTTCAGAATTTTATCCAAGTTACCCAAACCTTACAAATTCCCCAAATTAGACCAGCAATTTCACAAGAACATGCCTTCGCTGGAGATTTCAGGACCTCAGTGTGAACTATTTAGCAGTATCTCAGCATTTCTGGTTCCAGTTGGAACACAGACATTCCAAAAGAATACAAAAATAAGGCAAAACCCCCACCAGTATCAGATATTTACCGATGTCAGAAAAGGTTCCCTTCAGATTCCTTTCATACAGCATGTTGTATAGGCCTTTACTGCTGAACATAGGGTGACCAGACAGCAAGTATGAAAAATCAGGATGGGAGTAGTGGGTAATAGGCTTCTATATAAGAAAAAGCCTCAAATATCAGAACTGTCCCTATAAAACCGGGACATCTGGTCACCCTGAACCTGTGCATCTATAAGACATGACCCTCACAGCATGCTGTGTATGACAGCTTAAAATAATCAAATGACTATTCCATTCAGTTTGTTTAAGCTCTTCATCAACTGAATGTGGTTTTAATGAACAGAGGCTCTCCGTTGAGCTAGTCCAGATTGCAGATGAAGAACATTACAGTGGGATTGAGAAATGTTTACATTTTTGTCAACCCAGTTTGATTTTCGCTCCCCTTCATTTTCCGGCCTTCTATTTATTTGCGTTTCCCATACTGAACGCATTTTAGTGTCTCAGCAGTGCATTTACCATGTACAGCTTATGAAACAGTGGACCTGATTATAGTCTCAATTCTATAGTCTACCTGTGAGACAAAGTCTCAAACAGATCAGGCGGTTTCCTTTCCTCCCCTGGCTAAAATGGAGTTCCAGCAGGAATGAGTTTAGCCCACTACATTTCAGTTTAGTTAGATGTTCCTCTGCCTAGTCCAGCTTTTCAGGAACAAGCCTCAAATAATGCTTCAAAGGGATTGTTTTCTTAGTTCGTACAATTGTTCTATATCAAGGTACAATTCATTACAACACAGCACTGTACTGTTCCTATTAATGCTCTAACTCTATATAGTATTTCAAGATACACAGAATAAGTTTATGAAGCTTCAGTATTAGTTCATTGACCATTAACTGTGTCGTGGATTGGTCCCACATGCTCAATCTGCCTGCCTTAACAGTTTATCTTCACACAGCCTACACGTTACACTGAAGCAGACAGAGTTTTTCCCATGACCTCTTTCGGAATGAAGGGCTTACCGATGCTAAAGCATTGTTACCAAACCAAACTGACAATAGAAGAGAGTTCCAATAGCAATCCACATTGGCCAAGCAAACAGGAAAGCTAGAAGTACAAACACAGCATCTGTGCCAGCAGCTGTTGCACAGGGTTATCCGATCAGCATAGATTAGATCTGGAAACATTTCACATGGTGTACACTCTGTATGTTCCCTCTAGATTAGAGGAAGTACATTTGCATAGGCAGCATCTAATAGATTGCACTGAGGTACTATAGCATGGAGGTAGCTTAAGGTTAGATCCCAGGCCACTGAAATGGATAGAATGGCTTCTATTGACTTCAGTGGGGTTTGGATCAGGCCTTTAGAGAGATGCTCTGAAGATACTCTTCTTGAAGCATCAACTATTCTAACACAGCACTGTTTAAAAGATGTTCACCTAAACAACAACATCTAGGGCATGATCATAAGGAGTATAAGCAAGAAAACAATGGAACTAGCGAGCGGTGCGCTCATTTTTCTAGTTGTTTAAATTTTCCATAAGTCTATCTTGTGCTGCTACTCCAGAAAATTAGCTCCCTTTTTTATTAATTTGTCTTAGTGAAGGATTTGGGGTTTTTTTAATAGACAAAGACATTTAAATTGTGCACCCCTAACAGAGGGTGCAAAGTGGAGTGAGAATCTAAGCTTTGTCTTTATGGCACAGTCCAGTTTCCAGTGTGCAGCCTCATTTCAAGGGCAGGATCTAGGCCATAACACGGAATAGTCACCCTCCAAGCATCTCTCTTTGCTATCTTTAGTATATTTATCCTCACAACACCCATGCGAGGTATTGAAGTGCTGTAAACCCTATTTTATAGATGGTAACCAAGACACAAGGAGACTAAGAGACTAAACCCAGGGTCACACAGGAAGTCTGTAGCAGATCAGGGAACTAAACCCCTAAGTCCTAGGCTAGTGCATTAACCACTAAACTATCCTGCACATCTACCTATGTGATATATGCCATCATGTGCCAGCAATGCCCCTCTGCCATGTACATTGGCCAAACCAGACAGTCTCTATGCAAAAGAAAAAATGGACACAAATCAGACGTTAAGAATTATAACATTCAAAAACCAGTCAGAGAACAGTTCACCCGCCCTGATCACTCGATTCGAAACCTCAAAGTCGCAATACTCCAACAAAAAAATTTCAGAAACAGACTCCAACAAGAAACTGCAGAATTGGAATTAATTTGCAAACTTGACACCATTAAATTAGTCTTGAATAAAGACTGGGAGTGGATAGGTCATTACATAGAGTAAAACCTATTTCTCCATGCTAATTTTCCCCTTACTGTTACTCTCACCTTCTTACCAACTGTTGGAAATGGGCCATCCTGATTTACACTACAAATGTTTTTTTTCTCCTGCTCATTATAGCCCATTTTAACTGATTACTCTCGTTATAGTTAGTATGGCTATGCCCGTTTTTTCATCTCCTTTATGTATATATATCTTCCTACTGTATTTTCCACTTCATGCATCCAGTGAAGTGGGTTCTAGCTCACGAAAGCTTATGCTCAAATAAATTTGTTAGTCTCTAAGGTGCCACAAATACTCCTCGTTCTTTCTCTGTTTGTATTCCTTGTTCCTGTTTGTTTGGCTAAGAATCCCAAAAGTAGGTGCTTCTCTAAACCTTATCAGAGTTAGCCAGTCTTCTTCTGTCCACTGTAGCAAACTGGCTTTAAAATTTGATGACAAATAGGATTTTAGTTGAAAAATTTCCAGCCCTCCTTGTTTCCAGCAGGACTGTACAATATTATTATTATTATTTATAATTATGGGGGGAGGGATAGCTCAGTGGCTTAAGCAGTGGCCTGCTAAACCCAGGTTGTGAGTTCTAATCCTTCAGGGGGCCACTTAAGGATCTGGGGCAAAAATCAATACTTGGTCCTGCTAGTGAAGGCAGGGGGCTGGACTCAACAACCTTTCAAGGTCCCTTCTAGTTCTAGGAAATAGATATATCTCCTATTATTATAATCAACTTCTTTGCATTGTTCACTTGCTTTTCTTCCTGATCTGCAGCATTTAGGTTATTACCATAATTGGAATGTGGCCAACATCAGTGGGGTGAAAGCCTGCCCTTTGTGAAAAATGCCATGGGCTATTTTATGGTCAGTATGTTGGTTTTATAGCTCACCTGGAAGGAAGCCTCTCCTGCAGCACACCACTCCACACTGAGGTAGTGGCTCAAAACTGATTTAGAAGAAATTCACCAATATCACCTACCTCAACACACTAGGATTTTCAGTGGTGGGCCCTCCTTAGGTTACAGCCATTTGTGTGGCCAGCCATTAGTGCAGCTGCATGATGCATCAGTGCAAACTCATAGTGAACGCAGGATAAACTGCTGCAAGCCAGCATTTTCATAGTTATATTTAACTGTGTTTCAAGCAAACTGATGCAAATAGTGGCTTTGACTGTCGACATTAGAGATTTGCTGCAGCTATACCATTGGCCGAAATCAGAGTAAATTCCCGCATAAATAAAAGCTTGAGATGGAATCTAAGCATTCCAGGGCCAAATCACAGGCTGGGTCAGGCAGCGACTCTGTCCTTCTGTACATCTGTACAGTGAATAGTACCTTTTGGATGCTTCTGTACTACCAATGTTAAATAATTAACACTTCAATGCATAGTCCAGGTTCGGCAAAGAAAACTGTTTCAAAACTTTTAGCTGGAAACAAACTTTCAGTAGGAGCTAGAAAACCCTTTAAGGAAAATAACAGCTCCGTGCTATGTTTCGACACGAGCTCAACAGTCAGCAATATAATTTTTATAATCTGCTTGTCTGGTTTAGAAACATCTTTACTTTGGTGTTTAAAGCAAGTAATTAAGTTGCGACATTTGGCATCAGAAGATAGTGCAGGAAGCGGAACATTTCCAGGAGGAGGTTATATTAATGTAAAGAAAATCAAAGCTACAACTTTATATGGGTAACTTACATTATGTTTGTCTGGAAAACCCTGGTGATTTTTCTCTCTCAATCTTTAAAGGGAACATTTAAAGTGATCAAAAAATATTTCCACTGTGTTTGTTTCCTTTTCAGACCAAAATTACCATCTCTGATGTCTTCGTGCTATTCAGAGAATGGTATTAATTAGCCCCCATCATTAGAAATTATATCTCCGCAAGAAAATAAATGGCAGCTTTTGTTTCTTTACATCAAATTTCATGTATGTTAGAGATGTGAACATAGTAAATTATTCTGTTTTAGTGAGGAATCATATAGTTGCCATCTGATATTTTTTACAGTCTATTCACTATTATCTGAAATAGATGAGAAGCAGCAAATAGCTCTAGTTGAAAAGATTTGACTTTTGAGACTATATTGTGTTTTATTTTGACTATACTCTGAGTAATTGTTTTGGTAACCTCTTGCTCAGATACAATTTTCTGTCATTTTCAGTCACTGGGGACAAAAAAAAATCCTAGTCAAAAGATGAGCATGGAGTGGACTGAATGGGGGGGAGAATTAATACTGGGAGCTTTGCAACACCTGACAAGAATACTTTACATTTACACTTTATGTTTCCAAATTACTTTACCTGCTAAGTAAAACTTAAAATCAGTTATTCAATGTAAGTAATACAAACCCCAGGAAGCGTTTGAAATCCAAAAGCCAATAAATATTATTTAACATCTCTCTCCTGTTGTTTAGCCTATGTGAAAAGTGTTGATGGTCACACCTAATTCATGTGGGTATGTTTTAAAGTTGTCCACTCTATAAAATCCATTATCAAACTTGGCAGTCTTCAGAGAAAGGCCAGTAATTGAATGGGTAATGGAAATTGGGCCACACTCCAAGTTAAATGGACAAAAGGATAATGGAGAGTCGAGATGAGTGAGGTAAAATCTTTTATTGGACCAACTTCTGTTTGTGAAAGAGACAAGCTTTTGAGCTAAACAGAGCTCTTCTTCAGGTCTGGGAAAGGTGCTCATGGTGTCACAATTAAATACAAAGTCGAACAGATTCCAAGAGACAAAAAGGGTTAGTAGGTTACAGATTGTTGTAACAAGTCATAAATCCAGTGTCTTTATTAAGAGCATGATTTTTAGTGCCCATAAATTCTTCCTTAAGGTAGCCCATGAAGAGGTTGCAGCACCCAAAGGGAAAGCAGTATCGGGGTCCAGGAGGGATACAGGGGCCTGGCCGGTGAGACACTGGCCAGCAGGGGGCGCTCTGAGGCTGAGAAGCTAATTCCCGAGACTGACCAACAGGAGGCACCGGGGCGGTGAGTGCTCTATTTGCTACAGCAAGTAAATGACACAGAATACACCACCCACTCTGTGCAGGGTCAGATCCTCAGCTGATGTAAATTGATGTAGTTTCATTGAAGTAATCTGCACTTAATTACATTGAGTTCAGTAAAAGCAGCAAAGAATCCTGTGGCACCTTATAGACTAACAGACGTTTTGGAGCATGAGCTTTCGTGGGTGAATACCCACTTCCTCAGATGCATGTAATTGAGTTCAGTGAAACTCTGCTGACTCACACCATCCAGGGATTTGCCCTGCCTTTGTAAAAAAGGATTGCAGTCTCCAGAGAGAGGACTGTGATTCCTGCACCTTTCAAATTCTTGCAAATGTATTTAAAAAAACAACCCAAAAACCTGAAAACGAGAGTTTCAGCTGCTGCTAGAATGGCTAACATTTAACCCTCTGCACAGTGTTTGATGTCATGTTTAGCCTTGTGCTGCTGAATTCAGAATTTTGATAGAATTCTATTTTGGAAAATGTTGCAAAATTTAATAGAAAACTCTTCCTTTTAGCATAGAGTTTTTGCCCAGCTTTCCTCTTGAGGTGACTGGATTACTTACTACTCTATTATCATCCAGGAATTCAGGGCCAGTTAAAACAATGGATTTTCCATACAACAAGATACCTATTGGTTCATCTTATTTCTGAGAATGGCCAATTTCGGATGGTGCAGAAGAAGATGTAAAATTCTAGACATGTCACTAAGAGTATATTGGCTAGAATAAAATTAAAAGGTTGATCACTCTGCTTGCTTCAGCTCATACATTTACTATGGGTGACTTTCTTCCTGACTCCAGCTGATGATCAGTTTATGCGATGAAGCATGAAATCTGATAACCTTTTAAATGTTATCCTAGCTAATACCACTGCACGTGTCCAATCCTTTTTAACATAACTACGACAGTCTCAGATACCAGCACTCTCCCCATCCTTCAAACTGGCGCAGACAATCTCCCCACTCCAAGTCTATAGCCACATGAAAATTTACAGTGATTTGACTCTGAGTGTGGCACAGAAGCCTAAAAGTTGTCTCACTGGAGGAAGTATTGTCTAGAGACTAGGACACGGGACTGCCAGATTCTTTTCCTGACTCTACCACTGACTTCCTGTATAAGCCTTGGGCAAGTCATCACAATCTTTGGGCCTCATTTTCCTCTGTCAAATGGAAATGAAAATACTTTCTCCACCTTAAGAACTCTCAAGGGGATATGAGGCTTAATTTATAAGTAAAATATACTAAGAGGAATTGTGAGCAGCAATGAGGACAGAAAGAATATAATGGAATAGAGCAGGAATTGAATCCTGAGTATAAAGGAACAAACTGAGATTATACTGGGAAAACACATGGCATACCCATCTAGAGGAGAAAATCCAAACATCATAGACCCAGTGGGAAGCAGTGGCACTGAAACAAGAGGTTTTGACAATGTGTGCAATAGGCTCATGGCTGTGAAAAAGGCCAATGGAATTTTGGGCTTTAATATTTGGGGGGAGGAATGGCTCAGTGGTTTGTGCATTAGCCTGCTAAACCCAGGGTTGTGAGTTCAATCCTTGAGGGGGCCATTTGGGGGAACTGGGGTAAAAATCTGGGGATTTGTCCTGCTTAGAGCAGGGGGTGGGACTAGATGACCTTCTGAGGTCCCTTCCAACCTTAATATTCTAAGAATACACAGAGCCAGCTCTTTGGAGTTTAAATCCAAGGGCTGCCCTCTGCTAGGTGTAGGACATCGCACAATCAGAGCCTTTAACTAATTTAGACTCACTTTGCCTAAGAGTGAAATGCCACCATTTCTGCAACAAAACACAATAACCATTTAAAGCAGCCAAGGGCAGGAACTCAAGAAGAACAGAATATCCAGGTAAAGTTCAACAGCCACAGAAGCCTGACCTCATGATGGGTGAAGTACCAGATGCACCATGAGGTCCACTAGAGACTGCTATTGATTTTATGTGGAAGGCATAAAATTTCACTGTCAAGAAGTTGTTAATGTATTTAATCTTCATTTGCCTTTTCTTTTAAGATACCACAGTAATGGTTGGCCATACAAATCTCCAAAGGCTTGTCTACATCACAAAGTTGCAGCGCTGGTGAGGGGGTTACAGCGCTGCAACTTAGGAGATGTACACATCTGCAGGGCATCACCAGCGCTGCAACTCCCTGTTTGCAGCGCTGGCCGTACTCCCGTTTTGTCTCGGGTGTAGAGGATCCAGCGCTGGTGATCCAGCGCTGGTAATCAAGTATAGACACTTACCAGCGCTTTTCTTGACCTCCGTGGAATAAGCAGGTATCCCAGCATACCTGAGGAAGCCTCTCTGGTAATCAAGCAGGTCTCCTTCCATGCGATTTGCTCCGGTGTTCTCCGAATCCCCCCCCAAGCGGGTCTCCTTCCCAGCGGTTTGCAGGGGGGTTCGGGGAACGCGAGAGCAAACCGCGGGGAAGCAGGTCTCCTTCCCTGGTTTGCTCTCGCGTTCCCCGAACCTCCGTGCAAGCAGGTCTCCTTCCCCGCACCCCCGAGCAAGCAGGTCTCCTTCCCCGCCGTTTGCAAGGGGGTTCGGGGAACGCGAGAGCAAACCGCGGGGAAGGAGATCTGCTTGCTCGGGGGTTCGGGGAACGCGAGAGCAAACCGCGGGGAAGGAGACCTGCTTGCTCGGGGGTTCGGGGAACACTGGAGCAAACCGGGGAAGGAGACCTGCTTTCCCGTGGTTTGCTCTCGCATTCCCCGAACCCCCCCTTGAAGCCGCCCAACAGCGCTGCAGTGTGGCCACATCTAACACCACTTGCAGTGCTGGTTGCTGTAAGTGTGGCCACTCTGCAGCGCTGGCCCTATACAGCTGTACTAATACAGCTGTAACAACCAGCGCTGCAAAATTGTAGATGTAGACATACCCCAAGATAGGTAGATATTGTGCTCATGCAAATTAAAATAGTCTAAGACCCTCTAGATGATATATCTGAAAATTGCCATTAGATCTGGAAATGTATAGGTGAATCTCAGCTTTAATTTTGAAAAATAAGGAGCCTCTAGCTCTTGTCTTTGGGAAGATAGCAACTGGAATGGAGATCGATGCAAAGCATGTCAGGAAAATGTGGGTTCGGCCCTCCTGCAGCATGCCTCTTCATTTAATGAATGTGAACAGAACTTGCTTAATTTTGAGGTTGGGGGTTGGCAGCAAATTATTATTTCAGAGGGTGGCCTAAAGACTAAAGCCAGCTCTCCAAATACAAAAAGTGTCCATGTGACAGAGCTGGTGAATAATATGACTCTGTGTGATGGTACATGGCATACTGTATTCAGTTCCAGAAATAGACTGATAAATTGGAGTGAGTTTGGAAGAGAACTGAAATGATCAGGGGCCTGGGGAATTGACATACACACAAAGGTTAAACGAGCAAAATATGCATAGTAAATAAATAAACAGCAATTGAAGGAGGTGAGGGACATTAGCAGGGTCTACAGTTATCTGAAGGCTGTGAACACCAACCATTTCCTGGGGATACATGAAGGTACAACTTGTAGCAAAGGGCTAAAGTTAAGAAAAGGCAAATGAAGATTAAATACATTAACAACTTCTTGATAGTGAAATGTGTTTGTCTGCGAAATAGTCTCCCAAGGAAAGAGGTGGAAATAGTGACCAAGCCTCATCATTTTGGACTTTTAAAACTAGACTAGACAAAAGTGTGACATTGCACTTCATATGTTTTATGGAAATATGCTTGAGTGTGAATATGATGTAACTGGAATATCCTTTATGCAAAAGATGTCTTGTAAGGTATCATAACAAAGGTTATAACCTACTGAATATATTCCTCCTCTTTGTATGCATGTATCATTCTTGTATCGAAAGCTAGAAATATGAAGTAGAACTCTGAGGGCCTATTGTAATTATGCAAAGTGTGGACCATTAATGGTGGTTTAGAATCTTGATAGGACAATTGGTTGTAAATGGTTTATTTACCTGCAAGCCTTCCTGTGTAGGTGTGAGCCAACCCAGGAAGAATGGAGACTAGGGGCCTTACAGTGACATGAGACCATGTCACATGATACTGGAATCCGTCTTAAATCTGGTACTTTTCTATTTAGAAGGAGGGGTGGGGACCCAAAAAGACAAATTATATCTGCCTTGTGCTAAAGCTATAAAAGGGGGTGGAGCAGGACAAAGGGGGCTGCGAGTCATGAGAAAAACACTGCTTACCACCTGAGATGTTTGCTGGAACTAACAAGGACTGTACCAGGGGAAAGGATTGGTCCCAAACTAGGATGGTGTCTAGTCTGTGAAAGAAGCTTTTTGGAACATCTCTGAGGGTGAGATTACTTATATTCAATTTCTTAATGTATTAGGCTTAGACTTGAGTGGTTTTGCTTGGTGACTTACTCTTTTCTGTCTGTTAATACTTGGAACCACTTAAATCCTACTTTTTATACTTAATAAAATCACTTTTGTTTGTTAATAAACCCAGAGTAAGTGATTAATATCTGGGGAAATATCTCTGTGCTTGTAACTTATTTCTGGGCTGTGCATATCTCTCTATCAGTGTTATAAAGGGTGGACAATTTATGAATTTACCCTGTATAAGCTTTATACAGAGTAAAACTGATTTATTTGGGGGTTGGATCCCATTGGGAACTGGGTGTCTGGGTGCTGGAGATAGGTAATCTGCTGAGCTGTTTCAGCAAAGTCTGCAGCTTTGCAGGCATGGACCAGACCCTTGGTCTGTGTTGCAGCAGGCTAGTGTGTCTGGCTCAACAAGACAAGGGTTCTGGAAGTCCTAAGCTGACAGGGAAAACGGGCTCAGAGGTAATTTCAGCAATCAGGTGACAGTCCCAAGGGGTATCTATGACCAAACCCATCACAAAAGCCTTGGAAGGAAAAAGCTTTTCTAGGCTAGAAGAGTCCGTGCATCAAACAACACCATATTTCTCTTTAAAAACTTGTTTGCAAAATTTTGACCAGTTCTAGTAATGAGTATATGAAAATATAGTCCATTTCATTTGAACAGCAGCAGCACACAGAGATGTGACTTTCTCCAGTAACTCAGAAGATGAGTAGCAAAGCTACAGTTTGGGTAGAGGCTCTCCTTTAAGTTGTTCAATTTTCTTCATATATAAGAGCACTTAGAGCTATGGTAATTTTACAGGGGAAGGAGGAATGGGTGCTGTGCTAGGAGCAATTAAGACCTGGATTGAAAGCCAGCAAAGTCAGTGGAGAGACTCCCATTCACTTCAATAGATTTTAGGTCAGGACATAAGTCCAGAAATAAGTTACAAAAATATCTGAGTTTAGTAACAGCTGTACTGAGCTGCATGTGGCTGGGAGAATCTTCTCAAGAAAATGTCATCCTCCAACCCTCCACCACAACTTAATAAGCCAATGAAACGCTAAGGGGAGGATTTACAGGTACCTTGCATTATACAGTGGTTGTATACAGTTTTGCGTTTTGCTTGGAGCATGTAATATAAATAAAATAAAATAAAATGAAAAAAACCCACTGCCATTTCTGTGCCACTTGGTCATTCTTGTCTTGAAACTTCAGGGAAAATAATTATTACATATTTTTTTAAAAAACTCAAGCAACATTGAAATAGGTTGTATATATGTATTGGTTATTTTTCCAGCTATTTTTGTCATTTTGCTTTGAAACAGTGCCAGGAGCATTTTCTCTCCTCTGTTTTGCATGTTCTCTCTCGAAGATTTCAATGAACATTCAACACGAAAATAAATAAAAAAGCTTTTATAGTTTACAGGACGCAATAAAAATATTTTTGCGTTATCTTTGAAATGGTGCCGGGAAGACTTTTTCCTTTCCTTTTCCTTCAGAGTCTATCTCTTTGTCACTCTGATCCATCTTGCAGACAAACTTTAGGATTTGGACTGATGGGCCAAACTAATGCCTCGTGTTAAGCACTGAGACCATAGGGCTAAATCATCTGCCAGTATAAACCATCATAGCTCTAATGACTTTTTATCCTGCTGGAGGGTTTGATTTCAATGGAGATATGCAGCTTTACACCAGTTGTGGATCTGGCCCAATGTGCTTACTTCAATAATGATTGTGGTCCTATATTAAAAAAATTCCTAATGTTTGACACCTGTTCACATTGAGCAGGCATCGAAGGGCTGTGGCGATTTGGAAAAGCACTTTCTTTTGGTCTTCCTT
The DNA here is from genome assembly GCF_025201925.1 of Gopherus flavomarginatus. Classification (NCBI taxonomy): domain Eukaryota; kingdom Metazoa; phylum Chordata; order Testudines; family Testudinidae; genus Gopherus; species Gopherus flavomarginatus. The sequence goes on from NC_066622.1 coordinate 130,277,763, forward strand.
GTGCTTTCCCTTTTTATGAGCCTTTTGGTTTAAATAAAAACACATTCTTTTTCCTTTGCCCCTCCTATCTTCTGTGAAAATAGATTTTACAAGCTCTTAATTGTTTAATGGTATTTATGAAATTGATGCACTTTGCAGAGGGCATGTTCCTTTTCTGCCTTGGCTGTTCATTTGACAATGACAGAAGCTGGTAATTGGCCAGGAGCCAATTCTATAATAAATAAAGGGGAGAAAAGGAAGCCATCCTGTCATTCTGCTTTAGCATTTTGCTTGAAGGTGTATTTAAGGAAATTGCCAATTAATGCCTCACCCTCTTGTTTTCTTTTTTCTCCCTCATATTTTCCCTTTGCTGCGCCAATAATGAAAGCAAGTGACTCCCCCGCCCTGAAACTTAAAGACAAAATGAATTTTTCCCTTTAAAAAAATTTAATTAAACTGTTTCCAGTCCCACATAGAGAGAAACGTATGTATAGACTTTGCGCCTGGCAGAGTAAAGGGGCCTTAAAGAGAGAGACAATTATATTTACACCCACTTTAAGGCTCCTTTACACTATTTTTGCAATGAATGTTATTTTAGTGGAAATGAGAATGAGTCCCATAATATTTACTGATAAATACGTTATTTTCCTCCAACCCGCTTGTGTCTTGTCACTTGTCCTCCTTTTTCACAGGATCAAACAATCTGTCAACTGTACTTTTAAGGCCCTCCCAGATTAACATCCAACTACCTGTCATTTCTCATATGGTTTGGAGCCATCAATTCCAGCTCAGTGAATGATGCCAACTTTTATCACTTCAGTTTCCCACAAACACAATTTGTCTTTCTCCCCAGCATGGGAGGAGCTTCTCGTAAAAGTTCTCCAAAAAGCCATTACATTGTCATTCTGTTCTAGTTAGGTTCTTGTACCACCCACAACGCCCTAGTGTCTGAGTGTCTTGCAGTAGTGCATTAAAGGCTGAAACTAACCTCTGTCATGTGTGATTTGTTCTTTCTCTCATCTTCTTCACAGGGGAAGAATCATGTGTGCAGAGAAGAGTTTGGTTTGGTAGGGGGTATTGTTGGTTTAATATATATGTACACACTTCTCTGTGTTTATATTCGGGGAAAGCAGAGCAAAGACTAGTACCTTGCACTTGGAGTGGAAGGCAGTGAGGTTTGTGATCATCCTTAATTCTTGTGGGAGTTTATTCCACGGTCTTGGACTAACCCTGAGAAAGCACAAACTTTACCCTTCTGTCAGAAAGTTCCACTATGCCCGAAGAGTGTAATTGTTTACCTTGAGTCTTTATCTCAAAGTGTTACTTGATCTTGTAGATATCCTGGGCCCAGGCCACTGAGTACCTTACAGACAAAGATTGTGACCTTGAACTTGACTAAGTCTTTCAAACCTCTCCTTGAAACTCACATGGGTGGTGCTGCTAGGCAACAATTATTCAACAATTGCTAGACTGCTGGTGTGCTAGGACTGCTGCCTACTCTACTTAGCATAATTATCACATAGTTTCCTTATGCTGCAGGGCCGGCTCTAGGCACCAGCGTTCCAAGCATGTGCTTGGGGCAGCACTCTGGTTTTTTTGTTTGTTTCTTTTGCTTTGGCGAGGGCACTCCTGCCCCCCCTCCCCTTTTTTTTTGCTTGGGGAGGCAAAAAACCTGGAGCTGGCCTGTTGTGCTGCTCCCATCTGTTTGTTGTGTTCACCTACTTAGATTATAAATTTTTGTGTTGTGTATTTGTATGTACAGCAGCTAGCATAATGGGGCCCTGAACCCTGATTGAGGCCTCAAGACACTACAACTATACAAATAAATAATAATACATTTGAAAATCAGTTTCCCTCTGCTAATTCTCTGCCAGGACCTGAGCTGAAAACGCTACACTCCTTAATAGAATTATCTAAAGCCATGTAAGGAATCCTGTTACTTTTTGCCTTGTCCCTGGGTCAGAGCCAGCCCATTCCTGTCTAGGATATATTGGTAACCTAGGCAACAATAGTCTCTCAGTGTTCCTCCTCTCCCTTCATACATTTTGTAGAGTCTAAGGCCAGAAGGGACCACTGTGATCGTCTAGTCTGACCTCCTGTATAATACTGCCCATCAGACTTTGCTGAACTAATTCCCATATGAACTACAGCATCTCTTTTAGAAAAACATCTAGTCTTGATTTAAAAGTGTCCAGAGACAGGAAAGCCTCCACAACCATTGGTAAATTCTTCCAGTGAAAGAATCCACCACAACCTTTGGTACATTTTTTTAACTCACTGTTAAAAATTTGCACCTTATTTCTCATCTGAAATTGTTGAGCTTCAACTTGTGGCCAGTGAACTGTGTTGGACTTTTATCTGCTAGACTGAATAGCACTCTCGTCTCCAGTTTCTTCTTGCCCTTCTATAGACTGTTGGGCAGTGCAAACACATAATTTGCCACACAAGACAGGTATTTGTATATAGACATTAGGTGCATGCAAATAAGTATCTACACAATTGTTCTCCTTGGCTTTTTCTAAAATGAAGTAGTTGAATGGATGTAGTGGGAAAGTTTTAGTTCTGGGTGGGTCTTGTTTGTTGGACATTCGTCCTGAATATTGTTGTTTTGGGGGTTACTTCACTAGACTCTGGCTATGTCTACACTATCATTTTGGTTGGAATAACTTATGTTGCTCAGTGGTGTGAAAAAAACACTGTTACACTGAAGAAGTGCCAGTGTGGACAGTGCTATGTCAGCAAGAAAGCATCTCCTAGGCCTGGTCTATACTGGGGGAGGAATACAGGAATAGCGTAGCTGAAGTTGATGTATCTTATTTTGACTTATCTCTCATCCTTGCGGCACAGGATCGATAGCCGCCGCTCCCCCATCGACTTCGCTTCCGCCTCTCACCCTGGTGGAGTTCCAGAGTTGACGGGGAGTGCGTTTGGGGATCGATGTATCGCGTCTAGATGAGACGAGATATATCAGTCCCTGATCGATCGATCGCTACCGGCCGATCTGGCGGGTAGTGTGGATGTACCCCAACTGATATAGCTACTGCCTCTTGTTGGAGGAGGTTTAATTATGTTAATGGGAGATCTCTCTCCCCTCAGCATAGAGTGGCTACGCTGGAGATCTTACAGCAACACAGCTGCATTGGTATAACTGTGCTGCTGTAAGTTCTCTAGTGCAGATATGGCCTCTAACATCTGGAAACCAAGGCATGACTTATCTGGACCCAAATGAAAATGAGTTGATGAGCTCTGGTGGACTTTTGTCCACGACACAAAAAGCTACCACAGAGTTTGCCATGTTCCTCATAACTGGCATTCTCAGCTCAGAAGCAACTTGAAACTAGAGTGGCAGAAATATTTATTAGCAGAGAGGATGAGGGAAACCTGCCCACTGAGAAGCCTTACAATCTGCCAGGCCATATATAGTTTGTGCTTTTAGTGTCTTTCCTTCATGAGCACAGAAAAGACAAATCACTCATTTTGCAGCACTGGTCTACACTGGTGATACAAGTAATGTACTGAAGTATAGATTATAGGGACGTTCTCAGGATACAGTGAGCTTCCAAGGAGATGCACAGGCTTGATAGTGTTTTTATTGAACTTAATTCAGAGTTATTAAGACTTCTAGTAAAATGTTTGAACTGTACATTGAATCACTGGAGAAAGGTAATGTAACTCCTATAAGATTTAATTGAATCAAGAGGCATTCCAAAATTAAACTGCTCAATCTAGATTGTATCTAGAACTTCACTAGAAAATAATTCTATATACATAGCTGAATTATGCTCTCCATTACATTGATATAAATCTGGAGTAACTCCATTAAGGCCAGCAGATTTACACCACTGTAAAAGACAACAAGATTTGGCCCTAAAGGGAGCAGTACATTAGATGTCAGGGTTGTGTGGGGTTTGTTTGTTTTTTTAAATAAAAAACGCTTTTAGAAAAAACAAAAAAGGTTAAAAACTACAAATGTTAATAATAAAATGTCAGTGGCTAAAATTGACATGAATGCTTATCAGGATTCAGAATGCTATTTTGTCCTGTAGAGGGTTAGGTTGTAAATGGCTAATGCTAATTTCATCATAGGTGTTGGAACTAGGGGTGCAAGGGTGCTGCTGTACCCCCTGGCTTGAAGTGGTTTCCATCATATCACAGTTTACAGTTTGGGTCAATGGCTCTCAGTACCTCCTCTAAAAAAATTGTTCCATCCCCGCTGAATTTCATGCTCTTTCTTTGTGAAACATCTCTCAGAAGCTTAGTGTATCACTACAGAATCAGAATAAAGAATCAGAAGAAAAATAGATTCAGGCTATTTACCAAAAGAAGGATTTAAAATTAGCTGATTTCTTGGCATTGTTGCAAACATGATTCAATGCTGCCTTAGTAAATTCTTGTCACTAAGCTTCCTCCCCTCTTTCCGTTTGTTGCATCTAGCAGCTTTCATCTTTCACCACCTCTGTTTTCACTCAGGCTGGTGTAACTGGAGTCTTCTTAATCATTCTCGTAGGTATTTGCCACATGATTTAATGACATTGCCTTTGTTATCAACGTGGTTGCAGGCAGCTTTGATGGCTCATGACTTAAAATTAAATAATTTTAGAAAGGCAAATTAAGGAGACACAAGGGACAATGGGAGGAGGAAAATATCAAAACAGAAAGGTCCAAACAATAAAATAAAGCAGGAGGAGGATAGAGATGGCAGAGAGAGAGAGAGAAATGGAAGGGGAGAAATACGAAGGAAAAAGGAATGAAAGAAGAGGGAGGGGAGAAAGGAAGAGAAAACAGGCAGGTACAAGCAGAATGACTCTCAATTCCATTGTCACCTATTTGAGCTCCTCTCCAGCAGCCCCCTCAAAAGTAGCAGTAGAAAGAGCACCTCAGACACCTATGAATAAGATTCTTCAGTGGAAATTCGCATGGTCACACTGAAGTTAATGGAAATGCACCAATTTATGCCAGCAGAGGAGCTGGCCCTAAATCTTTAATGAAACTGTATGCACACTTATTTGTAAGTGGTATTGAATAGCTCAGTGGTTTGAGCATTGGCTTGCTAAATGTAGAGTTGTGAGCTCAATCCTTGAGGGAGCCATTTAGGGAACTGGGGTAAAAATCTGTCTGGGGATGGGCCCTGCTTTAAGCAGGGGGTTGGATTAGATGACCTCCTGAGGTCCCTTGAAACCCTATGATTCTCTAAAACAATCTGTATTGATTCTGTTTCCCTTGCTTTTGTGTTTCCTTCACTCTTTCCTCCTCTGCTTGTTTTGTGATATTTATCAATGGTTCCCTCTCTTTCTTCCAGTTTCTTTGACAGTGGCTTGTTAATTTCTTCTTTCTTCCTAACCTCTCATGTTTTTCCTCATTGGTTTTCCTTCATATTCTTAGGTCCTGATTCAGAAAAACTTTTAAAGACATGTCATCTCTATTCAAGAAGTCCCTTGATTTTAATGGGACATAAGTGCATGCTTAAGTGCTTTCCTGTATCAATGCACCGGGCCAACATAATAACCAATGTTGTCAATGGATACGCCCCACTGACGTCTATGATGTTGAATCAGGCTCTTAATTTTTCACTCTGCCGGCTATTTTTACTTTTACTCCTTTATTCTCTCCTCCTCACACTCATTCTTGTGCCCCATCCCTCCTCACAACCCTACCGCCTATCTCACTGCACCCAAGCTTCCCTCCTGCATATCTATGCACAGCAAATTCTACCTCATGCAGTGACCCAGTTCAGCACTAGATTGAGAAAATTGATGGAGAAGGAAGGTGAAGGAAAGTGGGGGGAAAATAATGGCAAAAAAGATTGGTGAGGCTGAAATAGGGGAGCCTCAGATCATTTTCCCCACAGGTGATGCTGGATGCAATAGCTGAGCACTATTGTAATACAAATAATAATAATGATCCTTTAAAACTTTAATGTATTGCCTTGGTTGGATGCTGTTCCCACCTATTTAGAGACAACCATACCCATTAAAGTCAACAAGGGTTTTATGTATGGAAGGACAAAGGTTAGAGTTTAATTGTAGCCCCATGTCATGGATCCTGACTGAAAATGTCATTTGTCCCTAGCCATCAAATAAGCCTGACATCCCGGAACTATGAAGAAACGCAGGCTCCTGCTCTATTTTATGTGCATGCGACAGCAGCAAGGATGATCTGATGGATTTACTGTAGCTGGCAAGCACAGCATTACTGTGGAAGATCAAAGTTCCATTCAGGCAACGTGTTCGGCATCAGATGCACTGAATCCAGATTCTTTTCTTCCCTGCTTTACTGAGTTGCCAAATGGTGTTTCATCATCTATAGGAGAATCTACTTCGATTAATTAACGGTTATCTGCTTTGTCATTTTCCATCTGAATGAACTATTAGCAGGGAGACTGATCAAGAGAGAAAATAGATTCCATCACTAGGGTTCAATTGTTACTCAAGTTGAGTTTGTTCCAATTATGAATGGATTGAGATGTATTCAGGGCTACAATGCAAACAGCTGTTCCTTGCTGCTTTGAATGTTTGCTGCCAGCATTATTATTCCCGGGCAGCTAAGCAGGGTGCTGTGATGAATATTAGAATGACCAAGTCTGGCCTGCTCAGATTCATAGACTTTAGGTTCAGAAGGGACCAATATGATCATCTAGTCTGACCTCCTGCACAAAGCAGGCCACAGAACCCTACCCATCCACTTCTATAACAAACCCCTAACCTACGTCCGAGTTATTGAAGTCTTCAAATTGTGGTTTGAAGACCTCAAGCTGCAGAGAATCCACCAGCAAGTGACCCATGCCCCACGCTTCAGAGGAAGGCGAAAAACCTCCAGGGCCTCTGCCAATCTGCCCTGGAGGAAAATTCCTTCCCAACCCCAAATATGGTGATCAGCTAAACCCTGAGCATAGACTCATAGACTCTAGGACTGGAAGGGACCTCGAGAGGTCATCGAGTCCAGTCCCCTGCCCTCATGGCAGGACCAGCATGTGGGCAAGACTCACCAGCCAGCACTCAGAAAAGAATTCTCTGCAGTAACTCAGATCCCATCTCATCCAACATCCCATCACAGACCACTGGGCATACTTATCTGCTGATAATCAAAGATCAATTGCCAAAATTAAGCTATCCCATCATACCATCCCTTCCATAAACTTATCAAGCTTAGTCTTAAAGCCAGATATGTCTTTTGCCCTCACTACTCCCCTTGGAAGGCTGTTCCAGAACTTCACTCCTCTAATGGTTAGAAACCTTCATCTAATTTCAAGTCTAAACTTCTTAGTGTCCAGTTTATACCCATTTGTTCTTGTGTCTACATTGGTACTAAGCTTAAATAATTCCTCTCCCTCCCTAATATTAATCCCTCTGATATATTTATAAAGAGCAAGCATGTCCCCCCTCAGCCTTCTTTTGGCTAGGCTAAACAAGCCAAGCTCTTAGAGTTTCCTTTCATAAGGCAGATTTTCCATTCCTCGGATCATCCTAGTAGCCCGTCTCTGAACCTGTTCCAGTTTGAATTCATCCTTCTTAAACATGGGAGACCAGAACTGCACACAGTATTCCAGATGAGGTCTCACCAGTGCCTTATATAACGGTACTAACACATCCTTATCTTTGCTGGAAATACCTCGCCTGATGCATCCTAAAACTGCATTCGCTTTTTTAACGGCCGTATCACATTGGCGGCTCATAGTCATCCTGTGATCAACCAATACTCCAAGGTCCTTCTCCTCCTCTGTTGCTTCCAACTGATGTGTCCCCAATGTATATCTAAAATTCTTATTATTAATCCCTAAGTGCATGACCTTGCACTTTTCACTATTAAATTTCATCCTATTACTATTAGTCCAGTTTACAAGGTTATCCAGATCTTCCTGTATGATATCCCGGTCCTTCTCTGTGTTAGCAATACCCCCCAGCTTTGTGTCATCCGCAAACTTTACTAGCAAATTCCTGCTTTTTGTGCCAAGGTCAGTAATAAAAAGGTTAAATAAGATTGGTCCCAAAACTGATCCGTGAGGAACTCCACTAGTAACCTCCTTCCAGCCTGACAGTTCACCCTTTAGTACGACCCGTTGGAGTCTCCCCTTTAACCAGTTCCTTATCCACCTTTCAATTTTCATATTGATCCCCATCTTTTCCAATTTAGCTAATAATTCCCCATGTGGAACCGTGTCAAATGCCTTACTGAAATCGAGGTAAATTAGGTCTACTGCATTTCCTTTGTCTAAATAATCTGTCACCTTCTCAAAGAAGGAGATCAGATGGGTTTGGCACGATCTACCTTTAGTAAAACCATGTTGTAATTTGTCCCCATTACCATTGACCTCAATGTCCTTAACTACTTTCTCCTTCAAAATTTTTTCCAAGACCTTACATACTACAGATGTCAAACTAACAGGCCTATAGTTACTCGGATCACTTTTTTTCCCTTTCTTAAAGATAGGAACTATGTTAGCAATGCACATTACTGCTTCATGGTCTTGTTGATGTCTCTCTTTTTAAAATGTGTGTTCAGGAGTGGCTAAGGATACCGCTGGCTAGCCAAATAAATAAATAAATAAATAAATAAAAAGCTACTGAACAGTCTGAACCTGATGCTGTAAAACAAACTATTACTTTCCTTTAATGTTAGGCTGTTCAAAATTGGTGTCACAAAGAGCCAGTCCTTTTTTAGATGCCAACAAATTACCGTCAAGAAGGAACTTTATTTTTGTCAAGGATTTTATAATAAACAACTATTTACAGCAATGCAGACAAACAAACCTTTACGTGCAAAGATCTCTATGATCAACAAAAGCATGTGGAATGGTGCCAGCATATGGACACTGTGTGTTTAGAGTTCATCTCTCTCAAGCACATGCCTTCTGGCTTCCCATTGCTTTGCAAGTCATGGTGACTAATTTTAAAGTGACTATATTATTCCCAACTGCCACATCATTAAAAGTTCAATGTTAAATTATATATTTACCAACATTTCAACTTAAGACAATGAAAACAAACTGCAGAACAACTACTAATTACTTTCTTCAATCATACACTTAATTAGTATTATGCAAATTAGCAAGTATCATTTGCCCTTTTGCACATGGAGGCAGCGTAGTCTAGTGAACTGAACATAGGGCTAGAAACCAGGAAGTTCTAATGCTAGTGAATGATTTCCTGTATGGCCTATGTTTCATCATCCCTTGTGTGCAACATTGAAGATAAACTTCCTCACAAAGGGGTTGTGAGGAATAATTTTGTATTGTTTACACAGGGCTTTGAAGATATAAAGTGTTCTTTAGTAAGTGTTGAATATTATTATTTCTTTTAGTCTATTAAGATTTATTTGATTTTACCAACAAACTAGTGGAGATAAGGACCTTAGACTTTTAGGTCAATGTTTTCAAAAGTGACTAGTGATTTGGGATGACCCAATTATTGAGTGCCCAAACTGAGGCCCTGTAAAGAAGCTTGATTGTCAGAAAATACTGAGCATCCACTCTCTGAAAAACAGGCTGCTATAAGATATCAATTAAGGGAAGAAGGTTCCAGTCCTTCAGGCCCGCATTCAGGAAAGTACTTATGCCTGTAGCTAAGTATAAAGGAAATTTTCATCTAAGTTTTTTTAAAGTTTTCATCAAAAAATTGAATACCACATTGAAAAATGAAAAAAAAATCTATTTAAAATGGAAACATTTCAGTTTTCATTTGCCACAAACAAAAATATTTCGTTTTTCAGCTTTGGGGTTTTTTTGACAACCCTCCCCAAAATGTTCACCAAAAACTGATTTTCTTGTGAACATTTCCATTGAACTGAAACAATGTCTCAATAGGGAAAAAATTGGCTAGCTTTAGGATGAGCTCATTTTCTTCTCACAAATTTTAGAGGTGGAATGTTTTTGTTCTTCTGGCTTTGTGATCCATGAATCAAGATAATTATCAAATCAAATAAAGCAGCAGCTCCCTCTGTTCTTCCACAGGGGCACCATCTTGGATTCTACATCAAGATGGAGATGTTTTGAATAAGGCCAAATTCACCACAGGCATAATAGGATACCATGATTGAATCTGGTGAAGGTAACATTGTTTATATCAGTGATTAATATGGCCCCTAACTTCTGTGACATGCTTAGGAATACAAGATAGGAGTCTGAAAATCAGGAAAACCCATTTATGCTCTCATGTACATTCTCAGATCACAAGAGGATTACTATGAGATCACTCACAAGAGTTAGGAAGCAGGCCATTAAAGTAATTCACTTGATATGGTTATGCTGAAGGTAATTCAGTTTTCAGCAATATAATAAGATCCCACATGGTTATTTCTTTGCTATATCACCAAAAATAATTAGGTTCATTTTTTTCACTTTATGTGAAAATATATGCTGCCTCTTATCATCCTCAGATGAGAGGAATTAACATGGACACATTTTTTTTCTTAACTGTGATTTTCTCCTTTTCTAAATAATTAAGAGATGAGTTATGAAACATTATTATGATGAATTCCAATAGACCTTCCAGTGATAGTTAAGACTTTTATTACTAGCAGAAAAATATATATACTCAAAATAGCCTTCTGTGTACCTCCCAGATGTTATTTCCTGGTTAAAGATGCTTGTCAGGTTCATTAGTAAGAAAAACATACGACATTCTATCCACACTTTCAAATGAAATTTAGGGCAAGATGAAAACAGATCACAGCCCCATCTAATATAGCTAAGTGTCTCTTGCAAGTGTACCTGACAAGCAATAGCTTTAGCCAGGACTCAGATGAGAGGTTATAAATCAGATGAAGTGACCATCAGTTTTGATGGAGGGAGAAAGAAAGACAGCTGGACTCCTAGTAATGATGTATTTGCAGAGAGCACAGTCAGCTTCACATCCAGAACCTATTATCCATTCTGCATTCAGCATATAATTTAATGAAGACTTTTTCATTCTTGTTTCAGCTGCATGACATAGAATGTAGATCAGAGAGACAGAAGCTGCAGATCATTTTACTTTTTGTTTTGCTCTGTTTCCTCCCACATCACCTATTTGCAGTCATTCACTTTGGTGTTCATAGAATCACTGAGCTGTGAGACAGGAAGGGGCCTCGAGATGGGAGACAAGTCCAAACAAAGGGACTGGCCTGAAGAGACCCTATGCAATTTGACATCTCAAAATGTAATGAAAGGTTGGAAGTTACAGAAGAGACCATGATTTCTATGGTAGCCTGTGCGGTGTAACATTGTCTGCAGTTTGTCAAACACTTATATAGGATGTGGTCCACGTGAAAGAAGAAAGAAACTGTGGAGATTTCAACCAGCACAGGGACACAGACACTAGCACAAAATATGGGGGAATGGTTTTACCTACGTTATTCTCTGCCACAGAATAACCCCAGCTAGAGCATTAGAGGATCAGTCCATTACTGGAATGCTTCAAGCTCACAGCACTCCTACAAACTTATAACACCTACCTGCGTTTTCCGTTTATGTGAGGCTTCAGTATTGCTGTAGCACCACTGTTTGTGAGGCTCTAACAAGGGTTTGGACAGCATTTCCATTGTAATCCCCTTGTATTTCAAGTCATTTTACAGCTCAGTTCTAATAAACTGCTTAGATTGAATCTTAGCATGTTTAGCCTGTTAATAGCATGTTAGTTCAGTGACATGCATGCAAGTCTTTATTATTATATAGTCTGTAACTAATTAGCCCCCAACACACTAGGATATTTTGCTGAAGTCCCTCTTTGAGCATGTTAAATCATGTTAACCCAGGCTATCGTCTGTACTATTGACTAGTGCTCATCCCATTATTCATGACAAACAGGCTATCTGAAATAATTGGCATTATCCATTAAATAAATGATTCACTAATAATTGTGTTCATGACCAGACCAGCTGTATAGATAGTTTCAGACCAACACCCGCATCCAGTGGAGTGGTCAACCACCCCCCCCCCCAATTTAGCTCAAGTTCAGAGCCTAAATACCTTTGTGAATCTGAGCCTTTTAGTACAAATGTTGAAAGAAACAGTTACCATTTTGGATACTGCAAACAGTTGGAGTCCTTTTAGTTACTCCCGTGGTGTTTGGAGAAGGGTCTGAATTATTATTCATTATTTCTATTGCGGTAACATCCAAGATCCCGAGTCGTGGACCAAGACCCCATTGTGCTGGGTGCTGCATTCCCAGGTCTGAACTGATGTCTGATGATGGAGAGCCTGTTGACCGAAAGTTCTCCAGGAAGGTAGATTGCAGCAGTAGAAATAAGAATCACATGGAGTGGATAAGGAGTGTTTCAAACTAGGTACTATTAGCCTAGGGGTCTGATTATGGAAGGTGGAAGCAGGCCTGATGGTGGGGGGGAACTGGTGGTCCAGAAGGGGGCACAGGCCCTGGCTTCCCTGGCCCTGTTTAGCCAGTCCGCCCTTGCTGGAGGGCCCCAAAAAATTTTTTCACTGGGGCCCGAACCTGCTCTCGGCGGCCCTGGGTGGAAGATGCACTCCCATCAGCAGTGCTTCCATGGAGCCTCCAGTGGAACATAAAGCTGACTTTGCCAGTAGAAATTCCAAAAGAAGGTAGCGATAGCCAAGATGTCATATGGCACAGTCATATTCAGATTGTGTCTCCTGATACTAATCTGTATACATGAAGTTACCTGAATATGCAGCAAGAAAATAGTCTACTGATTTCATTGTACTGGATATTTTACATGACAATGATTCATTGTGCAGTGGATTCCTCATAAGGAATGCAAAGTAAATCTCCTAAATTCCATTGACTTCAAAAGAGCTGTGTGAATTTATACCAGCTGAGGATTTGGCTCTTTTTTTTTTTTTCCAAATAGCATTAGCTCGTTTGGTATATTTCCCTAGCCCATACTACTGTCAAACATTAACGCACTCTCTGCACATCAGCCTAATTAGAAGTGGCTAATTTAATGAACATGTTGTAATTAATGACCATTAAGCCATGTAAAGATCTTTTTTAAAAAAAAAATAAACTAGACAGAGGTTTTCTTTTTCCCTATAGCAGCTACAGCGATTGTTTTTGATCAATAGGATTTCCAGGTATGTTTACATTACACTGCTGAAGTAATTGTGCCCAGGGCCCTGATTCAGCAAAGCACTTAAGTCCATGCTTAACTGTAGGTAAATGGTTGTTATTTCCTATTCAGCACAGCATTTAAGAATATGCTTATGTTCTCTACTGAACTAGGGTCCACGTCTACATTTCCCAAAGGGGAAAATGGAGACACCACATGGGGCTCCCCCAAGCCCCGTCCTGCATAGGGCTGGCCCGAGCCATTCACCTGAGTCCCTCCTGCATGGAGCTGGCCCAAGCTGCTTGCCAAAGCCCTGTCTGCCCTTCCTCCCCCCACGAGGCTGGGGCTAGGATCGCTGCTCACTTGAGCCCTGCCTCCCATCTCTGCACAAGGTTGGCATCACCACACACACATTCCTTCACACCCCACCTTTTTGACAAAAGCAGGCATTTGTTCTGTTTATCCCGTTCGATCAGTTGGCAAGAGCAAATGGGACAAGTACCCACATTTGCCAAAAAAGTCGGGAAGGCCAGGCCAGGGCTTATAAAAGGGACTGTTGCAGCAAGACCCTAGGTAACCCTGCAGTTCAATCTATCTCCAGGATGAAAGGGAAAATATTAGGGGGTAGGATTTTTGGTTTTCACCCATGTGTTCTGGGTTTGACTTCCATGATATAGGAATAGACCAGGATTTTGTAGGTGAGACTTGATGATCAGAATGGTCCTTTCTGGCCTTAATATCTATGAAGTCTAATATCCCTGAAGTTAATCAAAGGAAACTCTTGCTAGTAAGCAAGTGCTCTTTGACCAACAGAGGTTCCTCTTGCTAGGGAAAGCTTTAACCTTAAGATGTTGGCTTTATGTCTGTTTGTTTTTCACTTGCCAGGCAAATTAAGAAATAAACCCTACCAAAACCCTGATCTGACACCATCTCATTTGGGGAAACATAAGATCATGATAGAAACTTTGTGATTCAAAACCAAATTTACAAATGAAGTCTCCAGTCCTGCATTAAGATCTGTTACTGTGAATCCCCGAGCTGGTGTAGACTCATTGCAGCATGCATGAGTCTGAACTAGTATGATACAATGCAGGGTAGATGTCTAAGCCCTTGGTCCTTCAAACTTTTTCTGATGTGAGTAACCCTTACTTGAAAGCAATGGTACTACTCATGCAGCTAAGGACTTGCAGGATGGGGTCTATGATATAGCAAGAAGGCACATATGGATCCAGAGTAGGCAGAGTTAATAATATGTGAGAAATAGAAAAATATGTGCACAGGCTTATTTTGAAGCTTGTTTGTGTGAAACCAGGGTAGCTTGGTGCCAATTACTACTGAGTCAAGACATTAGCAAGTGAGAGGTTATGTTTTGTACCACCTGAAATGAGGCCACAAGTAGGGGGAAAGCAGTAGAGTTATTTGCCTACCCACCTGTCTTCTAACAGCAGAGCATAATAACAGTGGGTTACTCACCTGATCAGTCACCACGCAGCTTTCTCTGACTGGAAGTAATGCCAAAATTATGGTGGTTTCAAGAGTGCATCCATGTTTGAGTGTACTCCCTCTTTGCTGTAATTCCACAGCAATCATTCTTCCTTCTGCCAAAACATACCTTACTGGAAAATCAAATCAAACCACTCTTATATACACATTAATCAAATGAGTGAAACATTATATTGTGACTGGGCTTCTAGTCACAAGCTAGTCAGAAAAATCATGGCTCTTAGTGCTAATATGAATTAAATCAGGGGTTTTGGGGGGCAGAGATTGTCCTTCTGCTTTGTGTTTGTACAGTACCAGCACGGGGTGGGGGGGCTCAGTACTGATTGGCCCAACTGATTTAGTTGGGGATTGGTCCTGTTTTGAGCAGGGGGTTGGACTAGATGACCTCCTGAGGTCCCTTCCAGCCCTGATATTCTATGATTCTATGATATGCAAATAATAAAATCATCATAGTATGGGGAAATTGGATGTTCTGATGAATACTTTCCCTTGGGAATGGTTGAACTGGTTCCGATAAAATAGCTGTTTTAGGGTTTTGTAATACTGCCTTCTTTGTAGTATCTTGGCACATTCCACAGAAAATCAATAGCGATAGCGAAGTCCATAGTGGACTTCATAGAGTCCAAAATATGACTCAGCCTGAGTCTTTTACCTAGCACTCTGAGCATAAGCCAGACTAAAACGGCTCTTACAGTTCCAGCAACGTTCAGGTAATTGTATTGTGACCTAAAGGTTCAAAAGTGATCAGTTATTTTGGGTGCCTATTTTCAGAGCTCTTAACAGAATAAGCACCTCTAAAATCACTAATAGCTTTTGAAAGTGGCCGAGTTTATTACTATTATTCAGTGTCGTGTGCCTCTGTCTGAGGCAGAAAATGAAAGTGAAATTTTTTAGAATTTCAACAACAAAAAAATCCCCAAAATGCTTAATCACTTTTTGACAATCTCTGCTTATACCCTTAGTCTTTTCTGGTCAGATTTCCAGCCAAACTTTGTAGATCAAAGAGGTTGGGATAGAATGTGAATAAATAACCATCCACAGGGGGGCCAACAGCACCATTGACCTTCGGAGGTTCCTCAGTCAGTGCTCTTCACTGTCTAACTTCTAGCCTCACACCTTAACATGATATCCCACATTGGCTATCACTCATCATTCATCAATTGCTGCATCTGTAGCACCATGCAGCATCTTCTGAATGAAGTGTCTCCTCCACATTTAATTGTAGGAAGGGTGTCTGTCATTCTGAATTCTCCAAAGAGCTGGAGGGATCTCGTTGTCCCAGCAACTTTGCAGAAAAAGCTCAATTAAAAAGAGACAGAGGGGTAAAGGTGGTGTGTTATGGTCAGATCCAAATGCCATTGAAGTCATTGAAAAGACTCCAGTTCACTTCAGCAGGCTTTGGATAAGATTTCTACTGCTCTGTCCACACTTTCCTTTCTTTTCATCATTACCCATTGTCCCTGTGTCATGGTATAAATCCCCCACTCTGAACCTTAGCGTCCAAAAGATAGGGTACCAGCATGAATCCCCCTAAGCTTAATTACCAGCTTAGATCTTGTAGTGCTGCCACCAACCAGGACTTGCAGTGCCTGGTACACTCTGGTCCCCCCAAAACCTTCCCAGAGGACCCCAAGACCCAGACCCCCTGGATCTTACACAAGGAAAGTAAACCCTTTCCCCCACCATTGCCTCTCCCAGGCTTTCCCTCCTTGGGTTACCCTGGAAGATCACTGTGATTCAAACTCCTTGAATCTTAAAACAGAGAGGAATGCACCTTCCCCCCTCCTCTTTTCCCCTCCCCAAGAGGTAATACAGATTCAAGCTCTGTGAATCTAAAACAAAGGGATTCCACCTTTCCCCCCTCCCTGCTCTCTCCCTGTCTCCCACCAATTCCCTGGTGAGTACAGACTCAATTCCCTTGAGCCTCAACAAAGGGAAAAAATCAATCAGGTCTTAAAAAGAAAAACTTTTAATAAAAAGAAAGAAAAAAAGTAAAAGTCTCTGTAATTTAGATGTTAAATGTTACAGGGTCTTTCAGCTTATAGATACTAGAGAGAAGCCTCCCCCCAGCAAAATACAATTTAAAATACTTCCAGCAAAATACACATTTGCAAATACAGAAAACAATCAAAAGACTAAACTCGCCTTTTTCCCGGTACTTACTAAAATTAGAACAGAAGGGATTTTTTCAGAAAGATTGGAGGAATCCGCTTACATGTCTGGTCCCTCTCAGAACCCAGAAAGAACACAGACAAAGAAAGAACACACAAACAAAGACTTCCCTCCACCAAGATTTGAAAGTATCTTGTCTCCTGATTGGTCCTCTGGTCAGGTGTTCCAGGTTCACTGTTTGTTAACCCTTTACAGGTGAAAGAGACAGTAACTCTTAACTATCTGTTTGAGACACCCTGATATTCATGAGCCAAACCAGTCACACTGAGAATTAGATGATTATTTTCCCCCTGGTGATGGTTCCTTGATTTTTCAGCTGTTTTAACCGGATCCAGCATTCAGAGCTCTTTGAATTGCCTGGTGGCTCCAGAGAGTGATATTTCTGCCCTCTCTTTCTGAGGATAGCTCTGGCTGTTTTCTCATTATGCTCACAGCCAGAAACCTATGAAACAGGTGACTGGCACTGCACTTTCATGTCTGATGGGCTCTCTGATAAACAGTGAGCTACAGCTGTAGTGTTAAGCACATTCATTTGTGCAAGAAAAACGGATGTGAAATGTCATGCCTCCAAACTCATCTCAGTTTATTGATAAATACATCACATATAACTAGAACATGCACTTTTAACTGTATTCCCTCTAAACTATTTGTTCAGAATGCTCTTTGACTTGTGGGAATCCCATATATATGTTGTGACAGTTTCTAACACCCTACAAAAGCTGACATAGTCCAGGCTGCTCCTATTTAAGTCAACATGTGTTTTGCCATTGTCTTCCATAGAAAGTGGATTGGACTTTAAATTTGTAAGGATGTCCTGTTGATTCAATCAAGAGCAAACTTCTCTACGGGTAGATATATTCATCAGACTATATTCCAGGATATACAGTAGAACCCCTGAGTTGCAAACGCCTCGGGAATGGAGATTGTTTGTGACTGAAATGTTCGTAACACTGAAAAAAATGTTATGGTGGTTCTTTCAAAACTTTACAACTGAGCATTGACTTAATACAGCTTTGAAACTTTATTATGCAGAAGAAAAATGCTGCTTTCCCTTTTTCGTAGTAGTTACACTCAACACAGTATTGTATTGCATTTGCCTTCTTCTTCTTTCTTCTTTTTTTGTCTCTGCTGCTGCCTGGTTGCGTACTTCCTGTTCCAAATGAGGTCAGTTTATAACTCTGGTGTTCGTATCTATGAGGTTCTACTGTAAGAGATACTTTGATGCTTTTCAAACCTATGCAAATTAAAACAGCATTGCAAACACACATCAGCAGTAGATGGGATACTTCACAGAGTTTATATTTGTAATTAAATGTGCACTGTTGTTGATGTTCTGGCAGCCATTCAGATATGTTGTTTCTTTACGGAAATGAAAAGAAAGCAGATTATCTCTGGGAGAGCAAAAACACTGGAACCCTTGATAAATCTCTCACAATGCCATTCTTTTGTTTTGTGTCCACAAGGGAAATTCGACACTGGAGAATAGCAGCCATGTGCCGTAACAAAATCAAACGCTTTCAGCATATGTGCCCCTAATCATAACAGATTACTTTTACCCTAGTACAGCCTAAAACAAACAGACGCATATAATATAAACAATACAAAGGTGTGAATAAGCACATCCCATCAACCTAATGCCAAATACCTGCCACCAACATCTGATAGACAGGCTTATGCTGTCAAAATGCAATACACAGAAATTTTGGGTTTTCATAGCTGCTCCAGTGCATTCAGCCTGTGGGAGCTGCTTCTCTACATTTTTACTCATCCAAGCCTAAAATTAAGAGCCAGGGTAGTTTTATTTATTATTCATTATCTTGATGTATAATATTCATTTTACTCTCTTTCCCACTCTAATTTTTCACGTTTACAGTTCAGTTCTTTATCACGAGAGCTTTTGCTATATGGAGTCATGTCATGATTTCTTTGCCTTTAACTTTTTCATTAGTATTTTATCATTTTTCTCTCATTCTCATAATGCAAATTTCCTCATTGCATCTGTGACTGAAGTTCTAGTGGGGAGCCAGCTATGGTCACTCAAATAGGGGGAACTGCAAAGAATGGGGCAGACAGTACCTATAAAACTGGTGGATATTCCAATACTTAAATTTACAAAGCCAGCATAAAACATCTTCTTTATTACCTCACTGGTTCCTCAGAAGTACAAACAACGCAGTTCCTTTAAAGTGATCCAGCCTTAGGCCTCCATCCAGCTCCTTAAGTCAAATATGATGATTTCTGAAAATTTTATTTAATCATATAGAAGAAAAGGTTCTACCAATCCCAAAGGATCAGACACATTACCTCCCAGGCTAATGAATAGTCCAGATCTTACCCAAATACATGCTACAGCCAATTCTTATTAACTAAACGCTGGCGGAGTGTCACCTTGCTTATTAGGCTCAGAGACACTGCCAATCAATTGATTTTCCATGGGCAGGGGAAAGTGACGGGGTAGGCAATTTCACACCCCTGGATAGGTTTTGCAGCAAGACAAGATAGCACATTAGCCAATGGTTAACAGGTTACATAATGTCTCCACCCATGGTCTTAAGTTAGCAAGTTAACATTTAATTAATACTTTGATTAACTATGACTAGTATAAAATATATATGTTGAATTCTGATTTGGGGTCCATAGGAATGGAGCAACTCCTTTGATTGTCCAACAGGTACATTCCTAGGGGTTAAAGCAAAGAAACAGTGAAAGTATATGGCAAAAAAGACTGTCTTCTTTGTGTCTAAAGGCAGGCATTGGTCCCTTGGAAGGGGAGGTGGAAGGATCTTATACTGACATATGCCAACTTTTCATAACTCAAGATTGGATCTGTGGGAAGGACGTCTCCCTACAGAAGAGACTAACACAATAGGAACAGAGATCCTTTGTTCAATTTGAAACATTGGATGAAACATAATTATTCAGTTATTGCTTCAACATCTGGCATTTCTACTGACCAAGCATACCTTTAGCAAAGGCAATGTTATCTTGTTTATTCTGCGTTTTTCTTAACTAATCACTATTTGCTAGGCCTCTGGTCTCTTGACCAAACTCTGGACTTTGGGTCTGGAAAAGAGCTGGTTGTTATATAAAATGCACATGAATTTTAACCCTTCACAGGGAAAACAAAGTACTGTGGTTCATGAGGGAAACACTGCTTCAGAGGTTCAATATGCAGATGTGTGACAGAATAGAATATGGCCATGAGAATTCCCTTTCAGCCCTGGCAGGTTGGGTCTGTAGGTAATAGGTGTGGAGTTTGATCTTTCTTTTATTATAATATCTGTCATCGTAATCTATGTGCCTGTACAGTGGATACTGTAAATAAAGCAGCTTAAGGCATTTCCTTAGCTAACATTCTGAACGGCAGCTGTAAAATGAATGGTGAAAGTAGCACATGCCCCTGCTCTTGTTAGTTTGCCAGCTGCCTCAATATGTTCTACCAAACTCTCCTTGATAAAGAGATTTGGGATAGTTGTGCACAATTATCAGTTGATAATTGCATCGTTGCTAAAATGATGTGATGATCCCAACCTACCCATTTAGGGCCTGTCTTCCTCTCCCTTCCACTAACGTTGACCCTTTTTGTCCCCAGTAACTCACTCTTCATTTCCATCAAGGTGAGATGAGAAGGGCCTAGAAGAGGACTCTTGGAAGGTGAGAACATTCTGATGGTGATGATGAATTTTTGAATCTATGGCATTTTCCATTGGAGAGTCAAAAAGAACTGTACAAACATTCTTCATTGACTTTAAGCCTCCTGCCACACCAGCGTGCTGGTTAAGTGTTACTCTCTTTTACAGAGGGAAGACTGTAAAATGAAGGGCGTCGTTCTGCAACCATTAGCAGTAGGAGAGCTTGCACGATCTGGGTAATAGAGTCAGGCCTAGGAGATTTGGGTTCAATTTTTGGCTCTGCCACAGACTTTCTGTGTGACTGAGGCCAAGTCATTTAATATCTGTGTGTTTTTATTTTCTGATCTGTAAAATAGGATTAATAACTCTGTTTCTTTCCCTTCTCCTGTGGTCTGCCTCGCCTGTTTAGATTATAAAGTCTTCAGGGCAGGGAAATTTTCATACCATGTGTTTGTCCAGTGCCTAGCACAATGAAACCCAATTCTCAAACAAAGCTTGTAGGAAATATTATAATACCAATAATAAATAATAGTACCAAATTAGCTTCTTATTTCAAATCTTTGACTCATCAAAAAATTAAATTTTTTTCAGTTGTTCTGGCACGTTATTATTGATGGATTTAAAAAAATATCCTACAAATTGATCAAAACCAAAAATCAATAGTGGTCCATTGCCTTTGTAAGCAATTAAGTCAGGCACAAGAACCTACCCGCCTTCTGAGACTTTTGTGTTTTGTTGGCGGCTCTGTATATACAGACTTTGATTAGATAAGGTCCTTAATATTGCATTACCGCAGAATTATCTTTATTACAGTAGCCGTTTGCGGCAATGGTGTTGACAATACAAGCCTCCCATGTGAACATATTCTGGTCTTTCTAATCTCTTTAGCATCATCAGCAGGACATTTTATTTGCAATTGATTTTTAAATGTAGGAGTAATTGAAGTTTAAGCGGAGCTACCGCCTTGCAACAGGGACACGTTGATACTGTTTAAATCCTAATTAAACGCTGATTAAAAGTGATTGCATTGCTAAAGTGAGCAGAGGCCACAATTTGCCTCATTCCTAAAGGCTTGTCACAGGGAATTGATTGTATTTCCAGTAAAATGGGTCAACATAAATTGGAAGCAATAAAGAGTTGCACTATAAATTTCCCAGCAATTTTTGGAAGTTTGGAAGTTACTCATGGATATCTTCTAAATCAGACTCTAGTGGTGTCCTTAAAGTGGTGAGGATATTAGTCGTCTGAGCTTGCGATGAATAGTTTTCCCTCTTCATCTGACTCTTCATTCTTTGCCCAGACAAGACTCCCAGGCACTTCAAATGGGAGTCTTGCCTGAGTGTAGACTGCAGAAGTGGACACGTTATTTCTTGTAAATATTCAGTATTGCAGTGCTCTAGGTTTTGGTTTTGGTTTTTAAATTTAATAATGAAGTGACATCCTGCTGATGATTCTTGTGAAATAAGGCGGAAAAACAAAACCTTTGAGGTTTTTCATATAAACAATCATCATTTCATAACCTTTAAAACCCCCATAAAAATAGAACAGCAAAATGTGTTTATATTAATGACACTTAGAGATGAGCCTGAAGCAAAATCCTGGGTCTGGACAGCTTAGAGTTCCAGATCCGGACCTGTGCTTTCTGCTTTGCTCCAGCAACACCAAACTCCAGATTGAAATGATCTCAAACTTTGAGACCATCCATATTCAGATCTGGACCTGAACTGGGGGAGCTCTCACCCATTTGTAAACACGTTACGTCAGATCCTGATTCCCATATTCACAGAGAAGTCCGCAGATATCATTTGGGGCTGCAGGATGTTCCTAAGAGTCTCAGGATCTGGCCCAATGAGATGGTGACAAAACAGACAAAAAGGTTTGTGTTTCTCCTCTCCCTTATGCCAGTTTTGCATTGACTTAACAGGAGTTACTCTTGCTTTACACCAGCATATGTTTGAGGAGAATCATGTCTATGATCCACACATGATACTTGACACCCTTCAAACCACAGACTTTGGTGATTCTTCTAATGACCCATGAAGGAGGGATGTGTTAGCTATTAAAAACGAACTACAAAGATCAGCCCCCCTCTTCCTCTTTAGGGTGGCAATGAAGACTTTGGGTTGTGCTGGTAGACTTCAGCTGACCTGCCAGAGAAGTGCTGAGGTATGGAAGACGGAGTTTGGAAACTTCATACTGGGAAGCTTCACAGCTGCAGTACATATTCCCCTATGTAATATATTTACTTGCAGCATATGATTCTGTCACTAGATATCTCTGTGTGCTATATGTGTATAGAGTTACAGCCAAAGTATGGTCCTGTGGTAAACAAAAGAGATATCGTTGTCACTCAAGCTGTGTGGAAGTTTGTGTAATTGTAGCTGTTTTGACAGACACCACTTGTTTGATATAGACCGTGAGTCCATAAATCATGACACCCTCTTATGGGTGGATTAGTGGTTATTGTTTGAGGAGGCAGATAGAAAAGTTGTGGGGAACAGCAGGTCAAGAGATGTGATGTGAATCTGGGGACTGAGCTACTCCTTAACCCACTCTGTTTTGCAGAATAAGAAGGTTGCAACCTAATTGCTGTACCCTTTATTTGCCAGAGCAGTCAAAGGGAGGTGACTGGAATTTACTGACCTTGCCAGTCCTAAGGTCAGCCCAGCTACTGCTGTTGGCTAAACAAAGCTGTGAATTTTATTAACCGAAGAGGTGGGAGGGGCAAACCCATTCAGCTGAGGGGGTAGATAGCACTTCAGTCTCCTTCAGCTATTTTCCCCAGCCAACCACCATAACCTCTATGTTGTCTGGATTGCTTTTGAGCCAATTTGCCCTCAGGCCCCAAATTACAGAGAATACCAAGAGACTGGGTCAGATAAGAGAGACATTTATAGCTGAGGGCCATTAGCATCTAGACAGCAGTATTATTATTACCATGAGTATACAGTATCAGTGTACCAGGAATTTCTGCTACCTCTGAACTATTGTCAGAGGAATGTTAGTTGTCCCTTTGTATTGTGCAGGCAGCATAGGCTAACGTCATGGCTGGAGACAAAGTTTCTTTTCCTTCTGTTTTGTTTTTCTATACAAAAAGTGCTCTGCTGTTTTCTCAGCTCCTACCAGCACACTATTAGAAAGAAGCCTCCTGTCAAGTATAAAGAAGGTTAGCAAGCTGGAGTCAACACGATATTTTCATGACTGAACAAGAACAGATACAGCAGACTGTAAACAGGAGAGGCTTCCTAAAGGTGGCTCATGAAAGCAAGGGACTGACGTTGTGGATCAGCAGGGAGTGAGGAGCAGCCAAATCAGCGTTCTTTTTATGGCAATAAGGAAGCAGAGAGAGATTAATATGTAGAACTTTACATTGCTGTGATGTTCTTGCTTTTTTTTTTTGCATGCATGATTCAGGTGCAATGGCATAGGAGACCCTATGCAGAGCTGCAGCCCTCCTGATGCTTCCTGCGTTGCTTATTTTATTTTGCTAACTTCCAGTGATGCTATGTTACTCCTGCTAGGGATTAATCCTGTCTCCTCTAATCCAGTGGGTGTGCAATGAATACAGGAAGCGGTTCCTACTGATTAGATTCTCTCTCTTTTTTAAAGCTTTGTGTGTGGATACAGTAATGTAGTGCAAGTCACTGATGTGTTGGAATAACCCTGAGGTTCTCAAAGTCTGGTCCACTGAGGAGGAGTAAGGGGTCAGAGGTCTGGGGCTGGCCTGGTTGCCTAATTGGCCCACCTCTGCACCTGGGGAAAGAAGTGGAACGTAATTAGCTGATTCTTATAAGATGGGTGGGAGGGGAGGGGGAAGAGAACATGAGACTGCAAAATGCTCCAGAAGGCAGAAGTGGCTAGGTGGTGCTCCCAAGGGACTGCCACTGGAGTGACTGCTGAAAGGAACTGCTCCAGAAGACCAAATGGACAAGAGAGGAGACTGTTCTGGGAATCCTGGCGAGTTCAGGCTCTGATGGAAGAGCCAGGAAATCGTGGTACAGAAATTACTGGTGTGAGAGACTCATGTGGGGAAGGGACTGCTGCACAGACTTTGAAGTAAGAGTCTGCAAGGGGTGCGATGGTTTAAGAAGGCTCGGATAAAAAAACTACCCCAGCTCATAGATGCTGGGACTAGAGGTGCTGGGGTTCCTGCCGCACCCCGTGGTGTGAAGTGGTTTCCATCATACACAGGGATTACAGTTCAGTTCAATGGCTTTCAGCCCCATCACTATACAAGTTGTTCCAGCCCCTCTGCCCCAGCTAAAGATGGTTTCTCTGGATTTCACTCCCCAGGGAGTGAACTGACACGGGAAAATAAAGCTTCTTCCAACAGATGGAGGGTGCTATAAGATAGCCCAAATCTATTACATCTACCGAGAGCTGGCAGGTCGCATGGTGCTGGCTTTTGGCACAAACATCTCTAATTTCTCTGTAATCTTTTGAAATTATTTTGTATTCTTCTAATACCTAAAGGCCTCAGCTGAGATCAGACCCCTATTGTGCTAGGCCTTTGTGTATACGCACAGCTAAAGATGAACCCTGCCCCGAAGAGTTTACAATTGAAATAATGGACCACCCAATCAAAGGGTGGGAGAAAGGCAGTATTATTCTCCCTCTTGCACAGATGAAGAAGCAATTTCCCCAAAGTTACACAGGGAGCCCCTGGTGGAGCCAGGACTTTAGCACATAATTACTCAGTGCATCAGCAAGTGGTACTTAAATTATTCAGCTATTCTTCCTTTTAAAGTAATACGATGTACACTGCTCCTATCCTCCCATCTCTCCCTCTCATCCTCTTCCTCTCCTCTTGAGCCTATATAGAGAAGGAGTGTCACTATTTACAGGTGCAGGACAGGAGTGCAATCTTCTTTATACCATCTACCCAACATAAGTCAACTGGTGTCTGGTCTCCCTACCCATTCAGTCCTTATCCTTCTATTGTGACTGCCAACAAAGACCCAATTAGTAGCAATTGCAATGTGGTGACTTTATCTGGAGAACTATGAACTAGTTGTTAAGGTCACTGGGAGTCAGGGGTGGCTCTAGGGATTTTGCTGCCCCAAGCACGGCAGGCAGGCTGCCTCCGGCAGTTTGCCTGCGGAGGGTGTGCTGGTCCCGCTGCTTCGGCATGCCTGCGGGAGGTCCTCCAAAGCCGCGGGACCAGCAGACCCTCCACAGGAACGCCTGCGGGAGGTCCACCGAAGCCGCGGAACCAGCGGACCCTCTGCAGGCAAGCCGAGGAAGGCAGCCTGCCTGCTGCCCTCGCGGTGCTGGCAGAGCGCCTGTCATAAACAGATAGCTAAGGGTTAATGTGTCTTTCACCTGAAGCACCTGACCAGAGGACCAATCAGGAAACCGAATTTTTTCAACTCTGGGTGGAGGGAAGTTTGTATCTGAGTCTTTGTTTTCTGTCTGCCTGCTTTCTCTGAGCTTTGGAAAAGTAGTTCTGTTTTCTAATCTTCTGTTTCTAAGTGTAAGGACAAAAAGATCAGATAGTAAGTTATATGGTTTCTTTTCTTTGGTATTTGCATGAATATAAGTGCTGGAGTGCTTTGATTTGTATTCTTTTTGAATAAGGCTGTTTATTCAATATTCTTTTAAGCAATTGACCCTGTATTGTGTCACCTTAATACAGAGAGACCATTTGTATGTATTTTTCTTTCTTTTTATATAAAGCTTTCTTTTAAGACCTGTTGAAGTTTTCTTTACTGGGAAATTTCAGGAAAATTGAGTCTGTACTCACCAGGGAATTGGTGGGAGGAAGAAATCAGGGGGGAGATCTGTGTGTGTTGGATTTGCTAGCCTGATTTTGCATTCCCTCTGGGTGAAGAGGAAAGTACTTTTTGTTTCCAGGACTGGGAACGGAGAGGGGGAGTCACTCTGTGTAATTTCACAGAGCTTGTGTCTGTGTATCTCTCCAGGAGCACCTGGAGGGGGGAAGGGAAAAAGGATTATTTCCCTTTGTTGTGAGACTCAAGGAATTTGGGTCTTGGGGTCCCCAGGGAAGATTTTTCAGGGGGACCAGAGTGCCCCAAAACACTCTAATTTTTTGGGTGGTGGCAGCAAGTACCAGGTCCAAGCTGGTAACTAAGCTTGGAGGTTTTCATGCTAACCCCCATATTTTGGACGCTAAGGTCCAAATCTGGGACTAAGGTTATGATATGGTGGCAGCGGTGGGATATAGACAGAATCCAGAAGCCAGTAGGAATATTATATTTTTCTTTTCTCTGCTAAGGGCTTTTTAGCAGAGAGAAACAGTTTGGTTTTAAAAGGGAACCAGAGAGAATTTTTTTTTCTGCTCTCTCTGGCAGTTTGTGGCTTGCATCATAAGCAAGAAACCATTAAGGTGCTATTAAGAGTCTTTTGTCACACAATAGCACTCCCATTGAGAGTCATTACCAGCACTATATATATGCAAATAAAGTGGTTTTTCTAGTTTACGCTAGAGGAAGAAAAGGGAAAAAAGCATTGTTGCTAGGCAGACTCTACGAGGCAACAGAGAACCTGCAGTTCAGAAGATAAACACCGGAGGGCACCCCAACCCAAGAAAACAGGAATCATGACTTCTAAGGCAAAAATTGAGGCCGAAGAGCAAATCAAAGAAGCAGAACACAGGCGACAACTGGAAATAAAACAAAAAGAGATGAAGATGAAAGAAAGAGAAGAACAAATCAAACAGGCAGCACACAAAAGAAAACTAGAAGAAGAAGAGGTGGCCTACCGAAGGAAACAAGCAAAAGATGAGTTGGCCCACAGAAGGAAGCAAGAAGAAGAAGAGGCGGCCCACCACCGAGACATGGAAAAACACCAAAAAGAAATGGAAAAACACCAAAAAGAAATGGAAAAACAACAAAAAGAGAATGAAGAGAAGGAAAAACAGAGAAAACATGAACTGGACTTGGCAAAAGCTGGGCTACATGTGCCAGCCAACCCTAACAACCCGGCGCCAATTATTGCTCCACAGCACAGGAAATTTCCCACCTACAAGGCAGGGGATGACACCGAGGCCTTCTTGGAAAATTTTGAAAAAGCCTGTCTTGGGTACAACATCCCCGAAGACCAGTACATGGTAGAATTGAGGTCACAGCTCAGTGGACCTTTAGCAGAGGTGGCAGCTGAAATGCCTAAGCAGCAAATGAATGACTATAAACTTTTTCAAACCAAGGCCAGATACAGAATGGGAATAACCCCAGATCATGCCCGTCGGCGCTTCAGAACCCAAAAGTGGAAACCAGAGGTGTCATTTCCCAAACACGCCTACTACATTGCAAAAAACTATGAGGCCTGGATAACAGGAAACAACGTTCAAACCTTGGAAGAACTGCACCTCCTCATACAAATGGAGCAGTTCTTGGATGGTGTTCCTGAAAACATCACACAGTACATACAAGATGGAAAACCCAAAGATCTCGCTGAGGCGGGGGAGATTGAAGCCAAATGGATGGAACTGGCAAAAAGCAAGAAAGCTACTGTCAAGGGGAACGATTACCCCAGGGGGCACACAGACCATAAACCCTACAACCGAGGACAGCCAAAGACCCCACATACCACCCAAGTAAAGCCACAGACACCCTACCCTTCCACCTCACCAGTCTCCAGTAACTCACCTCGGCCCAGTGACCCATCAGATGGAAGATGCTTTAAGTGTAATGAACTGGGACATATCAAGGCCAACTGTCCAAAGAACACCATGCGAGTGCAATTCATTACACCACCATCACACCAAAGATCCCCAGGCCCGGATGCCTCTCAAATACCCTTGGAGCGAAGGGAAAATTTGAGAGTGGGCGGAAAGAAGGTTACTGCGTGGAGAGACACGGGGGCACAAGTGTCAGCTATCCACCAATCCTTCGTTAACCCCAAATTCATCAACCCAAAGGCCAAAGTTACAATTTACCCCTTCATGTCACAAGCTGTAGACTTGCCTACAGCTCAACTGCCTGTCCAGTACAAAGGCTGGTCAGGAATGTGGACTTTTGCAGTCTATGACAATTATCCTATCCCCATGCTACTGGGGGAAGACTTGGCCAACCAGGTGAGGCGGGCCAAGAGAGTGGGAATGGTTACACGTAGCCAAACCAGGCAAGCTTCCAGACCCATTCCTGTTCCTGAGCCGTCCACAGACGCCCCGTCTGTGTTACCAGAGACCCAGACAGAGGTAGTGGACCCGGATTCCATGCCTACCACTGAAACAGCCACAGCATCTCCAGTCCCAGGCCCGGAACTGGAACAGCAACCAGCACCAGCAAGTGCAACCACATCTTCAAACTCAACGCCAGAGGGCACCAGCGAGCCAGAACTGGCAGAAGCCAAAGACAGCCATACCCAAAAGGCTCAGCCAGAGCCTGAAATACCCTCAGGTGCACCAGCGGAGAGCGGTTCACCAGCAACGGAAACAACCCCATCACCTACATCGCTTCCAGAGGGACCAAGCCCAAGTCCACAGTCTGAGGAAGAACTGGTGACCCCAGCCTCAAGGGAACAGTTCCAGGCTGAGCAGGAAGTGGATGACAGCCTTCAGAAAGCTTGGGCGGCGGCACGGAGCACCCCACCGCCTCTCAGGTCTTCTAATCGATCCCGGTTTGTTATAGACCAAGGACTTTTATACAAGGAAATTCTTTCTGGTGGACACCGGGAAGAATGGCAGCCGCAAAAACAGTTGGTGGTTCCAACTAAGTACCGGGGGAGGCTCTTAAGCTTAGCCCATGATCATCCCAGTGGCCATGCTGGGGTGAACAGAACCAAGGACCGGTTGGGGAAGTCCTTCCACTGGGAGGGGATGGGCAAGGACGTTGCCAAGTATGTCCGGTCTTGTGAGGTATGCCAAAGAGTGGGAAAGCCTCAAGACCAGGTCAAGGCCCCTCTCCAGCCACTCCCCATAATTGAGGTCCCATTTCAGCGAGTAGCTGTGGATATTCTGGGTCCTTTCCCAAAAAAGACACCCAGAGGAAAGCAGTACGTACTGACTTTAGTGGACTTTGCTACCCGATGGCCAGAAGCAGTAGCTCTAGGCAACACCAGGGCTAACACTGTGTGCCTGGCCCTAACAGACATCTTTGCCAGGGTAGGTTGGCCCTCTAACATCCTTACAGATTCAGGGTCTAATTTCCTGGCAGGGACCATGGAAAACCTGTGGGAAACTCATGGGGTGAATCACTTGGTTGCCACCCCATACCACCATCAAACCAATGGCCTGGTGGAAAGGTTCAATGGAACTTTGGGGGCCATGATACGAAAATTCATCAACGAATTCTCCAATAATTGGAACCTAGTGTTGCAGCAGTTGCTGTTTGCCTACAGGGCTGTACCACATCCCAGTTTAGAGTTTTCACCATTTGAACTTGTGTATGGTCACAAGGTTAAGGGGCCATTACCGTTGGTGAAGCAGCAATGGGAGGGGTTTACGCCTTCTCCAGGAACTAACATTCTGGACTTTGTAAGCAACCTACAAAGCACCCTCCAACACTCTTTAGCCCTTGCTAGAGAGAACCTAAAGGATGCTCAGAAAGAGCAAAAGGCCTGGTATGACAGACATGCCAGAGAACGTTCTTTCAAGGTAGGAGACCAGGTTATGGTCTTGAAGGCGCAACAGGCCCATAAGATGGAAGCATCATGGGAAGGACCATTCACGGTCCAAGAGCGCCTGGGAACTGTAAACTACCTCATAGCATTTCCCAATTCCTCACTAAAGCCTAAAGTGTACCATGTTAATTCTCTCAAGCCTTTCTATTCCAGAGATTTACAGGTTTGTCAGTTTACAGTCCAGGGAGATGATGCTGAGTGGCCTGACGGTGTCTACTACGACGGAAAAAAAGACGGTGGCGTGGAAGAGGTGAACCTCTCAACCACCCTGGAACGTCTGCAGCGGCGACAAATCAAGGAGCTGTGCACTAGCTTCGCCCCATTGTTCTCAGCCACCCCAGGACGGACTGAACGGGCATACCACTCCATTGATACAGGTAATGCTCACCCAATCAGAACCCCACCCTACCGGGTGTCTCCTCATGCCGAAGCTGCTATAAAACGGAAGATCCAGAACATGCTACAGATGGGTATAATCCGCTCATCTACCAGTGCATGGGCATCTCCAGTGGTTCTGGTACCCAAACCAGATGGGGAAATACGCTTTTGCGTGGACTACCGTAAGCTAAATGCTGTAACTCGTCCGGACAACTATCCAATGCCACGCACCAATAAGCTATTGGAGAAGTTAGGACGTGCCCAGTTCATCTCTACAATAGACTTAACCAAGGGGTACTGGCAAGTACCGCTAGATGAACCTGCCAAGGAGAGGTCAGCATTCGTCACCCATGCGGGGGTGTATAAATTCAATGTCCTTCCTTTCGGCCTTTGAAATGCACCCGCCACCTTCCAGAGGCTGGTAAATGGTCTACTAGCTGGACTGGGAGAATTTGCAGTTGCCTACCTCGATGATGTGGCCATTTTTTCAGACTCCTGGCCCGAACACCTACTACACCTGGAAAAGGTCTTTCAGCGCATCAGGCAGGCAGGACTAACTGTTAAGGCCAAAAAGTGTCAAATAGGCCAAAACAGAGTGACTTACCTGGGGCACCAGGTGGGTCAAGGAACCATAAACCCCCTACAGGCCAAGGTGGATGCTATCCAAAAGTGGCCTGTCCCACGGTCCAAAAAGCAGGTCCAATCCTTCTTAGGCTTGGCCGGATACTACAGGCGATTTGTACCACACTACAGCCAAATCGCTGCCCCACTGACCGACCTAACCAAAAAGACCCAGCCAAATGCAGTTAAGTGGACTAATAAGTGTCAAAAGGCCTTTACCCAACTTAAGGCAACGCTCATGTCTGACCCTGTGCTCAGGGCCCCGGACTTTAACAAGCCATTCCTAGTAACCACAAATGCATCTAAGCGTGGTATAGGAGCACTGCTCATGCAGAAAGCAACAGATCACAACTTCCATCCTGTCTTGTTTCTCAGCAAAAAACTGTCTGAAAGGAAAAGTCACTGGTCAGTCAGTGAAAAGGAATGCTATGCCATTGTGTACGCCCTGAAAAAGCTACGCCCATATGTTTGGGGACGGCGGTTCCAACTACAAACTGACCATGCTGCACTAAAGTGGCTTCATACTGCCAAGGGAAACAACAAGAAACTTCTTCGTTGAAGTTTAGCTCTCCAAGATTTTGATTTTAAAATTCAACACATCACAGGAGCTTCTAATAAAG
Source organism: Gopherus flavomarginatus (assembly GCF_025201925.1). Classification (NCBI taxonomy): domain Eukaryota; kingdom Metazoa; phylum Chordata; order Testudines; family Testudinidae; genus Gopherus; species Gopherus flavomarginatus. The sequence goes on from NC_066622.1 coordinate 130,309,246, forward strand.
TTGCTGATGCACTCTCCCGTAAGAGTTTCCCAAAATTCAGTAGTTAAAAAGTGTTCTTAAAATGTAGAAGTCTGTTAGTTATATACTTAGTAGTATATGTAAAGGTGCATGTGTTGTAGTAATCTGTTTATTTTAAAGTTCTAGAAGAAAATCGCCGCCAGTGAGCTTCCCCACTGTCTGCAATTTGGGGGGCGTGTCATAAACAGATAGCTAAGGGTTAATGTCTCTTTCACCTGAAGCACCTGACCAGAGGACCAATCAGGAAACCGAATTTTTTCAACTCTGGGTGGAGGGAAGTTTGTATCTGAGTCTTTGTTTTCTGTCTGCCTGCTTTCTCTGAGCTTTGGAAAAGTAGTTCTGTTTTCTAATCTTCTGTTTCTAAGTGTAAGGACAAAAAGATCAGATAGTAAGTTATATGGTTTCTTTTCTTTGGTATTTGCATGAATATAAGTGCTGGAGTGCTTTGATTTGTATTCTTTTTAAATAAGGCTGTTTATTCAATATTCTTTTAAGCAATTGACCCTGTATTGTGTCACCTTAATACAAAGAGACCATTTGTATGTATTTTTCTTTCTTTTTATATAAAGCTTTCTTTTAAGACCTGTTGAAGTTTTCTTTACTGGAAAATTTCAGAAAAATTGAGTCTGTACTCACCAGGGAATTGGTGGGAGGAAGAAATCAGGGGGGAGATCTGTGTGTGTTGAATTTGCTAGCCTAATTTTGCATTCCCTCTGGGTGAAGAGGAAAGTACTTTTTGTTTCCAGGACTGGGAACAGAGAGGGGGAGTCACTCTGTGTAATTTCACAGAGCTTGTGTCTGTGTATCTCTCCAGGAGCACCTGGAGGGGGGAAGGGAAAAAGGATTATTTCCCTTTGTTGTGAGACTCAAGGGATTTGGGTCTTGGGGTCCCCAGGGAAGGTTTTTCAGGGGGACCAGAGTGCCCCAAAACACTCTAATTTTTTGGGTGGTGGCAGCAAGTACCAGGTCCAAGCTGGTAACTAAGCTTGGAGGTTTTCATGCTAACCCCCATATTTTGGACGCTAAGGTCCAAATCTGGGACTAAGGTTAGGTTATGATAGCGCCCCCTGCAGCTTGCCACCCCAAGCACGCGCTTGGCATGCTGGGGCCTGGATCCGCCTCTGCTGGGAGTATTTCTGAGCAAAGACTGAGTGAAAATCTTAGGACTTGATCCAATAATAATGATAGTGTAACCTCAGAAAAATAAGCAATGACCAGACTGCAGCTCAGACTCAATGAAATTCTGATCTCAGTCATGCTGGCCTAAATCCAAAGTAGCTCTACTGAAGTAAGTATTTGGGCCCAGTACAGAATGATAGGATGCCACTGACTGTTCCAAACACAATGTGCCATTTTCTGCTCTGCATTACCCCAGTGGTAAATTCGGAGTTACTCCATTGTAGTCTGTGGAGTGACTCCAGTTTCATACTGGTATAACTGTAGAGAGCAGACTTTGGTCTGATGGGTGTGAATTCTAATTTTGAATGAGTTGGCCAATTGATTTCAGATTACAATTCATTTTTTCTCCATAGCCATTTTCTATTTCAATTAAAACATAGACCTTCCCAGTGGCACTACACAAATTGCTACTCCATATCATTCCTTATTTGTTGTCAGTGATGGACTAATCTTCTCCAAAGCCATCCCTGAATAATAATGAACAGTTTGCTGGAGTAGTGTCTGTTATCTGGCCTAGGCTTTGCCTCAGGATGTTAACTAACAAATTGATCCTGCCGAGGATGTTTTTTGTGTGCATTGTTTCTTAATTGTGTGATTTCTATGATCCCTCGGGCTCAATTAATCCATTTGCGAAGATGCAGAAAAAGAGAAGGCCTAATGCAGATGAAAGATGCAAGGAAACACAATAGCTTTCTGTTTAAAGGGGAACAAAGCCCAGAGGCACTAGAGATTCCTTTGTCTTGAAGAGTAGATGTTTCACAATTCAGGCTAAATGAGGACCGCTCCCAACTGGGGTTTTACATGGGGGTTTACAGTCATGCATACAGATTGAGGGCAATGCAAGTTCCTTAGACAGAAGTTTCCTCAGGTATAAGAGGACAAGTGGAATAACACATGTTCAATGCAAACTTTCTTAGGAAAAAAACAACCTCTCTAACAGCTGGGAATCAGGTTTGTTTACCACTCATTTCAATCTAGCATGCTAACCCACCTTGAGTGTCTAAGGTGAAGACCTCACCAGTTAATATTCTGGTCATGTTAGTTTTAGGGCTCTGGGGAGTGAACTTTCTCCAGTTTCTGAATCTTCTAGTTCAGGGTATGACAATACTGGGATTGAGCTTGCCCGAAGAAGGGGCCATGGTATCCTTTAGCCTGACCTCCAATCCTGGGAAATACTACAAGTGTGGATTTGCTGCCAGGACTCAGCCTTCCTAGGATTCCAACACTTCCGGATGGCTCTGCTGCTCTTGGTGTTGTTCAGAAGAGATGGTCAGGAGCAGCTGGCATGTCTTATCTAGCTTTCCCACTGACCTTGTAGGAAGCATTCAAGGGCCTCCAGAGCAAGGGGAATTTATTTATAAAGTGGGATTTTAAAATGACCCTAAGGGATTTAGGCAGAAACTCTCATTGACTTTCACTGGGATGTGGGCACCTATCTCCCTTAGGCACTCCCAAAAAATCCAAGCCATATAGTTTTACATTTGCTGCACTAGCTCCTACAGCCCTTTACAGCCTATCAGTCTCCTATGGGTGTACACAAAGAGCGCCACTCTGGCTGGCTGGATAGTCCTAGGTATTTTAAAGCCAAATACCCCTGTAATAGCTAAGTTCCCTGGCCCTTGGAATCACAGGGGAAGTTTACCCAAAAGTAAGGCAGATGGTGTTGCTGAAGCCTGTGTCCCACCTCCCCCAAGGTGTTTCAGCCAGATGAACAGAGCTTTAATTTCTTCTAGGAGCTCCACAGAAACTCCAGCCATCATCAGATGCAGCTGAGCGATGCACTGAACTCGTGCATTCCTGACCACAATCTCATTATGGCCAGCATGATGCACATTTTAGGTTCTGTTGGCTCCGCAGCAGAGAGGAAGTTGTGGCTGGTTTGTAGATCCACAGTCTCAACCCCGGTTGAGTTTCCACTGCCAGAGGTCTCCAGGCTCTATACCAGCTTCTGCCAGTATTGACCATGTGTAATATAAATGCCTGTGCTCATGTACACACTCCCTCACCAATGTCCTTCTAAACTCTCATTGGGCTGTCATGCTACTCCCAATGCAGTTAACAGTAATGCACATCAGGTGAAGAGATGGGAGAAAGGAAGCAGTGCTTGCCTCGGACTTTACGAATGCTCCCGTTCATGGTAGTGGTTGGTACTCCATGTGCGTAAAGGGAGTAATAAGGAACCCATCATTAGTTCAGAGAAGGCTTGATCCAAAGTCCATTGAAATTAACAGGAATCTTTCCTTTCACTTCAATGAGCTTCTTATCAGGTCCAGAGCATATTTGAAAACATCATGTTATTTTGGATTGGAACCACGGAAATATTAATATTTAGGACAGATGGAATAATGGCTTGGAGGGTATAAACCAATTGCCTGATTTGCCCTTATGGAGAAATAATAGAAATATGCAGCTCTTGGGAGCGAATACAAAAAGACAAGGCTAATGTTTTTCTGTGTTCTCAGAATTAAGAGGATTCCAGCACTAATCAAAAGCCTTTCACGCACTTCTTTTTTTCCCACAATCGCAAATGGACCAGAAAACTGAACATACAATTCAAAGGTTATTATATTTGCATTAATATTTTAGAATCTATAAACAAGATCTTTGCTTTGTAAGCAATTTCTGCATGGAAAAGAAAACTGTTTCCCAGGAAGAACTTAACATGAACAGCATGTTCAAAAGTCACTTTCTATTTATTGCACCTCAGAAGCAAGTCTGACCAATTTCCTTTTAATGAAGAAGGATAAATGAAAACACATGCTTGGACATTTCGAACGTGGCAAGCAATATGTTTTCACATCTCAGCCCTCGTCCAGACTAACCCGTGGCATCGGCGGGTTAAAATCGATTGCTCGGGGATCGATATATCGCGTCTAGTCTGGACGCGGTGTATCGATCCCCGAGCGCGCTTACATCGATTCCGGAACTCCATCAATCCGAACGGAGTTCCGGAATCGACACGGAGAGCCGCGGACATCGATGCCTCGCCGTCCAGACTGGTGAGTACCTCGATTTTAGAAATTCGACTTCAGCTACGTTATTCTCGTAGCTGAAGTTGCGTATCTAAAATCGATTTTAATTCCTAGTCTGGACGTGGCCTTAAATATGGAATGAAAGGACAACCTTTGAATCTTTGTAACCATGCCAAGCATATATGAACTTCAAATTAAAGTTCAGTTCAGATGAGCATCCAACATTTTTTATAGTAACTCCTCATTTAATGTTGTAGTTATGTTCCTGAAAAATGCGACTTTAAGTGAAACAATGTTAAGTGAATCCAATTTCCCTATAAGAATTAATGTAAATGAGGGGGTTAGGTTCCAAGGAATTTTTTTTCACCAGACAAAAGACTAATATATATATGTGTGTGTGTTTGTGTATATAAATATACACACACACACAATATAAGTTTTAAACAAACAATTTAATACTGGTACACAGCGATGATGATTGTGAAGCTTGGTTGAGGTGGAGGAGTCAGAGAGTGGGATATTTCCCAGGGAATGTCTTACTGCTAAATGATGAACTAGCAGTTGGCTGAGCCCTCAAGGGTTAACTCTCACACTCTACAAGGCATCAGGAATGGAGGGAGGGGAGACAGCATCGCAGACAGAGACCGTGTGTGTGAGAGAGAGAGAGATGCGCATTTCTCCTTTAAGTACGCTGACCCTCCTCTTAAGTACACTGCCTTGTTAATTAGATCAGCTTGCTGAGGCCGCAGCTGCTGCCAGCAAGCTCCTTCCATCCTGAGCCCTGTCATGTGTCCCCCCTGCTCTATGGAAGATGGGGTAAGTGGGGTGCAGGAGCAGGGGGGAGGGGGACACCCTGACATTAGCTCCCCTCTTCCTCCTCCCCCCAACCCCCACACAGCAAGCAGGAGTCTTGGGGAGCAGCTCCAAGGCAGAAGGCAGGAGCAGCATGTGGCAGTGGGGGAAGGTGTCATAACTGTCCTACTCAGATCTGAACCTTAGAGTTCAGAACATGAGAAGCTAGCATGAAACCTCCAAACTTAATTACCAGCTTGGATCTGATATCGCTGCCACCAGCCAGAAGATTCCAGTGTCTGGCTCACTCTGGTCTCCCCAAAACTTTCCCTGGGGGACCCCAAGGCTCAGATTCCTTGAGTCTCACAACAAAGGGGAATAAACCATTTCCCTTCCCCCTCCTCCCCTCCAGGTGTTCCCTCCCTGGGTTCCTGGAGAGATATACAGATTCAAACTCCATGAATCTAAACAAAGGGATTCCACCCTCTTTACCTCCTCCCAGATTTCCCTGCCCTGGGGACCCTAGGATACTCCCTGCTTCAAGTCCTTGAAACACAAGTACCGAGAGATCTAATCTCTCTCCCCCCCTCACCCAGAGGGTATGCAAAGTCAGGCTTAGTAAATCTAACACAAAGAGATTTTCCCCTCCCTTCATTTCTTAGCCTTAACCAGTGAAAAACACTCAAACAGGTCTTAAAAAGAAAGCTTTATATAAAAAGAAAGAAAAAGACATAAAATTGGTCTCTGTATCAAGGTGACAATATACAGGGTCAATTGCTTAAAAGAAAAAATGAATAAACAGCCTTATCCAAAAATAATACAATTTAACACATTCCAGCAACTACACACATGTAAATACAAAAAAAACAATATAAACCTATTGTCTTACTACCCTTGTACTTACAACTTGGAAACAGAAGATTAGAAAGCCTGGAGATTCCTGTGGTCACTCTCAGAGCCCAGAAAGAGAACAGACCAAGAACAAAGGACTCATACCCAAAATATCCCTCCACCCAGATTTGAAAAAGTCTTGTTTCCTGATTGGTCCTCTGGTCAGGTGTTGTTTGTTACCCCTTTCCAGGTGAAAGAGACATTAACCCTTAGCTATCTGTTTATGACAGAAGGGACGGCTGAACTGCTGGCAATTGATAGCCTGCTGGGCAGCTGCTGCACAGGGAACTTGGGAAGCAGGAAGCTGATGGGAGTGGGGCTGCTGGTCCACCCTGGTTCCAAGCCCCCACCAGCTCGCTGCAATGGGCTGCCTTTCCTGCAACCAGTGGACAAAGCAGGCGGCTGCCAAACGACATTAGAAGGGAGCATTGCACAACTTTAAACAAGCATGTTCCCTAATTTATAGAAAAAGTTAACTAGGATGACTTTAAGTGAGGAGTTACTGTATTGTCATCCACAGATTATCCAAACCTTTAGAATCTGTAAAACTGGTCTAAAAGTTTTGTAACAACAGAATTTCTTCTAAGCTTTCTTGCACTTCTGTTTCTAGTTCTGGACAGAAAGTGAAACACAAATTAGTATCCAGATCATTGGTGGTCTGAACAGAACCACCTCACCAGCTGTGAGATTTTTTTTCATGCTCAGGGGTGGTTTGGAGGCGAGTTTCATTTGGACTACTAAAATTCTGTATTGGAGAATACACACATCAATTCTAAGGCCAGAAGGAACCATTATGTTCCAAATGGTCTCATGATTAACAGAGGCTGCGTAGCATTTCTTCACTAATTGCAATAGGCCCGTCTTTGTACTGGAGTGTATTTATGTGTTCGTACAATGCTTAGCACAATGAGATTCTAGTCCCTGACTGGGGCTCCTGGGGATTACCACAATATAAATAATAATAAAAACACTGCCAGTTTTGATGTGAATCCTCTCAATGATGGGAGAGTCAACCACATCCTTTGAAAAGGTGGCCTCATGGTTAATTATTCTCTCTGTTTAAAAAAAAAAAAAGCCTCATTTCCAGTTTGAATTTGTCCAGCTTCAACTTCCCGTTGTTGGATCGTGATATGTCTTTGTCAGGTAGATTAAAGAGCCCTCTAGCATCAGGTGTCCTCTTCCAGTGTAGTTATTAGGAGATGTGTTGAGATAAAAAAAAAAACTTTATCTGCGGCCCGTCTTCAATCCAAAAATGCCAGGCACAAAAAACCAAAAAAATAAAAAATTGCTTCTGGAAATGGATGAAGATTCAGGGAAGGCGAGAGAGTCCTTATTTTCTTTCAGACAGCTTGCCCAACCTTATTCCCTGTGTTCTTCTAAGGACAGCTGCAAACGGGGGGGTTGCTTTTTTAATGTTCTGTAGCTTTACACCACATTCTTGAGTAGCCCTATTCCATCCGTATCTTTACTTTCCTGCCTTTGGTTCCTCTCTCTCTGTTTCTTTTCTCTTTCTCTCTCCCCCGATCGGCTGATCAAAAGTACAGCAGATCCCAGAGTTCTCCGTTATTTTGAGGACTGCCCCACAAACCTGGGGCTCAGCAAGTTTAATGGGTCTAAATGCTGACTTTGCAAGCGACTGAGCATCACCTTCCCCTGTTCTAGAAATAATAGTGGTCACAATATCAGAAGGGTAGCCGTGTTAGTCTGGATCTGTAAAAGCAGCAAAGAATCCTGTGGCACCTTATAAACTAACAGACGTTTTGGAGCATGAGCTTTCGTGGGTGAATACCCACTTGGTCAGATGCATGTGGAAATTTCCAGGCGCAGGTATAGATATGCAGGCAAGCTAGAGATAATGAGGTAGTTCAATCAGGGAGGATGAGTGTCATAAACAGATAGCTAAGGGTTAATGTCTCTTTCACCTGAAGCACCTGACCAGAGGACCAATCAGGAAACCGGATTTTTTCAACTTTGGGTGGAGGGAATTTTGTGTCTGAGTCTTTGTTTTCAGTCTGCCTGCTTTCTCTGAGCTTTGGAGAAAGTAGTTTCTACTTTCTAGTCTTCTGTTTCTAAGTGTAAGGACAAAGAGATCAGATAGTAAGTTCTATGGTTTCTTTTCTTTGGTATTTGCATGAATATAAGTGCTGGAGTGCTTTGATTTGTATTCTTTTTGAATAAGGCTGTTTATTCAATATTCTTTTAAGCAATTGACCCTGTATTGTGTCACCTTAATACAGAGAGACCATTTGTATGTATTTTTCTTTCTTTTTATATAAAGCTTTCTTTTAAGACCTGTTGAAGTTTTCTTTACTGGGAAATTTCAGGAAAATTGAGTCTGACCTCACCAGGGAATTGGTGGGAGGAAGAAATCAGGGGGGAGATCTGTGTGTTGGATTTGCTAGCCTGATTTTGCATTCCCTCTAGGTGAATAGGAAAGTGCTTTTGTTTCCAGGACTGGGAACGGAGAGGGGGAGTCACTCTGTTTGGATTCACAGAGCTTGTGTCTGTGTATCTCTCCAGGAGCACCTGGAGGGGGGAAGGGAAAAAGGATTATTTCCCTTTGTTGTGAGACTCAAGGGATTTGGGTCTTGGGATCCCCAGGGAAGGTTTTTCAGGGGGACCAGAGTGCCCCAAAACACTCTAATTTTTTGGGTGGTGGCAGCAAGTACCAGGTCCAAGCTGGTAGCTAAGCTTGGAGGTTTTCATGCTAACCCCCATATTTTGGACGCTAAGGTCCAAATCTGGGACTAAGGTTATGACAATGAGGCCCTGTTCTAGCAGTTGAGGTGTGAAAACCAGGGGAAGAGAAACTGGTTTTGTAATTGGCAAGCCATTCACAGGCTTTGTTTAATCCTGAGCTGATGATGTCAAATTTGCAGATGAACTGAAGCTCAGCAGTTTCTCTTTGAAGTCTGGTCCTGAAGTTTTTTTGCTGCAGGATGGCCACCTTAAGGTCTGCTATAGTGTGGCCAGGGAGGTTGAAGTGTTCTCCTACAGGTTTTTGTATATTGCCGTTCCTAATATCTGATTTGTGTCCATTTATCCTTTTCCATAGCGACTGTCCAGTTTGGCCGATGTACATAGCAGAGGGACATTGCTGACATATGATGGCGTATATTACATTGGTGGACGTGCAGGTGAATGAACCGGTGATGGTGTGGCTGATCTGGTTAGGTCCTGTGATGGTGTCGCTGGTCACAATGTTGAGGTCTGCCTGCTGCATTTCATGGGTGATGCTTTTTGCCTCTGCAGTGGGGACTTATCTAAAATATGAGGTCGACACTCACACCGGATGAATATATAAAAAGTATCCACAGTAATTTTGTAAACTAAAATACCATTATGTGACTAAGTTTACTGTGGCAGTTATGGGCATTATGCTGATAGTAATCTGAGGAGTCTGATTTTGTGCTCCTCTTGTGAAATCACCCTTCTCAAACAGCCTTTGGCTGCTCTGTACAGAGAATCTGTTTCACGTTAGACTAGTTGAGAAAGCAACTTCAGCCTCCTTGGACTGCCACCAAAACTTCTCAGAAACCCCATGACTACATGCTTCCCAAAGCATTCCTGAACTGATGATGGCCTGTAATCATGTCCATGCAGTACTTAAAGTGTGGCAGAGAAGGGTTCACAAGGAATCACGAACCTGAAAAAAAAAATGTAAATCGAGCTTAGTTGCTGGGAGTGGGGAGATAAACTTTAAGCACTGTCTGACCAAAGTTGCTGCTTCCAGAATATGATAGAACCCCCCACTACTGAAAATGGCTATTAGCCAGGATGGGTAAGGAATGGTGTCCCTCGCCTCTGTTTGTTAGAGGGTGGAGATGGATGTCAGGAGAGAGATCACTTGATCATTGCCTGTTAGGTTCACTCCCTCTGGGGCACCTGTCATTGGCCACTGTCGGTAGACAGATACTGGGCTAGATGGACCTTTGGTCTGACCTGGCAATGCCGTTCTTATGTTCTTATGTTAAAATTGTTCATTCAAAGTATATGGTGAAGACGTACCACCAAAGAAAATTTGCAAAAAAGAAGCCTCCTCCTCCAAACCTATATTCATTGGTTATCTTATTCTCAACAAATAATAAAACTAGCACTCCTGACTGGTCACCTCAACCATATGATATTTTTTCTATTTGCTGCTTGGATAACTCAAAATTTATAAACTGGAAAATAACCAATAGTGCATAACATGTCCTCTGTCTTAGGGAAAATATGAAAAAATGACCATTCCCAAAGTGTTCACGAGAACAAAAGTTTAGATGTGCGTATGTTAATGAAAAGGTGCTTTTTGCCCCTGTGCAGAGATCCAACAGAAGGGCTGTGCACCTCTTATATCCCACCCTCCAGAGGCTAACTGGTGTATAGGCTGTGTGTTTTCTTTCTACAAATAACACAGGAAATGAGCATGTTCCAATCAAACTGCTGTATTGGAATTCAAACAAATATTTACAGGCGCCATTTTGCAGAGTTCACCTGCTGTAATCATCATCCTGTGTTTGTGACATCACATTAGCTACCATGGCAACTATTAGAGCTTGATAAATTGAAAATTATGGCTTCTAGTGTAGAATTAACTCAAGCAGCAAAATATCCCGTTTTAAAGCAAGCTCTGTGAGAAAATGCCAAATGAAAGCAGAATTATTTCTAGATAGAAAGTTTTTCAAAACTTTCCATCACATGCCAGCTATGCTTTATGGATTTGATACTGTGTCTGTTGAAATCAGTGGTGAAGCAGTGACACCCACAATGCAGGAGCTTAATGATATCAGATTCATTCAGAGACACTTCTAATTTATTATAGTTGGAACTGGTAGGCAGCTGGTGGCAATAGATTGAGACAAGTAGCCTGTAATTAGAGAGTCAATAATATAATTAAAGACTATCATTCATAATACATATTCACAAGGGGTTAATTAATGTGTTTCTGCAACTTTAACATTAACATTTCTTAACTTCTGAGTGCTTGATTTGGTAACCTTAACATTTTTTTCATGTAGGTTTGTGTATGTAACATATAGACAGAAGGAGAATGTGTATGTATTTATATGTAACCTATATTTATGATTGTCTGTGTGTGTGTGTGTATATAAGGTAGCCAATGGTGTGGAAATAGTTTGGTCTTATAGATATAAAATCAGGAACCATTTGTTCCTGATTATTGCAGTTATAAACTCACAAAGAAGGAGAAACCACAGGACTGTGTGTCTTTTGTCCCTACATTACATGACACATCAGAGCTGGGAAAAGGAAGAAGGAAATAGCTATTTATATGCTAAGCCTGGTGGAAAAAAAGAATTAATTCCCCCCACCCCCAATCTTGTAATTAAAACCTTAGCATGTTTGTTTTTGACAATCTCCTTTATTTTGTTTTTTAGCAACCGAAGGAGCAAAATATGTTACCGATAAAAATGTAATAATCTCAAAGGAGATATTATTTTAAACCATTTGTACTGCCAGATCTATAAAAAGGCAAAAGGCAAATATTTTTGGTACATCAGCTCTTAAACTAATAGACTAGATTAAACATATTTTGTTTCAAACTATTTCTGAAGAACTTGTATACCTAAAAATAATTATTTAGGCAATCTCTGAGGTGGAAACCAACTTAAACCTCTTGACTTTTGGCGCTAGCATATGTGTTAGACAATAATCTCATTTGAAATAAACATACAATGTTTCCTTTAACCCTTGTGTTCAGAAATGCAGCTGTACATCAGGGAAATTCACAGCATGAGGCTTACAGACTGGGAATGAGTTTCTATTTAACACTCATCTCTAATGAAAATGATCTCTTCATTATAATTTTTTATATGACTGTAGCACCAAGAGGAGCAACCTAGATGATGTTACCATTGCACTAGACACTGCACAAACACATAGTGAGAGACTATCCCTGGTTCAAAGACAGACAGGGTGGGAAGGGAAATGGTCAAAGATAGATGTAGGAATTTGCCAAAGGTCACACAGCAAGTTGGTGGCAGAACTGGGAAAAGCACCTAGCTCTCCTCACTCCCAGCGCCATGGAACTATCTGCTTCTTTGCTTTCTTCCAGTTCCCTGGAGAGACTGTGTGCTATTCTTGATGTTCTTTAGAAGGTTGGAGCCACTGAGTAGCACCTTCTTGGAACCATGAGTTTAAAGCTAGAAGGGACCACCAAATCTTCTCATCTGACTGTATATCACAAGCCACTAATGTTCTGCTGTCTGGTGTGGATCATAACCATGAGCCAACCTCAAGGCAGACTGTCAAGAAAAAGGACAAATCCCCAAACTGGTTGTGTGTTCTATGCTTAGATTTCTCCAGCCAGGTATCAAATGTGAACTCCTAATACACTGTAACAGCCCATATACAGATGGTCCTCTTGGGCACTGCAGTCTATCTTGCCATGCAAGCAAGCCTGCCTTTTGTGGTAGATGGTCCCTGACACCAAAAATTACAGCAATATCCAGGTTATTCCCCGTCTCAAAGGACCAGTGACTTACCCCAGGTGAACTGTACTTCAGATCTCAAATCAAAGACAACGCTTGGAGCCAATCCTGTAATAAGCTAACCGAAGGTTTATTAACTAGAAAAAAAAATAGGAAAGTTATTTGCAAGGTTAAAGCGGTAAACATAGACACACAAATAATTAAAGTCAGGTTTCAAAAGGTAATAGAAACTGTCCTTTAGGGCTAACCCAAGCTAAACAGCTGGGGACCCTTTGCCTATGCTTAACAATCTTTGTCCCTTACTGTTCAAGAAACATAGGAATTAAGTTTCTTCTGGCCAACCATATTTATTCCCTTCCCCATTGTTCAAACTGTGATGGGACAAGCGTATATGCATGGACTCTCTTCAGAGGTGTTGGGGGAAACACTCAAAGTCTTTTGTCCATTGATGTCCCACAATGGCTTGTCTGGTGTCTATAGGCATTCTTTTGTTGGGGAGGAGATAACACCTCTTGTAGTAAACTAGTATTTTGCACCTGATAATTCTTCTCCCCTAACTGGGGGAGGTGGGAGTTTACAGCTTTAGTAAGCATTTTAATAGTTACAGTGCAAAACACTTAATTATTACCTTATCCCATGGGATATAGCTATTATAAGATTAATACTTTCAGCATCTTACGCGTATTTCATAAAGTCTAAACACTAATCATATCCTTATAACTCTAATATCTCTTTTGAAATACTAACATGTAGGTGAACCAGACTGGTTTCCAGCAATGCATTTGTCAGAGACTGGTGAGGCCCAGGGCCTTGGCGTGAGCTGGCACCTGGTCTTCCAGTGTGTATTTCTTGAAAATGTGTTCTTTAGAAGGTTGGAGCCTGATTTGGTCAGTTTTACTCCCACTGAGCAGCACCTTCATGGAATCATGAGCTTAAAGCCAGAAGGAACCATCAAAGCATCTAGTCTGACCTGTGTATCATGAGCCACCAATACTAACTAGCCACCTGCATACTAAATTCAACAACTGGAGTTTGATGTTAATTCCCACATAATCCTTCATGTGGGCCAGAATCTGATTCCCTTACTCACTCCTTTCTTTACAAGTACTCCTATTGTCACTGGTGTGGAGAAAGGAGAATCGGGCCCATTATTTCTGATTTAATTCATTACTTTTAATGCTATTGTTGGTATCCAAGAACAATTGCTTCTTGGCTTCATTGTAGCATTTACCTACCCAAATCATATTCACCCTTCGTCAGTCTCTTGTACTGTGCTGGTTTAAATTCTTCTGCTCTTTCCTCATCATCATTTCCTTCCACAACTCACAGCATGTCAGTTACTCTTTTATCTGTTTTTCTCTGTGTTCCTCAAGTGGGTTGGTTTGAATAAGCATCCAGAAAATCATATTCATGCTGACTTTCATCTAGGATTGAGCTGAAAATGTCCAATAGTCTCCCTTGCAAGATGTATCTTCCTGCCTTGAGTCAAGTCACTTCCTCCCAGTAGGTCAGTGTTTCTGCTTCCAGGGCTGGATAAAACCAAGGCATACCAAGACAAAGTGGAAAGATGGGAAAGATGAACTTTTTTCTAACATCAAAGATGTTGAGTTGAGTTTTGAGAAGAGGGGATAATTACTAATATCTGTTAGTTGTTAATCATCAGTAACTTACGAGGGCTGTAGAGGGCTACCATTATCCTGAAAAACCTTCCCGTCTAAAGGATCAACATGCAGAAGACAAAAGTGCATTAGGAAGTCCACATGAAGGCATTACTCAAGGACACATATTTTATTCAGCTGTATTTACTCATCCCTACTCTATACATTGGCTGCATACTGCAATTAGAGCTGCTTTTGTTTTTCTGTCCAACAGTTTATCAGATGGAAAAATGAATTTTTTTGGTCAATCAAAACTATTCAGTAATGTGGGTCAATTTCAGCAAATCACTTCAGCCAAATAAACATTTTTTAATCATAATGGGCCATTTCAGCATTTTCGAAATAAAATTCTTCAGTTTTTTTGTTTTGAAGTGATGTTTTGTTTTGAAATTTAGCTAGATTTGTTTTAAAAGCATAAAAAGCACCTGAAGATGTAACAAAACAATCACATTTTTTGTTTCAGGTTGAACAAAATGTTTTATTTGACTCAAAATTAAACAGAGAGAGGGGGCGGATAATGAGAAAAAAAATCAAGTTTTGGTTCAACTCAAAACAATGATTTTTCAGATTTTTTGGATTGGCCACTGACCCAGAAAAGCAATTGTTTGCTCAGCTTTATCTATGGCACTAAGTCCTTTCAGAAGCAGAGCAGAATGCAACAGTTTAAAGGCTTTGTTTGAAAATGCTTTGCAACCTTTATTAGATTGTAGTGGTTTAGCGGCGGGATTCCTCCTCACCCCCTCCGGGTCCATGGGAGACCACACCACCTCCCTATGTCTGTATGCGTTGCCTATCATGGGGAATTAGTGGTGCGATAAGAGTCCATAGCTCGGGTCTGTGTTCAGGGCCAAGCAACAAACACAGTTAAGTAGCCCGTACCCTTAGTCAGGGCAGGGCAGTGAGAGTCTATAGCTGGGTCCTGTGGTCAGGGGCAGAGCAGCAAGGGGTTCAGGCATCCTAGCTCCAGTGGATGGCCAACCAACACTGGCTCCTTGGCCTAGAGAGGAGGAGACTGCCACCCCAGGGTTGGGATGACAAGGGGGACACAGTCCCACCCATTCCACTGCGCCCCAGCCCAGGGCCCTCTGCCACTGGGTCAGCAGGGATCCTGACCGCAGCACATTGACTGGATCTACAGCAATAACGCAGCCAGACTAGGGTCAGCTGTTCCTGGGCCACTTCCTAACTTCCCCTCGGGGTGTGCCTGGGTTTGCAGAGGGCTGTCCAGACCGTCAGGTTAGAAGGCCTGTGGTAGTCCTGGCCACTCCTCTGTGGTCTGGTCAGCATCTGGCTCTGGTGGCTCTGGCCAGTTCTCAGCTCCACAGGGGCCTGCCAGAGTCTTCCAGCTTGGGAGCAAGCAGGAGGTATCTAGCTTCTCTTGTGGCTGCTGCACAACTGAGCTCCCAGACCCGCCTTTTATACTTCCTGTCCTGCCTACTGACTTCCAGCAGAAGGGGTGAGCATGGCCTGGCTCATATACATATGTACTGCTCTGCCGCATTGTATATATCCCCCTTGCTCTCAGCTGCGACTTCCCTGAAGGGAGTCTGGCTGTAGTGTGGCTGTTACCCTAAAATAGCCAATAGCAGGGGTTATCTGTGGTTCCTCTGATTGTCTCACCCTCCCATGATTACATCCAAGCTTGATTGCTGCTGATGTGAGAAGCCAAAGCTTGACAATTCTTCAGAAGTGCACTCTCTTTAGATTGCTACTTAGTTTTGCTTTCCTTGCTCCTGTGATTTTTCAAGTCTACAGCATGAGTAGCTTCTATCTCCTTGGAAAATAAAATTAAAACCCTATGACATAAGGGGAGCAAGTGAAGCATTACCTTACATGGCTTGTCCGTTTCCAGAATAAGAAATGTACAAAGTTCTCAGTCAGTCCTGATTGTACTGTGTGGGTTGTTGCACTGCATGTGTTCAGCAGTACTGAAGGGTGGTGCTAGGGAAAATCATTGAAGAAACCAAATGCTCTTCCCTGACAGCAGCATTCCCAGCAAATTAATCGAGTCTCAGAAAGAGTGTCAAATAAAGACATGGAAAGTGGTGCTGTAATAATTGGGCCTGTAAATTGATACCACTTGTAAACCTAACTATGTGAAAATGAATAAAAGTTTATAAAGGGTCATAATAACCTACAACAATAAATGTCAATGGGAAAAGCTGCAAAAAGAAAACAGACTGAAATAGTCCAAACAAAAGGGCCTACTGATATAACTCAAGGACTCTGTTAAGATCATGGCTGGTAACCAAAGCAAATATGGAGCTGGAAATCAGTGAATCAAAATGTGTGTGTCAGAAACCAGGCCTAGCTGATTGGCAAAATGAGAGGATGGGCTATTCCACCCATCACTATGTTTTAGGGCCCTTAAAAAAAGAGACTTTGGGGAACGAAGGAGGCTACCACAACACTGTCTGACTGGAAGATGGGGGAGGAGCAAGCTGCCATCATGGCTACCAGCCCTACTGTCTTTTGGGATCCTAGACCTTATTTGTCCTAATCCTGGGAGATATTCTGAGCAGACCAGGCCAGAGAGAGGGACCCAAATGACACCTACCTGTTCCTGCTAAATCCTGAACATCACCTGGGATGTGAAACTTTGTCCCTTCCCCCATCCTCATATGTGTCCTTTTCCTTCCCCACTGTATTTCTTCTGTTTCCTATTAAAGAACATAAGAATGGCCATAATGGGTCAGACCAAAGGTCCATCTAGGCCAGTATCCTGTCTTCTGACCGTGGCCAATGCCAGGTGCCCCAGAGGTAATGAGCAGAACAGATAATCATCAAGTGATCCATGCCCTGTCACCCATTCCCAGCTTCTGGCAAACAGAGGGTAGAGACACCATCCCTGCCCATCTTGGCTAATAGCCATTAATGGACCTATTCTCCATGAATTTCTTTCCTTTTTCCTTCTGTCTTATAAGAGTCTAGCTTAGCGGGTCAAGAGCACATATTTTGCAACATTGTCATAAGCCTGGCAGCTAAATGCAATGCTCCAAACTACCCAACACTGGTACAAATTTGCCAGGACTTGGAGTGGCTGATAAGACTAGGTGCTGGGCCTGTGTTTTTCGAGCAGTGAGGTTGCATGCGAAAGTCACCACCAAAGACAGAAGCTGTGTTTTCTATCTTTGCTGGCCTTTTCTTTCCCTTTTTGTGTGTGTTTGTCTTGTTTTGTCATCTGTGAAACAGCACTGGACTTTAACAACAGCAATAACAATAGCTCTAGCTCATTTCAACTAATTTTCCTTTCTCCCAAAAAGACAGTTATTACCATCTTTAATGCCACCTAAAAGCTTATCACTCAAGGGGATTTTATGTCTACAAACTCTCTACTGCTAAAGGGAGAGGGAATAAGGAACCTTGATAAAATAAAAGCCTTACTTAATACTTTATATTTCAAATGCTTTTATTGATTTTTCTGTACCTTTGATTCTTTGAGCCTCTTTATTCCATCTAAATTAACACCACAGTTTTGTCAGCAACTCCAAGATATGGCAAACTTTCCCAAAGTACATTAAATCTCTCCCACTTTAATTGCTTGTTGAAGTAGGTGACCAATACCTGAAATCATGAGCACAGGCAGGAATTCTCTGTGGAAATCTGGTAATAGGCATTGTGCTCTGGCTGGTGAGGATCTTTAGTTCCGTCCTTTCTGATGACCATGATGCAGCCACTTGTTTGTTATAAACTGAAGCTTAAACTTCTACGGTCCTCAGTCACTCAGGACTAGTGTCCAACATGGGATGTATGCAATAGACTGGCCTAGTGCATAGCCCAAGTAATTTTTAGTTAACCTCATTATGATCATCTAGGCATTCAGATATCATGGTACTGGGCATGGTGTAAGAACCTGTAGAATAGAAATGTTGTCCTCTCCTTCTTCTCCTCCAAGTCCTTGGGCTGGAGGACACTCCTCTGTGAACAGCCCATCAGGGCCACCCAGAGGGGAGAGAAGTGGGGCAATTTGCCCAGGCCCTGGGCCCCGCAGGAGCCCCCACGAAAGTTTTTTGGGGGCCCTGGAACAGGGTTCTTCACTTGCTCTAGGGGCTCTGGAAAACTCTTGCGGGGCCCTGGTCCCTGGAGCGTCTTCCATTCTGGGTCTTTGGCAGTGGAGGTCCTTCCACCCTGGGACCCGCCACTGAAGTGCCAGGTCTTTGATGGCAATTCAGCAGCGGGGGGCTCCCACTGCTGAAGACCCCAGGCCCCCTGAATCCTCTGAGTGGCCCTGCAGCCCATCAATGCTAGCTAGAGTCAACCTCCTTCAGGGCTGCTGCCATGAGATGAATAAACTACCATGGCACAGTTGTAGCTCTGTGTTTTTGTTTTGCTTTTTTTAATAGAAAAAAAATCCATCCGCTCTCTGAATTAAAAAAACTTTTGTGGAATGAATTTTTTATTAGGAATTTGTCACTGTCAGCTGCCATTCTCCATCCCAGTCTGGCCTGCTTGTCATTGGATCCTTCCTGCAAGCCTTATAGATAACTCAGATAGCATTAAAAAACCACTCTCCCCCCTTTTCCAGAATGCTCCTGTTCTGGCCAAGCTACTTTCATGGGTCAGAATGAGCCTTGAAACTGCTTCAGTGAGGTCAACTACTTAAGAAGAGAAAAAACTACTGCAGAGCTTTCTTTGTTGACTTCCCTGAATTTGTATGTTGCGTTCATCCGGTAGGATTGTGTTGGATTTCAATGGTTCCTTACTTTTGTCACTGTGGGTTGTTGTTACATGGTGAGATTTCCACATGCCGGGCTGTGTGTTTCTATGGCAGTTTCTCTGTGTGTCATTCTGAAATGTGGAATCTATAGAATTTTTTATTTGGATTAATCATTATGTCTTGAATTTTATATGCAGTCCAAAAATCTCTGCACTGGGTAATGCAGGAGGTAAAACAAGATTATCGCAATAGTCCCTTTGGCTTTAAAATCTACGAGCCTCTTAATTCCAGGGTTAAAGTGGTAGGGTGGTCCCAACTAATTGGTTGAAGGGATACTATTCTTGGTTCTAATGTAGCCCAGGTCAGCATCAGTTACCACCATCTGTTGATCTATGTGGAATGTGATAGTGGCCTCCAATCCAGTGTCTACTGGACAATTGTTCATGTCACAAAAATCACCATTATAACTAGCATCTTTATTGGCAATATCAATAAAGGGGTCAAGGCCTCATCCTGGAGAATGCATCTGTGGCATCTTAGGGCTTGACTTCACTACCAAGGTAAGTTGACTTAGTTACACTACTCCAGCTATGTGAATAATGTACCTGGAGTCGACATAGCTTAGGTTGACTTATTCCAGTGTCTTTACTGTGCTGCGTTGAATGGAGACGCTTTCCTGTTGACTTCCCTTACTTGTCTCAGAGAGGTGGAGTACTGGGGTTGACCGGAGAGCACTCTGGGACTTCACTAGACCCGCTAAATTGACACCCCCTGCATCGATTGCATCACTTCCCCATAGTGAAGACAAGCCCTTAGGTTCTCCCACATGGGCATGGTCCTTATCTGGCTGGCCTAGCTCATTTTAAAGCCTCCTTGCACCACTGGAGCATCACAAAAGGGGCCAGAATGGGCCGGGACCCTGACCCAAATGCTCTAGTGGTCGTTACAGCAATTCACCATGGATGGCTTTCTTGTCAGTCATTAATTCCGCTATATATATTGCATTATAAAGTTTAAATATTCAGTCAGACACCTGTACAGCCTGCCATCATTACTTATGGAGAAAGGCTAATTATGACTCTAGTTGGCTAGAGGTCAGAATTCAGTGCAGGAAAGCCACTCAAAATCCTAGGCTGTGAGTATTAATTAGGTAAGGGGTCAGGACTGCAGAGCTTCAAGATCCAGAGTGAGCACAATTTTCTACCACGTTACTTTTATTGCCTGTTAAATTAGGCTGTAATATCCAACAGCACAGGCTTCCATGTCATTTAAAACTACCAGGCCTGCAAAGCATAAAGTAAGAGCCAGAGTCAAAGCAAGGTTTATATCCCAGAAACTGTCAGTGCGGTTTTATCCTCAGCCTTTGCTGCTGTTAGCGTTCCTGGTGAGGAAGGTCTCAGATCACAGTTGCCAACTTTCACACGGTATATAAGCACCCCGAGTTTCACAATAAGCCAAAAAGCAAGTGAATCCCATTACAAAACAAGGCCAAAACAAACCAATCCCTAAGAACCCCAACTCTCTACGTGACTAGATCCCCCAGAGTGCAGTCTGGGACTGTGGTGGGCCTTTTGTGCACCCCTGACTCTCTCTCCCTTTGCCCCTGCTCAACCCCTGCTTGCCGGGAGCTGATCCAAAAAAAAAAAAAAAGCAACAATCTACAACAAGCAACAAGCTACAAGCCAAAAACTAGCCAACAAGCAACTCACACACCAATTAAGCCAAAAACAAGCCCAATTTCTGCATTTTTTCCACGGGTTTGGCATATCTGCCTCAGATTGGTTTGTTCTGGCCGCCGTTAATCAGGCTTATTGTGAACCTCTCAGCTCCATTGTTCTGGGCTGCATTTCCTTCCCAAGGAATCAGTTTAGGGAGACATGCTGCCCAGAGGGTCTTAGGTGTAAAGTCATAAGACAGAACCTCGCCTCTCCCTCCTTGGCCTCAGAGGGTACCAAATTCAGCAGAGCTAGTGCCGTTTTACTCCAAGCGGATGGGGAAGGATTTCTGGGCCACACCACCTTTGAGCATGAAGCTCAGAGCCATATGCTCCCTTCCCATGTTCCCACACAAGACAGTTTCAGGGGAGGGCCAGGGACAAACAGGGCTGTGAGAACAAAAACTCCATAACTGTGTGGCTGCTTTGGCTAGATAGTTGTTATTTGTATTGCAGTTGCACCTAAAGCACCACTCCAAGTTTGGGCCCCATTGTGCTGGGTGCTGTACAGATCCATAGTAAACAGTGTTACCAGCTCTTGTGATTATAACCCCGGCCGTGCAATATTTAGTGTTTTTCTTAAAGCCCCAGCTCCTGAAGTCATGTGATTGGATAGGAACTCAGCTTTCAAGAAATACGTGAAAAAGGAATTTCTGCTCCTCATGATGGTGGAGAAAAGCTGGAAATAATGCCCTTAAAGGCTCCAACTAGAAGCTCATGATTTTGGAAAGGAGGTGGTCAGCAATACAGAATAAGTTCCAGTCCCTGTCCAGAAGAGCTTACAATCAAAATAGTCAAGGCATACAAAATAAAGATTACTTTCCCCAGTTTACAGATAGGGAGACTAAGGCACCAAATGATTAAATGCCTTGCTCAGGTCACACAGGGTTGGTGTTTTTGTCAGAACTAGGAATTGAACCTACATCTGTGAAGTCATAGTGCAGTGCTGTCACTATGCCACCCTTTTGCCCCCTGCAGAACAGAAATATAGCTACAAATGGAGCTATTGCACCCTCACTATTCTGGCAGAGACTCTACTGCCTTTCTGAACCCTGGGTGGAGCATTCTTTCTCCCCTGCCTTTGTGGATCCAAGCCATGCCAAGCTTAGTTGCTCTGGTTTGGAGAGGCAAAGGAGATAAAAGTTTGACTCCTGAAAAAGGGTTTCCAAGAACTGTACAGGATTAATGGACAAGGATGCACAGGGATAACGGGCTGCCTTGAGCATTCCTAAGTCAGCAATTCATGGAAATCTTGTTTGCATTTGATAAGGTCTTTTCTGTTGTGGTTCTTGGCCAGTTGCTAGCGCGCACTCTTGCTTCTCCCTTATCTCTCTCTCCCTTCACCTCCTTGCCTGGCTCCCTGTCCTCTTTGCATTTACGACTGTCTCTCTAGCTCTGTCTTCCTTAACTACTTTGATTCAATAGTGGCCCAAACAGAAGAGCTGTTATTAGGAATCTGATTGCTCTTTCTTCATACTCAAATTTACAGGGTGCCCTGGGAAATCTTTGCTTGAAACCAGTATGGTCCGATGGGGGATTTTTTTATTATTGTTATTTTCCTTGATAGTCATGGAGGTAATTTCTTGCCTGCTGCAGATAATTATAAGTCAGGGGAAGAAGTTGCCCAGCTGTGTTTTTTTCCAAGAAGTTAAAGTATGTTTGTTAGGATAAAATTGAAAAGTCTTTTCATTTTTCTCTCAAGTGCTTTTTATTTTTTTTTCTTAGAGCAGTGGGTGAAAGTCAATATTCCAGCACACATGGAGATTCATACGATTGTTTGATTGCTCCAAGCAAAGGTGGTTTTTCTACCTTTTTCTACCTTTTCTTATAATTACTGGGTCTTATACTTTCTAGCACTGGTGCCTCTGCACTTTTCACTTCTGGCTTTCAGTCTGTGTGTATCCACCAACCTCATTTCTATGCATGTGGACCGGACTCCCTTAAGAGCCCCTGAAGTGACTTGCAGTGGTCCCACATGCCAGGGGAACATGCTGACAGTTTAAAAAAAAAAGTCCCCAATGTTGTTGCACTTTCCATTTAATCTATTAAAAATTCAATCCTAAGTGCCCTGCAAACAAGGCTACAGTGGATCAACACTGCAAAGGGGGGGGGGGGAAATTGCTTTCCTTGAAATAGGGCAAGGAAATCCATGCCAAGAAAACCAAGGGCAATGGATGAGTCAATACTTTCATTGCTGAGAGGGATGGTGTTGCTGAGACATCAGATGCATGAGAGGGATGGTGTTGCTGAGACATCAGATGCAATAGTTGAGTCACAATGCAATGAAATTATTTAGGCCCCCATCTGTCATAAACAGATAGCTAAGGGTTAACACAGGGAACCAAACACCTGACCCGAGGACCAATCAGGAAACAAGACTTTTTCAAATCTGGGTGGAGGGAAGTTTTGGGTGTGAGTTCTTTGTCTTTGTCTTGGGTCTGTGCTCTCTCGGCTCTGAGAGTGATTTTTCTATCTCCAGGCTTTCTAATCTTCTTTTTCCAGGTTGTAAGTACAAGGATAGTAAGACAATAGGTTTATATTGGTTTTTTGTATTTACATGTGTGTAGTTGCTGGAATGTGTTAAACTGTATTCTTTTTGGATAAGGCTGTTTATTAATTTTTTTCCTTTAAGCAATTGACCCTGTATATTGTCACCTTAATACAAAGACCATTTTATGTCTTTTTCTTTCTTTTTTATATAAAGCTTTCTTTTTAAGACCTGTTGGAGTTTTTCTTTAGTGGGGACTCCAGGGAATTGAGTCTGCAGCTCACCAGGGAATTGGTGGGAGGAAGAAGTCAGGGGGAAAATCTCTTTGTGTTAGATTTACTAAGCCTGACTTTGCATACCCTCTGGGTAGGGAGGGGAAAGAGAGATTAGATCTCTCGGTACTTGTGTTTCCAGGACTGGAAGCAGGGAATCTCCTAGGGTCGTCCAGGGAGGGGAGTCTGGGAGGAAGTAACAAGGAAACAAGGGGAGGGGGTTATTTCCCTTTGTTGTAAGACTCAAGGCATCTGAGTCTGGGGGTCCCCCAGGGAAGGTTTTGAGGAGACCACAATGAGCTAGGCACTGTATAATTCCTAACTGGTGGCAGCAATTACTAAAAGCAAATGATAAAATAGCCTAGGTAAAATATATGTCTGTAAAATCACTAATTTTTGGTTAGGCTTAAGGTCAATTTAACCTCTAGAGATACCTCTCACGCCACAATCCAGCGGCCGATTCTTGCTCCCAGATATTTCTCAAACTGACCTGGTTGCACATCATTGATACTCTCACTACCTAACTTCCAATTCTTCTTAGGGTTAATCACATAAGTCTTATAAGGTAATATGTGAAACCCTTTTGTCTTCTTGACATTGACCTGTAAACTAGTATTCATACAAAAGCGATCTAAAATCTCAAGATTTTTACTCATCCCCTGATAAGAACTACTTAATATAGCCACATCTTCAGCAAATGCCAACGATGTAATACTACTTCCCTGGACATAAAAGCCAGACCCCTCCGATTCTAATTTAACTAATAAGGGATCCATAACTACAACGAAGACAGTTTAACTAATTCTTCCTCATCCTGTACCTTAGGGATTAAAATAGTTCTATTTTCTTTTTAAAAGTCCAGGATCTGCATATTTAAAAACCATATATTACATTTTTTGAGAGAATCTGAGAGTCCAAATTAAAAATTTCCCATAAATCATTAGCAGTTACCCTATCGGTGCCTGGGCAACTAGTTTTACGAATAGCTCGCAAGGCCTCCGTAACTTCCTCCGTAGAGATCGGACTCAGTAATAAATAATTATTCACATTCTCAGTGGCTGGGGAACCATCCTCTTGTAGTGCCATGTCCAATATTATCTAAAATACCTACATAATATTGTTCAATCTCACTCAGGGGAATGCAACATTTGGCTTATCCAGTTCTCCCATAATTATCCGTAGCAATCTTTTCTTATCTTTAATAAACAACTGTTGATAGAATTTATAACAGGCCTTTTTAGTAGCATACCTTCAAGTAGAGATTGACTGCTTCTTTCTATATCCATTCCCTTTATTCCTTATCCTATT
This sequence comes from Gopherus flavomarginatus, assembly GCF_025201925.1. Lineage (NCBI taxonomy): Eukaryota > Metazoa > Chordata > Testudines > Testudinidae > Gopherus > Gopherus flavomarginatus. Next base: position 130,333,626 of record NC_066622.1, read on the forward strand.
TTCATTCTTCACCTCTTGTTCCTCAACACCACCATTTAAATCAACATCCATCAGTGATTTACACAATTCCTCTATCCATCCTACAGAAACTGTATGAGCATCTCTCAATAACATTTCAGTTTTCCCCAGACTACCTACAATCTGCCCAGCCTTTCTACCTTGTCTACCTGGCCTACACAATGTAATCACATTATTCGCCGATGAATGCTCTCTTAAAGTTCCCTAGGGGGTGGAACCTCCAATACACACTCATCACCAACACTTCATTACTTAAATTATCAACAACTAACCCTCTTCTTAGCCAACTCACGTCTTTTGTCTGAAATTTGTTAGTTTTGGCCCCTAATTCACTCTCTATACATTTATTTATATTTCTCTTACCTGCATATTTAATCTCTAATCGGGTAAGACGTTCAACTTCTTGTTCATTGCATACTCTAGAGCGAGTAGACTCACTAACACCTTTCCTTACCACCTTAGTTTCCTTCCTCTGCTCATTTCTAACTGCAGGATGCCTATGTCTAGTATGTTGACTCAATCCAGACTTAGTGTGGAAAGCTGACCCGCAGAGCAAACGGGCATAACCCATCTCCGGGTTGACCACCTCCTTGGGCACACACTTGGGGTAGTGGCAAGCTATATTATGGAACTGAGAGTGTTTACCACATTTTTTGCATACAACTCTAATGGCCTTACTCTAATGGACCATGTTGATCTGTTTAGCCCACATACCGAAGGTTGCTAAAATCTGTGGGCGTATAGGACAATGTAACGTTCAACGAGATATTCTAAATAAAAAATTCCATCCTTCCATGAGCTGCTATTTTGTAAATTATCCATATTAGTAAAAACAGTAGTTAAATTAGCGCAAAAATGTCCAATCTCATCAAAATATGGCTCATCCAAAGTATCTAAATACTTAAAACTAGGATTCAAATTATCCACATCCAAATTATTTTAAAAGGTACTAGTAAAAACCAGAGGTAAAAATGATAAATCATTATCAACCTGGTCCTCACCTAACCAGCCAAAATTCTCCACTCTGATATCAGCTCTGACAGGGAGATCACATATCTCAGTCTTGTGAGGTAACCACTCACACAAAAATGTTTTATGCATCAGTCCAGTGACCCGAATTAGTCCCGTAACATATTTAACACTGCCAGCCAGGGCAACAAAGCCAGCAGCAGGGGCGTTGTTTATCCTGTCTCATGTCACTCTGGTATAAATATTAAAATTCCTTTTCTCCATAACTAAAAAGATGTAACCCTTTAGAGGGGGAGGCTATGCCTTACCCCAGGCGGAGACTACCCTTACCAGGGAAGCAGATTTTTGTGGGGCTGCCCACCCCCCAATAAGGGGAGGAGTTCGCCCTCCACATTCTTGCTAGTTTCCGACTCTCATCATGAGGAGGTGCCGGTAGGCCTTGCCATCCAGAGGCTTTCCTCACTGAAGGGTACCTGTCAGCTTAATGTCAAGTCCTAAGAGGAGTATGAAAGAGTCTCAGATCTTGGTAGAGATTGCCCCTCGCAGCAGGGTTCTCACTCTTCTCCACTCACCGATCAGGCCCGTCGACAGCAATTCTGGGCCCCAGGGCCAGGGCCATCCCTACAGGGGTGCAGGGCCTGGGGCGGAAGTGACAAATCCATCACTTCTGGGACCAACCACAATGGCCAATCATGCCGGCCCATGGGGCCCCCCAAAGTGCGGGACCTGGAGTGGTCGCATGTGCCTAGGAGCCCTGCGGCCTCCCCGGGCGATTGCCCCCTTTCCCCTCCACCCCCCATCAGTGGGCCTGTCACCGATTACCCAGTCCACCGCAACCCTCAGGTATTAAAACCGTCCAGACTGACAGGGTCCAGAAACACATAAATGGCCTTAAAAGAATCCCACTTACTGCAGTGAGATTTCTTGTATGCTTACAGTTAGGTGATTTTAAATATCTCGGGGACTTAATTAGGCTTCTATGTTTTAACATAATAAGAGATTCCATCTTCAGTAACACTATCTATCGCCACTGTGCTTAAATTGTATACTGCTGCCCATCACCATAGTATCAGAGCATCTTCTATATCGAATCAATAGCAATAGCAAAGCTCCTAGTGGAGTTCATGGAGTCGCCGGTATTTCCCCCTTTTAGGGGCAAAATCTCTACTTGGGATAGGGGTTTTTTATTTTAATATTTTAGATGTAACTACTTTTCATGTATTTTGATTGGTTGACTGGTTAGGATTTAGTAGGTAGAGTGGAGGTGTCAGCGTTATAAGTGTCATTCTTATGGTGCAATGGCTTTTGCAAAGAGGAAGGTTTTGCAGCATTTCCTAAAGATGGTCAAACTCTGGATTCTCCTGATCTCTGGAAGATTGTTCCATAGCCGGACCCCTCAGCAAAGAATACTTTGTCCCCAGATCTCACGTGCTTTGTCCTCGGCTTTGTGATTCACATTGCACAGTTGCCGCAATGGTTCATAGATCAAAATATGGTCTTTAATATCTCTTGATCCATGAATTGCCAAGGTCTTGAACTGGGAGTACATCAGTCCCATGCTCAAGTCTCTCCACTGGGTCCCAGTTTAAGGCCTTGGCAATTAAAGGGTCAAGCGACATTAAAAACCAAATTTTGATCTATGAAAGCAGATTCTATACCAGCGGGAGCCTGTGCATTGTCCTCATGTTTAGTTTCAGCACCTGACCTTGGCTTGGTAGAGGATGCTTCATTTTATAACCGTGCTGATCTCCCCTGTGATCAACAATGTACAAGAAGAAATCATTTATCTCTCTATTATTTTACTTTTGGCGTGCCTCCTGCAGAGATCAGCTCTGTACTGTCCAAAGGCAAGACACAGAGAAGAGGCAGTGTCAGACAGATAAACAGATTATTATCTTGTTTAATTGGAATTATTAATTTAGCCACTTACCTTCCCCAAACAGAGGTTAATCAGAAACACATGCACAAAAGATCCTAAATCACAATCTAAATAGAAAATGTAAAAATTCTTAGCATTAAAGCTGTTAAGGGACCATTCTGATCTATCATCTACATTTTCTCCAGAAAATGTTTGAAGGATTTTGCTTTAAAATTACATTCAAAGGAATACAGCCGGAGAGCTGCCAAAATGTATAATTGGTTTGAGAACAGCTGCTCTAACTTCTGACTGCTTCTAACTTCTGACTCCTTAGCCCATAACCTCCTCAGTGCCAGGGCCATCTTTCATTAGTACCTTGTGGGTGCTAGTGTACATTTCTGTTATTGCCATTTCTTGTGCCAAAGCCTTCTTTTTTAAGTGCCATAATTTGGTGGGCTTCATTATGCCTAACATTTTCAAAAGAGCAAAATTTCTCCATGACCTAACTTAGTTATGACCAGTCATGTTTCCAACTAAAACAATATGAAACCAAACTTGCTTCTAATTATGTAGCACTGCTGCCCATGTTTCCATTTGTACATGGAACTAGAGCCACTTCAGGCCCATATTATATTGATCACTTCCATAATTCAGTTTTTATTAATGAAATATCATTGCCTGGCTGTCAAAGGAATATAGTGGGCAATATCTCTGGTGTGGGTGCATAAGGAATATCTTTAAGACCAGAACTTTTCACAAACATCAACCAACAGATAATTTATTTCTCCTGCTTTGCTGGTTCCCGGGAAACTCTCTGACAGTGAAATACAGTTGTGTTTTGTTTTGTTCCTTTTGTTATTAAATAAGGTTCCTTGACATTTCATTGTATTATGAGCTTCATCATGTTACTCAGACAGCTTGCATTCTATTATATGAAAGACTAGGAAGAGCCCTGTACAATAAATACTAAATATCCAATCAAAGTTTATGATGAAGCAAAGAAACTAAAGAAACTTCCAGTGCACAAACAGTTCAGTTTTCAATAAAACGCTATTTGCAGTCAAGAATTCTGTTGATGCATCTTTTTGATAATTATATTACTAATGTTGCTATGTAAGTTAGTCTGTCTTGTATCTGCCAGTTCTTCAGAAGGCTTTACTCACATCTACTTTTTATTTCAGTGACATTGAAGGGTGGGTTTTAATATGACTGCTAATGAGCTGAGCCTCAAGAGTTTTGGTATTTTTCAGTCTAGCTAAGAAAAGTGGATCGCTCTAACCCAGGGTTTCTCAAACGGCGGTTGCTACTTGTGTACGGAAAGCCCCAGGCGGGCTGGGCCGGTGTGTTTACCTTCCCCATCCACTGGTTCGGCTGAACGCGGCTCCCACTGGCCACGGATCGCTGCTCCGGGCCAATGGGAGCTGCTGGAAATGGCACAGGCCAAGGGACATACTGGCTGCCGCTTCCAGCAGCTGTTAGCCCGGAGTAGTGATCCGCGGCAAAAGTGGAAGCTGCGATCGGCCGGATCAGTGGATGGGGAAGGTAAACACACCGGGCTGGCCCACCAGGGGCTTTCCCTACACAAGCGGCGACCCCTGTTTTAGAAACCTTGAGCTAGTTGTATTAAGGCTTGAAAAATATAGCACTTAGAAAACAGAGGGAATATTCCAGCCTTTCCCTAGTAATAATCAGAGATGCCTCCAAGTCATTAAGTGCAGATCTAGGTCCAAATTCCTTCTAAGTACAAGGTGTTTTGGATTCATTGTTCTAGTCTGGCTCCATCTAATGAACGTGGGCCCATGTGACAAAGTTTAGGTCCAAATCTCAAGTGTGGTGCAGTTTAGGTCTCACTGTTCTAGTCTGGGCCCAACTCCAATAATAATTATAATATGAAGTCACTGTCACCTGGGGGCACTGTGTCTATGCAGAGAAATAGGAGGCTCTTAGTACAATCTCTAGCCAGTGTATCATGTGAATATGCCAATAAGCTACTTTGAAGCTCAAGAGTAAAATGTGGAGGCTGTAACTACAGGCAAAAAATCTTCAGAACTGTGGGGAAGAAGGGGAAAGAAATAACACTAATAATACAAATCTTGTCTCAGACCTGCGGTTTGAACTGAGAATGCTGAATATTCAGATAATTTGCTGCTTGCTCGGCATTGTGAATGAGCAGCAAAATCTGTCTGGATTAACAATAGAATTTCCTTTTTTACCAGTCTATGGATGGTAAAAGAGGAAACTGGGGGTACAGCCTTTCTGCTTTTGTTTATAATAATAAACATTCCAGGCTTTAAGCTGCTTCTCCCTACCTCTGTTAGTACAAGGAGAGCCTTAGACAAGGTCCATAATTCAGGTTTGCCTAGGGCACATAACCCAAGCGTTTGGACACTTAGCTAAATCTCCTATGACTGGAAATTGCAGGAGACTAGATCAAAGTGCTTCCTCCCTGGTCCCAGATGAAAATATCACATAAACAGGCTTTTTAGGGGAACTTCAACTCTTCTGTTTCCAGTATCTGAATAGGCAAAGATATGAGGCAGTGAAAAAGAAAAGTTATCCAAGCATTTCAAACTTCTCCATGCTAGAAGTAAGTAGCTCACAAGACTCTCATTTTATCTTAAATATTTCACCAGTCCCTAGCCTAGTAGAAAAGGCACCATGGCCTGGGAGTAAAAAAGATTTGGGTTATGTTACCGGCTTTGTCTCAAACCTCCTGTGTAACCTCAAATGACTCATTTTACTCTCACTTCTCCTACGGGCCTCAGTTTCTTTGCTGGCAATATGGGAATGATAATATTTTCCTACCCCATAAAGGAATTAGGTGGCTTAATTCATCCATGTGTATAACATGCTGTGAGCTTATTGGATCGGTTGTGCTATAGAAGTGCAAAGCATCTATTTATTCATTCATCTCCAGTCACTGAGTAGTGATGAGGAGGCCAGCTCAGACCAGCTTTCGTCCACATAAAGGCACGCAGGGATAAATGTATCGTTTGCGCTTCAGTCAGTGGAGCTGCAGCTGATTCTGCAGGCCCTGTTAAAAGATGTTTAGCCAACTTGTAGGCTACCGCTGCCCCGCTAGATCAATAAATCGGAAGAATCTGTGTCCAACTCCAACAGTGATCAGGTGCGACCTCAGCACCGTCAACGGCATCCTGGCAAGGAAGCTTTCTATACAGACTAGTGCAGCCTTCCCACAGCAGAGGGAAACGAACGCTTGCTTTAGCAGCTGTGCTGAGCCTGTATCCTTCTGCCCAGAGGTGAATCATCGATTTCTCAGCTTTTGTGAGGCAACGCGGGCTCCATTTGCTCAAAAGAAATCATCCTCACGATATGCTGTTGTAGGCACTCTGACAAGCGAGCGATTCTCCGCTCGAGTTCCCACTGACACCTGCATTTTCCAGACTTGGGGGGATGGATTGCAGAGAACAAGGCAAAGTAGCTCAACTGAGTGACAAACATTAAAATGAGCCCTCAACGAGGGGATGGAATTTATACGGCACCCAGATACATCTCAGAGCAGAGGAGCACGTGATGGAGAAGGGGCAGATGGAGAGACAGGAAGAGCAATACAGGGCAGAAGAGTTTTAGATGAGAGGGGCGAGGAAGGAGAGAGAGAAAGAATGGAAAATTCTGTAATGGGATAAGAGAAGGGGAGAGAAAGAAAAGGAGACCAGTCATCACACAGCGTATGCATATCGGTGTAACCAGCACATCACTTGATCAAGCTGGACCTCAGGCCCTTCTAAAATCTTCACTTCATGGCAGCCCTACAGCAAAGCCATGCACAGTTGTGGTCACTGGTTTTCCTTTGTTTGAAATTTTCTTCAGTTTTCTGGGGAAAAAATCATTTAAAAATAGACGAGACGCTCAAAATCAAAACAAAATGTTTAATTTGACCCCAACCAATTTGCACAGAACTTTTCAGAACTCTCTGTGAACCAAAAAGTCAGGCAGCTTTATCCCCTACCTGACCACCCCAATTCCTTCATCTGCTACGAAGTGTTATTAGCAGCCCTGAAAATTGCCAGCAAACCAAGTATTCTTCCAGTTAGTTCAGTATGGTTCCTCATTGCAGTCAGGGCCTGATCCAGTGGAAAGTCTCCCACTGACTTCAGTGGGTTTTGGATCACACTTTTAAAGAATGGCGCTTTAAAAAATGGCACAGGAATTAGGAGTCTCAGGGATACTTAGACATTCTGGAATGCACATTATTCCTTCCATCTGTGTTGCTGCAGCAGGTCACGCGGCTAAGAATAATTTCCTCCTTTCACATTACCATGGCAGCTACCATGATAATGCAACGCCTTTGACCAGGGTTGCTAGTTGTGGTATTAGATTGTGAGCCTGAGCCTGCTCTGATATAGTAATTAAATTAATTTCCATATTAACCAGCCTGTGTCACACCTGAGATGTTACAGATACAACGCTGGGATCCAGATGATTTTGATCAGCCCATGTTCTCCAAAGTAGCTAGCTGGAAGGGGCTTAACTCCTTTTCTCCAATTACCACCTGGCAAAATAGACTGCACAAACTCTAGTATGTCATTGTTTAAAGTACATCGCCCTCTACAGACAGAAGCTACCTTCTGCACCTGGATCTGGCTTCTTGTTTCTTTGTAGTTTTTATTTTTTTCTAGTTGTATCATAGTTTTTTGTTTGCTTCAAACAGATTATGTAAATCATCATTGTTTCACCTACTTCAGTAGAGCAATGGCAGTTTACACCAGCTATATATTCATATTCTCAGAAGAACAGACTGACTGAGTTTGAACAGAGACAATTATTCAGAATTTCTCCCCAGGATCTTGCACTTTATGCACGTAAAGACAAGACCCACCCCATGGCAGAGCATATTTGCTGCTAGGTTGCAACAAGCATTAAGTCAAAGAGACTTTATTAGCAATAGACCCCTGCACATCTCAGTACTATCCTTTCAAAGCTCTTTGGTTTAATCAAGTATTGATTAGGTAAGTCGTTGCCACTGAAGGAACGAGTCCAACATCAAGGTTAATTAAATGGAATTCTTAAAGTGATTAAAAAGCTTCTCCTTTTTTGGCAGTGCTACAAAACAAAACAAAATGTTTTGGGTCTTTTTTTTGAGAAAAACAACATTAATTACAAGTTAACTGGAGCTGTGTCCTTTTCTTCCAGCAATAGAACAATCATATTACTTCACATTGTCCAGAGATGTGCCACCCAAGATTAAGCTATAACTATCTGTTCTGTTCCAAGCTCTGCCACTGATTCATTAGGTGATTTTAGGCAAGCCACTTACCCTCTCTGCCTCAGTTTCCCCATCTGTGAAATGTTTACGTGGGTTAATTAATTGCAAAGCTCTTGCAAATCATTGGATGAAAGGCACTTTATTGGTACCAATGGAAGTTTTGCCTGAATAAGAACTTCAAGGCAAATGTTCTAAATTGGAATCAATGAAAAATATTTTCCTAAGCCCGCTTGGCATTTTTACTCACCTACTTGACTTCTATTGATTGATTGAGTTGAATGATGATCTGTAAATTCACCTATCTCTGGGTTCCTCACTCAATGCAGTAATACTCAGGAGGGTAAAGAAACTCTCTTTCTTTAAATGGCAGCCCCATGCAACGTGCTACCTCTACCATTTCGGGATACATGATATTATTCCGCAGAACTTTAAAGATACCAAGAAGGCCATAGGAAAGAGAAAATAAAACTTCTATTTTGCTGTAGCTAGAAAGTACTGAGGGTTCTCCCCATTCCTGTCTCAAGAGGGAAGAGAGCTTTTTTTAGGGCTTGATCTGTACCGATGAAGACAACTGGAGTTGTGCCATTCATTTCAGTGGAAGCAGAATCAGACCCTAACTCAAGACCTTGAACAGCTTGACACTGCAATGGGCTTTTGCTGACTGGTGGTAGATTAGTAACCCAATAAAACCACCCTCTTCTGTTGAAGGAAGCACTATAGATGTTTACCAGAGCTGCTATGAGGCTTTGTTTTGGCAAGGAGAAAAAGAAAACCCTTTATTTGTAAAGCTAGCCATGTTCTTTACCGGTGTGTGATTCTCCACTGCGATCCATTCCATACTGGCTGGTTTTTTCAGTTTAATGAATTAATTTCATTTCAAGGAATTATTCAAACCAGGATACAAAGCTGGCTTTTGCTTTCTGCCCCCACCAAATAGTCCCTGTTGATTACTGCACTTACACTCTCTCTCTCTTGACCAAAAAGGTTCCATAACTAAATTAGAACAATTACAGAACCTGTGAGGACATGATCCAAAGTGCATTGAAGTCAATGGAAAGACTCCCATTTGACTTCAGTGGGCTTTGGATCAGCTTCCTCCTCCCCTCGCTTGTACTGAAATAGGGAATATACTACCTCACCCCTGGGAGAGTGCTTTGAATTTTAGCTTGTGAGTGCCGCCTTGGCTCTGCTGCCCATTCCTCATCTTCTTTCCACTGTGTGAATAGAGATCACTACGTGCTGGCTGCTCTAGGCAGCTGTCTCCCCAGGAGAGGTAGCAAGAAGATAGGTGGATCATAGAAATGCTCCTGAGGCCAGCTAGCAGAGTTTTTCTCCATGTGCTAGGAGGCTTTCAAAGCCCATCACAGCTGAATGTCTGTGCTTCACTGAGCCCAAAGGTATCTAAAAGAGATCCACACACACACAGCATATTCTGCTGTAGTGAGACGAGACTATTATTTGAAGAGCCATGCTCACTATTTTGTCAGTACATTGCATATGTTTGCAAGCCGTCCTGTGGATACACTTATCCCTCAATGCCCCTGTATGAGAAAACAAAGAAAACTCCTGTTTTAAAAATGCTGAATTTTCCCCCTTCTTTCAATGTTGCCTATATCTTATGATTTTTATTTTGTGGCAGTCAGATAGGAACACCTCAAATTCTGAAGTTCTGATAATTAATAAGCTCTTTGATTTTAATATACCGATTTCAAAGTGCTCTACAAAGGAAGTAAAATATTATTTTCCCAATTGCACAGATGGGAAAACTGAGGCACAAATAGGTGAAGTGACTTGCCCAAAATCACACAGCTTATCAGTGGTAAAGTTTGAAATAGAATCCAGGTCTCCTGCCATACTGAAAAGGAATAGGGTAGTATCCCTTTAATTAATTTGTGAGGACTCCACTAGAACTCTGTGTTTTTTGTTATAGAAGCTGCCAGAAAGCAGCCAGAGCAGCACTCTGTATATAGCCAAGTGTTGGTTCTTTCTGTATATTTAGTGAACATGGGCATTTGGAACCCAACTGTATTCCTGGGGTTTCTTCATGTTGTTTTGTTGTGTAAAGAGCAAATGATACAACACCTGCCTTCCAGTCCAGTGTCTGGACCACATGGGTCATAGATTGCAGGACAGAAGAGATCATTTGATCATTTAGTCCGATGTCTTGTATAACACAAGCCATAGAATTTCATCCAGTTACTCCTGTTTTGAGTCCTACAACTTATGCTTTAGCCAAAACATATCTTCTAGAAAGGCATCCAGTCTTGATACTAAGACTCCAACAAATGGAGAATCCATCACTTCCCTTGGTAGTTTGTTCCAATGGTTAACCAGCTTCACTGTTAAAAGTAGATGCCTTATTTCTAATTTGAATTTGTCGATCTTTATCATCCACCATGGAATTCCTGCATCCAAACCATGCATAGGCAGCAGGTTATATAGATTTGCGGTGCCCGAGCACCAGGAATATTCAGGGCCTGGTGCCCTGCTCCAGCAATATTTGGAGCTGGGTCTCTCCCCCGGCCCTGCCTGAATCTGGCCCCGGCCTCTGCGGGTCACCCCCGCGCTGCCGCCTCTCTGCCTGGAGAACTTTTACTGGAGTCAAATCAGTTTATGTCCCTATCCTACTGAATAAATTACTTTCCTTGTTTCCTTTTTCTGCTAACCTGTTGTCAGAATAAATCAGTCAGTTCTTCAGTTGGGTTGTAGGAGACACAGTGTTTGCTTTGTAGTTCTGTAATGAGCAAACAGAGAGAAATAAAATAGGACAAAATTAAATACTCACAGCTGGGAGTTGAATGCCACAGGACACTGGTAATAGATACGGAGCCTTGTCCCATCTAAATCATGGAATCAAATTCATCCCAGGTCAGTAGCAACTAAAACTCCTTGCCACATGACGGATGGCTCTTTGGATGTCCTCAATAACTTAGTGGTCTCATTCTAGTTCTTAACCTTGCACACATGAGTCTACAGCAAAACTGGCACCCATGGTGGTGGTTTCAGTAAAGAAGGCCAGTTGTTCTCAGATCAAGAAAATAAGATGGACTGTTTCAATCAATACTAGGTAGCAACTGCCCTTAATGATTTTAAAAAAATACATTTAAAATAAATAATAGAATAAAATATTTTCACTATTACATAATATGATACTATGACTTGTCATGTTATAACATTATTTAACATGATATGACATCATATTATGCACTAAAACTGACAGTCATGAAATAATATAAACATAAAAGTCATAAAACTCAAAAAACAAAATAAAATGCATTTTAAATGAAAATTTCATTTTGAAATTGTTTTGAAACTTTTGTAAAATGAAATTTTCAATTTTTTTTTAATTTATGGGAAATTTTGAAAAAATTCAGTTCAACAAAAATAAAATTTAAATTGTTGAAATTTTCCCTCAAAACAGAAATTCTGCATTTCAACCAACTCTGTTCTTAGCAATAATACTAGAGGAAAAAAGAAAAATTGTGAAGAAAACTAAATAATCTAAAAATAGTAACATTTTACATTCATTAGGTGTCTGATACAATGCCTAATGAAGTCAATGAGTGTCTTTTCTTTAACTACGGTAGGCTTTGGATCAAGGTTCACAAAGCATTTCACCTGCCTTAGTTGATTAAGCCTCACAACAGCACTAAGGGCTTGTCTTTACTACAGGCGTAAGTCGACCTAGGTTACACTACTCCAGCTACATGAATAACGTAGCTGGAGTTGACATAGCTTAAGTCAACTTATCCTAGTGTCTTTATGATGTAGAGTCGATGGGAGACACTCTCCAGTCAACTTCCCTTACTCTTCTCGGAGAGCTGGAGTACCAGGATCAGCTGGAGAGTGCTCTGCCATCGATTTAGCAGGTGTCTACTACACCCGCTAAATTGATCCCTGATGCATCGATTGCAGCAGCATTGATCTCCCAGTAGTGATCAGCCCTTAGAGTTAGGTAATATTATTAGAGCCATTCTACTGGTTGGGAATCAGAGGGACAGATATTCAAAGGTATGCAAGTGCCCAAAAAGTCCAATAGGTACCTAGTGGGAGTTTCAAAATGGGTTTCAATGGGAGCTAAGCAGCGAGGAACTTTTCAGAATTCCACAAGACACCTATCCGCTTCTTTAGGTGCCTAACTACCTTTAAAAATCTAGCCCAGACAGGCTAAGTAATTTGCTCCAAAGGTCACACAGCCAGCGTGAGAGAGCTGAGGTTAGAACTGAGGAAGTCTGAGACTTAGCTAGCTCTCTGCACTCGAACCATGAATTCCACAGAAAAACTGCAGTGGGTAATTGTGAGGGGGTAAATTAGGCCCTGAGGCCCCCTGCTGGAGGCCTTGTGGCCCTGCCACACTGCGCCGCAGAAAAGGGCAATAGAGAGGTCTTCCAAGGTGCCTAGAGTGGCTGTGTGGGAAGCAGCCAATCAGGGCCCAGCGGGCTAGTATAAGAAGAGTTGCAGGGCCAGAGCAAGTTCAGTTCTTTGCTAGACCTGGAGAAGAGTGAGTGGTGCTCCCTGCTGGGATGCCATCAGGACAAGGTCCTGAGGTAAGGGTGAAAATCTGCTGAGCCATGGGGAAGTGGCCCAAGGAATTGTAGCAGCAAAACAGTTTATTTAAAGGGACATGGCTGACATCTGTTATCTATAGGGTCCCTGGGCTGGGACCTGGAGTAGATGGTGGGCCCAAGTCCCCCCCACTAGTCACTGGGAATGTGGCCTGAACTTTGATACATCCAGAGGGGGAACAGAACTCTCTTAGTGGCCTAGCTGAAGAGCTGTGGCCAGAAAGGCCCAGAGAGGTGAAGAGTCTCCAGGGAGGGAGCCCTGGGGGACAGGGACCCACACAAGGGCCAGGGCTGCCTAAAGAGCAGGTATAATTCAATGGATCCCAGAAGGGTCTGAGAGACAGTTTGGCCAGGATACTGTGATAGGCCCTGCTGGAATGATTAAAGAGAGAGCCCCAGGATAGGGCTGCAGATCAAAGGACTTTACAGAGGGTGCTGAAATAGGCCCCCTGTTGGATTTATATCCCAGAAGGGGGTTGCTTTATTTTTATCACACAGACTAATTGTGTTTGATTTGGCTGGGAGGCTGGGTCACTGAAGACCCACCACAAACAGAGAGAGAGAATGCAAACACATACACTTGGCTAGGGTGTGCTCGTGAGAGGTGAGTGCTACCCCATTGCAGTAATATATTCAGTTTTTTTAAACAATTAGTTTTAACTTCCCAGAATTTATGCTAGTTTCTTGCCATTCTTTTATTATGGTTGAGGCAGAGTCTATTTGTCTTGCTGTAATGCCACAGCTACTGGAATGATTGCATTAAAAAGACATGAACATGAAATATATGAAGAACAGTTAAGGTTGACACTAACCCAGCAAATTCGAATCTAAACTATCTTGTTATATTCTGCTCTAACTCCAGAGATGGAATTGAGAAGAAACTGAAGCATGAATTGGCACATATAAGACACCAAAGCTCTTCCCTTGCAATACACAACTAACTGCAGCATTTGAATTATGTATTTTCAAATATTATATATTTGAATTATATATAGCTCTTATTATTTTTTCTAGTACATGTAAATGAGTTTTACAACGTGTACTATGAATTAAGGTAAATCTGTCAGATGTCCAGGATGAATGAAGCTAGATCTATATATGTGGTCCAGATCCTCCTCCCACTGTAATTAATCCCAGCTCCCACTGATTCAGTGGGATCTGGCCTTATATGAATGCCAGTCATATATGATCCTTTTTTATAGTCAGTCCCAGGTTTTGCCAGTTTCCGCTGCTATAAACCAGAGTATAAGCCTCCCGTCCCATTACATACACACTCACACGTGGAAAGTCCTTCTGGAGGGGAATTATGGCAGTGTGAGGGGGATCCTACAGCTGCCAAACAGTCTGAATAGTGGATGGAGCTGGTCAGGGATGGGCATGGCTAGGGGGCTGGTGAATGCATTGATTCAGGACATTGGCTATGGAGCCTCTGGGTTCAGAGGGAGCCAGGAGTGCAAACTGAAGCTGCTTTCACCTAGGGTGAAGCCTTTCCTGTGACAGGGCAGTGCTGAACTGAGACCTCCAGGTTTGGAAAGGTGAAAACCCCTAAACATTACCCAGAATCAGCCTTCCCCCAATTAACATTGTCTGTACAGGCCACTTTAAACTGAGAGCAATGGCTTTAGAAAAATCTTACAGCTGCTTTGCATTCATTCTGCACCCTCACCCATCCCTTTCTGATGTGAAGTGCTCAAATACCACAGTGATGCATGTGGTATAAACACACAGATACCCTTGGATGATCTATCTCTGGAGCTATTGGGCAGAATTGTATCCTCCTGACACACGGTGTGGTGATTAGATTGAGAAAAATCGCACTGAAATTTGCTTTTGTACAAAAATGTGCAAGAATAACTTCCCACTGGATATACTAGTGGCTTTTGCTCTCTCTGGCTAGTTTTGTTTAAAGGTGTTCTTTCCAAATATACCCTGAAAGCACATAACTGGCCTTGCTTGGCTCTAGTTTTGCAGTGCTTACTCAACTATATAATTTACAATAGCCATGTTTAGCGAGAGGTATGTATCTGACACATTATTAGATAAAGTTGGCAGCGAACTCTGGGGACCAATGAGGATTCCAAGAGCTGGAGACATTTAAAAGACATTTCAATTTCTTTCAGGTAATTAAACTTCATTTGTTTAAACAGTATGGGGAAAGGTTATCTTCTGACACCTGTGGGACTGGCCTATGTGGCTCTGAATGTTTTCCAAAGGTACATCTCTGATCCATAATGATTTCAGGAGAAAGTGAAGCTGCCCATTCTGAAAATGCTCCAGTTGGTTCAGAATGCAGCAGTCACCTACATAGTCCATGTTGCAGCTCTTTGCATGAGCTCCCTGTGGAATACCCAATCCAATACTTCTGCTTTGTTTGACAGGTTGGGCTAGTGGCTATGGTACTATTTTGGGAGACGAAAGACCTGGGTTCAATTTCTTACTCTGTCACAGACTTCCTTTATTTGACTGGCCTGGCCAGTTTTTTTATGGATTTTCCAGTTACCAGAAAAAATTAATCTATTGGGATTTTTTTTTGTGAGTCTAAAGATTTGCATTATCACAATACACTGAGGCCACGTCTACACTACAGCATAAAATCGAAATTATTAAAACCGGTTTTATAAAACTGGTTTTATAAAATCGATTTTACGCGTCCACACTAGGGCACATTAATTCGGTGGTGTGCGTCCATTGTCCTAGGCTACCATCGATTTTCAGAGCGGTGCACTCTGGGTAGCTCAGTAAAAGAATGAGACCAATAACTTTGATTTCCGTCCACACTAACCCTAAATCGATATAGTAATATCGATTTTAGGGTTACTCCTCTCGTTGGGGAGGAGTACAGAAATCGATTTTAAGAGCCCTTAAAATCGATTTCAAGTGCCTTGTAGTGTGGACAGTTACAGGGTTAAATCGATTTAACGCTGTTTAAATCTATTTAACGCTGTAGTGTGGACCAGGCCTGAGAGACCTAATGTTAAAAGTTTCTGTGATGCTGCAGTGTTCCCATTTCCACAGTTTCAGTGATCAAAATTGTTGGAAATACAGCAGCTGACTGCCCACCAACACACAAGCCCACTGTGCACAGGTTTGAGTCATGTGAGAGTGAGATGGGTGATGTTATCAATATGTGTTAGAATAATAGAATATCAGGGCAGGAAGGGACCTCAGGAGGTCATCTAGTCCAACCCCCTGCTCAAAGCAGGACCAATCCCCAGACAGATTTTTGCCCAAGATCCCTAAATGGCCCCCTCAAGGATTGAACTCGCAGCCCTGAGTTTAGCAGGCCAGTGCTCAGATCACTGAGCTGCCGAGTTGCCTTATGGTTAGGGTTGTGGTGGGCTTGCCTTGGAGGGGTGCTGGGTTTTTTGCATTTCAAAAGTGGTAACCCTATCTATAACAAGTCTGTTCTACTTGAACAATGGAATTGTCCACCAGAAGTGTGAGACTCCTGAGCATTGGAGAATGAGCTTTCCCATCGGCTGGACTAGCTCCAGGAACACATGAGGAGGAGCACAAATCTCACCACTTCCAGAACAAAGTGCAAAGATCATTATCTTGAGACAGACCACAGCTGGAGCTCTTCCAGCAGGGATTGTATTTCAAGAGATACAACCCCACCCAGAGCTTCTTGGAGAGCAGGACACTGTCTTGGGGTCATGGCCTCCAAGTGAAAGTTCTTTGGAGCCAGGACCTTGTCATGGTGCATTTGTTTGAAAAGTGACCAGCACATTTTTGGCACTACAGAAATAATAAATAAAGGCAAAAACAAGAATGAATAAATGATTGTTTGCAATTTGTTCTTAATCTCTTGCTGAAATATGCATCCTAGTTCCAGGCCTATGTCCATGATAATTAACACAAACAAGCAGCCCCCCCCCCAAAAAAAGAGAAGAGGAGGATTGGGAGGAGAATGAAAATAGAACATGGAAGAAGTAATAAAAGAACTGCCTCATTTAGCACCAAATGTTCATCAGCTGCTCTCAGTAATCTCGTTTTGGGAACAATGTAACATTTGGAAAAGGGTGAGTAGGAGAAAGATTTGACAAAGATGTTAACACATCAGAAATGGGAGCCACAATTCTGAGACTATTAAGGATGTGAAGCAATATTTATTTGTAGGACTTGGTTCTGTTTCCAGTGATAATTAAATGATAAATGAGGAGAAGCAGAGCGGGCCCTGTTGTCAATGTCACCCTTTTCATCCATGCAGGACAGGGTGCTATTTTCCACGCCATGTGCCAGGTGCATCCATGAGGGAGGATATTTTTAAATTTTAATGAGTAGGCAGTATCCACTGTCGTCATTTGCTCCTTTCCGAGATGGAACAGAACAGGATTGCAATAATTAACTATTTAGCTTCTCTGTATTTTTTTTTTTTTTTTTTTTTTAGAAAACCAGCTCTTCATAAATCTCAGTTGGTGCTATTTTATCTACAGTGAAACCTGCCTAATGCAGCCCTTCAAAGCCTCTCTGTGTCATCCTGGAATGAATGAAAGTTCTTTGGGGCCTGCTGTAGCTTGTCAGCTGCCTATGATTCCTAGGTTGTATACAGAGTTGTTGCAGCCAGGTCGGTCCCAGGATATAAGAGACAAGATGCTTAAGGTAATATTAACCTTGAAAGCATGTCTTTCACCACCAGAAGTTGGTCCAATAAAAGATATTACTTCCCCCACCTTGTTTCTCTGATTGCTAGGAACAGACATGGCAGCTGCAGATCAGATGCCTGTAGCAGCTTCCTCGCTATGCCACTTTTTACGCAGCCACAACCCCATCCTGGACATAGGTGCTTCTATGCCAGCCCTGTGGTGCCAAGTCTATCAGGCAGTGAAGAAGGATTTCCATTTGTTTTCTTTTCCTTGAGCAGCACAAAGCTGACAGAACAGGGCAGTGCACCTGTCCCATTGTTTTTAAAGAATAACTGTAGAAATATTAATGAAACTTTACCCTGATAGAAAAGCTCACCCATAACATCCATCGTTTGTGTCCTATCATTAGGAGTGTATTGAGAGCTGAGTCAAAACTCCTGGCTTCTGTCACTTACCCAGTGTGTAACCTAATTCAGATAAATGTGGTGCGGTAGGTGGTAGAGCTAATCAATACAGACTTGGGTTCAGTTCCTGGCTCAGCCAAATGACTGAACATTGCCCTCCGCAGTGACTCTGAACATCTATCCAAACTTTTATAATTTAGGGTAATATGTTTAAGGGCAGTAAAATTTTCTTATGTACCTTTTTTCCCTTTAAAGGTGCCTGATCTCTACTCTGTTTCTCACCTGCTCCCTTCTTTAGGGAGGCAGTGCAATCTAATAGTTAGAGAAGAAACCTGGGAGTCAGGACTTCCAGTTTCTATTCCTGGTTATTGTCATTATTTGCTTGTCTGGCTTTGGGCAAGTCATTTGGACCCCCTCCTGCAAGTACTTACAACCTCAGGAGGTAGGAATGATGGTCTAGTGGATTGGATATTGTACTGAGACTCAGGAAACTTGGAATCAATTCCCTTCTCTGCCACAGAGTTCCTGTGGGACATTAAGCAACTCATTTAAACTACCCTGTTCTTCAGATCCCCACCTGTAAAACAGGGACAAAAGTCCCCTACCTCACAGGGATGTTGGGATGATAAAACTCCAGTAATGATTAGGGACACTACGGTGATGAGGATGTAGATAAATAGGTTTGACATGTCCTGCAGGGGAATAACAGAGCATAAAGCAGTTAGAGTGCTGGTTTCTACAGGGCTGTTAACTCCCATGGAAGTGTTGAGCATGAGGCAGGACATGACTATTACCCAGGGCTGGCGCTTCCATTGAGGCGAACTAGGCAATCGCCTAGGGAGCCAGGATTTTCGGGGGGCGGCATTTTGCCGGGGAGGGAGGGGCAGCAGGCGGCTCCGGTGGACCTGCTGCAGCCATTTCTGCGGACGGTCCGCTGGTCCCGCGCGGGTCCACCAACTCTACCAGAGCCGTGGACCAGTGGACCCTCCGCAGAAATGGCTGCAGCAGCTGTGCGGGGCAGCGAAATGGCCATGAGCCTAGAGTGCGAAAAACTCTAGCGCTGGTCCTGCTATTACCTCTTTATTAAATACATAACTAGCTCCAAGAGTCTTGGGTGGCTTAATTAAATACTGAAATATTCTTTGCGGAGGTCTTCAAGAACTTGGCTGAGAGGAACTATAGTACTACAAATTACAGCTATCTCTGGGCACAATCTCATAACCATCAGCTACCCAGTATGGTGTTTACTACCGCAATAGTCCTACTGACTTCACTGTAGTAAGAATTACAATTAATTAGTGCACACCGGGGTGCCGACTCCTTGGGTGCTCCAGGGCTCAAGCACCCACTGAAAAAAAAATAGGTTGGGGGGCTTAGCACCCGCAGTGCCAGATTAATCTTTCGGGGATCCTGGGGCCTGGACCATAGCCTTGCTCTGTGCTTTGCCCACATTCTGCCCTGAGGCCCTGCCCCCACCATGCTAAGGTCCTGCCCCTGCTCAGCCTCTTCCCCTTGAGGCCTCACCCACCACTCTCCTGGGGGTAGAGAGGACCATCCACTGGCAAAAACAATTGTAAGTGCCTGTGGTGTTTGCAGTGTAGTTGTAGCCATGTTGGTCCCAGGATATTAGAGAGACAAGGTCGATGAGGTAATACGTTTTATTGGACCCACTTCTGTCAGGGAGAGAGACCAGCTTTTGAGCCACACAGACCTGAAGAGGAGCTATGAGTGGCTTGAAAGTTTCTCACCTACACAAGTTGGTCCAATAATAGATATTACCTAACCCACCTTGTCTCTCTAATCAGTCATATATGCAGGATTGAGCCTAATCACTCTTACCATTATCACTATTTATTAACACTCCTACCCTACAGTACTGGAAAAGAATTCTCCACTATCCTTACCTTTTGTAGTTCAGACACCTTGTTTTCTAGACTGAGAGAACAAGTGGTAATATCTTTTATTAGACTAACTTCTGCTGGTGAAAGACACAAGCTTTGGAGCTACCCAGAGCTCTTCTTCAGGCCCCTGAAGGTGGGAGAAGTTGTTTTCTAAGCTACTGAGCAGTGGAATAGTAAGGGCTATTAGCTACCAATTCATTTAATACCAATACCAGCACTCAAGAATGATCTCACTGTGACATTTTCAGGAGATTTCCTAATTAAGTGAATGTATTACTGTGGGAAACAAATTCCAACCTCTGGAAGATAACTAATCCTGTGTTACTCTCCATAAGTGGGAGCAATGCCCAAACTATGCAAGCAGTAGGATAGGGCGATGCAGGCACCCTCTGTTCAAGGAGGCTAGACCCCTGCCCCGCCTCTTCAGCCCAAGGCCCGGCTCCGCACCACTCCCTCCACCCAAGCACCCCCCTTGCCAGCCGGTCACACCAGCACAGCCCAGAACTCCGGCTGGCACCCGGAGCAACCCCAAATTCCAGCTGACCTGCCAGCACCCAGAGCAGCCCCCATCTCTGGCTCGCCCACCAGCACCCGCAGCAGCCCTGAGCCCAGGCTGGCCTGCCAGCACCCGGAGCAATCCAGAGGAGCTCCAGCCCTCCCTGGCCGAGGAACTCTAAGCCCCACCATGGTCTGGCCCCAGGGCTATGGCAGGGAGCATCAGCAGCAGTTTGTGGAGGCTTAGCCTCCCCCAGAATCCATTACTTGCAGCCCATGGGGTACACCTACCTTTATATCCTGCCCTCTAGCAGGGAATCTGCATGTTATGACTTTAAAACTGCTAGAAGTCGCTTCCATGTTGAAGCTGGACTTTGAGAGGAAATCAGATATACAGTATCTGCCCTTTTTTTGACTTTTATGATGATATCCAAGAGTAATTGCCCATCATTAGCATTAAACTGGCTATAAAAATGAACTTAATGCACCATAAGTGAGTAGGGTTTTTTGATGATTCCCATATGGTATGAAATAGTGGATGTAGGGGGAGTCCAGAGGTCTGGAAGTTGTTTTATATCCATGGACTGTATGGTGTCCAGAAGAGTGCTATAAATGGTAATGTAGTCCTGAGACCACTCATTTTTTCCAAAACACTGAGTGCTGTATTGAGCCGATAAGAGGACACAAATCACAGTCTGTAAGCTGCAAAGTTGTGGCAACTGGTCATGACACAGGTTAGCCTTAAACACAGTTGAGTTTTAACTGTGATACACCATGGGCTTTTACAGCCATTTCTACTTTAAAGAGAGTGAAGAGAGGCAATGCATCAGTGACAGTTCCCGGAGACGTTTTGACTAAAGAACAGAGGCAGGCTGCCTCTGGGAGTAATGGAGGGAATAAGGAGCACATCCTTCAGAATTGGCCTCAGTCACTTAGTGGTATGGAGGGAGGGGAACCATGGCCCTGCCCAGTTCAGACCTACTGTAGTGGGGCAACTGCCCCATTCCTGGAGAACAGGGGTTAAAATAGCCAGGCTAGGCTGATTGGAGTAGCAGCCACAGCTGTGGCCAGCTCAGTTAGAGCCCAGCTGGCCCTGATAAGAGGGCTATGGGCCAGAGGCTGGAGGAGTCTGGAGGGAGAAGACCTGGCTGCCTGGGAGCTCAGGGTATATGGAACGGAGCAGGGCTGGGGAAAGGCAAGAGGAACTGGGGAGCTCCAGCTTGGTAAATCCCCAGGCTGTGGGTCTTGCTAAAAGGTCAAAACAGGTACTGGGTTTGCAGAGGCTGCGGCCTGGGCTTAGGCAGAGGCACTCCTTGGTCCTAACCCCTTGCCAATGTTGAGTGGCCATAACAGACTGCAGTCTGCCCCAGTGAGTGGGGGCTAGATGATAATTGGCAGTAGCTACTGAGGCAAGGTGGGTTTAGAGGGTTGGGGATTTCCCTGGGAGACCCAGAGAGTGGGGGTACTGCTGGGGCAGAACTCTGAGGTAAAGGGCACTGGGGTCTGGGAGGGACGTGGGGCAGCGGCAGGCGAGACACTGGCCTGCAGAGGGAGCTCCATATGCTGGAGAGCCAATTCCCAAGATGACCAGCAGGAGGCGCTGTGCCAGTGAATCTTCATTCGCTACACCTACATCATACCCTTCAGCATGCATTTCTTCATTGTTCTCAGGCAGTGCAAACACCAAAGCCCTACTCCTGTGACTGGATCTACACAGACAAATCCTTGCACCTACATAGTGGCCAGCTGAAGTCCGTTGAGCTTCATATGAGTGCAAAAATCTGCCCGTATGCACCCCATTGAGGATTGGAGGCGCAGGATGTTGGTGTTCCCAGCATACATTCTGTCCTGTGCTCTCCTTCCTAAAAACACATGGGCAGCACCTACTTTTTTCTTCCTGGTGCAATAGTTAATCATGACTTCTAGAAATGTGCCTTAATTGCAGTCTGACTTTTTAATTCAGTATTATTTAATGTCAATGTATTTTTTTCAGGAGTTCTAAGTCTACTTAACCTGTTTAGCTTGCTACATGATATATATTTATCAAACATTTTAGTAAATTTCAGAGAAGAGATTAGATGTTTTTATGGCTGAATGTTGACTTTTTAAAAGCCACCCACTCAAAGATCTTATCTCTAACCTTCCCATTCGCCACATAGGCCTTTCTTTCTTAATCCTCTGCTGCCAAATGAGAAAAACTACCAAAAGGTTTATAATGACATCATCCAAACTGAAATGAAATAAAATATTTTCATATCGAAGGGAAGTACAGAGCATAACATTTGCTTATGATCTAAGGTGAAATTTGGGGGGAATAGGTGGTGGTCTTATAAACTCCTCCCACAAAGTAAGCTCTGTCCATGTGAGCCACTGAAATGAAACACTGCTCATGATAGGTTGTGCAGCTGTTCAAAGCAATATTGTGCTTTGGGAGCTTCATTGGAGTCCTTGGCATGTCTTCAGTGGAGTTTCAATATGGCCATGGTGTTTACTAAGGTCCGCAGGCTTGACTGATTACTGAGTCAAATTCAAGGCTCCAATCCTTATCTTCAAGGTGTTCAATGATCTGGACCAAACATATCTAAAAGATCACCTAAATCTCCCAGATGAGGGATAACTCCACACTGCAGGCACCGTGGAACTTTCTAGCACAAGGGTAAAGCTTATCTGTGCAGGAGACAGAGCTTACTTGGAGGCTGATCGAAGACTGTGGAATGAACTTCCACAGAAACTAAAGACCGTCACACCACCTTTTCATCCAAGTGCAAGGTGCACTTCTTTAAACTTCTCTTCACTAATATAAACACAGAACGGCATGTACATTAAAAACACTACACTGCATACAGAATTCTCTGCCAGGGAAGAGGATGGGGGAAAAAAAGAATGACCCACGTGTGACAAATGTTAGTCCCATTGCTTATTGCGCTGGAAGGTATTCAGATGGTATGGTGGTAAGGGCAGTAAAGTGGTTTATTTAGAATAGTACATTGTACAAATCTGTGATCTTCCTCTTCCTGTCTCAAATAAGGAATGAAATAATTAACAATGGTGATATTAAATTATTATCACTGGGCATCTGAGTCAACACCTCTTTCAGATGAATGCAGCAATTTACAGAAAGGCTATTTTCTAGGCTCTCTGCAGACTCACACAGTCATCACTGCATACGTCATGCTCACTTCTCAATTTTGAGGTTGTCTGTATGCTGAGATTCTGGCCAACAGCATAGCAGATTGAGTGTGGCTCCAGTACTCCCTACTGCCATGTACCAGCCCAATCTAAGCCCTGTCCCTGGGTGCAGATGTAAAATCAAGGATACTACATGGTGGAAATACTCCTCTTTTTCCTGACAGGAAGCAAAAGTATGCTGATTACAAGCAACACTCCAAGACTGCAGCAGAAATTTCCTAGAAGCCTTATACACTGGGATGCAGGAGATCCAGGTTTTATTCCTGACTCTGCCACTAGCCTGTTTGGCTAACCTTGGGCACATCATTTCAACACTATGTCCATCAGTTTCCTCATCTATACAATGGGGATAGGGATACCAACCTCTTTTGTAAAGCACTTTGAGATTTGCTGATAAAAAGTGCTGTACAAGAGCTAGGTATTATTATTACTGTCAGAAAAATCTGCCTCTCTTCCCCATCTTTCACACACATTGAATAAGGATCCCGTGATCCAAGCTGGCATTGAACCAACGACGTGATGTTGAACTTTATTTAAATTTCAATGAAAGGCAATGAGAAAAATAACTATTCCTCAAGAGCAGCTTGTTTTTCTTAATTTTAACCAGGTGAGTTGCCCCGTTGATGTCTATGGGACATAAGCTTGTGCCCGAACTTAAGCATTCACTTGAGTACTTTGCTGAATCCTATTTATTAACAGGCTGGCTTGACATCCTGGAGAGGGAAGCCCATTCTTTACCCACAGACACATGCAGTACTGGCATGGGCAATGCAAGCCTCCCACACACAGCTGCACCCATGGGATTATTCAGCCACCCCTGGGAGGGTGAGATGATTGGTCAGTCCTCATGACCCTGTCGGTCCTTGGAATCTCTGCTGAGAATGCCACGAAGGGTACCAGTCACTGTCTAATGTGGTGGTGCATTTTATGATTTTGATACTTGTCCACTGCGGACTGGACTCTGCCCATCCCACTCATTTCACACAGGGCACCAAACATTAATAGCACCTGGCAAAGCATCTCAGTTATCCCTCCTTTGTACACTGCATTTCCGCTACAGTACCTTTGAGAGGCCAAAATCACTGATGGAAACCAGTTTGGAGAATACGCTCATTTACTGAATGAACATATTTTGGCTTAGCTTGAAGGTCTATACTGCTGCTACCTAATAGCTAGCGATGGTTTAACCACTGAACCATAAATAGTTTATATTAAAGCACAATATAAAATAAGCTTGGGCAAGCCTTACCTATCTTGTGGATACTGGATTGTGGGAGTGTGAGGAATACGATGGTAGCTGTAGCCTATTGGATAGACTAGGGAGGAATGAGGAGAAAAGAAGAAACAATTAAAATATACTAAATAATACTGTGATTCGGGCTGACTTTGCCTGCATTCTGGGCAGTGACCTCTCTGATTGCAAAAGGCAACAACTATGAATACTAAGGAATTGAGCAGACAGGAGCACACGACTTTGAGTGGCTGCTCATAGCGTACAATGTGTAGAGCTGGTTGGGAAATGCTTTTAGCCCCATGGAATAATTTCTAGGAAAAAATAGTTTTTTTTTTAGTTTTCCTCCACATTTTTCCTCAGAATGTTTCAGATTCTTATCAGAAACCTGTCTTCTCTTCCTGCCCCCGCCAAAAAAACCCTTGAAAATTTAAAATAAAATTGTCAGCTGCAGAAAATTGTGGGGGAGGGTTATTAAAACCAGACATATTTAACAAAATGGTGAAAAAATGGTGAAAATTTCTCTGTGATCAAAACTTCATTTTCTACCAAGTGCTAGTGTCGACTGAATATTTTTGGTCAGTTCTAGACGTGTGTTCTTTTGGAGAAGGTTATGATTAGCTGCCACTCTGGAGCTATTGGTTTCGCGTCCCTTTTTGTAATCTGATATGTCGCAGTCCTAGGAACACACTAGACTGTTTCCAAATGAGCATTGACACTATTCACCTGTGCAGGAGAGAAAGAGGTATATACACATAACAACACATACAACTCACATGCACACAACCAATATCTCACATATACATATACAAGCATATACACTTGGACAGAGTCATAGATATCTCTCATGCATGCATGCATTTGCACGCGCACACACACACACACAGAATCACAAACTACAAAATAATTCTTTCTTAGCCACTGTAATTGCTATTAAACAAGCACCTCTTCTCATCCCAATTAATCACTTGACTTGATCATTAGAGCTCCTTCTTGTCTTTATTTCCTATCCTCTCCTGTTCCTGCTATCCTTCTCTGACTGCTCACCTCTGACCAATCCATTTCTCATTGCAAGTAACAGTCTAAAACATTCCCAAGACTCTCAGGCGTCAGACACGCAAGCATAGAGTGAGGATGCAGGAATCTCACTAACAAAGCAAAGTGTATTCTGACAGCATCCTCAGGTGCAGAACCTGAACACCGATAGGTTTATTTTATATTGTGTTCTCGTACAAACAACTTATGATTGAAAGCTGAATTTTCCAGAATTATCTAATCACATGACCCGGAGACCAAGAACGCACAGGGACATGATAACGTGAAATTTCTTGTCATTGGGTTTAGTTATTTTCTCTATTAGCCAGTCTATATAATGAATCTGTTGGACTCACAAATACCATGATCAATAGGGAACCCATAGCTCATCAGGGAGTGGCTCCAATATGTAGCCATGGTCTCTAATTTAATAATGGGGGCTGCTACTATCAGACTTCGCTGATCAGCACTTTGCTACAGTGCCTAGTCTTAGAAAGACTGGGCAGAGTGCGAATCAATATATTTTATGGCCACTCTTCCTCCCCCCCATCAGCCTCCCTGTTATCCCTCTGCAGAGAGCAGATATAACAACTCATATCTGACAATGAAAGTGGAAAGGAAAAAGCAGATCTGACATTCCCCTTCTCTCTTAGCTATGGATGTGGGGACAGAAGGCAGAAGTATATTGAGGGTAAAAAGAAAGGGATGCCCTCTCCTGACAGCATCTTATAGAGATATCCATCCTTTGTCCTCATATGTTGGTATCCTTCTGCTTTCAGCAGAACCAGGAAATGTGCTGGCATGTAAAAATAAAAATCAACAATTCTGAGGTTCTAGAGTTCCAGAAAAAGGGACAATAGGCATATGAGGGTTATTGACTGGGAGGTGTAACTAAGTAGAGGGTGTTTTAGTGAACTCACGTTTCTTATACAGGAATTGCAGGGGAATTAAACTAGATAGTATTATACGTTTCTCGTGCACTCAGAGGCAGATCCAGTTAATTCTTAGCTGGTTTTCAAGACCCAATCTGTTTATCTTCAGTGTCATCTTTAGTTACCCTAGATACTCCAAGTAGTCAGCACATAAATAGTTCCATGAAATATGCTCAGTGGCTCTATAAAATAGACTGTGGAAAAAGGTCAGTAGGAAGTGAATCCAAATGTTCTAGAGTGATTTTGGAGATGGTGTTAAAGATTACAGAAAACAACGCCAATAAACTGGTCACACGTCATTCTATTGGTACGGTCAAGCTGCCCCATAAACACTGAAGTAGCCTTTGCGTATGAAAACATGCACAACCATACACATAGAGAAGAAAAACAGAGAGCCCAAGAAATCAGAGAGATTTAATCATACGTTTCATGGCTGATAAATGTGTGTCTTGCAATAGATGATTATACAGCAAAAATTATAAATGATCAAATCTTTTGGGATGCTGAACCTTTCTGGATTAGGGTGAATTCATTGACTGACTCATGGCCTGTCCTTCCAATTTGTGTTCTGAATGGTGCAGTACGAACTGAAGAAACTTGGCAGAGAAACTGAAAGCCCTTTTCTATTTTTGTTGCTGTGCTGACTGGAAGAAAAGATAAATATTTTAGGTCCTTTTAGAATGTTGCTATAATTTGCCATCAGTTTGAAATGCTATATGCAATGAAATTAAAACACCAACATATGTGAAAGACTTGGAGATATACATAGTAAGTAAAACATGTTTTAGCTTAACTTGGACTAAGAATTAATTTTATTCTAAATAATTATGGCTGTACTGAATTGATTTAGACAGTAATTCAGTGATATTTATTATGGTAGCACTGCAAGATCTCTTTTGTTCCATTTTTTAAATCTGTACTGGTAGGTAGCCAATCATTCCAGGTCATGCTTGAGCAGGATTTCTCAAACGGGGTCACCGCTTCTGTAGGGAAAGTCCCTGGTGGGCCGTGTTGGTGTGTTTACCTGCCCTGTCCACAGGTCCAGCTGATCGCAGCTGCAACTGGCCGCAGATTGCTGCTCCGGGCCAATGGGAGTTGCCAAAAGTGGCGGGCAGTAAGTCGCTCAGCCCGCACCACTTCCAGCAGCTCCCATTGGCCTGGAGCAGCAATCCGCGATCGGCCGGACCTGCAGACAGGGCAGGTAAACACACTGGCCTGGCCTGCCACGGGCTTTCCCTACAGAAGCGGCAACCCCTGTTTGAGAAACCTTGTGCTTGAGTTGTCCATGCTCAATATAAATTGAGACCTTCATTAATATGAGCATGGACATCAATTCTACACTCTTCTCCCAACACTTCCCTAAGCCCTGACTCTGATCTTTAGGATCAAAAGATATATTCAATGTCCATGTTCATTGAGTCTTCCCCCCTCTTTACTGAGCCAGTGTGGATGCTTATTAGTGCTGGTTGTGATGATATTTTTATGGAGTTGACATTTTTCTATTAGGAACTGGACTGAAACCACCTAGACATATAGGCTACTGAACAACCACCAATTGGATGCAACTGTCAGGCACTACTAATCTGAATTCATTACAAACCAGTGACCTAGAGATGAAAGGTCAGTACACAGGCCCTGAGCTATCCATCCTCTTTTTGACGTTTTTCTCCAAATAGGACTTCTCTGAATCCATCATAACTACCAATTTTCCAAACCATAATCAGGGCTTCTTCTCTACCCCTTCCTACTTACTTTTACCACTTTCATCCATTCTTGATAAGCACTAATTAGCTGAAGAATCTTTATCTGATGTCAGCAGCTCATGGATAATGCAAGTCGTATGATCCTTTCATGCTGCTAGTGGTGTTTTTGATTATTCTCATGGTATTCAACATGAAACACTGTGATTCAGAGTCTGGCATTGAATGCCTTTCAGCATTTTAACAAAAATGATCCTTCCCTTGGTCAGGTTCTTAGCAGGCATAGGCAAAGGATCTGGGTAAAATATGGACTGATGTGAATCTTCACACAAAATTCAAAGTGACTAATTTTTTTTTGAAGTGCAAAAAAGTTATATGTATTTTTTTAAAGTATGTTGTTTTCCTTTTCATTTTTGTGAACTTCTATGTATTTCTGGGAACCACCCAGGAGCTGAAGGGCTCAAATACAGGGTTTGCAAGGCACTTAGGTCCACTCCCTAATGAAGTCAATGGAATTTTTTCCATTGACTTCAGCGGGCACTAGATCAGGCTCTGAACGATTCAATATTGTAGGTCTCACTACCTGAATGTTACCTTTGTTGAGGGTTCAACCATCAGTAGAAGGATAAAAGAGTATACTTTTTGGGTGATGATAAATTACTATAGAGTAACATTGAGTGCCCTACCTCTGCTTCCCATTCATAAGGCAAAACACATAAAAAGTAATCAAAAGAACCAGTTTTCTAAATATATTTCTACCAAACATGCATGATGCTTCTCTTTCTTTCTGTCTGACTCTGTCCTCTTTTCAAGGAAGAAAACATCAATATTGAAGGATAAACTGAAAGAATCCTAAGGAAGTCTGGACTCACACTTGAGTTTCAAACACTTAAAAGTCTGAATGTGTTGTGAACTGTGGTTTTGGTTTGGTCCTATCTATAATTTTAATTTTAATAATGATGATCCCAGTGGTAGAGAATACATTCAGTTGCATCTTTGTTTGTATTCACTTTGCTAGCAAGAACATAACGTGGCCCTTCATTTTTAGTCTTTAGCTGAGATAAATGACGACGACAGGTAGCTGTTTTTAAGTAAAATTAATACAGTTGTTTTCCATTCTACAGGAAGTCTTGTTTATTTGGATGAAGGGGAAAAGAAGCAAAATAAGAACATTTTTCTCATCCAAGAAAATGGGCAATAACCTTTGCTGGTGGGATAGAGGGGCTGATTGCTAAACCAATAAACCTAACAATTATGCAGTAAAATATACTCTGTGCAAAACAATTTTAAACAACAGATTGCTAACATTTGGCATGCCAAAGCATGCATATAAGACGAGACTAGTCAGCAAAAGCTCGGGACATTTAAAGACAATTGCATTGAAACGTGAAGTCTTATTTTAATGAGCCATTTTTAAAGACATCCACTGATTTGTGTCAGGTATATGTTTACTGTTGTATGCCAGGAAATGAAAGCTCTCTAAGGGCATGAAACCAGGCTTCAGAATTAGCAAATGTAATAACAAATCCCATCTGTGACCTGGAGACACTGAGAAAAAAAGAAAAAGAAAAGGCATTAGTGTATTTACATGAGATATTGTATTGAAAGAAAGTCTATGGCAGTGGTTCTCAACCACTGATGGTACAAAGAGGTCTTCCAGGGGTACATCAACTCATCTAGATATTTGCCTAGATTTACAACAGATTACATAGAAAGCACTAGCCAGGTCAGTACAAACTAAAATTTCATACAGACAATGACTTGTTTCTGTTGCTCTGTATACTATATCAGCAATTCTCAAACTGTGAGCGAGTTAGTTTTAATAGGCTCGTGTTAGACTTGTTGAGGCACAGGGCGGTATGCCAAAACGTGAGCCCTGCTGTGAGTGGCTGAAGTCGAAGCCCAAGTTTTTAAGAGAGGTGAAACTTGGTGTCTGCAGGACAAATCAGACTCCTGAAAGGGGAGAATAGTCTAGAAAGGTTGAGAACCACTGGTCTATGGAATACTGGCCTCAGTCTGCTGCATCGCTGGGACCCCCGTTCTACTCCTGTTGAAGCAAATGAGAGTTTTGCCACTGAGTACAATGGCAGCAGGAGCAGGCTTCATATCCTTGAAGGGCCATATTAGACACCAGAGCATCTGATCATGTGGTCAACCCATGTGGGGCACAAAAAGTTGGCTGATTTGTGACTACACATTTATTTTTATTTACAGTGCTCCTGGTGATGCACTGGAAGACATCGATTTGCGCATGTGCAGGCGAGCAAAATACACTCTAGCTCTCAATTGTAAAAATGAAAAGCTAACATGATATCATTTTATAAGAAGTAAATGCAATAAGCTGAAGCCGAATTGTATGGTACATATTCTTTGCTGCCAAATGGTTTTCCCGAAGATGAATGTTATTACTGAGAGTATTAAAAGGAACTAAAAAAAATGAGGAGTCCTTGTGGCACCTTAGAGACTAACAAATTTATTTGGGCACAAGCTTTCGTGGGCTAGAACCCAATTCATCAGATGTATGAAATAAAAAATCCAGGAGCAGGTATAAATACATGAAAGGATGGGAGTGCTTTACCAAGTGTTAGGTCAGTTTAACGAGATAAATCAATTAACACCAGGCTACCCAGGGAGGAAATATAACTTTTGAAGTGGTAAGAGAGTGGCCCATTACAGACAGTTGAGAAGAAGGTGTGAGTAACAGTAGGGAGAAATTAGTATTGGGGAAATTAAGTTTAGGTTTTGTAATTACCCAGCCACTCCCAGTCTTCATTCAGGCCTAATCTGATGGTATCTAGTTTGCAAATTAATTCCAATTTTGCAGTTTAACACTGGAGTCTGTTTTTGAAGTTTTTTTGTTGAAGAATTGCCACTTTGAGATCTATTATTGAGTGATCAGAGAGACTGAAGTGTTCTCCTACTGGTTTTTGAATGTTATAATTCCAGATGTCAGATTTGTGTCCATTTATTCTTTTGCATAGAGACTGTTCGGTTTGACCAATGTACATGGCAGAGAGGAATTGCTGGCACATGATGGCATATATCACATTGGTAGATGTGCAGGTGAACGAGCCCCTGATGGTGTGGCTGATGTGGTTAGGTCCTATGATGATGTCCCTTGAATAGATATGTGGACAGAGTTGGCAACAGGCTTTGTAGCAGGGTTTGGTTCCTGGGTTGGTGTTTTTGTTGTGTGGTGTGTAGTTCCTGGTGAGTAATTGCTTAAGGTTGGGAGGCTATCTGTAAGTGAGAACTGGCCTGTCTCCCAAGGTCTGTGAGAGTGAGGGATCATCCTTCAGGATAGGTTGTAGATCCCTGATGATGCACTGGAGAGGTTTTAGTTGGAGGCTGTAGGTGATGGCTAGTGGAGTTCCATTACTTTCTTCGTTGGGCCTGTCTTGTAACAGGTGGATTCTTCGTACCCTTCTGGCTCTGTCTATCAGTTTCTTCACTTCATCAGGTGGGTATGGCAGTTTTAAAAACACTTGATAGAGATTCTGTAGGTGTTTGTCTCTGTCTGAGGGATTGGAGCAAATGCAGTTGTATCTTAGAGCTTGGCTCTAGACAATGGATTGTGTGATGTGATCTGGATGAAAGCTGGAGGCATGTAGGTAAGTATAGCGGTCAGTATATTTCCGGTATAGGGTGGGTTTTATGTGACCATTGCTTATTAGCACTGTAGTGTCTAGGAAATGGACTTCTTATGTGGACTGGTCCAGGCTGAGGTTGATGATAGGGTGGAAATCATTGAAATCTTAATGGAATTCCTCAAGAGTCTCCTTCCCATGGGTCCATATGATGAAGATGTCATCAATGTAGTGCAAGTAGAGTAAGGGTGTAAGGGGACGAGATCTGAGGAAGCGTTGTTCTAAGTCAGCCATAAAAATGTTGGCATATTGAGAGGCTATGGCGGGTACCCATAGCAGTGCCGCTGACTTGAAGGTATAAATTGTCCCCAAATCTGAAATGGTTGTGTGTGAGGACAAAGTCACAAAGTTCAGCCACTAGGTTTGCCATGATTGTATCGGGGATGCTATTCCTGATGACTTGTAGTCCAGCTTCGTGTGGAATGTTGGTGTAGAGGGCTTCTACATCCATAGTGGCCAGGATGGTATTTTCTGGGAGATTATCAAAGGATTGTAATTTCCTCAGGAAGTCAGTGGTGTCTCGAAGATAGCAGGGAGTGCTGGTAGTGTAGGGCCTGAGGAGAGAGTCTGCATAGCCAGATAATCCTGCTAATGATCTCTGCTAATGTTTGGTAACATTTTCCACTAAAATTGATGTTCTTTAAATAGCTGTTGCTAAAGAAGCTGTTGTGCACTCTGCTCTCAATCTAGACAGAAACTTACACAAATGCTTAATTTTCACCTTGCGAGTAGTGTCTCGTGAGACTGCTCACTGGCTTCAAGTTAAGCATATACTTAAAACCCTTTCTGGATCAGGGTTAGAGTACTGAGAATCTCACAAGGATGAGTCCTAAATATTTAATACATCACTAGAGAGGAAGAAATAATTGACCAACAATTTCTGGGTAAGGTTCCTTGCACAGTTAACTGTAACAGTTAACTGCTATTTATGCCTTATTAAGTGGGTATGAAATACTTAAACTTTAATCAACTACAAGCATGTTGCAAAACCATTGCTAAATATTTAACATGTTATTGAACTGTTTAAACTAATTTATACATCCATAGCCTTATGTTACTATCTATTATTATACTCTGTACAAATGTGATATATTACGCTTATTGCTGATCGGTATATAGGCTAGTATTTGGATCCAGATATAGTAGTGATTTTGGAGATGCTAATTAGAAATCTACCTATTAGCTGTAGATTATATGAGTATTTGGGAATCCTAATTAGAGTATCTATCTGTCTAGCAATCTGTCTAGCCTACGAGCTTGGTAGCTAAATGTAGATGATGAGAAAGGATAATGCCTCAAAATTCAGATACAGATTTCAAAGCCTTGAAAGTTCAGCAGTGTTTTCGTTTGTGATTTTGCTCTGAAGCATGAGCAAGAGAAGTGCAACATATGAAATTCAGATACAAATGGCGATAGATTCAAAACCTCCCCAAAGTTTGTTGACATTTGGGGTTTTGGTTCATGCCCATTTCTAGTCTCTACAAGTGGCCTGCTAAATGTCTTATGAATATCAGTTGTGTTCCCTCCTACCTCTCCAATCCCGGGCAGACTGCTAACGCTTCTAGGGTCTCATTTCTGGCCTTTACCTTGATTGCAGAGGTATGATGTGGTCTTTGAGATCTTCTCCTCTGAGCTCTAGCTGCTTCTCTCCAAAGTCCCAATAAAGGGGATTCAGCATGTACTTGTATCTACTAGAGATCCTCTTCCTCTACCAGCACTGGATATCCTGCCTTCTGGTCCCTTCAGAGGCCAGTGCAAGGTGCTGCAAGAGAAAAAGCACCTGTGCAGTAAGGATGTGTCCAAGAGCTTCTTCTACTGGTAGATGAGAGTGGAAATACCACTAAGCTTGTTTTGAAGCAGGGCACAGGAAGACTCTGAGAAGATGAGCAGCTGAAAAGACAGACATATTGTATATCACCTCATAGTATTTGGCTTCATTCATCTTGCTGAATAAAGTCACTACTTTTCATATATGGGACATTTGAATTTTGCTTCGAATCAATCATTTATTTTAAACCCTGTGGGCTAGATCCTCACATGGGTCAACTCGTGTAGCTTGGTTGAATACAACCGTTGACTCTAGCTGAGGATCTGGCCCTAACACTATCTGTAGCACTGCTTACAAAAGTCAGTGAAAATCCCAAGGCAACTGTTTGACTGTTCATAATGAATAACACCACCCAGGAAATGACACTAGTTGTTCTTCATAAATTATTGCATATGGTCCACAATGTTGTTCTATTACACAGTTTAACCTAATGAGAGATTGTTTGAAGGTCTGTAATTAATACAAATTGGAACATGAATAGCTGCACAAATCAATTAACTAAATTTATTTATTTATTCCTGGAGCTCTTCATGGATCATCAATGAGCACCATTTTAAGAATTATCACTAGTGTATTGGATGGATCACAAAAGAATTATATCAGAAAGATGCCATGATGATGGCACATTAGAAATGGATTGTCTAGCAGCACAGAGCTGAAACCGCTAATGGACTGTGCTCTAGTGTTAGGAGTAGGAAACTGGCATGCAAGAGAGCTGGGATTTATTTACGGCTTTGCTACTGACTTGCTGTGTGACCCTGGGCAAGTCATCTAACCTTCCCATCGCTCAGTGTCAACAATAGGTATAACAATAGCTAGCCACCTCAGATAAGGTGTTCTGAGGCTTAAATAACCCGTGCTCATAAACCGATCTCTTGTAATGGGATGAAAAGAGCTATTGAAGTACCAAGTATCAGCACCTAGTAAGTTCTTAACTCTCAGCTTCCCCAGATCTCCGTATACCTCTCAGTTCTACAATAGACATTTCTCTGTAACATTTAGGCAATGACATACTGTACCTGGCATATAGCATTTTGATGAAAAACAAACTCAATTCTTACCCTTAAGGACTATAAGTCTCAGTAACTTATATGGCACCCACTGATGTAGTATCTGTACACCTTACCGGCATTTATTAATTTACCTTCATCAAACTCATTTGAGGTAGGGGAGTTTTTAGAAGCCCCATTTTACAAGGGAACAGCATCAGAGAAGTATTAAGGGCCTAACCCAGACACCATTACATTCAATGGAAAGATTCCCATTGACTTCAATGGCCTGAATGATTTTTCCACAGTTACACAAGAAGTCTGTGCCAGAGCTGGGAACTGAACACAGATATCCTGAGTCCCAGTCCGTTACCTTAATCACAACACACCAAATATGAAGGCAATGTAAATGTTACATGGTTTCATTCAAATTATTTAGAAAAATATCTGTTATGGCCATGAATTTTAAAGGAGTAATAGATTTTTCTTTCTAAAATAACATATTCACCAGTTAAGACAAAGGGTTTTTTTATACTCATCATATGACTGTCTTCAACCAATCATGAGTAAGGTTTTTCTTCATTTTGTGTAACAATTTAACTTAGCATCAATATTGTGCAAGCAGGACACACTGTTCATTAAACCTGCAGTAATGGCTGATGTGTGACCTTATGTTCTCAGTCAGTGTGCAAATGATTAACTAAGACAATTAAAACATCATCCTTCATCAAAATAAAGCTATTGCAAAGAGCTGTGTCTCTGTAGCACAGCAAATTAGTCAAAGCAGCTGAGTGTGCATGCTAATAAACATGTCACTTTCATTCTGTTTTCCATAGGAAGACAGGGCAATACCAGAGCAAAGACAGGAACAGGAACAGCTGGAGCAGGTAATACATTGTATGCTCTGGTCACTGGCTCCACTTTCATGCTGGATACAATAAATAGGTAGTAATCATGGGCAGTGGGTGAACCTCTCTGTTTGGAGATGCTACATAACCCTCTCTGACCTCTTCTGCCCGAGGCCCTGCCCCTCATCCCCTTCCCTGCAGCTGGAGAAGCCCCAGCCTGCCCACCCCAGCCAGCCCTTCTGAGCACCGGGCTGACCCCAGGGCCTAACTGCCAGCCTGAGCCCTGCCCCCCATCTGGCTTGTGTACCAGCCCAGGCCATTCCTGGCTGCCAGCGGGCCCGAGCTCAGGGCCGCTGACTGGAACTGAGCCCTCGCCGTCTTCAGGTAGAGAGGGAAGGTGGGGCTTTTGGGGCACAACATGAGTGGGTCCACAGGCTCAGTCCAGGGAGGCTTAGCCTGTCCTAGCATATGATACCCACCGCCCCTGGTAGTAATGTAGTGAACAGATTTTTCTTCAGTGATGTTGCAGATTATTCTCCTCTATTCCGCGTTTCCCAGACAGAGCACCTAGTCAGGAGCCCACTGAAAACATCCCCTCATTTTGGGGATAGCAATGGAAATCATGCAGGCCACCAGTGCACAGTAGAAACTGCTGTTAACATGTCTATTTCTTCACTCTATAGCCCCAACTTTCAAACTTTCTAAAGTGAAAGTGAGCTCCATCGTCACTGGGCGCTGTAGGGTTAATTTCCTGTTCTGAGTGAAGCCAGATATAAATCCCCTTCATTCCAATGAAAGAGAGAGAGAAATGTTTCTAGGACATTTCATTATTGTAATTTATTATGGTGGTACCTAGAATCCTCAACCAGGCCAGAACCAATTATGTTGGGCACTCTACAGAGATGTGTTAAGAGACAGTCCACGCCCCAGAGATTTTACTTTCTTAATTTAAAATAAGACGTGATGTGTGACTGAAAGGGGAAGAGAGGTAGAGGATGGGATGACAGTAATTTGAGCATGAGTTATCAGACTATCTCAGATAAAGACCCTGGGGCTGGCCAGGAGCCAGCGTGGTCACTGGCACAAGTCAGAGAAGCCTCCAGGCTGTTCTAAATTCTTTAACAGCCCCGAGGCCATCACGCCAGCTGGAGAGTGCCAGAAATCAGGAGTGCTCCAGCCCAATACTCTTCTTGGTATGCTCCATGCACCAGTGGTGGGGGATGTAGCATAGTAACTGCTATGCTAGCTGTCTGTTACCCAGGGAAAGCCAGCTTTATGATCTCTTCAAGCTTCAGGGAGTTCAGTAGAGAGAAAAGTGAAGTGCAACCAGGATCTGATTTATAGGGAAGTTTGGATCCAGAGCATCAGTTCAGGCCAGTTGCTTGTGCTTAGGATACTAAATCAATATCAATTAGTCCCCCAACATAGCTATCCTTATTACTGTAATAATTACCATTTAGCCTAACAGGCTTTGTGCTAATTTTCATAGGCAAAATGTAACTGATATTCAATCCTGACTTCCAAAAAGAACATTACCTATTTTTCAGTGGCAACCTGCTGTGGTTCTCTTAGCAGAAGTCAAATATTTATAGTCATTCAGTAAGCAAATAAGAGAATCGGTTGGTAGAGGAGGGAAACAGCATGAAATTTGCTATTTGCTCTCATGGAGGCCAGTGGAACTGGTTTCTGCCGCTTTATCCTGAGCGCTTGCCTTGACTGTGGAAAAGCTGATCTTTCTGCTCCAAGTTCCATTTTAGTTCCCATTTCTCCAGGTAGGCGCAGGGCTGGCCTTAGGGGTGGGTGGGCTGGGTCACCACCCAGGGTGCCATGCTCAGGGGTGTGCCTCCTCCACCCGCTGCTCTGCTGCCATCTGCAGTCACTGCTGCTCCTGCCCCCACCCCCACATCTTGGTCTTGGAGCCAACCCTGGCCAAGCTACTTGGGACTGGAAGCCTCCAGCCTGCTGTGCAGAGTCGGGGGAGGCTGATGTCAGGGTGTCCCCATCCCCCCACCCTCCACTGAGCTGGGGTGTGGGACACAAGGAGCCTGTGTTGCTGCCTCTGAGTCAGCAGTGGGAGCTGCCAGAGTGAGTGATCTGCTTAAAGACACAGTGCACTGACACATATGCCCCCCAACACACACACACTGTCTCTCTCTCACATACACACACACTAACACACATACTGTCTCTCATACTTCCCCCCAAATACATTGTCTCTCACACACTCTATCTCGTACACTCCTCCAACACATGCACTCTCCCCCCAACACACACTTGTTTTATTGTTGTTGTTGTTATTACTGCTTGGCACTTCCTCCTGTTGAAATGTGCAATGCACATATATTCTCTATAACTGTATTCTTTCAAAGTTCATTAAGGATTACAGTGCTGTTGTTTTGACTGGTCCGTGCATTTCAAAATTTTATTTCTCTTATACTTAAATTTAATTCTTTAAGTAGTGAGTTCTAAAATGTTTAACCTGTCCTAGCTGGAGCAATTATCATTATTACTTTTATTACCATATTGTGCTTTGTCATGCTTTACTTAAAGTGGTACAACCAAATAATATTCTTCTAGAATGTAAATTTAGCATACACTCATTTTAGCGGTGCCAGTTTAAAAAAAAATAGTAAAAGACGTAACTTTAAACACTGTGACGATGAAAGTCACTTTTTTCAAATTGCATTTTAGTTATATTCGTAAAATAACTTAAAATTCATATAAACATAAATATAGTTCCAAGTATGATACTAACAGTAATGATGGGGTCAAATGTTAGCGACTTACGTACATGACTGTGAGTGGTAAACGTAAATGCCAAAATAATTAGAAAAATAAATTCCCTTTCTTAATAAAAGAGAAAAAACCTTTAATCATGTGTGTTAAAATTAAGAAATACTTTTTTAGTGGAGTGAAAAACAATTGTCTAAAATAGAGTAGCTAATGGCAGTAACACAGAGTGTGTCTGTTAGAGAAAGTAAGCAGATTTTATTTATCTGTACTAAAGATAGTGTACAAAGCATCAAACTTAAGTTTTTGATACCTGTGCTAAAGCTCCAGAATACATACCTCAAGTCTTGGGATTGGGAATATCGTGCTGTATTATTTCCTGATTGTTCTAAATTTACATACAAAATTAAAATATGGCTTTATTTGGAGTTTGTATATTTTTCTTTCTTTATATAGGAATTAGATACAGTGCTCCTGTCAGCTAAGTTATTTGCAAAAAAACCTAGAGTTTTCAGGTGCCTAAGTAGCCCCCAGAATCACAGTTACAGTTGCCCCCTCCCCAAAAAATCAGAAATGGTGCCCCTGGTGAGCCAGGAGTGGCCAGAGGGCTGCGAGATGCAGCCCTCACACAACAGCGCAGAGCTTCCCTTGAGCTGCAAGCCAAGCACCAGGCACCAGGAGCTGCAGCAGTACAAAAGTAAGGGTGGCAATACACCATATGCCGTGCCACCCTTACATCTGTGCTGCTGTTGGCAGTGGCTTTGCCTTCAGGCCTGGACGCCCAACCAGCAGCTGCCACTCTCCAGCCACCCAGCCTGGCACCTCTTTCAATACCAATGAAGCACTGAGAGAAGGTAGTGGGGCCTGGAGGTGATGGGGCGAGGAAGTCTGGAAAGCCTATGGGGGATGGGGCAATGGTGGGGCACCCACAGGTTGCCAAAATGCCAGTTTGCCCAGGGTGACATTTTCCCTAAGGTCAGCCCTGGGTAGAAGAGTGTCTTTAGGGGTTGATTTGTGAAATTTCTAGAGGTTGAAGAGTCATATAAAGGGTCTCTAAGCTGCAGCTCAAGATATGCAGTGTGTCATCACACTGATACAAATCAGAATAGAGATAAAAGCTAGAGATAGAAGGGATCCAAACACCTGCCCTACCTGAGAATTATTGATCAGGGAACAGACAGTTAGAAAGGGAAGTTTGCTTGTCTGAACGCATCACCTGTGCCTTCTTCTGGAAAGAATGTCCTCCCTAATCCTTCTCTAGATAAAGGAGGTTCAATTCTCCTTCAGCTAAGAGAGCAGAACTTATTTTTCTAGATCTTGGTTTTAATCCTGGCTGATGAAAGTAGCACGCATGTGTCATGGCTGCCATCTTGTCCCACATTGGGGATTAAACCACAGACCTCTAAACCAAAAAGCAGGAGTGTAGAGGAGCGGACTCACACCTGCAGCACCTCCTGCTGGTGACTTCTGGGAATCAGCGCTTACCAGCTCCGGAGCGCCCTCTGCAGGCCGATGATCCACCTGTCCTCTAGCCCCCGTGTCCCTCCCTGGACCTGGTGCCCTTTTACCTGGGGTGCTGCTCCCTAGCAGTAACCCTTCAGTCTTGGGGTCTCCCCTCCCCAGGGAACCCCCACCCACTATTCCCACCTCACCTCAGTATAAGGCTACTGCCAGTCATCATCTAGCCCTACATCCTGGGGCAGACTGCAGTATCAGCCTATTCATCACTGGCAAGGAGGGTTTGGACCTCCTGCCTTGGCCTACCCCGGGCTGCCCTCTGTAACCTCCAGTATCTATTAACCCAATGCTAGGCCACAGCCTGAGGCTTTCCAGGCTGGAGCTCCCCAGCTCCTCTGCCTTTCCGCAGCTCTGCTCTGCTCAGGTACCCTGTGTCTAGCTCCCTACGGCCAGGCCCTTCTCCCTCTACAGGCAGAGGAAGAGTCCTGCTTCTGGCTTTCCTGGCCTTCTTATAAGGCCCTGTTGCTCAGTTTGGGGCGTGGCCCCAGCTGCAGCCCAGCCTAAAAGCTGCTTTCTCCAGCCATAACCCCCTTCCAGGGCTATTTTTATCCCTTCAGGGCAGGAGTGGGGGTCCACCTTGCTACAAGGAGTCTTCAGAGTTTGAGCTAGAGAGACAGGATCTGTAGATCTGTGGACTCTGCACAGTATAGGCTACATAACACATACTGCCAGGGGGTTATCCGGGCAGCAACAATATGCAGAACAACTGACAGTCATGAAGCTGTAGGTACCCAGAGATCTGTTACAGAAGCAAGATAAAGCATGGGGCTTACAACATGAAGCGGTCTAAGTAGAGAACTCTAGGTACTTTACAGAGATCAAGAGTAGGATGCGGTAGAAAGACTAACTAGGCTCACTTGAAGGTTGTGATGGGGAGGGCAGATTGAGCGCACTTGGGGGTTGTGAGGAAGAAGGATCTATGGGCAGGATGCAGGTGAGGGATGCTTTGTGGATGCTTCACTAAGGCAGGAGCATGGAGTAGGAGATAATTATATCTCCGATAACTCTGGAAAACAGGATTAAGAGGGCAGTGCCCTGCTTCTTCCCTTCTCCTGCAATGCTGCTGCATTCATTTTTAATCTCTTCTTGTTTACCTCGGTCACCTGGTTCATTCTGATACAATAGAAATGACTTTTCCCTCCCCACAACATTAACTTCCTCAGAAATGAGTGTCAAAGCAAACAAAATAAAAATAAAAAATGGAGCTTTGCTGTATGTCAAGGCTGGGGGGAGGGGAATGACATGCTCTAAAAAAAACTGCTGTGAATAATTCATATGGTACATTCTTATTCTGTGCAGGTCCTGAGCTAAGCAGAACAAGCACACTATATTTGCCTTACATTAATAATGTTCCATTAGTCATTACAGAGATGTGCAAGGCAAAGTCATTAAGCTTATTACAATGTTGTATTAGCACTACTTCTTGGTTCGATTACCGTACAGCAAACAATGACTACAGAGGATTTCAATTCCTCCCACAAGAGCTTTTGGGGCTGGGTTTGCTATTAGAATCTCTGCCAAGGCAGAAGAATTGTTATGAAATAGCAGCTCTGGACTTCTAAGGTCCAGTTCATAAAAAGTGATCGAAACATTTGAGGCTTCAGTGCTCTCCACTACAGCAGCAGAATAGCTGGGCTTCCATTAAATTGCTCCTTTTGAGCTTGATACTAAGCATCCCTTCCATCATTGTGTGCTGGAGTGATTGTATAGCAGCTAAAATAGACTGAATCAACAAAAAAAGAGTGCTGTTAACTCCTTATCCGTTATTAAAATATGTGGTTTAAAATGAATTGTCATGGCATTGAAAGGTACAAGAGTGGCAGGTCTGTAGAGCAAAGGGCCTGATCCAGTAAGGAACTGAGCACCTCAGAGGAAGTGCTGAATACCCTCGGTTCCTCTTAGCTGCATAGCACTCACAGGAGCTTGTTAGCCCCTTGGGGATTGGGGCTCCAATCTAAAGCACACTTTAAAGGTTGGATATTAGGAA
Source organism: Gopherus flavomarginatus (assembly GCF_025201925.1). Taxonomy (NCBI): domain Eukaryota; kingdom Metazoa; phylum Chordata; order Testudines; family Testudinidae; genus Gopherus; species Gopherus flavomarginatus. The sequence goes on from NC_066622.1 coordinate 130,375,283, forward strand.
AAACTATTTCACAAGGAGGGTGGTCAAGAAGTGGAATGGGTTACCTAGGGAGGTGGTGGAATCTCCATCCTTAAAGGTTTTTAAGGCCCAGCTGATAAAGCCCTGGCTGGGATGATTTAGTGGGTGTTGGTCCTGCTTTGAGCAGGGGATTGGAGTGGATGACCTCCTGAGGTCTCTTCCAACCCTAATCTTCTATGATTCTATACTGAAGTCCTTCCGCTAACTTCAGTGGGCTTTGGATCAGGCTCAAAGCACTTTATTCACACAAAAAGTGCATCATGGGTCAGAGGCAGACCAAGCTTTTTCCCTCTTCACTGATCTCCAGCATGCCTCCACTCTGATTAGGAGGAACCACCGTTGTAGGAAGGAAGTTTAGAGACCAAGACCGGTTCAGTTTGTAGCATTTATAGTTCGTCCAAAAACACATCAAAAAAATTTCACTGGAAATTTCACCAACATTTTTCATCAGTATTGTTGAATTTTTTGAAAAATCCCAACCACTGTGCAAGCTGGTTTTCAAAAAAAAATAAAATGTTTGAGCATTTGACAGCCAGATTTGAAATATTCAAAAGTTTTTGACCCATTCATCTTGACTGAGCCTGCTAATAAGGGTGAGAATTTTCATTTATAATGTACTGTGAAGGCAATGAAGAACATATTTGTCAATAACGATGTGCTTGTTACAGCAAAAGTTGTACTGCAGCAGCTTAGCTGTTTAGTGTATTACTCAGGTTTTATGCACCCAATTTAATATTCAGCTGACAAAACATCCTTACCAAGGGAACCCTTGGTCCCTGAAAGGAAACTCTTTGGAAAAAAAAAAAAAGAAAAGAAATATACACCACAGTAGCTTGTGTGAGTTTTGGACTCTGTTGTATATATTCTTTTTCAAGAACACCATGTGCCACATTAAATACCATTTGTTAATAAGAGTGGCTGATCCTGTTGACAACAGCAGGGTGTAAAGGAAGGGCTGTGAAATATTAGGATAAACTTGGATGAAGTAACCAAGACGGCTCCAGATTCTACCTTCAGTTACATCTGAGTGTAAAGCACTGGCCAAATGAGTCTTTGCTCCTGTCTAGTGGCTGGACCACATAAAGAAGAGGTTTATGAGTCTGCTACTGCCTCTGAGCTAATGGCGCTGATCTTCTAGCTCTGACTATAAAGGCGCATCCTCAGAGATCCTGGGTTTAGTTCCTGCAGACAACTCAGCCTGGAGCAGTTGTCACATGAGCAACCCCATTAACTTCAGGGGGGCTTGCATAGGTGTAATTTGGGATAGAAATGGGCCAACATTGTTTACTTTGCTCAAAGTTCACTCTGAACTGTGAAATTCAATAAATAAATAAATAAATAAAATAAATACATCAGAGGCAGGAAGCCTGACAAACTCTCAGTGGAGCCACTGGACAATCAAACTGCTAAAGGAGCACGCAAGTAAGACAAGGCCGTTGCGGAGAAGCTAAATGAATTCTTTGCATCCGTCTTCACTGAAGAAGATGTGGTGGAGATCCCCACATCCAAGCCATTCTTCTTAGGTGACAAATTGGAGGAACTGTCCCAGACTGAGGTGTTGATAGAGGAGGTTTTGGAACAAACTGATAACTTTAGCCCTTCACATAACACAAGAAATAGGGTTCACCCAATGAAATTAATAGACAACAGGTTTAAAACAAACAAAAGGAAATACTTCTTCACACAATGCGGTCAACCTGTGGAACTCATTGCCATGGGATGTTATGAAGGCCAGAAGTATAACTGGGTTCTAAAAAAGAATTAGATACATTCACGGAGGATAGGTCCATCAATGGCTAGTAGCCAAGATGGTCAGGGATGCAACCATGGGAGGATATGATTGAGGTTTATAACATCATGACTGGTGTGAAGTAAGTAAGGAACTGTTCTTTACTCCTTCTCATAACACAAGGACTAGGGGTCACCAAATGAAATTAATAGGCAGCAGGTTTAAAACAAACAAAAGGAAGTATTTCTTTACACAATGGACAGTCAAACTGTGGAATTCTTTGCCAGATGCTATTGTGAAGGCCTAGACAAGGGATCGGCAACCTTTGGCGCACGGCCCATCAAGGTAAGCTCCTGGCGGGCTGGGACAGTTTGTTTACCTGCAGTGTCCGCAGGTTCAGCCGATTGCGGCTCCCACTGCCTGCGGTTTGCCGCTCCAGGCCAATGGGGACTGTGGGAAGCATTGGTCAGCACATCCCTTGGCCTGCGTCACTTCCCGCAGCCCCCATTGGCCTGAAACGGCCAAATCTCCTATAGGGAGAAAGAAGATGAATGGGCCTGATCCAGCTCCCCCTAAAGCCAGTGGGAATGGGGTCAGGTCCAATGAGAGCAGAGATGTAGAAAGGAATGGAATTTAGCAGTAGTTTGTAGAGGAGTCTCAAAACTTGACTTCAACCCTACAAAAGACAAAACCAAGGAAGGTTGTTGAGGAGGGGTAGAGCCTAGGGAGAGGAAAGGTTCAGAAGTGGAGTATTTTAGGCTGTCTGGAGGAGAGAAAGGCAAGATGTAGGAAAGCCTAAAAGAACGTTACAGCAGCTAAAGCAACAGGTTTCCTGGGTTTTGCACTACTTTCTGCTTATGGTTCTGCTCATGTCAACTGCAAAGCTGCACTGACATTTAAAAAAAAAAAACCCAAACTTTTTGGAAACTCAGGTCAGTTTGAGTGAAAGTTTGGATCTCTTCTGATTTAACTCGTGAGATTAATTTGGCCATCCCGCAGCAGAAGATTGGAAAGATCCAACAGAAAATGCATCAAATATGATGTTTATGAAGATTGCAACAAACATGCCAGATTATCAGCTCATTCAGTGTAACTACATTGCTGTCACTACCTGAAAATTTACACCACCAAAGAATCTGGTTCAATATTGATATCATCAGAATTTCAGCAATTGTGTTTGCATATTTCACTAGAAAAAAAGGAATAGGAAGGTGGGTAGATAATGGTGTAGGTGGCTTATTATCTCTGCTGTCCTAAATTAGGGCCCTAGCCAGCTCGCACTGAAATCAGTTGTAAAATATCTATTGACTTCAGCAAGAGTCTGGATCATATTTAGGTTTCAGAAGCACGGCCGCTTTAGAATAACATACGTAGCATATTTAACTGCATTTTACGTTCTTGAAGAAAGAAAGTATGTGAGCACTGGAGATGCTGTTGAGCTCAAAACAATTGATCTTCGCTCCGTTGTGCTTGAGTGTCCTAATGTATTGAAACAAGAGAGAGTTAGCTGCTCTGTAAATAGTAAGATTGTTTTTACAATTTTGCTCTTACAGTGAGAGGGGGAAAGCCTCTGCCAAAAGTAGACAAACTATATTTCCACTTGGGATTGGAAAAGAGCAATCCATGTCAAATGTCTTTCCAAATGATTGTATCTCAGAAATCTGGGATTTGTTTTATGGAGGGCAGCAGATTTGCCTGAGGGATTTATGTGGCGTCTGAAAACGACAGAGAAAATGGAATAACAAGTGAATGGAAAAGTGCAAAGTATGAGCAATGCAGCCTTTTTATGGGCAAAGGACACCACAATATTCCGTAATGTTTGTTAAGTGGATTTTCTTCCAGTCAGATTATTTGATTGGCAAGACATTCCTAACCCACTGAATTTTGAACCAGTGTGGTTGCCTTGGGCTCTGCAATAGGAACAGCTCCATCTCATTGCAGGCACTTTGCTTTTAACTAGCCTTTTTAAATTTAAACTTCAATCAAGTGCTCTCACCTCCATTTGAATCAAATGATGTCTCATTCCAAGTTCAGACATTAGGACAGAACCGTATCCTTGTTTTTATGATCCTACAGCCAAATACTCAGCTTGCTTCTGGCATATCCTCTCATTCCAACCTGGGCAATCCAAAGTAACTATGGTATTAATAAATCAGTTTCAAAATAAACAGTCTGAAAATATTAGTGATTATCCATAGAGTGCCAGATCCAAACCTCTTTGCTCTGGGCCTAATCATTCACCAAAATCAACTATTTAGCAGTGACTTCATGTGGATGTGCTCTGTGCCATGGATCATAATCTCCCATGTCCCAGATCCCATGGAAAGCCCTTCACTGGGTTGAGGAATCTTGCCTGGGAAGGTCACAGCAGTGACAGGAGTTCGTTTCCCCCATGCCTTATGGCAAAAGTGATGTCGTGCTTCCATCCTGGGAAACCTGCTTACAGGGATGGAGCAATGCCAATCAGGCAAAGTCCCTGAAGAAGCCAAGGGTGATTATTAGGACTGCCAATTAATCACAGTTAATACATGCGATTAATGCAGAACAAATTAACTAGATTTTTTAAAAGTCACGATTAATTGCAGTTTTAATTGCACTGCTAAGCAATAATAGAATAGTAATTTACATGTATTATAAATATTTTGGATATTTTTCTACATTTTCAAATACATTGATTTCAGTTACAACACAGAATACAAAGTGTACAGTGCTCACTTTATATTATTTTTATTATAGACATTAGCACTGTAAAAAAGATAAAAGAGTATTTTTCAATTCACCTCATACAAGTCCACTCAGTCCTACTTCTTGGTCAGGCAATGGCAAGACAGACAAGTTTGTTTACATTTACAGGAGATAATGTTGCTTCTTATTTATAATGTCACCTGAAAATGAGAACAAGCCTTCACATAGCACTATTTTAACCTATGTTGCAAGGTATTTACATGTCAGATATGCTAAACATTCATATGCCCCTTCATGCTTTGACTTGTAGGTACTAAAGGTTTACACTGTTTTGTTTTTGAGTGAAGTTATGTACAAAATAATAATAATAATAATTCTATATTTGTAAATTGCACTTTCACAATAAAGAGATTACACTATAGTACTTGTATGAGGTGAATTGAAAAATACTATTTCTTTTGTTTTTTACAGTGCAAATATTTATAATAAACATAATATAAAGTGAGCACTGCACACTTTGTATTTTGGGTTGTAACTGAAATCAATATATTTGAAAACGTAGAAAAACATCCAAAAATATTTATAATACATTTAAATTGGTATTCCATTATTGTTTAACAGTGCAATTAAAACTGCGATGGAGCATGACTATTTTTTTTTTAATCTCGCAATTAATTGCAATTATTTGTTTTAATTGTTTGACAGCCCTAGTGATTACAGAAGAAAGATGGTCCAAAGCACCAGGCCTACATTAGCCTCATCCTTTGCTAATATGGATCATACAAGATCAATGAATTTGGGAAGAAAACCGCCGTCATTCCCACTGATGAAGTCAAACCCATGACCCCCATAGTGGAGCAAATCAGGGAAATCTCTCTGAGCAGCTCCACAAAGAGCACACAGGGTTTTCCTTCTCTCCTGTATATGTCCCTATGTGAGGGGACAATCCAGGTGTTTTTGTGTTTTTTCATTGAGTGCTTCCTGAGGCAAACTCTCACTGACATCAAATAGGATTTGCCTTAGTAAAAACAGTGAGTGAAAACTTAGCCCCATTGAAGTCAATGGTAGAACTCCCATAGATAACCAAGGTTTTATCCAGTGCGTCCTGGACTAGAACAATAGCTCTCAAATTGGAATGTTGCGAATTCTGTACTTGTAACTATGTAGTATATTGAATTTACTGTAACAATAAGCTGGCTGTCTCCAGAGATTGTTATTATTCCTATTACCATTAAATAAAAAGCCACAAGAAAGCTTTAAGAAACCAGGCTTAAATTTGATCTCATCGATCAACCATGTGTTTTCTGTCTGACTCTGTACTGTTGTTTTTAAAAGCTGGAATACAGGAGAAGGGCCGTTGCCAGAAATGACCAGTGGTAATTTGATGCTTATATTCAGTTTTGCCCTGGAGTCCGTGAATTCTGGAATGACGTGGGAAATAGAATAAGCGTAATTTCGGGATTGAACACTTTTATAATCCCCACATTGTGCCCATAAATTAATGTAATGACTGGAGGGGAATATAAACAAAGCATAGATAAAGTTCCTTTTAAAGACAACAGCAGTGACAAAAAGAAAACATGTCCATTAGGCAGCATGAAATTTAGCAATAGCAGACTGCTGCAGATAATTAGGAAATGCAGGAAATTTGAGGAAAAGCTTTTGTAAGATAAAGTCCAAGGTAAATCATAGAATCATAGAAGATAAGAGTTGGAAGAGACCTCAGGAGGTCATCTACTCCAATCCCCTGCTCAGAGCAGGACCAACCCCAACTAAATCATCCCAGCCAGGGCTTTGTCAAACCAGGCCTTTAAAACCTCTAAGGATAGAGATTCCACCAGATCCCTAGGTAACCCATTCCAGTGCTTCACCACCCTCCTAGTGAAATAGCTTTTCCTAATATCCAACCAACACCTCCCCCACTGAAACTTGAGACCATTACTCCTTGTTCTGTCATCTGGTACCAATGAGAACAGTCTAAATCCATCTTTTTGGGAACCCCCCTTCAGGTAGTTGAAGGCTGCTATCAAATCCCCCTCACTCTTCTCTTCTGCAGACTAAACATCCCAGTTCCCTCAGCCTCTCCTCATAAGTCATGTGCCCCAGTCCCCTAATCATTTTCATTGCCCTCTGCTGGACTCTCTCCAATTTGTCCACATCCCTTCTGTAGTGCTCGCCGCCTCCTCCCCCCCAAACTGGACACAGTACTCCAAGTGTGGCCTCACCAGTGCTGAATAGAGGGGAATAATCACTTCCCTCGATCTGCTGGCAATGCTCCTACTAATGCAGCCCAATATGTGGTAAGCCTTCTTGGCAACAAGGGCACACTGTTGACTCATATCCAGCTTCTCGTCCACTGTAATCCCCAGATCCTTGGTTGAAACTTTTAAAACATCTATATTTACATTTATGAGGTCCTTAAATTCTCTCTAAAATCAGTATCCAAGTAAAACCAACATCTGAAATCATTCATTCAGGATGGGCACAATATTTAGGCTTTATAAAGCATGTAACTATATTACTTTGTATCATATATATCCACCCAGAGACTGTTCTAAAGAAATCAGAAAGACTAGCAATGGTTTGCTCAGCTATCCTAAGAATGTGTGGGAAAACAATGGCATCTCAAAATATACAATGGTGTGAATTTTGAAAGGTCTAATTTTGCCATAGCAATTTATGGATGTGAAGCATGGGGAGTTAATGCTGGCAAGAAGTAAATTTAAGCTTTTGAAATATGGTGCTGGCGAAGCCTCTTGTGTATTTCCTGGATGGAAAAAAAAGATGAATACCTAGTTGGAAATATTATTGGAAAGAAGCAGATCCTGAAGTTGGAAATCAACAGATGCAAACTTAAGTACTTTGGTAACATTAGGCACAGAGATGGAAATAACATTGAGAAAGTGATTATGGAAAGAACAATGGAAGGTGGAGGATCATTGTAGTAGGGGAATGACCAGTGAGGAGATAGACACATAGATTTCAAGGTCAGAAGGAACCATCATGATCATCTACTCTTACTTCCACTCTTGTAATACACCCCTAATCTCTGGCTGAGTTATTGAAGTCCTCAGATCATGGTTTAAAGACTTCAAGTTACAGAGAATCCACATTTAGATTAGTTTAAACCTGCAAGTGATCTGTGCTTCATGCAGCAGAGGAAAGCAAAAAAATACCCAAAACAGGGTCTCTGCCAATCTGACCCAGGGGAAAATTCCTTCCTGATCGCAAATGTGGCAATCAGTTAGACCCCGAACATGTGGGCAAGACCCACCAGACAGACACTTGGGAAAGAATTCTCTGAAGTAAGTCAGAGCCCTCCCCATCTAGTGTCCCATCACCGGCCGTTGGAGATATTTGCAGTCACAGATCGGCTACATGCCATTGTAGGCAGTCTCATCTTACCATCCCCGCCATAAATTTATAAAGCTCAGTCTTGAAGCCAGCTAGGTTTTTTGCCCCCACCAGTCCCCTTGGAAGATACGTGGATGCTGTGTGGCAGATCCCTGGAAGGTCAGCTGCTGAATGCTGGAGGTTAGTGAAAGATCATGAAGACTTCTGCAAATTCTTTTATGATATCACTAATACTCAGACATGAATAAATGGATTTACTTACTTATTTAACTGTATTGTTCTTTTATCTGTGTACTGTTTTCCATCAATTTAAACCAAATTTGTACTATCTATCTTGTTCTCTATGTTAGCAATAAATATGCTAGTGCTTACCATGCCATTTTGGGGGGTTTCCCATCATTTTACCTATAGCTTTGGTGCTAGGTTGTTTTCTATAATTACTTTCTTTGTTCTTAAATAAAGAGAGAAAAATGCATCCTTTATGCATCCTATCTGACTATTATTTATATTATTCCCATCATTATGGTATCTTCCCTCCCAAGTGAGAATGTACTCATTTAAATCAGCATAATTTTATAGTTAAGGAGAACAAAGAGACAAGACTCTCCAGCAAAGATCAATACATTCAGCTGGCAAACTGTAATTTACATCAAGTGGCTTTCTTCCTCTTTGATTCCAAGTCAATCTCATTAAATGAGGACTGTAAAACTCCCTTCCTATCTGGAATTATCATTTCATTTCCATAATATTTCTTCTGCCAGATCATGTTTCATGCATTTGCTAGAGTATTTCTATCCACATTACAATATTGTACGTACCTCCCATTTCACCTTTCTTGATCTCTCTCTCTCTTTTTTTTTGTGTGTGTGTGTGTGAGGTTCATTCATAGCAACACTCCAAATCGGATGAAACCCACCTGAATTGAGTTTCATTACAACCCCCAAACTGGAGCCTCTTTTGCTGAAGAAAAGAACCAAAACCTTTTCAGTGCACTTGCGGTGATTTATGCTTTCCTATGATGACCATGCAAAATTCAGCAGTTTTATTTTGACTCAGAGCTAGAAGAAATTCGATGAATTTTTTCAAAGGTTTCTTTCTGAATCTTCAGATTTTTTTCAAAAATAAATATTCATTGTGAAACTCAATGTATGTGATACAAAAGAAAAGTGGAAAAAAAAAGCCAGGCCTGTAGAATTTCACACCAATGAGTTGGAATTTCAGTTTCACGTTTATTAGATTAAGAATTTTTCTTAATGTATTTATTCATTATACATGCAATGCCCTTCAGAGGGTCAAAGTTAAGAAGAATTTTGGCATTGCTGAGGGAATAATTTGCAATTCCTCGTTTGTTTTGCAAATTGATCTTCCTTTTATGCACTCGAAATATTTGAGTACACAACAATTTTCTGAAATGTATTCATTATCTGAATGTATGCAAAAATCCTTTTGATTTATTACTATATAGATTGATCACAAATATTTATAACTATGTTACTTAGTTGTGATTGGTCAATTAAGTTGTGCAGTACTTTTTCTTTTCCCTGATTGGATGAACAAGCACGCACATCCAGCAAGAATACTTCGCAAATAAAAAATTTTGTTTCTCTTTTATACATGTGAATTTCAAGAAAGTTAGCATCTAAGTCCCTTAGGATTCTGAAAACCCCAGCGCAAGAATCTACCATGAATAAGAAGGTCTTACAATCAAACACGTCAAATCTCTCCTGCCATAGCTAAAGAGAAAGCATAGGCCTTGGCACATACACTGAAAGTTAAAAACTCCTAGTTCTGTTAGGCAAAGTGTACTGTGGAAAATACCTGTGAACAGAACCTACACTAGATTGATAGCAGTGACCTAAAAATGAAAGACTGCATCCAATTACCAAATCCCTGTGCTTTCTAATCAATTCATATAAATATGCCACTTAAAGCAAATAATAGCAAAATCCCTCCTAAAAATGCCTCGGTTACAAGTCAGTTGTTTTACAACTACTAAGCTGTTAAGATCCAACTTTTCAAATACAACACTTGTGATCTATGTGGCAGCAATTCAAGTGTCCTTCAATTGGGTTGTCTCCTAATCACATTGATAAATAAAAAATGTTAGATATTTTAGTTTTTCAAATACAAAAAAACCAAGTGTAATACAAAAGCATGACCAGAGAAATTACCTTCTCAAATATCCAGGCCTTTCCCTTTGAAGAAACTTAATTTCCTCATTGCTTTTTTTAATTTCAGGTAACACATTAATCTTGAGTTCCATACATGAGGTACTGAAAATGGGCAATAATAATTTAGTTAGCTGTCACTTGACTTCAGAAGCTTGGAGAATAACTTGATTTTAAAGTGCCGATAAAAATCTGCTCTGAACAAGTAGCTGATTTATGAGTGCTCAAAAAAGCAAGCCATTAGCAAAGGGTCCCCAGTTTACAATACAACATATGGAAATGGATGGGACATGCTAGCAAACAAAAACATTTTGTGAGGGGAAATATTTTTCTTTTACACACAGGAGCATTCTCAGGAAATTGGTTCTGAAGTCATGCAAGAAAAATTCAGATTCAGAATCCAGTGCTCCATTGGTCCTTGCTCCCAGGCACCCAAAATAGTGGTATTTGAATAATCAAAACCAGGCCCTACCCATATATGTATTTCTTCATACACGCTGTGTGTGTCTGATATACTGGTCTGTTCTCAAGCAGTGATTTACTTTCTGCTCGTCTTTCTCTCTATCAGCACAGGGCATTTTGCAGGCTATCAAGGCAGAGTGCCTAATTCGCCATCAATATGTTTCAATGTAAATTGGAAGCAGGTGATTATTCCTCAGTCTCTGAGGTAAAGAAAACTGGTGTCATGTTGCCTTTAAAAACAAAAGCAGCCAACTTGCAACTGCTACTAAGAATAATTAGCTACATTCAATAGTCTTCCAGCAGTGCATAAAATGCCTGCTCCAAAATGCAGTGAAGTCAATGGAAATACTGCTGTTGACTTTGATGGGCTTTGGATCAAACCCTAATCAGCAATAGATCTGAGACGCCAAACAGAATGTTACTTGGCTGGAAGTGGCTTAAATTTCTCGCAACACAGAATAACGATACTTCACTCCTACCTTTGAAGAGGGATCTTCTATTGTGAAGCATTTGAAATTAGTTGGTATCTTAAAATCTATTTGACATTTGGAGGCACTGTGGTAAGAAGAGGTTTCTAGTGGTGGAGAAGTTTTGGTAGAGCCAGTCAACATAGTTTTATGGAAAATAGGTCTTGTCATGCTAACCTGATTTAGTCCTTTGATGAGATGACATGTTTGGTTGATAAAGCTAACTATGTATATGTAGTAGACTTTGAAAGGTATTTGACTTAGTATCACATGACACTTTGATTTTAAAAAATTAGCTTGATACAATAGCAATAAAGATCACATTAGATGGATTAAGACCTGGCTAACTGATAGATCTCAAAAAGCAGTGGTCAATGAGGATTCATCAATGAATGGAGGTGTTTGTGGGGTTCTACAGGGATTAGTACTTGGCCTCATGCTATTCAACATTTTCATCAATGATGTGGAAGTAAATATAAAATCACTGCTGATAAATTTGCCAGTGACACAAAGATTGGTAGAGGGGTAAATAATATGATGATAGGGCAATTATACAGAGCAGTCTGGATCAATGGGGAACCAGGGCCCATTCAAACAAAATGTTTTAGTACAGCCAACTCCAAAGTTATACATCTAAGAACAAGGAATGTAGGTCATACCTACACAATGAAGGACTGTCTCCTGGAAAGCAGTGACTGAAAAAAATTCAAGGATCATCATTAAAGCTATGCTTTAGTCACAGATATTTTTAGTAAATGTAAGGGACAGGTCACTGGCAGTAAACAAAAATTTATGGGGTAAGAGATTGGCAGGGGGGTGCCCTGAGTGCTGAGGGGATAAGGGATTGGCAGGGCTGGCTTCTCAGAAGTGGTGACATGTCCCTCTCTAAGGTCCTAGCTCTGTGTGCTGACAGCTCCACAGCTCCCATTGGCCAGGAATTGCAGCCAATGGGAGCTAAAGAGGCGATGCATGTGGGCAGAGGCAGTGTGTGGAACTAGGACCTGAGGGAGGGACATGTTGTTGCTTCTGGGGAGCCAACCCCCATGGTAAGCGCTATCCAGAGCCCTCATCTCCTCTTGTGCCCCACCCCGCAGCCCTCAGGCCCCAACTCAAACTCCTCCTGCTGCTCCTGCTTGAGGGGGGTGGGTGGATGATGGGCTGAGATTGTCCCAGCAGCAGCCAGTGTGACCGGCCCAGGGGCTGCCTGAGCTGCTTGGGCAGCCCCAGAGCCAGCTGTACCAGCTGCTGCAGAAGTCATGGAGGTCACAGAAAATCATGGAATCCATGGCCTCCATGACAAACTCACAGCCTTAATCATCATAGACAAACAACTTAATGTGATGTCCCTGTGCAATGCTGTGGAAGAAGGGGCTAATATGATCCTTGGATGTATAAACAGGTAAAGAGTGAGTGGAAGCAGGGAGGTGATTTAACCTCTGTGTAAGTCATTAATCAGACTGATATGGGAATATTGTGTGTAATTCTGGCATCCACCTGTTTAAAAAGATGTTGAAAAATTGAAGAAAATGCAGGAAAAAAAGCCACAAAAATAATTGGAGGGCTGGAGAAAATGCCTTATACTGAGCGACTTGAAAAAGATGATTGAGAAGTGATTGGATTACAATATATAAGTACCTTCACAGGGCGCAGATACTGACAGCATGGCGACACTTGGAGCTGTACAGCGCTGGGAGTTAAAGCTGTCTTCGTACAGCTGTGTAGGGAAAGCGCTGCAGTCTGGCCACACTGCCAGCTGCCAGCGCACTGTCGTGGCCACATTTGCAGCATCTGCAGTGGCATTGGGAGTGGTGCATTATGGGCAGCTATCTCAGCGTTCAAGTGGCTGCAATGTGCTTTTCAAAAGGGGGGGTGGGGTGAAGTGTGCCAGGGAGCGTGGGGGGGAGAGAGAGTGGATTTTTGGAGCCGACACTGTGTCAGCAGCTGCCTTGCAAGTTCCGACCCCCTCTCCCACCCCTCTCTCACTCACTGAAAGCAAATAGCCCTCTTTGTTTTTTTCCTCACAGACCAGATGAGCAGCCTCCCTGAAACAGACCTCCCCCGCCCGGGCCGCGCTGCTTCTCTCCTCAAGCAAACACTAGCTGTGGGCATTCCAAAGGGAATTCCCCGCCTCTGCTTCTTCACAGCAAACAGGAGCTGTGTTTGTTTTTTTAGATAAGCAGCTCCAGGAGCCTGGAGTTGACAACAAAACAAACAGAGGCATCACAACAAAACAAAGAGAGTTATCTTTACTTAAAAGCATTATGGGAAGGTTCTGGAGGTCAGTTACAGCGTAGTAAGATTATTCCCTGTTTACAGTGGCACCCCAGCGCTGCAGCAGCAGCAGCGCTATTCTCTTTATTCCTCTCTTCGAGGTGGAGTACAAACAGCGCTGTAGCCAGGGACATACAGCGCTGTATGTGCCTTGCCAGTGTGGACGGGGAGTGAGTTACAACGCTGTAAAGCCACCACCAGCGCTGTAACTCTCAAGTGTAGCCAAGGCCTGAGTATGAAGGACTTTTTAATATTCTGGAGAACCACATACCAAGAACTAACGCCTGGGAGCAAAAACCACACAAATTAGAAATAAGGCACAAATTTTTATAGTGAGGGTAGAACAAACTACCAGCAGCAATGGTGGATTCTCCATGTCTTGCTGTATTCATATCAAGCTGGGATTCCTTTCTGGAGGATACAGTCAAATGCTTCAGTCAAATGCAAATGACCAGGCTCAATACACGGATAACGGGGTGAAATGTAGTGGCCTGTGATATATAAGACTAGATTATTTTATGGTCCCTTCAGTCTTTAATCTCTCTGGAACTATGAACAGCTCTCCCTCTACCCATAATTCCCATCCCACATTCATCCCAAGGTTACTCTGATGAAACGAGCTGCCTGCCCCTATTCTGGTTTCCAAAGGCCAGGAAAAGAGTAGAAAAGAGGTAGCTTTCATCAGAAGAGCCAAAGCAAAGAACTGACACAGAGGCCGGATGGGTGAATTCCCTATACTATGTCCAGGCCTAAAGCCAGGTGAAATAAGGGGTTGAAGGTGTTACTCAACTTGAATGTATCCATACTCAGTGATAATAATCATAGAAATTTAGGAAAGGGACCTTGAGAGGTCATCGGGTCCAACCCCTTGCACTGAGGCAGGACCAAGCAAACCTAGACCACCTCTGACAGGTGTTTGTCCAACCTGTTCTTAAAAACCTCCAGTGATGGGGATTCCACAACCTTCCTTGGAAGCCTTTTCCCGAGTTTAACTACCCTTATAGTTAGAAAGTTGTTCCTATAATCTAGCCTAAATCACCCTCACTGTAGAGTAAGTCCATTATTTCTTGTCCTACCTTCAGTGGGCATAGAGAACAATTGATCCCTGTCCTATTTATAGCTTCTCTTGACACACTTGAAGATTGTTATCAGGTCCCCTCCTCAGTCTTCTTTTCTTAAGACTAAACATGACCAGTCTTGAGAAAAGTAGATTGGCTAACACTAATATATTTTTTAATCTTCAGAACCCTTTACAGATGTTAATTAACAAAAATGCAGTGTTACTCTGTGAAGTAGGTAAGAATTATATGAAGCACTTGAACAAATCCAGGTAAATAGCACAGCTGATTGATAAATTATATATTTCCTCATGAAAAGAAATTCCTCAACAATATTTTTTTCTGTTTGAATGATTTTTTTTTAACTTTTCAAAAAGCAAAATGTTTTGTTTTTTATCACCTGAACTTTCAGTCAAAAACTGAAACCATTTTTTTAAAATTCAGGTGTTTTTTTCCCACAAAATGTTTTGCATTGACAAGCCATTTCCTGTCAAAAGAGCATTTTGATGGGAAATGTTTGACCAGCTCACAAAAAGAGTGAATTATATATTCAGCAATTAACACAACCACAAGAAAATATAGTAAGGAGAGGATACATGTTTCCTGGCTGGAAACGTATTGAGTGCTAGAAAATAGATAATATAGTGTAGATAGCATGGATTTTCTCTGGTTTCTTTTCTTAGTAACAAATCCCTACAGACTTTGAGCTGTATCCTGCTATCAGATGCACTGATGTAAATCTGAGTAACTCCATTGACATCACTGGTGTGTTTGAGAGCAGAATTTGGCCCATAAGTTATAATATTGGATAAGATTCTGATGGCTACAGTGTAACTGGCTGTGTTTTGAGAGGGAGACTTGGACTATGTCTACACTAGAGAGCTTACAACGGAACAGCTGTACCGATGCAGTTGCACTGCTGTAAGATCTCCAGTGTAGCCACTCTATGCCAATGGGAGAAGCATCTTGAATGATGCAGAGATGGTTGGAAGCTAAGAACTCTTTTCTATGGGTCCAATCCTGATAGGTGCTGACAGTTGCATCTCCCACTGAGGTTACAGAACATAGTGAAAAGTTGGTGAAATTTTGAATGATGGCTAAGTAATCAGTGTAGCTAAGACCTGAACCACCAATGAACAAACGTACTAGCAGGGACAATCCTGGAAACAGTGACATTTAAGAGAATGTTGGAAAACTTTTACAGAAAATGAATTTAAAATTCATTTTGCACAAGCATTGTGCCAGGAATCTCATTGTAAGAGTTATGTTCAACTGACCAGTGAACAGAAACACACTTTATGACTTAAGTGATCAACTCCACAAATCAATGCACTCTCAGTGAAATGCTCACTAATGAGCCACAGGTCCAGAATTATTCACAGAAATTAGTCGGTGGATACATTTGAATAACAAAGGCATCTGGGAAAATTGCAATCTGGTCCTGGAAAGAAAAAAAGAGGTGAAATTCATTGATGATATTATTCATTATTCTGAGTTATTCACCACCTCCATTGAGGAGACTTACTGTTTGGCAAGGTACAGACATTGCCTTGGAGAAAAGGAATTGTTTTATTATCTCTTTCTCTCCAGTGGATGGAATCCACAGTGAGGGAAGCTAATCAGACTCTGCTGGAAGTTTTCTCCTCTACAGTGACCATATCTTATCTCTCTTGGGCATTTTGCTAGCAGAGTTAATAAGCAACACTCACAGCCAAAGAGGGCTCAAACATTAAATTTCAGCTTGCAAGGTGACTAACAAGATTTCTGTTGACAAGGAAATAAAGTCTTCTGCAAGAAATATGATTCCCTCGGCCCTGTCTTTATGTGAAAAAGGAATTGGGTTTAAGAGAAAACAAATAACTTTCCGTTCTGAAGACATTTGTTATAGCCTCTCCTCGGTGACCATATGGCTTTGCTGAAGGCAGGGGGCCATTAGTTCAACTACGGCAATGACAGCACAACAAGGAGGGTTGATTTATGCAGGGCGCAAGATAGAACTGGGTCACATATACTATCAAAAAACTCTTGTCTACTTGCCACTACATGGCTAAGCAGCCCTTATTTAACATAAAATACGGGCTTAAATAGAAAGCAGCATACACAACTGGGTATGTCTGTGGGGGTGTTTCTGTATTGTCCTCACCCATCAAATTTGAATCCCATGTATTACCAAGGCTCTGCAGTTAGTCTCATGAGAGGAGATGAAAACAAACAGCTGTGATTCTTCCTGCTGCTGGGAACTGAAGGATGAGAAAAATCAGCATGAATGGAGATGATCTTTTCTTTCAGAAACCTTGTTCATCTTATCTCCATGGAGACAGGTGCTGCCAGGATTTTTTCATGATTTGTACCAGCACCAGTAGATCTGGCAGTAATTTGCAAGCCATTGGAACATGGCCATGGTTGACCATCATTTTGTCATTGTAGCATTCTATCTTCTGCTCAGGACCATCACAAATGTCATCATTTTCCATTCCCGAGTACAAGGCGCACTACTTTGAGCTTGCCTTCTCTAACATGAACATAGCAACACCTGTGTGTGTGCGCACACTTCTTCCTCTGAGGAGAGCATGAAAGAACAAACGCGACAGAGGATAGTGTCTGAGACCCTTAAGCATTAAGCTATGGTGAGGAGTGTGGTATAAGAACTTGAATAGAATAGAATATCGATGTTTCTGGCCGATGTCCTGATATCAGAAATTGAGTATAACATTCACAAAGCCAGAGTGAATGTGATATCCATTAAAATAAGCCAGGGTGCTAGCAGAGTGATATTACCACGTGGAAATAAGGCTTAACCTAACTGAACTATCAGTGACTGGTCCATGTAAACATTGTATTTTGGTAGTGATGGCATTTGAGATGCTTGAGCCACCATAACTGCTAAATGATCTTGCGGAAATAAGGTGAGATAACCCATATCACTGCTATAGACAATGTTTCAGCAGTCATCTAAGCCTCTGAAAAACAGATCAGTATATGATCTAAATTTGATTTGGAATGTAGCCTGATAAAATGTCTTTATTAGGGACCAAAATGCTGAAAATGATATTATCATAGAATCATAGGACTGGAAAGGACCTCAAGAGGTCATCTACTCCAGTCCCCAGCACTCATGGCATATATTATCTAGATGATTCCTGACAGGTGTTTGTCTAACCTGCTCTTAAAAATCTCCGGTGATGGAGATTCCACAACCTCCCCAGGCAATTTATTCCAGGGCTTATCTTATATGACTAAACAGGCTTAACTGGCATCACAGATATCGTGCAGGCTGCTGAAAGTTTATAAGACTGATGGAAAGTATCACTGAACTAGATTGGTGCCTGGTCAAGAAATGAAAATAGCCATGTACAAAATTTCAAAATTACCAAAGTCCATTTCTTTCCAAAGGGTTTGAAATTCACCCTTTTCAAACCTTTTATTGAAATGATTATAGAAAATTTTCAATAATGTCGATAAAAACGCTGATAATAAATGTCACCAATTTTTTGCCAAAATGTTAGTCAATAATATTACATGGGTTTTTAATAAAAATATCAATTAGTGAAAACTGGTAGTGTTGACACTCACATGTTTCCAACCATTTTATTGTCCAGAACTCTAGTGCTTTAGGGAATTGGAACAGGAACTTGAAATTTGGGTGGAGAATACTCATGGGCTCAGAGAGAGACTTATTAATTATTATTATTATGGGAGGTATGTCTGCTGAGAGGTATAGTGGAAAAGGTAGTACAGTACGAGTCATGAACATACTATTCCATATACATAAATATATAGATTCATAACCCTAGATTGTATACATATCTCCCAATGACCACCAAGTCTAGCCATTACAAGCTTTCATAACTGACCTTACTTGGCATATTTTACAACAACACTGTATACAACCAGTTAATTCAATTGCTTATTTTGGGGGGTTCAAACCCCGGTTCTTCCATTGGGTTGCCTGGACCTTGATTGTCACAGTGCCCTAAAGGGAGTGTGAAGGAGGTGCAACAGTAATTCAGTGGCCCAGAATGTGTTAGCCAGAAGCACAGGCTGGCCGAGCAGGGGAAAGTCAGATGACCCCCAGGAAGCGTATATCAGAAGGAGTGCTGCCTCTGTACATTAAAGAGTTTGAGAAAGCAAGGTGCCTCCATGACATGGAAAGCTTCCTGCTGTGAAGAAGGATGATGTGCCCAACACAGGGTTTGTACCTTATAGGCATGTCCAAGCCTTGATCCATATCTAAATGTCCTTTATGTAATTTAAAAAATATCTTTACC
Source organism: Gopherus flavomarginatus (assembly GCF_025201925.1). Classification (NCBI taxonomy): domain Eukaryota; kingdom Metazoa; phylum Chordata; order Testudines; family Testudinidae; genus Gopherus; species Gopherus flavomarginatus. The sequence goes on from NC_066622.1 coordinate 130,393,763, forward strand.
TTTGGTAAAAATACCAAAAATATCCACCTGTAGTTTGTCCATTCAAAACCAGCCCAAGTCATTAAGGACTGACAGCTGGTACTATAACAGGTGGAGTAACTTGTGTTTCATGTTGAATCCATCTTAAATCTGTGGGTTCAAAATTCAGCTTCTACTCAAACGTTATGAGTTTGCATCACACCTGGAAAAGAAAGGAGGAGATGCAGAGTATAAAGGAAAAGAGATGAGGAAACAGGGAAAAAATCCAGAAAAAATTGAGCATAAAAGATGGAGCAGGGAGTGAGCACAGTGAAAATTAAAACCTACTTGATGTAACCTCAGTTTAGCTCCACAGAAGTAGGTCTTTTGGTGAGTGTTTGGCCCATAGACATTGGATCCCAGCTGAAGATGTTCATGTGGACCAAAACCGGCTTGTTCCTCACAACTCCACTTATCTGGTCCACTCTCGGCTTTTTCCCTCATATGGGCAGTATAGTTCCTCCTCTATGTAACACTGAGTGGGCTGCATAAATGAAAAACATCCGATTCCTTAGCCAAAGAACATTTCTTTCACAGTATCTATGTCATCCAGGTCCATTTTGAAATTCAAGCTAGAAATAAGTTGCAAGTAGGTGGCGACGACCAGATAGTTTGTGAGAAAGGAAGGAGAAGCCTGTGCCTAAATCTAACCAACAGCTACAATTCAATGAAGGCAACATCCATCTGCACTTCCTGGTTCCATCCAAGACTGAGAGCAGAACAATGATTATCACCGTATTTCCAAACCAGCTGAAACCATGAAATACAGGGAAACATTCAAGAAAGCCTGTGTTTCATGAGATCTGAAGATCAAAGAGTCCCAGACTTCAAGATGTAGCTAAACTTTGGGATGCTTAATGATCTAAACTTTTTCCTCTCCTACCCACTGTTATTGGAAAGTTTTGTGTAAGCGCGTACTGTACGGCTAGCCTATCAGCCACATGAATACCAACAAGTGGATCAATATTGCACTGAGTTTTCTCATTTCATGTTTCACTCCAGGCTAAACTGCTGGCTCAATGGTGAAAAATGGCTGTTTATTTCTCCTCCTGGAGAACAGCTATTTATCACTATATTTATAAACTTGACCCTTAAAGTCCATTATATCAGCAAGCTCCAATCCAAAAGGAAATTAACTCAAAAGGGCTTTGAGAAAATGATCACCATATATTAGCAAGGTATATGAAAAAGATATGTTAGTTTTAATGAAAGATAAAATGGTCACATTCAAAGCAAGTTAATGATATACTATATTGCAGCTACTTGAGAGATTTATTTTATTAGTGAATAGGGAAGTAACCCAGCCTGTTGACGTTAATGGGAGCTTTTCTGTTAACTTCAGGGGGCTTTGGATCAGGCCCTAAGAGTTTCTGTGTCTTTGTGATCTTACAGTGGCTGATCCACATAAGACAGGAGAGTCTACAACCGCTTTTTGTTTGCCATTTTTATGGGGAATTTTTTCACGATCAGCGGTATTCATGTTAGCACTGCAGACTGAACTAGAGTCCTTTCAGGCATGTCCAAAGATAGCAAAATGTGCTTGATTGGTGTGTGATAAGTAGAGCTGGTCAAAATATTTCCTGATAAAAAGATTTATTTTCATTTTAAAAAACTGGGTTTTATTGAAAGCTAAATGTTTCATGGAAAGATCTCATTACTGATATTTTTGAGGAAAAAAACAGTTGAAAACACTACATTTTTCAGGGTTTTTTCCTCCACATTTTTTATTTCAAAATTGTGGGAAAACACTTTGTCTAATCCCCCCTCCCCAAGAAGTGAGGGAGTGTAAAAAGCGAGTAACACTTTCACTTTTAAAAATGTTTTTAATAAAAGTAACACTTTCACTTTTAAATCTTTATTTTTCATGTTAATACTTAAAAGCAAAGGTGTTAGTTTCAGAGAGAAAGTAACACTTTCAATATTTTTTGACAGTTTTCCAATTTTTGCTGCTTTCTAACAACATCAGAAGTGTGAGAACATGAGGAAAAGCCAATTTCCACATTCTGTTACTGTTTTCCAACTGGCAAAATTTGGAAAAGCCAAAAAGTCAGAAGGTTGCCATGGTGTCTTAATTTTTTTAAATTTCCCCAGGGGAAAACCATTATTTTCCAATGGCAAAAACTTTGGATGGTGGTTTTTCTCCTGCCAGAATTCCTCTGGGGAAAAATTCCATTTTCCAGACAGCTCTAGTAACAAGATTTGTGTTTCTGGAGTAGGTCATTTAACCAAAGCACTTCCCCATTGTATGACACTATGCTTATATTTCCTATGGTTATATATAATCTAGACTAGTGGTTCTCAACCCTTTTCCATTCGCAGACCCCTAAAAACTTTTGAATGGAGGTGTGTACCCCTTTGGAAATCTTAGACATAGTCTGTGGATACCTGGCCACAGCTTAAAAACCATTTTTCTATAGTAATGACAACCTTTCGCGGACCCATTAGACATAGTCTGCACGCCCCCAGGAATCAGTGGACCACAAATTGAGAACTACGGTGGCCCAGCTTTTTAAAGTTATTTACACATTGCTGCAAATATTGTTGCAACATTGAGTACAGCAATGCCTAAATATCTTTAAAAAGCTGGGCCTACGGTTGTATCTTAGACGCCGTCTTGCGGAAGTTGAGACCCCTCTATGTTCTTCTGGTCAGGCATCTAGTTTTACAGTGGCTCATGAGAATCCTTTTATATCATATCATGCACTCCACAGATTTGAAGTGCTTTAAAAAAAAATCAACCTCACTCTAATTCAAAGAGTCAGATGTAGTATCTGCCGTGAGCCATCACAAATCTTACTTCCCAAACCTGACACCAATCAAGTGAGATATGTATACCCAGAGACAATCGTCTATAAAGACACACATAGTAGGAATGACTGCTAGGGAAAGCATTATCTGCAGCTTGACTGCTGAAATGTGATTTGCAGCAGAAGGCTGTCCAAGGCCAGAAAAATAAATTAGAATGCTCATAATGGTTTTCTATAACGTGATTGCTACATGGAGATAGTGCTGTCTTTCCCCTCCTCCATTTTCTCCATGAGAATAATAATTAGGTAGCTTCTTTTGTGTAGTCTTGAGCTTGTTAAACTATTATGAACATTCTGGGAGACTAAGGAAGCCAGCCCTCTGTGTCTTCTCTTATCCAGAAGAGGGTGGTTGAGGAGGAACAGACATCACGTTTGAAACCCCTGAAATGACAAATCCCAATCCCGAGAAGATCAGTTTATCCCTAAAGAGTTTAAAGAAAGATGTATGGAGTATCAGGTAGCTTAGTGGTCCTGCTTTGAGCAGGGGTTTGGACTAGATGACCTCCTGAGGTCCTTTCCAACCCTAATCTTCTTTGATTCTATTGCTGTAAAACAAACACGCACTCAGCAAGGTTTTTATCTGTTCTATGTGGAGAGTAAAGAGTCCAGAGCTTTTGATGTAGGAAGTAGGGGTTTGCCCCATTGTCTCTGGTCAACATTTCCATTCCTCCTACTCTTGTGCAGCAATTCGCCCAGTCATTGTCATTCTCCACCCCAGAGGTAGCTGCATTTCAGCAGTATTGTATATTACATGGCTTCTAAAAATGGACTGAAACTGGAATTTCTAATTCAAACCCCCCTTTTTTTCCTTTTAACTAGAGCAATTCAGATTTGAACCCCCAGAGCCAATTCCACTCTTACAATTTTGACTATGAACTGTATCAAAAACCAAAAGGCACCTCTTTTTCTAGGTCTAGCTCGGTTGTACCTGAAATCTCATGAGAACAGTCTGTTCAGGATGGTGGGAAACTAAAAAACTGCTGAGCTTGTAAAATGTCAGCCATTTTAGGCCAACATCTCAGAAGAACAGCTCACCCAAGTTCATTGAAATATCTGCTGGATTTCAGGTGAAGCTGAGAAGATTTAGATAGGTGGTTTGATATAGCAAACTGATGGCTTGTCTACACAGTGCTTGTCTACTAAGATTCTGCATACCAGCTGGTCCATAAAGACCTTCTGCTGTGCACTACATTTTCAGACTCAGGAATTTTTAGTGCCCACCACTGGGGTCTACACAGACCAGTGAGTGCACAGCATGTTAGGATTCTTCAGAAATCACAGTCCTATGGTCTTTATCGCCCCAGTGTGTAGACAAGCCTTGAACTTCAGATTAGAAAGTGGGAATTCATAACTCAGCTCTTTCAATCGACTCACTTGCCGGGCTTTTACAAGTTCCTAGACTCTGTTTGTTTGTCAGAGGGTGGAGCTGGATGGCAGGAGAGAGATCACTTGATCATTGCCTGTTAGGTTCACTTCCTCTGGGGCACTTGGCATTGACCACTGTCAGTAGACAGGATACTGGACTAGATGGACCTTTGGTCTGATCCAGTACGGCCGTTCTTATGTAAGTCACTGAACCTCTCTGTGGCTCAATGGTAAAATTTGGATAATACCTCACATGGGAGCTGTGACAACCTATTAGCTAATGTTTATAAAGTTCTTTGGATGTGTAAAATGCTGTATGAGAGCTCAGTGCTGGCTGAATCCACTCTGAACTGGCAATTTCACATAGTTTCAATGCTTCTCTTAACATTTTTGAGTTTGTTCAAGACTAAAACTCAAAGTAAAATTTGGGGCTTGCGAACCCCTATACATCGAACTATATGTTTCCCCAACAGGCACTGGTAACTAAAACTACTGAGATGCTCTCAGTTTAAATTATTAGTCATTAGGTTAAATTGTCCAAATGCAAGCTCTACCTTCAGTGCTGAACTTTACTTTCCAATAGCGAAGCTAATATTTTGGTAGAATTTTAAAGTCTTCCCTTTTTGCAAACTTTTAAATGAGGAATTGCCTCATGACCCAAAATAGAAAAAAATAGTTATGTCTACACTACCCGCCGGATCAGCGGGTAGTGATCAATCTATTGGGGATCGATTAATCGCGTCTAGTGTAGACACGATAAAATTAATCCCCGATTGCTCTGCCGTCAACTCCGGAACTCCACCTCGTGCAAGAGGCAGAAGTGGAGTTGACGGGGGACCGGCAGCGGTCGACTTGCCACCATCCTCACAGCCAGGTAAATCAACCTAAGATACGCTGACTTCAGTTACGGCAGTGGTCCCCAACCTTTTTCATCTGGCGGTTGCCAGATGACGAGCCATGGAGGACTGTGGCGGCGGATGAGCATCCACCAAAATGCCGCCAAAATGATGCCTCTGGATGACGCTGTTTATCAGCGGCAAGTAGCGTCATCCAGAGGCATTGCTTCTGCGGCATTTTGGCGGATGCTCATCTGCCAGCCAGTATGGGGGCGCACTTAGACACCCTAGCAGGTGCCATGGCACCCACAGGCACCGCTTTAGGGACCCCTGAGTTACGCTATTCGCGCAGCTGAAGTTGCGTATCTTAGGTCAACTCCTCCCCTCAGTGTAGACCTAGCCTAAGGCACTTGGGGCCTAATCCAATGCCCATTGAGGTAAATGGGAGTTTTGCTGTTGACTTCAATAGAAGCAAGATCAGAGCTCATATTGTTCTCACAAATAGAAAAACCCCTTTAACTGATGGGTATCATTGACCCCTGTGAAGGAAAATATCACAGGATAAAAGCTTTAGCAAGTTATATCTATTCTGCCTAAATTCCTGGCACTATGTATGTGATTCATAATAATAATAATTAATTTACCCACTAGTGAAATGAGAATAATACTAGTCTGTCTCCTCAGGGTGTTGAGAGACTTAATGCATTAAAGTCTGCAAAGTGAGAAGGTGAGAAGAAAAGCACTCTAGGAACGCAAAATAGTATCTAAGTTTTGTTACAAGTCTACTACACTGGACACCAGGCCCATTTGGGACTTTGTAGCGCTGGTGCTGATAGAGCCCAGAGCCTCATGCACAAATAAACAAACAAAAGAAGAAGATAACAAGATGATCAGATCACAAAAGGAACTCATGGTTAGCATTAAGGGTATGTCTACACTACCCGCCGGATCAGTGAGTAGTGATCTATCTATTGGGGATCGATTAATCGCATCTATTGTAGACGCAAAAAAATTGATCTCTGATCGCTGTGCCGTCATCTCCGGCACTCCACCTTGTGCAAGAGGCAGAAGTGGAGTCGACCGGGGAGCAGCAGCAGTCGACTTGCCACCGTCATCACAGCCAGGTAAATCAACCTAAGATACACTGACTTCAGTTACGCCAGTGGTCCCCAACCTGGTCATTGCAGTAGTTATATTCTCCCCAATACTATCAGGCTTGTGGTGAGGTGCTTAACCCAGTGTTCAAGGAGATCATGATGAAAAACACTTAACATTTCCACCCTCCTTCTCTCTCATCTAATTTTTCTGTGTCTAAAGTTTATTATGAAGGGAACTTGGATTCTCCTCCTTCCTGTGTTGGGCCAGTCCTCTGTTTATTTAGATTATAAGCATTTTGCTGCAGGGATCTTGTCCCCATGGCTGTCTGTAATACTATTTACATTCACTCAAAAGCCCTATCATACATTACAGAGCAGTGTGAAATGGCTTTGCAATAGGTGACCTTTGGGCCCAGGGAGTTTGCCTTTCAAAATAGCAGGTGTCAGATTTCCACAATCTTATTTTAGTGAGGGCAGCAGTCTCCTAGCCTAGAGGAAGACATTTCCCTGTAGATATTAGCTAATCCTCCCCCTGCAAGTGGGAGGAATTACAACCCTATAACTCAGGGGTGGCCAACCTGTGGCTCCGGCTCCACATGTGGCTCTTCAGAAGTTAATATGCAGCTCCTTGTAGAGGACTCCGGGGCTGGAGCTACAGGCGCCAACTTTCCAATGCTGGGGGGTGCTCACTGCTCAACCCCTGACTCTGCCACAGACCCTGCCCTCACTCCACCCCTTCCTGCTCCCTCTCCTGAACCTAATGTGCCCTCGCTCCTCCCCTGTCCTTCCCAGAGCCTCCAGCATGCCGCGAAACAGCTGATCGGCAGGTTCTGGGCGAGAGAGGGAGACGCTGATTGCTGGAGCTGCCGGTGGGTGGGAAGCACTGGAAGCGGGAGGTGGGGGCTGATGGGGGGCTGCTGACGTATTAATGTGGCTCTTTGGCAATGTACATTGGTAAATTCTGGCTCCTTCTCAGGCTCAGGTTGACCACCCCTGCTATTATTATTGCTGGAATTATGTTTTGTGAATGGGAGCAATTATTTATCCCTGCTCTTGAGTATCCCAGCCCTCTTCCTTCACAACCCTTTTCTTCATCTGCATTTTGAGGGAGCAACAAACAAGACAGGGAGGTTGATGTCCTGTCTACACTTATAGGTGATGTTAGTAAAGAAGATGAAGGAGAAAGTACTATTGCTCCATGTTCAGGAAAAGGAAAGAGAACTCAACTCAGTAATTTACTTCTACAGGCACTGTGTACACTTCAGGACTGAATGTGCCTGGTGGTGATTCTGACTCTGATCCAGCAGAGCACATGAGCACACGCTTAACTTTAAGACGTAAATTGTATCACTGAAGACAGTGAGACGTATTCATCTGTTTAAGTGTTTTGCTCACACTTTTCAGAATGGAATCCTAAGTAAGATACTCTGCTGCTCAGGTAATGAGCACAGTATAAGATAGGCAGACAGATGCATAAGACAGACATAATGCAGTATGAAAATACATCATGGCTATTGCAGAGAGTCATCTCCGGTTAGGGAAAAACTGACTTGCACAATAAATTCAAGAATATATTGTCACAAGCAGAGCAAAATGAGCTGTTTTTAATATGAATCCAGTCCTGCTTCTTTCTGCTGGTAGCAAGTAAAAAAACAAGAAACCTTCGGCAAAGCTAATCTAGTCTGAGTATATAGTGGGCACCAGAATACAAGATTGCAGTTGGCAGGATGTCACAAGATGGTTTGATTAGCAGTAGAACAGTTCAAGTGCTCGCTGGCCTACCAGATTCTTGGCACGGATGTTGACTCAAACTTCAAGCAGTTGTTCACTGAAATCCTGGTTGAGAAATGTCTCTGGCTCTTGGCAAACAGGAAAAGAATGAACAAAAACAACAACAAAATGAGAAAGCTAGGGTAAGAGGCCCAGTCTGCAAATATTGCGGTTTGGATCTCATTTCAGTTAAACTGATGCATACTTGAAATGAAATGAGATCACTGAACTGGAGAAATATTGGGTAACCTGAAAATGAATCCCTTGTCTGCAGCACCAGAGAACATTAATTAGTGGGTGTTCTCTTATTCCTTCAGTTTTACCTGCTACAAATGTTTGACTAGAGATTTGAGACTCAAATCTTTTGTTGTCTTTCCATGCCAATTCAGGGCTTATGCCTAATCACCTTGGAGAAGGAAGTCCTCCTTTGAATCTAGGGGACAAACACAGCATGAGCAGCAACAGAACCAGCCTCTGTTACCATGCGCTGTAGGTTTGTTCTGGAGGGGCCTGGCCTAGAGCTAAGAAAATGGTTTTACTGAAGAGGACACTTGTCCATGGAGAATAGGACTGAGCACAAAACTTATCCCACACAGACAACAGAAGAGGCACAACAATATTTAGTCATTACCAGCTTGGTCTGTTTTTCAACCAGCTATCAATAGACAAAAGGTATATTCTCCACTGCTAACCCTCCAGCCCCCGGACTCAAAGCTAATCAGTATTATATTACAATACCACCTAGAGGCTGCCAGTGAGATCGGTAAACCTTTGTACAAGCACATAGGGCAGTGTGCACTGCAGCTGGAAGCGTGCTTCCCCGGGCAGATAGACAGATATGCATTAGCTGTGCTTGAGTTAGCACGTTGAAAATAGCCGCATAGCCGGGGTGAGCGTGGGAAGTGAAATGACTTGCTCAAGGTCACAAAGAAGGTCAATAGTAGGGCCAGGAATAGAACGTTATCTTCCAACTCCCAATCCAGTGCTTTACCACACGGCCTCCCTGACAATAGACAGACAGACACAAATACAAGCCCAGAGAGAAGAAAGAGTAGATATTTTTCTCCCAGAAGAGTGAAATGCATGTATTAACTGATTAACTAAAGCAAGCCTTCCTGCTAACGCTATAGATCAGCTTTCACTGTCCAGGCCTATCAGTTTATAGGTAGAGCTTCCTCCTACAAACACTAAGGATTTTGGTTTGAGTTTCTGCTGCAGTGCTGGGCAGGAAATACTCAGAACAGGGCTTCACTAAAGCCTGTTTTGGTGTCTAGCCGTGAGGTGGCTGAGAGTTGCACCATGGCCTTATGTCAGAAATTAATTCACCGACTCACATAGGGTGATGTGATCGATGCCAACATCAGCCAGTTATAATCCCACACTAAGTGCTGCTCGAGGAAAGTATAGAAGAGTTTTGTTTTTTCTAAGACTGATTAAACAGCATTTTAAGGCCTAGGCGGATCTTAGAAAACATATAAATAAAGCTTAAAAAGTTTAAGCTGAATTTTGTACCTTAAAATTATGAGTTTAAAGGACACAGTTATGTGCACTTTCCACTAGCTGGTACTAGTAAAGTAGCAGGAATAAAGAATTACCAAAGTTTGACTAGAGATTTGAGACGTGTATGTGAGATGTGTACATGTATACGCAGCAGATAGACAGACATAGGCAATGTTGTCAATTCTCACCATTTTATTACAAACCTCATGAAATTGGTATTTTCCTAAAGCCCCATCTTCAGGAGTCCTGGGATTTCAGGAGCATCTCAGGTTTGACTTTTATTTTTAAAGTAAGTTTCTAGCCTTTGTACAGAGAAACACTGGAAAGTGTGAACAATAAAGGCTCTAAAACCAGGAGGCAGATAAAAAGAATCGAGTATGTATTATTTTTATACCTTCATGATTATTCTTATTTTAAACTCTCAATCTCATGACTTTTTGGAGCCAGACACATGATTTTTGAACACTTTGAGTTGGCAATACAGTATACAGATAGTAGTTGCTGTTAAAAAGTCAACATTTTCCTACAGTTAGAACATAAGAACATATGAGCTGCCATACTGAGTCAGACCAATGGCCCATCTAGCCCAGAATCCTGTTTGTGACAGTAGCCAGTACCAGAGCTTCAGGACGAATGAATAGAACAAGGCAATTTGGATTGATCCATCCTTGTCTTCCACTCTTGGCTTCTGACAGTCAGAAGTTTAGGGTCCCCCAGAGCATGAGTTCGTGTCCCTGACTATCTTGACTAATAACCATTGATGGAACTATCTTCCATGAACTTACCTTGTTCTTTTTTGAACCCAGTTATACTTCTGGCCTTCACAACATCCATGGAAATAAGTTCGACAGGTTAATTGTGCACTGTGTGAAAAAGTACTTCCTCTTGTTTCTATTAAATCTGCTGCCTATTAATTTCATTAGGTTCTTCACCCCTGGCTTTTGTATTGTGGCAAAGGGTAAATAATTCCCTCTGCACTTTTTCCTAACCATTCATGGTAGTATAGATCTCTATCCTATCCCCGATTTGTCTCTTTTCTAAGCTGAACATCCCTCATCTTTTTAGTCTCTCTTCATCCAGAAGTTATGTTGCTATTCTAAATATTATGAAAAACTGTTGCATTTCAGGTAGTACTGTGTGGTAACTGTTTAACAGCAAGCTACCTATGTATTTGTTTGTACAGCATGCACATTGTGAAACACACACAAACTCCTTTGTTTTAGAAAACATGGTGTAAACTACAAAATGCAGTTCTGTGCTTGGAGATCAGTAGCTCATCTGCCTTCTCAATTTATTCCACCCTTGGACATACTCAACTCTCATCCCCTATGCCCTCTCATTACTCTGCTTTTGGAAAAATTAAAGCACTTTCCACCCCTGGGGCATTTTCACTGGACTGTTAATACCAAGAAGCAGATGCTCTGGTTGTTTCTGAAACTAGCTGCAGAGAGGGTCATCAGGACATTCCCTGGTTCTTGCCAAACTTCCGGAGAATGAGTCTCCTCAGACCTCTTCTGCCTGTCTTCTGCCCAATAAAGATTAAGTTGCTCCCAATTTCTTACATTCAACAGATCAGACCTCTAGTGGGCATACATTGGCATAGCTCTGTTAAAGTCAACAGAGCTCTATTCTGATCTGAGGCTCTGGCCTGCTGTATGTTACATTGTATGCACAGTGTTTGTATACGTGCAGACATCAAGGGAGATTGTAATCGAGGCAGCTGAAGCAGATATGACTAGCCATCAGAGTGGGCTTTTATAGTTATGTAATTGCTTCCAAATATTTACATTGATCTTTTTTCTTCAATCATTGCTCAGTCTTTATTTGCAGCATAAAGTATATGTAAATATATATAACGAAAGGATATATGTACACACTCATCCATGTACATACGTATATAGCCTTAGAATTACAAGTGTACTGAACCAATCAATGAAGAGTAGAATGTCTCCCAACACCAGAGATTCTGAGGTTTCATGCTTAGTGGCACATTAGGACCTTTGATTCCTTCATTATTCTGGGATCATCTTTGAGGTTACATCTCTGGAGTGGTTTCAGAATAGCAGTACATCTCTGGAGTGGTGACACACTACTGAGAAACTAAGAGACTGAATCCTTAATTTACACTGACCTTGCATTTTTCTAAGTGTAACCCCCTTTTTCCTTTCTCGGTTACTTGGGAGCAGGCAACACTCTCTGCTTGGGCACCTGATGTTGTCGACAGTAAAGGAAATCCTGAATATCCCAGGGCATAGATGCTAGAACTAGGGAGTCTGGGGGTGCTCCGCACCCCCTGGCTTGAAATGGTTTCCATCATATACAGGATTTACAGTTTGGTTCAATGGCTCTCAGCATCCCCACTATAAAAATTGCTCCAGCACCCTGTCCCAGTGGTGATGCTGGATGAGTGGAAATCCTCTATCCACCCCTCTGCTGTGGTCCTTTTACTTATAAAGGAAATTAATCTTGGCAGTGCCACTGTAGGAACAGGATTTTATAACATTTTTATGAGAATTAATGTATGATTTGATTTCATCCTGCCAGACACCCTTTTTGAATAGCAGAAAGGAATGACAGACCAGAACAATCCTTATGACTGATTGTGGTCACCGTTTTGTTTTAGGATAAGTTATAATGTCTACTATAGTTTCCTATATGTATTACAAATTAGGCACTCTAGTTAAATATACATTTCTTTGTTTTATGGTTTAGAAAGTAAGAGACAGGATCTTGTATTGTGTCTATGTTAAGGAGATTAGAGGAACGTTGGAGCCCTGGTCCCCAGTGTAAATTGTTTTGATTATAAGATTTAGAAAGGCTTAATTTACAAAGCCTTTTCTTGCTCAACATAATAACTGCTGTATACCTTTCACTGTAAAAGACTGTGTGAATGAAGAATGTATGCATCAGGAAAAGATAAGGTGTGAAGGCCCTTGTTATAGCCAGATGGTCAAGGAAGAAGGAATGAGGAGACTTAACTACACCAGAGAACCATCAATGCTCATTCATAATGAAGGAAGGGCAGATTGAAGACCCTGAAGTAAGGCTGGCACCTCTAAGGACAATTGATTAAATTGAAACAAAGGACAGGATGACCCTCTCAGAGGTGTATTGGAATGTTTACATCAAAAGATACACCAAATAAGAAGTAACCCAGTAACAAACTGACACAGCCAAATCCATAGACTTCAACAGAGAAAAAAGACTGTGAGAATAAGGTGCTCTGCCATGATGTTTTGTGTTCGTCTTGCCACACTCCAGGAGCATCGGATCATGATCGCTCTGTGACCAATCTGGATGATCACTAGATTGATCCAGACTCTGGACTGGTAACTACAAACATCGACTGGCAAGACTCTGTGTGCATGGTGTGTGTATGTGTGTGTGTAACTGAAAAGCATATGCTAACTGCTGTATTCTGAATAAATGTGGAGTTTGTGCCTTCTCTTCTATAAAAGATCACGTGTGCTTTGTATAGCATAACACCACTGCCTGGCTGGACCCTGTACATGCTCACTGACATGCGTTAGAGCCTCCAGGAATACTTGTTTTCATCTGTACAATGGGTCTAATTCAAAAGTACCAATTATACACAATGTACATCCAATATACTCTTAGAGTTTACTTAACAATTTAGAAAAAGATGATCACAGCTTGAGATGAATTAAAATGTCTCAGCTGATTTAAATTCAAGTCGGAGGCACTTCAATAAATCAATTGACAAATGCAGTTTACAGTAGTAAATGAAACTTAACCAATTTACATTTACATTGGCACCATTTACCCCCTCCCTTTTTGAGTTCAGGCTCCTCTTAATTTCACAGCTCAAGATGCTTGCTTGGATATGCTTGAAGATTTTGGAGCACGGAACAGCCCTTCTGTTGGTCCAGTAAAGCAGCCAAGGTAACAAGGGGCAGACACAGGGCCTGCTCCAGGCCACAGCGCGCCAAGTGCATGCTTGGGGCGGCATGCCGGACGAGGCACTCTGCCGGTTGCTGAGAGGGCGGCAGGCGGCTCCAGTGGAGCTGCCGCAGGCGTGGCTGCGGACAGTCCGCTGGTCCCGCAGCTCCAGTGGACCTCCCGCAGACACGCCTGCAGCAGCTCCACCAGAGCCGCGGGACCATCGGACCCTCCACAGAAAAGCCTGCAGGAGGTCCACCGGAGCCACGGGACTGGCGAGCAGCAGAGCGCCCCCTGCGGCGTGCCGCCGTGCTTGGGGCAGCGAAATTGCTAGAGCTGGCCCTGGGCAGACTAATTCTAACTTGGGATCATTCCGAGCTACACAGCCCCTCTGAAGATGGGAGTTGTTATACCCTGGATCCTGGTTGGATGATAAGATCACTTTGTCTCCTCTCAGACTCAGGGAAACCCCTACCGTCTCTTTGCCATCCCACTTTCCCAAACAAAGGCGGTGACTACGCACTCTGCCTGCAGTGCAGGCCAACCTCCGTTAGTTCTGGGCACAGCAACAGTCTCTGCTCTGTCTGCAATGAAGCCTAGCAAGTCTCCTCAGCTCCCTGCATGGTCAAAGCCCCAGTAGTTTGTCAGCCGCAATTTCTGGCTTTCTAGCAGCAGATCCTAGCTTGGACAGAGCTCCAAAAAGCAATCTCCACTCCTCGGACCAGGATCTCCACCAAGCTGGAGCCCACTGCATTCTTTCCCTGCAATCGCTGGCATCCCAAGGTATTGTGGGAGTTTTATCTGCAAGGCTGGATTGCAGTACTCAGAATCTTTCCTACTGGAACTCTCCCAATTACGTTCAGAAGCCTCTCTAGTGTGGCATGCCTACATAAGGAAGAACTATTTCAAGATGACAACTCATGGGTATTAGATTGGTTTTCATGAATTTACACATGAGCTTCATGATATTTGAGTGACTCAGATCTCTTCTAATGCAATAGGCAAAAGAACAGAAGACACAATCCCAAATTAGGTGCAGATAGCATAATTCCCACTAGGTAATCCAGAAATTCAAAAAGTATCATAACACCTGTCTAGTCCAGTTAATTCTGATTTTTTTTGTTCTCTGCTGTGTGGCCAGTTTGCTCTAAACCATTCCTGGAATTCTCCTGCTGCTAGGTGAAAGTTCCAAAGCTAAAAAAGAGGCTGGAACTGTTTAAAAAACTTGTTTTTGCCTAATTTAATTAAGAATTTCCTAGCCGCAAAATATCAATCTGCACAGCGCCATTGCTAATTGACTCCAATTTTTAGTAACAATTATTAAAAGTAGGTAAGAGTTGAGCTTAGATTGTTCTGAGATTTGGGTGAGTGTGAGACTTCATGGAAAAACTCTAATTAAAAGACAAAATGCTAATAGGTGCGATTCTATGCCATGCATCTTAAAACTCCTAGCTTTAAGGGGGAGATGCTTTAAGCCACCTCTGCACCCTCAGGATCCTGGGTTATTGGGGGGTTGGAGAGGCACCTAGCACAATGTAGACAGTCCTAGGAGCCTGTCTAAGTTACAGCCGCTTTCTGGTGCTGTCCTGCGGGCCACGGCATTGCTGGGAATCAATGCAATGCTGCATGCGGGGGCCTGTCCCCAGAGCACCCCTCCACTTCACTCCCGTTCCAGCATGACTCTATCCCTGGGCTTGCAAGGGGGTCTGGCACAGGGCAGCTAGTCCCTGTGGTTAGATTAAGCCCAGCCTCCCATTACTGGAGTAGGTGAGCCCAAGCCAACTAATTAAAGAGGGCTATTAAGGGCTGCTAGTAGGCAGCTCGGAGGAAGGATTGGGGCAGGCTGAGCCCTGGGGAGGAAAATCCCAACTGGAGTGGAGTTGTGTTCCATTGTGCCTTCACTTTGGAAGGGTCTTCAAGGGCCCCTGTACACCCCCTGGCCCTTTTACATGTCACAAAGAGGCCAGAGGAGGAATGAGGATTCATAGATTCATAGACTTAAGGTCAGAAGGGACTATTATGGTCATCTAGTCTGACCTCGTGCACAATGCAGGCCACAGAATCTCATCCATGCACCCACTCCTGGAACAAACCCCTAACCTATGTCTGAGTTATTGAAGTCCTCAAATCGTGATTTAAAGACCTCAAGATGCAAAGAATCCTCCAGCAAGTGACCCGTGCCCCATGCTGCAGAAGAAGGCGAAAAACCTCCAGGGCCTCTGCCAATCTGCCCTGGAGGAAAATTCCTTCCCGACCCCAAATATGGCAAACAGATAAACCCTGAGCATGTGGGTAAGACTCACCAGCCAGCACCCAGGAAAGAATTCTCTGTAGTAACTCAGATCCCACCCCATCCAACATCTCATCACAGACCATTGGGCATATTTACCTGCTAATAATCAAAGATCAATTAATTGCCAAAATTAGGCTATCCCATCATACCATCCCCTCCATAAACTTATCAAGCTTAGTCTTGAAGCCACATATGTCTTTTGCCCCCATTACTCCCCTTGGAAGGCTGTTCCAGAACTTCACTCCTCTAGTGGTTAGAAACCTTCGTCTAATTTCAAGTCTAAACTTCCTAGTGTCCAGTTTATTTCCATTTGTTCTTGTGTCCACATTGGTACTAAGCTTAAATAATTCCTCTCCCTCCCTGACATTTATCCCTCTGATATATTTATAAAGAGCAAGCATATATCCCCTCAGCCTTCTTTTGGTTAGGCTAAACAAGCCAAGCTCTTTCAGTCTCCTTCCATAAGACAGGTTTTCCATTCCTCGGATCATCCTAGTAGCCCTTCTCTGTACCTGTTCCAGTTTGAATTCATCCTTCTTAAACATGGGAGACCAGAACTGAACACTGCATTTCAGATGAGGTCTCACCAGTGCCTTGTATAACAGTACTAATACCTCCTTATCATTACTGGAAATATCTCACCTGATGCAGCCTAAAACTGCATTAGCTTTTTTAACAGCCATATCACATTGGTGGCTCATAGTCATCCTGTGATAAATCAATACTCAGAGGTCCTTCTCCTCCTCTGTTAATTCCAACTGATGTGTCCCCAATTTATAACCAAAATTCTTGTTATTGTCTAAATGCATGACCTTGCACTTTTCACTATTAAATTTAATCCTATTACTATTACTCACCCAATCTGCTTATGTCTAAAGGGAGAGGAGGGGACTGGAAAAAGACATTGATTAAACAAACTCCAGCACATCAGTCAATGACTAGATAAATATCCATACAAACTCCTCTGGCACCATGAACGTTGAGGTCACATAAATAGTAAAACCTGCTCAAAGGGGTCTATCCCAGCATAAGCAACCACCTTCAAATAGCTTGATGCAAAGTTTTATGTGACCTTCAGGTCAAATCCAACCTCTCTTAGACAAGTCCCTGCCACACCCTGTTTCCAGTGGTGACCTCACTTAAGATTTCAAAGTGGTTACATCCACCTATTCATTCGTTTGCCTGGCAGGCTGGAAAATGCCATTGTTCAGAGCCTGTAGTGATAGCTAGTAAAGTCTGGCTTGTGTGAAGTGCTGGCTTGTGCTTCAATTCTGCATCTTACCATCCATATCCAAGAAGGACAAGTCGATAGAGTCAGCCTGATACCAAAGACCACTGACGTCCGTGGAAAGAATTGACTTCAATGGGCTTCGAATGAGACTCTATTGTTGAGAATTCCAAAGCAGCCTAGGGTATTTAGACGCGTATCTTTCATTAAAGTTAGGGTCTATTTAAGTTAAAGGAAGACATATGTCTAAATGCTCTGAACTACTTTGAAAATCTTTATTTACGTAATAACACCACAGTTTTAAACAAATACCTGTCAATTAACTTAGCTGTAAGGATGTTTCTATTCATCTTTTCTGCAAAACCATAAAGTATTAACTATAGGCTCAATTCTGACTGGAATCCAGATTTCAAATGACTAAAGGATGGTTGGACCTGAAAGGTTGGTTTTAGCCATTATAAAGATGGGGCCTATTTGCAAAATTCACATTTGGGACTGACTCTAGATTTGAAACACCTCCAATTGCAAGGTGATTGGATCTGGCATTCTGGTTCTGGTCCATCTCTTAGAAACACAAGTAGAAATATATTGAAAAAAAATCAGAATGGGTGAATATGATGGAGGGTCTGGGGACTGGCCAAGAATTCATAATTTTTAGCACAGGAAAAATTGCTGGGAGGGAAAATTGATGAAAAGAAAGGTTTAAACTAGATGCATGGATAAATTGGTTTCTGATCAGACACAAGAATCTGTAAACTGTAGTCTCTGACTGAGTGAGGTAGTCAATATTTGAAAGATGGCTATTTATCATCATTGTTTTTATCCTCAGTGGGCTACCTCTTAGAGAAAGTAGCTACCAAAATGCTATTGCATGTGTCCATAACCAGAGAAAACTATTTTGATAAGTGGTAGACCATCTCTGTCTAGACAGAAAGGCCATGCGGACAGGAGGACGTGTAGTCGGAGAGAAGGTTACTTCCAAGCAATGGAAGCTATTTGCATTTCTTTTTTACTCTGTAAATAAGCTGAAAATGCCTTATTTTGCTTAGCTTATGGGCAGTTTAAGTCTAAACATGTTAAGCAAACCATTACTTTTCTTTCCATTCCATTTTCTCTCTATTTGCAGTAAATCTTGCGCTGGGTTAAGATTGCTGTGGTATGGGTAATTTCATTCAGACACCCCTGGAGGAAAAAAGAACCTGTTACCTCTAAGAAAAGGTGATGAATGGTATGGGCGAAGGTGTCTGCTCTCAGGGAGTTGTGTTGTCATCAGGCTCTGGAGGGTGAAGACCAGGGAATAAGATGAAGTACCAAGCAGGAGATAAGACTGGAGGTGGGTTTGGTCAGAATAACCATCACTAGAAATCTCAAGCTGCACCCAGACAGAATCAGTGTTGAGGTTCAAAAAAGTTCCTTTACTTTTAGTCATTATTTAGCATCTGAGCAGCTTGTGCTAACCTCAAGCATGGTGTTTTCCAGTATAATTACTGAACACCACTAAGGACTACGGTAATGGGCACTATTGAAAAATCTAAGGGTACGTATACACTGCAATCATGGGATGTGATTGCAGCTTGCGTAGACATACCTGAGCTGGATAGCTTGGGTATCGGAGCAGTGAAGCCACAGTAGCACAGGTTTCAGTGCACATGTATAGGCCTGCCCTGGATCCCAGGTAATTACTTGGGGGACTAGTCCACTCTGAAGCCCATGGTGCCACAGCCTCACTGCTCTGGGACCCCAGCAACTAGATTAAAGATAGCTCTGGTACCCTGTGATTGCAGTGCAGACATACCCGGAGATAGATAACAATAAAATAAATTTCTACCACATGTGTCTGACGAAGTGGGTATTCACCCACGAAAGCTTATGCTCCAATATGTCTGTTAGTCTATAAGGTGCCACTGGACTCTTTGTCGCTTTTTATTAAAATAAATGAATCACACAGACCCTCAATTATTTCTTCCCAAGTTACTGTAGCAAGAATCAGTCTGAGTATCCCCTCTTATAATAAAAGTCAGAGTAGAAATATAAAATGTTTGTGACACAACCGTGGTAGCTGTTTTCAAGAGACTTCAGATGGCTTTAAGATGCAGAACTGGTGTGGTTAATTTGGACATAAGATGTTATTTCAATTGCCAGATTTTATTACTATTGGCTCATCAAACCGTCACCCATATATTTCCTAAACACAATCAAAACCAGTTTGGCTTAATGAAAATAGACAATGCTACATCTTTGCTTCTGCTCAGAGTTCGAGTAACAACATCAATTGTCTGGCTGAAATGTCAGACACGTTTTATCTTTTTTCATACCATTTTCCTTCAGATTCAGTCACAGCTGCAAAGAATCCCAATGACAGACAAAGATGAGCTAGCCCTCCCAGAGCACTGGGCTATTATATACCATTACAGTACATCATGTAGTGGCATGTCATACCCACACACATGAAATAATAATGGGCTCACAGATGCAAAAGTCATTTCATTTCCGTTTATTGTTCTTGGAAGCCAAAGACATAGATTACTAGATATTTAATTTTTTTTCCCCTGCAAAACTTTCTTTGGGAGAATGTGATGTGGTCTGGGATGGGGAGGAGAGGTGGTATAGCTTTTTTTTCATGGAAATAATTCCAACGCATATTGCAATCTGTGTTAATGGCACATATTGAGATCAGGATTACATTTCAGCACCCAAAGAATTTCTAAGGAGATGCTTTCCTATAGAAAAGCCTGGCTGGTGCTTTGTTGTTGTGATATTCTTGTGCTGTGTGGTTTTATCGTGCTGATCTGCTGGTTTATTTAAATCAAAAACTTCTTTTCTCTTTTGGACGCGCACTGAAACAGACAATTAGGGAAAATTTGTAATAAAAGGACAGAGAACAGACTTTGTGGTTGGCATTTGGGAACTGGTCAGCAAACTACTCTATATTGGAGATATACAGTGATGTTCTATCAGATGCTATTTATTTCTTTTCCTTTGAAGATAGCTTTAACAAATGCCCCAGTAACACCTAATTAGAGAAAAGAGGATAACAAAGGATACACAAGGCAACCTGTTTAGCAATTTTCATTTAAAAACTGAAATTTCTAGGGTGATAATGACTATTTGATTTGATAATTGGCATTATTCATGAGGAGAGAGAGTTTTAGCAAGGGTCATGATGTTTGTCTAGTTACGTGTGTCCTACCGATCTACAGCAACATGAGAACATGCCAAATAAGGTCATTCGGAAGAGGTAGATTTCATCACTGGCTGTGCCCCTGGCTTGCTGTGTGACTTTAGGGAATTGTGTTTTCCCTGTGCCTCAGTTTCCCATTTGTAACATGGAGATAGCAACACTTCTCTTCCTTTGTAAAGCACTTTGTGATCTAGGGATGAAAATCCTATTTGAGATCAATGCATATCTATCTATCTATCTATCTATCTATCTATCTAGATGGATGGATATAGATATATATCTTTCATGCAAGGCTTTCTAGATACCTTAAAAAAATTGAACTAATTATGCTTCACAACATATCCTGTGAAGTAGATCCTAATGCTAAGCATTATACCTGGTTTACAGATGGGATAATGAGGCAGAGATACTCATAAGTATTTTCTTAAATGCCGTCCTGAAAAGGGGTTCTTTCCAGAATTGTGGCCATAGAAATTAACCAAATTGCCCCAGTCACACAGCAAATCAGTAGCAGGCCTGACTCCCAGATCCCTACCCTAACCACTAGGCCACGTGGCCTCTGCTGTTTAAAATTAATTTCTTATAAAATAGGCAAAAACAAATCCAGTACAATATCTGATCATGATGATGCCACTTACAGACAGCAGACTCCCTGGGCCCTCTTTATTTCCCAGTAATTGTTCTTATCTCAACAGGAAAAGACTGGTAGCCATCCCGTAATGTATTGGAAACACAAAAAACAATAACACACAATATTAAAACAGACAAGTTAATGCTGGCCCAATGCTATTTATGTTTCTACTGAGTGAAAACAACGTGTGCTGGCAGTGCTTCATCCAATATTGTTAAAACAATAATTCAGCCTACCTTCCCATATTGAGGCACTATAAAATAGCCTTAGTGTGTAATTATCTTAAACTCCATGAGGGCATGTAACTTTTCTCCACTCTTGTTCTGCACATCCCATCACACTTTCCTGTAATTTACAATGTGCTGCCTCTTTTTATCTATCTGAGATACAACATCTCTTGTTTTAAGGGAAGTGTACATAAACATTTTCCAGAAAATTACCACCTTCAACTTAATTCATCGGGTCAGGTCCTCACCTGGTGTAAACACCACTGAATTCAATTTAAAGCAGCCAAGGATCTGACCCATAGAGTGGTATGGACATAATCCTAGACCCCTTCATAGTTCCCTCTCAGAAGGTAGTAACAAAAATATTGAGTTATGAACCAATCAATAGAGAATAATCTCTATAGCATGCTTAGTTATCCACAGTGGTACAAAAGAAAAGATCAAAGACTAGAACATAACAGCAATAAGTAATCTATGATGTGCAGCATTTGGCTGTGGGAAGATGCCTCAAATGCACTGTTCAGACAAGTATCTTAAAGTCACTTAAGATGAACTAAGAACCAAGTTGAACAAACACGTGGTACGTGTTGAACATTACTTTGTTTTATTTTATGGTTGTGACGGTTTTGTTTGTGTATTTATTTGTGTTGGAATAATGATCATGCAGATCTTTGCACTGTAAAATACTACTTGTTATAAGTCCATTGTCACTATTCTGAGCACCTGGACCTCTCAATGAGTTCAAGAGGATTTTTGCACTTTCAGCACTTCTGACAATCAGACCATATGGCCACTTGGAAATTCACTATGGCAGCAAGGATGTAACTCAGTTGGGCTTTGTGACAAATACTGCAATCTCCTGCAATATCTTTATTGTATTGTCCCTGTAGGACAGGAATTATATGCAACTCTTGTGGGGAAGGTTATTGCCGCTCCCCAAGAACCAGAGAATGTGTATGTATGTATGTGTGGGGAGAAGGGGGACTTGAAGGTGTAAACATCACCTGAGAGGTACTACCCCTTAGGGAGTCTTGTGTATACTGGTTCAAACTGGGTTCTCCAGAGACCAACAGACAAAGAAAGAGGTTTTTGATATAAAAAAGTCTGCATTTAAATTGACTCGAGGCCTTCTTTCTGAGCCAGGAAAAGGACAGGACTTTCTGTCCAAGCAGGGCCCAACCCTTATGGAAGGGTTGGAAAAACTTTGGGCCCCATAGGACTGATGGGTGACCTCTGGTAAGTTTTTAGCATACGTATAGGAATGTTTATAGTTTTGTACGTGTTTTCTCTGTATTTTTTTTTAATCTTGAGAATAAATGTGCTTGCTTAGAAGAGTTATGTAGTAACTTGTAAGTGCTAGTAAAAACATGGTCATTGTCCTCCGAGAGAAAGCAATGCTCAGGGGCTGCCTTTTAGGCAACAAGGGGATATCACAAGGTATGCAGGGCTATGCAGCTTTAAAACTTCTGGTGAGAAGGCAGTGGGCCAGGCATCCCTGCCCTAAGAGAGGAGATGGCTGGAGAACTGATACATGACTGGGCACTCCTGGAATGGACCATGGAGGCAGTATACAGGTGCAATTACCCTGAAACTGTGACAGGTTTTTTGGGTGGGATTTTCAGTGTACTTCCCATATGTGGATTAGACCAGGTCCAGGAAACACAGAGGTGCACAAAGATGAAAAAACAACTTAATCTCTTCTGAACTTCCAGGAAGGTTTTGGCTTGGTTTGAGTATGGGGTGTATGATTCTTATTTTATCAAAACCAGTTTGCCCATCCCTATATTCATCTGCTTTTCAACAAAGCCCTTTAGCCTAGCTTCTCCACTCATTTGCTGTCTCTAAAGTTACTAGGAACAAAAAACCTAAGATTTGAACCAAGTGCCTCCTGGGATGAATCGGGTATAGAGACATGAACAAGCAGCATGCCCTGTACCAGTCACACACGAAGTATATCCCAAAGTGTACATGCAGCCGTGCATCTGGTAGTGCGAAAGACTTTCAGGTTCAAACATAGGGGCGGATGAATGTGTAAATGTTTGGATCCAAATTAACAGAACCTGTGGAGACCTCCTCAAGCACTCCTAATTACCTTCCACAGAACACACTCCATACCTCTACTTGTTGTTGTCTCCTGAGGGGAAGTCAGAAGTTTACTGTCACCTCTATTAATTTCAGGGGGTAAACTCAATACCCTTCTTTTTTCTATTCAGCAATGGCTTGGTGCACTCCCCTATGTTTCTCTAGTAGCAAGACCCAGAAACTTGCTGTTGTGTTCCACTATAAACTGGCTCTTTAAACTTCATGGCACTCTGAATAGGGCTGGTTGAAAATTTCCCATCAATACCTTTTTCCAGTTAAATATTGTTTTTTTTCAACTAAATGAAATATTTTGTGGAAAGTGCCTGCTTTTCTAAAAGAAAAGAAAAGAAAAAAAGAAAATGGGTTTTTTTGTGTGTGGGATAACTAAAAACTCAAAAACCAAAACTTTTTGGCCAAATTCTTTCAGATTGTGCTTTTTCAGTGGAAAGTTGAAATTTTCCACTGAAAATTTCAGCAAAAAATGAAAATTGTTTTGTTTTCATCAACATTTTCTGTGGAAAAAAAATTCTAACCAGCTGTAACTCTGCAGTTGAGATGATGGATTACTAGGAAATCCCCACTTTTGTGACCTGAAGGGAGGTAAATAAGTCTACTGGCTAGCACTCTAAAGGAAGGAAGGAAAATTGGGCAGACCAGCTATCAGAATGGATATCTTTGAAGGAACGTAATGAACCCTACCTGTAGTCTGAAATTGTCATGTTTATAAACAACGTTCTTTGAAAGCTCAAGATGAGCCTAACTGAGAGCTTTAAAGTGAGTCTGAACAACCCCACAGTTCAAGGGTTTTGATCAAGGCCCAGCTGCAATGTCCTGGACCAGATCTGAAGTTCTACAAAGATTTGGAATTATGTTTGATCCCATCTCTGACATAAACTACTTGGCCCTGTGAGAGAAAGACAAAAAGGCTGGATAACGGACGCTGCCATCTGGGCCTCAACAGGAAAGTGTGTCTGAAACACAGGACCATCCTCCCTTGGTCTTATGCAAAATTCAATGGAAATTCTCCAGAGTGCTTCAGACCATTCCTTTGGTGTGCACCTTATGTTTCCTTTGCTCCCTTTTTGACATGCTAAGCATGGCAATATTCCTAAAAGCTCTGCAATACAGGTCTAGAAGAAGGTTTGGAAGGATTAGATTTTTTATTGGTAAAAATGCTGATTTCACTGTACACACACAAGCCCGTACAGACAGGCAAGGCAAGAGAAATGCTAGCGGAGAACTTATTGGAGTTTGATTTAAGGATGTTTGCTTTGTGTATTTTGACATGTGATGTTAACAATTTGTGCTTTAACGGTTTGTGATGGGATTTACAGACCCCCACACTAAGGCTAAGGGAGTTGTGGAGCAGTATTGGCTCAAGAAGGTCCCATCCGTCAGCAACTCCAAAGGGAGAGACTGTCGGAGGAGATTCAGACAGGTGAGCAGGGAGAGAGTGAAGGAGAGGCTGCCAAGATCCTGCCTCCCATTTCTCCTCCCTTGCTCCCATCCCTGATAAAGGGGAACAAGTGGACACTGGAAAATGAGCTAAACTGACTGAACTATTGAGACTATGGGAGCAACCTCTGCTGAGAGGGAAGCCGAGCGCCCTGAATTGAAGAGAGAACAGTAGGAGGAAGGAGGTGGTCCAGGGCAAGCTGGTCTGTTGTACCAGATACAGGGGATTTTGACTGTCCTCATCCTTTTTCCCCTTGGGCCCTAGGCCAGGACCCAGTGGAGAAAGAGGGCCTGGGTCTCTCTATTCTTGCCCTCCCTCCTCTGCCCAACCCGGGGACCCCAGGAATCACTAGTGGATGGCATACTGTAACTCGACCTCCAGATTGCCTGGAAAGGCCATTCGCAGATGCTGAGATCCTGTTGAGCCGAGGCCTGCCCAGTAGACTTGCTGGCCCCTAGTGAATCCTGTTACATACTTACAAAGCTTTATCTTTTTGAATCTCAACATCTACTGTCAATAAGTAATTATTCTCTGCCCTCCCCAGCCATAATTTCCCTCAGCTGTGAAAATGGAAATAGATAAAAATGTTGAAAACATTTCAAACCCATTATTTGGCATCATTGTGAAAAAATTAAATAGATAAAAATAGAAAAAAATGCTTTAAAATACACTTCAATATTACCTGGCAAAATTATAGAAAACCAGAAATCAGATTCTGCCAAGCCTTTGTATAAGCACACAGGCTTTCCCCATAGTCCTCCAGCCTTACTTCCCCAGTCTCTTTGATGCAGCAGAGAACTGAATATAGACACAAATTCCCTTTGATCATTGAGCAACTTTTTCACGTTTCTTTTATGCTCAGAGTGAGGCAGACAGATAAAAAGTGATCTGGTTAGGCATTTGTCTTATGGCTTTACAGCACCCTCTTGCATGCTCAGAGGAGGGTCAGGTCCAAATTCATCTTTGGGGTAACTCCACTGAAGACACTGCTGCTACAGCAAGGAGGGCACTGGTCCAGAATTCTCACTGACAGCTCAGGAAAGTTTCCCGCTGATTATTTTTTTCCCCTTTCTACTTGGTGGATCTTGTTCGAGTGTGAAAAATGTCTCATCTGTTCAGCTCTAGTAGCACATCAGGTGCCTCATATAAAAGAAATATTTCCACACTTCCCACAGGAAGAGACTTTCCTCTTCTGACACGCTTCCAGTCTGCACATGCAGCATGTGTCATCTCCCCCCTGCAGCTTTTCCCAAGTCATTTCCTCCATCTCTGCTCAGATTTCCCATTATAAAGACATTGTGTTTCTTCGGGGGGAGGGGTGGGAATGGAGCATGAGGCAGTGGACTGGAGCGCGAGAAGAACACAGTCTGACTTGTTCCTGAATGATAGAGAGAGATCATTACTGGGTCCTAGATGATTATAATGGGTGTATATATTACCTTAATGGTGTATATTCATTGATGCTGTGCTTCGGGGCCTATTGCCGCTGCCAGTAAACCTCTGTTTCTTCCAGGAAACGTGGGTCTCAGGGCTGCAGCTTGAAGTCTGAGATCTCAGATGTGGAAAGCATTTTCTTTTGATTAGTTTTGCCATTTTTAAGTATTGAGATAGGTAGCAAGGCTAATACACACACAACAGAAAGAGAAGTTTGCGTTTAAGAATGCTAAAGCCTGTGCTCTGCTCTTTTAATTTAAAGAGATATTAGCCAATTGGTCAGGCCTGAAGAATATCTTTCTTTTTACTAACACTCTCTTTCCCAGGCAAGTGTGATGATTTCTATTGCGGGGGTCTAAGCAAATGCTTCAATGTGGCTTAAACAAAGAAAATCAGTGCATGCTGCCTAGTACGCACAAGCAACCAACCCCACAATAACAAACAAGTGTGTATTTCATAGAGGAGGGGAACAATAAGAAGTACTTTGACAATAAGAGATGCAACTTCCTCCTGGAGCAAGCTTGGCTTTTACTGCCTCATTAACAGAGTGGTTCCCTTTTAGATTACGAGAGAGCTTTTGTGTTTATGGATTAAGGACAAGACTCCAAAGGGCGTTAAATCATGACAAGTGGTTCCGCATTCAAGAGTCAACTGAGGTAGCACACAGACCACATTCACACCTAGGAGCCTTGCCTACACTGTGGTAATTTACAAAATCAACCCAACAACAACAACCACCAAAACATGTTCTCACACCTGCGCAACTAAACTGGTCTTAAAACTGACTGTTGCTTCTGTGTAGTCAGGGGTCCTGTGGCTGGGGACTATATTTACTGTCATTTCACAAAGTAATCTTCTTCCACTACTGCTGAAAGTGACTCAAGATCTCAGGACAGTGAGATAAGAAAATGGAAAGAAAAAGGGTTGACTGAGTGCTGTATGGTGTGACCTAGTGGTTGGAGGCCATGTGGGCTAATTGATTGAGTGTGAGCTGAGAATAACCTTGAATATCTAAATTCTTCTGCTGACTTGCTGTGTGAAATGTAATGTCTCTGCCCCTCACTTTCCCTCATCTGTGAAATGGGGATAATAATACTCCTTTTCATTACTTACTACATGCAGTATTAGAATAGGTGACTGGGAATCAGAAGAAGATGGTTTCTTCTAGTTCTACCACTGGCTTTCTCTGTGATCACAAACAAATATGCCTCTATAACTCAGTTTACTTCCCTACCTCTTAGCATGTGGTTGTGGAGATTAATTAATTGCTTGGCAAACACTTTGGAATCCTGGAATAAAAGTGCCTAGTTCTTATACAGCTCTTTTCATCAGTATCTCTCAAAGTGCTTTACAAGGGATCATTATCTCCATTGTCCATTGGAGAAACTGAGTCACAGAGAGGCGCCAGTTACTTGCCCAAGGTCAGCCACAAGAACCACGAATAGAAGCAAGTCCAGTGCTCTGTCCTGTAGGTCATGCTACCTCCCCTTTATAGATGTGCAAAGTATTAGGCCCTGGATCTTACATAAAACGGCACACTGTAAGTTGCCCATTTGGTGAGTAGATCTATTAACAGTGCATAAAATTTAGCCCATGCATAAGTCTTTGCAGAAGCATGGTTATAGTTTGTTTCACACAGAAACATCAAATGTCTCTGTTTCCAAAAAAAGAAACCAATTTCTCCAAATACAAGTTTCTAGGAGGCCCAGATTACATTCTGTCATCTGCCTAGATTATCACAATACAGCATGTCAAGCCATGTTAGTTATTTTGTTGCACACATGCAACAAGCCAATGTTTTCATCCATAATGAAAATCGATCCAAAAATGAGTGCCTTTCTTGACCTACAGGATAT
The DNA here is from genome assembly GCF_025201925.1 of Gopherus flavomarginatus. Taxonomy (NCBI): domain Eukaryota; kingdom Metazoa; phylum Chordata; order Testudines; family Testudinidae; genus Gopherus; species Gopherus flavomarginatus. The sequence goes on from NC_066622.1 coordinate 130,421,444, forward strand.
GAATTTTTAATTATAACAGAAATTCAGTTACACACTTACATATGATTGAGGTGTTATTTTTTAAAACTAGAAGATGTACTCCCTAGAAGAGGCAATGATGTATGGCAATCAATCACTGATTTATTTTTTTTATTCACTCCCTAGATTCTTTGTCTCTTCTTAATAAAACCTTTTATTAAAGACTCTCAGAGCAGACTTTCAAGTAATCAGTACCTATAATTGGAGCCAGAGTTTCAGCATCCAACAAGCCATCAGTATACTGAGCTCTTTTATAAATTTGATCATGGTTGTGGGTGCTGACTCAACTCTCTTGAAAATTTTGCCCCCAAGGGTCTTGATTAAAGAAGGGGTGGGTTGGTTGCTGTCTTACTTGGGGTAATATGTGTTCTTAAAGGAAAGTTTGCTGGTATAATTAGGAAAGCAATTAAATTAACCAGAAGCAGGTAAGTGGAGAACCTGATTGGATCCTTCCAGGGGAGATGGGGTCCCAGCTGAGCCTTATAAAAGCACAGCTGAGTTTAAAAGCAAGAGATATTGGGAAAAAGCAAAAGGGAAAAAAGAAGTTTGTAATGGAGGATGGTAGCTACGAAAAGGAGAAGCTGGTGGGTTAGAGAAGCATGTGGGGTTTGATTTGTAAGACAATATTTCTCCAATAGTTTAGCTTTAGCACATGATTGGTTTTAAAAATGCTTCTGGGTAATGAGAGGAAGGTCTGAGTTTGGGGACAAAAAGTTTCCCCTGCTTACTGAGGTGTGTTGCTTCCTAGTCACAAAGCTATGCTTGCTGCAACCAAGCCTTTCTTGTTCCACTAAACCTTCCTTTGCTATATCCCCTCTGAGATAAAGAAAGCCCAGAAGCAGGAGATTAAGGAACCCTTCAAAGCTAATCAGTCAGAAGCAGGAGGCAGTAGAAATCTGTCAAGTTTTCCCGCTGGTATCCCAGCCTAGCGTTGTTTGGATGAGCAGAGGGTGGAACCTGCTGGGGTTAACTCTGTGACAGGCTGCGTCACAGAAACCCCCTTGGGACTGCAACCTGATGTGCTGGGAATACCTCTGAGCCCATTTTCCCTGGCAGCTTGGGACTTCAGTACCCTACCTTGCTGTGCCAGACACACTAGCCTGCTACAAACACAGGCCCAGGTCTGAAGCAAGTCCCCAAAAGCTGTGGGCTTAACTGAAAACAGTTTAAGAAGTGCTCCTGTCTCTAGCACCCAGATACCTAGGTTTAGGATGACCAGATGTCCTGATCTCATAGGGACAGTCCTGATTTTGGGGTCTCTCTCTTATATAGGCTCCTATTACCCCCTGTCCTGATTTTTCACATTTGCTTTCTGGACACCCCACCTAGTTTCCAATGGGATCCAAACCCCAAATAAATCTGTTTTACTCTGTATAAAGCTTATACAGGGTAAACTCATAAATTGTTCGCCCTCTATAACACTGATAGAGAGATCTGCACAGCTGTTTGCTCCCCCAGGAATTAATTACTTGCTCTGGGTCAATTAATAAGCAAAAAGTGATTTTATTAAATGTGAAAAGTAGGATTTAAGAGGTTTCAAATAATAACAGACAGAACAAAGTGAATTACCAAGCAAAACAAAAACACGCAAGTTTAAGACTAATACAGTAGGAAACTAAATGCAGGTAAATCTCACCCTCACAGGTGTTCCAATAAGCTTTTTTGCCAGACTAGATTCCTTGCTAGTCTAGGTCCAGCAATCACTCACACCCTCATAGTTACTGTCCTTTGTTCCAGTTTCTTTCAGGCATCTCTTTGGGGTGGAGAGGCTAGCTTTTGAGCTAGCTGAAGAGAAAATGGAAGGGATTTCAGGGTGTTTTATATCCTCTCTTGTGCAACATTACAGCCACAAGATGGGGTCTCTAGCCACCTGGGCAAGTCATGTGTCTGTGAATGATTCAGATTTTTGCAGGCTGACACCACTGTTTACATGTTAGTTTGAACATTCCCAGGAAGCTCAGATGTGGATTAGCATCTCCCAAAGTCCACTGTCAGTTAAGTGTTTCTTGACTGAGCACTTACTGGGAATAGTCCTTTCTCAAGAAGCTGACCAAATGCTTCAATGAGGCTACTTAGAATACAAACAAATACATAGCCAATATTCACAATTTCAAATACAAAAATGATGCATACAAATAGGATGAATATATTCAGTAAATCATAACTTTCGCAGAGATGTTACATGGCATATCTAGCATAAAACATATTCCAGTTATGTCATATCTACTATAAAGCTTATGGGGTGCAACGTCACAAACCCATAGCTAGTTCTTCCATTTTTATTTTAAAGGACAAACAGAACTAGATCCCTCTCCTGCATCAAAAGGAGATAAATGATCATGTTTTCCTTGTGTGGCTCATTTGATTACTGTGAAAGTAGAATGAATTATATTGTAAAAATAGAAAGGATTAAAGAAATGCTGTCTGTACCTTTAAGCAAAACTGTTGGAATGCTGTAATCCGGGTGTCAGGAATACAGACATTAACATAGAACAATTGCACCGTTTAAGGGCAATCGGTAAAGTATTAGCCTTAGATCGATAAGAGTTAGTAAGGAAGTAGGATATGCATGCTGTGCCCCAGGTGAATTTTACTGTTTTGCTTTCTTTGTCCCTTTGTCTAATTCCCACTCTTTTATCTGTATAAATAAGACTGTTTGGGTCTTGCATGGCCACTCACATTATCTGGGTGTTATTGGCAGAGCGCTGCGCTAATAAAACAGAGTGGTCTGACAAACTGTGAGTCCTGATTCTAACTTTGACAATTTGGAGGTCCCACTGAGATGGCAACCGTCTTCACTGGGGCTGTGTGATTCCTGACCGTTTTTATAGGATGACCGTGGCAGCCGGCACCTAGGCATTAGGCCCGAGCGGTCCTCCACTAGAGCGGAAAGGCACACAGCCACAGTGAGGTCTATGCCATCGAACCAGTTGGTCCCCACTCTGTTCTGGTAGGGATCCCGGGATCTGACATCAGGAATCTGGTCAGGTAATTATTTCTGTGTTTTGTCCGGACTGAAGACTGTCCTGCCTCTGTGTCTATCCATCCTCTTGTGGAGTGTTTGAATCTGGGTGCCGTCTCTATCCGGGGATAGGCCGACCAAGGGGTTCCTGTCCTCACGGTCTGAGTGAGTGAGTGAAATCTGCACAATCGCAGCTGCACTGCACTTTGGGTAAAACCCCTGGTGTGAAAGCAAGGGCGATTGAGGCAGTAGCCTGTGGGCTCCTTTTGTGTGTTGCACTGGGCATCGCTCTGACAAACCCGAATTTCCTTCTTGTGTGATTGGTGTGTAAAGTCCTCCTGTATTGGTAACTAGACGTCTAAGTCGGGACCGTTCCCTAAATGAACGCCGGCTCATTTTATGTATTTAGGACGGGTCCAGACTCCTGTAAAAAGGGTCCAGACTCCCGTAAACTTCTGGGAAAATGGTCTAGGCTAACTCAGGGGGATCCCAAAACTCAGTGGCCACTGTTAAAATCTTAGAACAAAGACTGAGTGGACGTCTTAAAGGACAGACTCGGCCAACCTAAAACAAAATTAGCTAAAGAAGAGGTTAATTGTTTCATGCAGTGGTGAGAAGAGGCAAATCGTAGGTGAACAAAATCAAAACTCACCTCTCTCAAATATTCAAATAATAAGTTAAAAGCTTTATTAAAAGCCTCCTCTCCCACCACCAGACTGAGCGCTCCCCTTTACCCAGTTCTCCAAACCCCGGATTGATCCAACCCCCTTCATACTCCCATCTCATTGTAAAAAGGACAAAAAGCCCCTTGTTCTGTTCCCCTTTGTTGTCTGCCTCAAAAACTGATTCTTTAGTGTTCAACTACCAATTCAGCAAGGAGGGTGGGCTCCTCAACTAGCCCCCACCCTTCCTGGTCCCTTTCCTTGAACATTTCTTTCAAAATTGTGAAGTGACCACAACAGCACTCAGAAATGGTTCATTGAAAAAAGCAGGATCGGGCCCAGGCAAGCAACAAATAAAAAAAACTGAAAAACAGGTTGAAAGCCCTAAGGGAATAGTGTCAGGAGTAAAAAAAACAGTAAGTGCAGGCATGAACCCCTGGAACAATACTTAAAATGGTAAAATCTGAGGTGATAAAGGTGTCATTTTGGGACATAAATAATTTAAGAAAAAAATAAAAAGTTAACTCTACAGAGGCTGAAGAAAATTAAGCAGTTAAACTTTGTGAAAAATGTTAAAAAGGACCATGTTAAAAAAAGAATTCTTGGTTTCTTTGCAGTTATAAAGGAAAAATGGGCCCTTTTCCAAAAAAATGCCTGTAAATAATCCAAATATATATACAGCTATGTAAAAACAAAGCAGTGTAAAGAAATGTTAAGGAAAAGAAAATGTGTATGTATCTATTTGTCTATAAAAATATGTAATATTCTAAAAATCTAAACCAACACCATCTGGTTTGTAAAACTGTTTTCTAGGTGTGAAATAAATTGGTTTTGTTTTTCTTTTTAATGCCACTAAAAATTCATTTGACTCTTTAATTCAAAGTTGCAAAACTGACAGACCTTTTTGCAAGACACAGGTAATTAGTGCTGTTTGGCTTTGGGATTTAGCATTTAACCCTTAAGGGGTAACTTAATTCTTTACAAAATTAAAATATTTTTAAATAAAGACCAAGTCATGGCTGCAATAGGGCAGTCAAAATCAGGAGAATAGGGAAAGATTCTAAAGTCTTTTTGTTTGGTTGGTTGGGTTTTTTTGTAACAATAGCAAATAAGAGCTGTAGTGAAAGAATAAAAAATTAACAGTGACTCTCTGAAGCAACAGCAGAGGTAAGGTGCACAAAACAAAAAGAAGCAATGTTAAAAACACTGAGCCTTAAAATAGCTCTGTGAAATCAGACTGTCACTTTTATAAGGGTACATAAAAACTCTGTATAAACAAAAAAAAAAAACAGTTACACCTTATGTAAAAATTAATATGGCTAATGTTTTTTAAAAGTTATAGTATAAAAAAAATGTGCATTTTCCCAAAAACATGTGCAGTGTATATTGTAAAAAGGGGTAAAAGAAATGCAAATGAAACGTGCTGCTGAATTAAAATCCTATTCGGGCTCCAAAAAGAGCCGTTTTCTTTTTCAGATCTCTGTGTGTTAAGACAGAATCTCTGAGCTCTGCTAATGGCTTTAAATCCAAAAGCCAAGCCTGTGTTAATGCAAATTACCTAACTGATAAAAAAAGGTAAAAACTGCCAGCACAAAAAAGCTGCAAATAAAAAACATACCTGGTCAGCAAACAGATTGCCTACATAAAAGGCATGGTATAACAAAATACCTTTAATAGATTTGATGCTAATGTTATTGTTAATATTAAACATTAAAATAAATTTAATGTTACCAAGTACCCCTGTAACAACTTATAGTGTGTATGATTTTTGGAAAAATCCTTTAAAGTAATATGGTAATAATGCTTCTCAGCTGTTACCTGTAAATAAACTTAAAGCTTAACACAGCAGGAAAAACATTACAAAATTGGTCTGCTATATAAGAAAAAAAACTTGAGGTACACGACCTCATGAATTTAATAACTAAACAGTGGAATAATTTCCGCATAACACTTAAAAAGTAAAAGCCATTAAAACCTGGTCTGCCTATAAAACAAACAACAACAAAGAAAACACACAGGAAAATATGGGGGCAATTCCTCTGTTTTGCCTGCAATAAGCAAGGGTCTTTGTAAAAGAACGAAATCTTTAACCAATAATCAATGCCACCCCAAAAGGGGTAGAAAAATGTTATTTCTGTCTTTCAAATAATCCAAAGTACTGTATAATGGGCTATGTGTATGTGTTAATTCTTAAAAAAAAAAGTGTTTAAAAAGTGTTAGCAACCCACCAAAAACCAAATGTAAATGTACTGTAAGTACTGTGTTTACCAATAATCACATTTACTATTTGCCACAACAACAACAACAAAGTCTCAGCTTACTGTAAGCACTAATTTAGCTAAGTTCTCTATCAATCTTGGCATTAAATGGCAAACAGTTACCAATCATCTGTTAAAAGGTAAAAATATAACATAGTTCCTAAAAAAAAAAAAAAAAAATGTAAGAAACTGAACCAGTCATCTTATACACACAAATGGGGACATGTTAAGAATTGCCACTGCAAAAAAAAAAACATAACAGCTTACCATTGGTATAACATATTTTCTGAATGGTCTCCCACAACTACTGGCATACTAATGTTACTACCCCTAATTGTGTTTTTGGTTTTAAATTGTATGTATTTAATTAAAATGTTTAAAATGTGCTGGTAAATAAAACAAATGTGTGCAAAGCTAAAGCCACAGGCCCAAATCACCTCCCAGTATTTTCTATTACGTGGACTAAATAAAAAGTAACACTGACGATTAATAATTTTACTGTCAAAAGGGGGATATGTAGGAGCAGAAGTTTATAATGTCCCATAAGAATTAAAGTATAATTTGATTTCATCCTGCTAGCCACCTTTTTTAAATAGCAGAAAGAAATAACCCCCTGGGACTATAAGATTCTGTTTTCCCATATGCATTACAAATTGGGCCCTCTCTTACTCTTTGTTTTAAAATTTAGGTAGTAAGAGACAGGATTCTCTATTGTGTCTATATTAAGTAAATTAAAGAAACATTAAAGGCCTGGGTCTCAATGTAAATTGTCTTGGTTATTAATTGTAAAACTTAGCAAGATTTAATTTACAGTGCTTTTTTGCTCTATATAAAATACTACTGTTTGTATTCTCAGTCTGTTTGTGTGAATGAGGAATGTATGCATCAGGAAAAGATAAAATGTGAAGGCCATTGTTATAGCCAGAGTCAAGAAAAAAGGAGTAAAAAAACCTAAAGAACATCAAAAAATCATGAGGCACTGCTTACTACCCCGACGGCTGTTAAACTGTCTAGCATCTCAGAGTGGATACATGCTTCGCAGTGTAAGAATGCACCACCCCCAGCGAACCAATCATCACCTCAGGACCATGCAGAGTCAATTTTGACTCCAGAAGAAGACGTAGAGGAACAGCCTGCAATACCTTACAATCTACGTTTTCGTAAGGGTTGCCAGAAGCAGACGACAACCTAAAGCAAGACCCAAGAAGAAGCAGTAGTGAGCCTAGCGCCTGCTGCCTGGTGGACATAAAACTGTGACTGCAGTTCCCTCAGTTGAGGTTGTCAGAACCAGAAGAGCCCTGCCTCCAACATGCGCCTCTGGTGGTGCCTGTTCCTCAGCTGTTGGTGTCTTAAGGTCTGGGGAGTCCACAATGACAATTCTTTTATCCAGCAGCAAGTGTGGATAGCTCAAACCCTTAATATTTCTAAATGCTAGGTCTGCAGCCACATCCCAGCCCACTCTCAAACTGGTGTTCCTGTCCTGGCTACCCACTCAATTCCCCAGACCTCACTGGAGGACCCTGTCCGTTTAACACAATATGGAACAATAATGACACCTGGGAAGAGGCTATTGGCAGTTCCTTTATCCCACTTGGGGAAGTAATACACCAGGCAAAAAGGCTCCTGAGGTTACAAGCAATAGTTAAAATAATGGCAAATAAAACTGGAGAAAGTTTAAAAGCCCTGGCCAAAGAAACCAGGGCCATCCAACAGGTGGCCCTCCAAAAGTGTCAGGCATTAAATATAGTGCTGGCGGCCAAAGAAGGGTACTGTGCTCTCATTGAAAAACAACACCAATGAGGTAATAGATCGTGCTAGCCGCTTAGAACAAATCACATATCTTCCCCATGTAGAGCAGAGTTCTTTATGGAAGTGGCTAAGTAACCTGTTCAATTTCTCTGGCATAGGAAACTGGTTGTTTCAGGCAGCCCTAATTATCCTGTTTGGAATCTTAGTGATTTTTGTATGCTTTCAATTAATCTCCTGTTGTATCCAGAATTGTGTCACCCAGGTGATTGCCCCAAAACAGAGTGCTAATATGATGATTTTAAATATCGCTGATGAACAAAGAGATAAGGAACAGTTAATTTGTGGAACCCAGTAATTGTTGGTCATGGCATGCGCTTGACCAAAAGGAGGGATTGTGAAAGTAGAATGAATTATATTGTAAAAATAGAAAGAATTAAAGAAATGCTGTCTGTACCTTTAAGCAAAACTGTTGGAATGCTGCAATCCAGGTGTCAGGAATACAGACATTAACATAGAACAATTGCACCGTTTAAGGGCAATTGATAACATATTAGCCTTAGATTGATAAGAGCTAGTAAGGAAGTAGTCAGAGGGGTAGCCGTGTTAGTTTGGATCTGTAAAAGCAGCAAAGAAAGCTCATGCTCCAAAATGTCTGTTAGTCTATAAGGTGCCACAGGATTCTTTGCTGCTTTTAAGGAAGTAGGATATGCATGCTGTGCCCCAGGTGAATTTTACTGTTTTGCTTTCTTTGTTAGTCCCTTTGTCTAATTCCCACTATTTTATCTGTATAAATAAGACTGTTTGGGTCTTGCATGGCCACTCACATTATCTGGGTGTTATTGGCGGAGCGCTGCGCTAATAAAACAGAGTGGTCTGACAAATTATGAGTCCTGATTCTAACTTTGACATTACCTTCATGGTACTTGGAGTATAATACTCCTTCTGACCTTGCTCCCAGGTCTCTCTCTGAAATGGCGCCCTGGAGGCTTCTGTGAGGCAGTGATCTGAGAGGTATTGATATAGCTGCAAACTTCCCTGTTCTACATAGTCCCACATCGCCTGACTGAAGCAGTATCTCAAGTGCTCAGCCCACCAGTTACAAAACACATTCTTCTTTACAGCTTAGGCTCGAGAGTTGTGTGGATTATGCTTTCACTCACAAATATCTCCCTTTGGAGAGGGATTAAAGCCAAGTTTTAATTTGGCTCACATAGATTAAACCAGCTGCTGCTAGAGTTCCTTTAATATTGACAGGTGTTCGCATAAGCCAGAGAAGCAATACATTCAATAGCCTATCTAGGACTACAGTAAATCTTACTATCATAATATACTTCTTTCAGTCATGATAGAGATCAGACAAACCCCTCTTAGCATGTTGGATCTCTCTGTCAGGGCTGGCATACCTCAAAAGCCGGCTGCCTCAAAAGCTATTTAACACTCCAGTACCCCACTGCCTCCCCACCCCGCCCTTCATCCCACAGTTGGCTGGAGACGGAGGCTGTTCTCTTTTGTCCATTCTCACACTGAATGAACATGTGCAAACCTATCAGTTTGTGATGCACCAGCAATCTCCCTAGAGTCTAGACTATCTGTAATGGTGTGAGTGGTTAAAACAAACATCAGTTCCCCTGTCCCACTTATCAGGAGCCATGAATTAGGTCTTCCTCTGTCCATTAGTTTAATAGAAAAATAGTCCTTCTTTCCTGGGTACAAGAGGCTTTGTTATTGACAATGACCCAATTTAACCCATGATGTCATTGAATTGGCTTCAGAGTAATTACATAAGGAATGAGTCTGACCCCCATTATATTCCTGACTGGATACAAACACATTCATATCAGCTACCTTATGATCCTTTTCCTTACTCACATCAAGACTTACTGTATCATTCAAGAAACATCAAATCTATCCCATAGACTGTTGGTGTACCAGGGGCAACATGTTGTCAATAACCAGCATCTACTGAGAAATGATGTCACTTGCCATATGTCGGAGCCTGCACTGAAAAATGTACTAATAAATGCTGCAATAATCAAATGCAGTGAGATCCACTATAATATTTAATGTGTTCCTGAAAATGAGAATATTTGTTCTAAAATGAAAACTATACAGAGCCTCCCTCTTTGTTTCAGAAGAATGTATTTAATAATTATAATACTCTGTGCTTCTCTAGTGTCTCTCCTCTGATGGCAAAATGCTTTGCAAACATTAATGAACTACTTTCACAGTGTCCTCTGTGGCATGGAACTACTAGTATTCCAGTTTTCCTTACAGAGAAACGGCGACACAGACAGAATAAGCAATTTGCCCAAGATCACACAACAAGTCAGTGGTTGTCAGAAATAAGAACCCCGGATCTCCTGATAATTCTCCCTGATCTAACTGTATCAGGAACACACCTACACATATGCTGACGTTTCCAGTCTTGTGTGTGGACATATCGTATCTTGAAAAGTACAAGAAGTATTTATCTTAACGATATGTGTTTGATTTATTACTCATGACTTTTGGAACATGTAGTATAAACAGGACAGTGTGTTAGTTTATCTAAGTGGTTGCATATGTATAATTTAATAAGGCACAGTTGGGAGCAGTTTGTTCCTGCAGTTAGTATTCAACCTCAGTGACGTTTGAGCAGTGCCTGTGAAGGAACTTCAGTAGAGTAGCTACTGAAAAATTAACGTGTTTTTGATGGAAGTTTTCTGCTTAAAGAGCCCGATACATTCTTCCAACGTGTGTCTCTACAATGCCTTTCCTTAAAAATGCTGTAATTGTATTATATATCCTTCTTCCAAATTAGAAAAGTGCACAGAGAGAGAGGCAGGCGTCGCTGTCATACATATGTACTACTTAGCAGCCATAACCCTTTGACTGCTGGTTTTCTGATCCATTCACAATGCTGCTCTTCTATCCATTTAAACATAATCCCATCTTGGAAAATTTCCTCTTCACCTACCTCACTATGCTCCTCGATGTTACCTCTCTCTGTACCTCCCAATGCCTATTCAGACACAGGTCTGATACAGGAGTGGGTGGGTGAGATTCTGTGGCCTGCGTTGTGCAGGAGGTCACACTAGATGATCATAATGGTCCCTTCTGACCTTAAAGTCTATGATTCTATGACTCTGTTTGCTCCCTCTCCTCAATCAGCTCTGGCTTCTGGTAGATTCACCACAGCCCCCTGTCGTCTGTCAGAGAGCAATCCCTTTCCTTTTACCATGCCAGCTTTCTGGAATAATTTGTTCATCCCTCTCCTTTACTAAAATGCATTTCAGCACTCACCTCTTCTATGTGTTTCCCCACACTTGTACTGCTACCAAACTTTCAAGCTTCTCCTTGTCTACTGTGCTCAGATGCAAAAAGGCATTTTTATAGTAAACTTCCCAGTGCTGAAAATTCTGGCCAACGATTTCAAATCTCAGCGCCTTCCCCCCGCAAAACACACACATACAGCTTGTGCAAACCCTACTGCTGAGGTCATCTGGGAACATCAACCCCTTCCTACCACATCTTGCTCACAGGGTCCCTTTGACCTTTTCATCATGCTTCTTCCAAACCTTAAAGGGACATGCCACAGAATAAATGTAGCCTGGGTATTCCATCCAGCTCTTACATCCAAAAGAAAATGCAGTTATATGTTAAAATATCCTAACATATATATTGTAATTTATAAATAGTACATGAGCAGTCACAAAACCCACTGAAATCAATGAGAGCTGCAGGAGCTCCGCCCCTTTGAAAATTTAGGCAACCTCTACTTTGGTGTATTTAGAAGACTATCTTTTAGATTCTCAGAAATTGTTAACTTCTGTAGGGTGTCAGTTAATTTATATGAATGACCTTGTCACCACATTAATTTATCCCATTCCTTTGATCTCAGTGGAATGTTGGGAGTCATGCTGAGTATATTATAGTGCAGAAACAGGTACATTCTGTCTAGACATATCTAGGATGCATGTCAGCAGCTTTTAAGATTAAAACCCCAAAAGCAGCGGTTGTCCGGGAGGAATACAGTGCATTCTGGGTAATACAGACTTGGCTGACTCTCAGGATGCCAATGAGAATATTAAATTGTCATTCAAGGAACAAAACTAGTAAGAGCAGATTTCATACAGAGGGAAGGACGCTAAGAGATATGCAGATGAAACACTCTCACAGAGAAAGTTTGGGCTGATGTGATGGAAACTGTAAGCACAAAGTTATGAGAAGCGGTGGACCTTTCAGCAAGCTAATCAGGAAATGTATACGCTAATAAGGAAGGCCTGTGAGAGTAAGAACGCTGATACACCAGAGATTTGAATAACTCTGGCACTTTGATCAGTGCCAGAGTAATTCAAATCTCTGGTGTATCCATTATTCTTGTAGCGACTAAGAAAGCGGAACAAGGTTAGCTTAGTATGCAGCATGCAGTACAAATAGCCAACCATTCTTCCAACAGAGGCCATTTTGGAAGTGTTGCTTGATTAGAGATTCTAGTTATAGGTTTAAAACTGATAAAGCCTGTAAAATCCCTCTCTGAAGACAAGCAATGAGGATGGATTTTTTTTTATCAGCTACCAGACCACTTAGTAACAGCCTTAATGTGCAGGTTTTTTTGCAGTGTTAAGAATTGTCTGTGTAGGGTTAAAGTGGACTGTAACTATCCCCCATGCTGGTAGCACAGAGTGGGATTTGGGAAAGGATGACTCTTACATACCATTGAAAGGAATCCATTTTTTATAAACACTTGAAGGGAGTGCCCATATGAGCAACGTAACCTCCAGAGGTAAGTGCTGGCAGAATCGGACCCTTTGCATGCAGAGTAAAGACTGAGTGATAACTAGCGTACACCAAGTTGCACACACATATATTGGTACAACTACACAAACACACCAGCTCAGGAGGTGATAGTGGCAGATAGGGATGTATACAGTCTGGTTACACCCCCAAAAATGGCACTGAGACCTGTACCCCCAATAGCCCCAGTTACCCTTGTCCAGAAATTCTTTTGGATAAGGAAAACGTGATACCATCTCCAGACTCAAACATTTCCCTAACAAGCATAGTGTATCCTACCAATTTTCCATTTCTTTCAATGGAACCCTCCATGGCGTGAGTCAGAATTATGGCTTTGAACAGGTTTTCTGCACAAGGGTGAATGCCACCCACTAAGCACTACATGTTAGCAAGAATTGGGCATGATGCTTATTGAGCTACTTCTGTCAAAACTGCAATAAATGCCAATAGAGTATGGCATGATGCTTAGGCCATGTCTACACTACAGCAGCTACAGTGGCACTGACATGGTGCTGCAGCTTTAATGTAGACACTTCCTACATTGATGGAAAGGGTTTTTCCATCAAGGTAGGTAATCCTCCTCTCTAAGAGGCGGTAGATAGGTTGATGGAAGAATTCTTCCTAGCTGCATCTACAGCAAAGGTTAGGTCAACATACCTACAGCAGGAGGAGTGAAATTTTTCACAGCTCTGAGTGATGTAGCTAGATCAATCTAAATTTTCGCTGTAGACCAGGTCATAAACTGCAAGCTTTTGGGGTAGGGACCATTTTTTTTGTTCTGCCTGTACAGCAGTTAGCACAATGGCTTCACACCCAAAAAGAACCTCGGAGGGAAAAGCACTGACAACAATAATTAAAATAGATAAAGATCTGGGAAGTATATCAACATACTCTTTGGATTTTGTCAAGAAATGAAGCACATCTAAAACATGTCAATGTTTCCAAAATAAAGAATAAGCACCATATAGCGAAGAAGTCTTTTGTCTAATGGTGAAAAGTGCTTAAAATAACTGATCATAGGCCCAATTTAGATGGGAAATTCTTAGCAAAATGGAGAATTAGAGATGACAGACCATACAAATTCCTTTGCCATCTGTCTTTTAAAATCAATAGGGCAAAAAACCTATTTAGCTGGAAATCTGATCCACCAGGACAGAAGTGAGGAATAAGTAGTATTGAAATGCTTGTTAGATACGAGTAGCCCTGAGGCATGATAAAACACAGCTGGGCATTGCTAAGGGAAGCAAGGTTGAGAAGGCAAAAAAGGAAAACTTGCAGGGTTGTATGGCAAACGCATGTAATTAGAGAGAGGTTCTTAAAAAATCTAATGGACAAGCATGGTGCAATTATTTAGAGACAGTCAAGAGAGTCTCACGCCATCCACTGAACCACTACCAACTTGAACGTTTGCTGTAGATATATCATCTTATTTCTGAAACTCTTAAACTAATTTTTATATAACTAACATCACATTGAAACCATTGCTGGGCCTCATCATGCCAATGGCTTAACAGCAACACTGAATGACTATCTGAAAGAGAAGGAGTTAAGGACAAGAAGTGAAACAGTGTGTTGTACCTAGTAAGGCTGGGCATTCAAGTCCCACAAGATCCCAATTAAACTAGAGTATTTCAGTATTTGTATTTGCTAGTCATGGGTGTCTTTTTGACTCAGGGAACTATTTATGGTGACTAAATGATGTAATGAGTGGTTGTCTTATGGAATGTCCATTATTCAGATACATATATTGGACCCCACATGCACCTCTAAGGCCCAACTGGAACTGCAGGCAAAATAATTATGCAAATTGGGAAAGTAGTAATGATGTCAGAGTTAATACCTCTGCTGTTGCAAAAGTACTGTGAGATCCTTCAAGAGCATTTGTGTTCTGTTTTGCATTGCTTCCAAAGACCTCCAGCATCTCAGTACCCCCTAGCATCATGCTGGGCCATTGCTTTTGTATAAATCAGCATGTAAAAATGCCACGTATTGAATCACCAATACCACCCTCTTGCAACATGCTGGATTTTTCTTGGAAGCTCTTGATCCATGTACGTGCTAGATCTGACCTTACTGTGCTTGGAAGATCTGAGAAGGTCACCGCCCTAGGCGGTATAGCTATGAATATTTAGTTACGGGAAAGTCTTTGAGTCTATTTTTAAGGAACAAAGAGGAACAGTTCCAAAGGCACAATATACGCATGGTGTTTTCAGTACTGGAAGTTCCTGTCTCACCAACGTATGCACGTTCTGTATGAATATAGTCCCTGTAGTGCATATAAGGATCAGAATTAATTTTTTTCAGAATGCTTTCTGAAACTCTTTGTTCCATATCTGAGGCGAATGCTACAGTCCAAGGTCATGGAATGGCTCGGGGAGAGGAATTGGCTGGATAAGCTGAAAATTAGTTACAGGAAAGGAAACAAAAATAAAAAATGAAACAATTAATGGAATTCAAAGAAATGGAAAGCTGACACAGGGAACGATGTTGGATAACAAGCGTTCAATTCCTTTTTGCAAATCATCTGCAGATGACAGTAAATATGAATGGATAGTAGGAATCTTGGGGTCTGGGAGAAAAAAGGAAAGATCATGTAGGTACTAGAGCATTAGGTGGGTTTTGTTCCATCTAAAACAAAAAATGGGGTGAACTTGGGGAATGTTTAGTGCTCTTGAAAGCAAGGGAGTAACACCACTGCCTAAAGCTAGGAGCATACAATGTGCTTCGAGCCACTGTCAATGCACCTCAGCAGTGACTTGAAATGTGTTTGCCTTGTGACATGTTGGCCTTTTTTGTGCATGGAATGTCCTCTGTATCACACAGTGTGATGTGAACTAAGATACAGTTAAGGGACTACACTGAGTTCACCAATATATTTCTATCAGTGGGGGATAACTCGGGATGGTTCCCAGGTCCTAACCCCCATGCCTGGGTAAACCCTGCTGCCCTGACGAGCATCAACCCCTCCTGTTTCTTGGGAGCCTGGAGGTAACTCCAGAATGGCTGCTCCTCTCAACAATAAAGTAATACTTTTATGTAAACAGGGCAAGCCCTCAACCCATATCAGAGGGTAACATCAGAATGTTTTCTAGGGGAAATTATACATGCACATTCCCCAGCAATAATACAATGGGCCAGTTCCCCAACACCAAAATATACAGATCAGTGCTCTCTGATAGTTCCAGTAGCTCTTGACCAACCTCTTTGTCCCCTGCAGAGTATGAACCAGCCCTTTGTTATAGTTAATGATGTTCACATGTGCTGTGAACTTAAGTGCTGAGTTCTGAGTCCTATTGCCTGGACATCAGACCTCATCATTGCTAGGCTGAGCTAGATCTCCCAGCTGAGTCCAGCTGCTGTCTGGTCAATCCCCTCAGCTACAGCTACCAGCTCAGTTCAGTTGCTGTCTCTTTCAGCATGCAAAATAAAACTCCCCAGGCAGCCGCAGCCTCTTCTCCAGCCCCATCACAGAGGTCAGTTGACTGACCCAGAGTCATCTAGATATCCATCACTCCAGCCAATCACCCCTCTTGGTTTTGGAGTGACAGCTGCCCCTTCCAATGAAACTCAAGCCACTGGCAAACAATCCCTTTCTTTGTTTGAGAGTGATACTCCTTCCCCAGTGAAAGTCTGTTGGTTTGTTAAGGCAGGTCTACACTACTGCTTAAGTCGATCTAACTTGCGTTGCTCAGGGGTGCGACACAAGTTATAGCAACCTAAGCGCTGTCCACACTGGCGCTATGTCGGTGGGAGACACTCTCTTGCCGGCATAGCTTCTGCCCCTCACCAAGCTGGAGTAATTATGCTGATGGGAGAGTGCTCTGTCGGCACAGTGTGTCTTCACCAGATGCGCTACAGTGGGACAGCTGCGCCGATGTAGTGCTTCTAGTGAAGACCTGCCCTTAATAAATCTCCTGCAACCATCACACACCCATGATAGACAGAAAGTCCCAGCAGGAACTCCAGAGGACAGTGCCCCCCCAGCCTCTAACCAATCATAGCTTTTAGGGATGGGCCTGTGCTCCTCACTGTTGACTTTTGATCAAAAATAGCCTTTGGATATCACACGGATGTAAAGTTAGAATATTAACCCACTAAACCATCAAATCCCCTCATGCAGCAGTTCTCAAGCTTCACTGCACTATGACCCCCTTCTGACAACAAAAATTACTACATGACCCAGGGAGGGGGGCAGGGCGGGGACAGAGACCAAGCTCTGCCACCCCAGGCTTTGGCTTTGGGCTTCGGCTTCAGCCCTGGGCCTGGTCCCGACCCACAGTTTGAGAACCACTGCCCTAGTGTGTGGACATGAAGAATTAAGAGGGGTTAAGCAAAGAATAATTAAATATTATTTATGGAAAGTCTAAATTTAAACATATACCATAAAATGGAGAATATGAGATCTATTCTCATGGGAAGGAGTACACTTCACAGTGTCACCATGGGATTTATATTAAGTCATGAAAGATATTAACATGTGATTTAGATGGGCTCAAAACATAACCTCAGAAGGATTTGGGGACGCTGAAACATCAGCTGGAATGCTGCAGATTAGCCTCCTTCTTATGTGTCACTGAGGAAGGGCTAACTTCACCTCTGCCCCCTGCTGGAATACTGTGTCCAGTTCTGGTGTCAACAATTCAAGAACGATGTTGATAAATTGGAGAGGGGTCAGAACTAAGCCACAAGAATGATTAAAGGATTAGAAAACATGCCCGATAGTGATAGACTCAAGGAGCTCAATTTATTTAGTTTAACAAGGGGAAGGTTAAGGGGTGACTTGATTACAGTCTGTAAGAACCTGCATGGGGAAGAAATTTTTGATAATGGATTCTTCAATCTATCATTCAACGGTATAACAAGATTCAATGGATGAAAGTTGAAACAAAATAAGGGGTACATTTCTAACAGTGAGAGCCACCGGAACAGTTTAGCAAGGGGCATGCTGGAGTCTCCATCACTGGCAATTTTTAAATCAAGACTGGATTTTTTTAACAGATCTCCTCCAGTTCAAAAGGAATTATTTTGGGGGAGTTCTATGGTCTGTGTTATACAGGAGGTCAGACTAGATGATCACAGTGGTCCCTTCTGACCTTGGAAATCTATGGATGTATTACGTTTCTGGCCTTTCTGGATGCTCCAAGCTCAGGTTTTACCTTTCTCATATAGATTCATCTGATTCTTCCAATCTTAGCCCAAGACTTGGCTACAGTACTCTGTGTATACCAGCTGCTTATCACCCTGAGGCTGCCGCTCGGTTTCAGGCACCTGCCTTTCCTCCTTTTCGGAACCTTTATCCAGTAATAAAGTTACCAACAGCCTCCTTAAAATAGAGTATTTTTACTTAGCACTTGGAACAAAGCATTAGAGGGAAAGGATTTTAAGGCAACAAACAGCCTACATGCATATTTAGTCTCATCTAAACATATGCTTCACTACAAGCTTAATTGTCTATGATGAGTCAACCTTTTCAGTGACATGGGGCACAAGCATAGATGTGCAGAACCTTTGTGGGCAACATACAGAAACAAAATAGCATCCTCCATGCGGCATGACCTCACACGTATGACCTGTGTGAGGTCTCTTATGCAGAGGACATCATTTTGTTGAGCAAAATGGTGCAGGCCTGGACAGAATCATCCTGAGGGCCAGACCCAATCTGCAGGCCACCAGTTGGACCACACAGCCTCTCTCCATCTCAGGGAAGAGCTTAGGGTTTTTTGTTAAGCCCAACCCTCCCTCAACCCGTCTTGCTCAGTGGTCTCTGTTGGAGGCCTGAATTCTCTCCTCAGCCTCACCATTTTTTCCAGTCAGCCAGCTGAGCCCTCTAGGAGAATGTTCCCATGATGGTTACTCTGTTGTTCAGGCAAACAGCCCCATTCAGCCTTGCTGGTTTGTGATCACTGTTCTTGTGGCAGTATCTATCTTTGGGTAGTGTGTTGAAACTGTCTGCTCCCCACTAACAGCCCAGAACACCAGCTCAGAAATCAATCCTTAAACCACATTCTGGGGTACAGATTAATATTTCTTTCTGAGCACACCCACAATCACCAGACGACTGTACAACCATTTGTTTTAAAACAAAAAGAGCCAGCTTTGCCCTCAAATGTATTCCCTTCAGTGAGAGCTGCCTTTGAACATGAGTACAGAATACTGACGTAGGTACTCAGCTGTAAGCATCAACGTTTGAAATATTTGGCCAATAAATAGAAGCTGATCCTCTAGTAATGATTAAGTTAAACAGATGTGTAAAGCTTTCCCAATGTGCTTAGTTAGCAGCAAGCTCATGCTGCCAATTCATTCTTGTGTGTATCATGGAGACAAAATTATGGGAACAGCTGAATGCTTCTGCTAATATTTCTCTAGCAAATCATTTTGTCAGGCTATGTTTCTCTTTTAGAATATCAAGTCACATATTACCACATGTTCTGATATTTCCTGAAGCCACATAAGATTCAAGACATCTTGCTAGGATAGAAATATGTGATGTTGCAGTTTTTTCTAAATGTCAGGTGGATTTGGACAGTTACCCTCAAGAGGCAGATATTTGGCTACTACTATTCGGTTGCAGATTCTACTTTATTTATAATACACAATCACCAATACCTCAACAGCAGGTGTTGGAACACTGTGTACATGTGAACCCTTTGGGCTATTATTTTGCTCAAGAGGGTAATGGCCATTTACCTCTCCCAGATGTTTCATAGGAGTTATTATTAGTTATTTGTATTGCAGTCGTTCTTGGGAGCCCAAGTTATTGGCCCAGGACCCCATTGTGCTAGGTGCTGTACAAACAGAAAAAAAAGACAGTCCCTGCACCCAGAGAGCGTATACTCTATAAGACAAGAGCTAACAGATGGTTACACACTGATTGGGGGAGTACAAGTAAACAATGAGACAGTATTGCTCAGAATGATGGCCAGTGAGCTCTGCACATCACCAGCTTAGTGGATGTCAAGTTTTTTCTAGGTACCACCACAAAGGAGGGATTTGAAGGTGGAAAATTAGGTAGTCTTGCAGATGGTGACAGGGCGCTTCTCTCAAGTGTGGAGGGCCACGTGCAGTAGTGCTACCCCAACTTAGCTTACTGCAATGCACTCACACTTGGTTAGTAGTGGAGGTGTTTTTAACATGCACAGTTGTGCTTGAAAGGAAATCTGGTCTTCTGACTAAGGAACCCAGATTGTGACTCAGCACATCTGGGTTCATTTTCTAGTTCTGCCAGGGACTTCCTGTGTGACCTTGGGCAAGTCACTTAAACTCTCTGTTCTTCAATTCCTCATCAGTCAGGTGGGAATAATAAGGCTTCTTTTCTCCTACACTTGTCTGTCTCGATGAAGAGGCTGTCTCTGACTGTGGTTAGCACAGCTCCTAGCACCATGATAGCCTTGATCTTGTTTGGGGTTGCCAGGTACTACTGCAGTGCAAACACTAAATAATTATATTTTGTTCTGAACGGGCTTCTGTGCACCTGATTCACCACACCGTTAGACCAGTTTTGTGACATGAAAATCCAAATGAAACCCTGCTTTCCAGCGTTGCACTCTCAGCTTCTGGGATATTTCACTAGATACAGCCTTGAAGAAATCTCCTCACGAACAGCTCACTTGGGATTGTGTCAGAGACGGAGAGGTGTTTTGGTTCGATTATTTATTTATTTTATTGCTGACGTCAAGTGATTTTTTTTCCCCCCAGTAAGGTTTGCTGCCCAAACCCCTCTTACAAATTGTTACAGTGAAGAGGCACTAATGTTTTAGCGTTCGTATTTCTACGTTCTAGAAACATGATGACTCTGTCAGCAGGTCCCTGGAGAGCATTTTGGTTGCCTTCCCAAATTAGCTGGCGGCCCCTCTGTTAAAGAGACAAGAACATTCTGTACTCCCTCAAAAGGATCGGGAGACACTCTTTTAAGAAACCATTTAAAGATTTCCCCATTTCCCCTCTGGATTTATTACTGAAAAAAGAAGATAATGCAACAGCGTCTTTAATGAGATTGTGTTGTGTTTGCTCTGATGAAAGAACCTGAAGTTATCAAGGCCATATAGAAGGGAAACAGGAGGAGATGAGGGGCTAAAGGAACTGCTGTAGTGCCGGAAGTAATTCACCACAGAGTTCTCTCAGCAATAACAGACCTCGGATAACTCACATTTAGCAAAAACTAGCAATAATGTCTATGATGTATCATTTGGTTACTGGTTATGCCTGGCCTGGAGTGGGAAACATTCTTAGTTACATTGCAGACCAACAGCAAAGGTTCAGAGAACAGACATCATTATATAAATGCTCGCGACCTTGAGTTCACATGATCACATTGTGTCCGTTCAGTTGGGGAGCAAAGGTGGGCTGTCTATGACCACATGGACTTCATGCAACTGGCTTTATGCAACCTACAAGAAATGATTAGGTCACTGCTGGTAACTGCAATCAGAAAAGAATAACTTCAGAATCACTTTGAACAATTTGTATTCTCCCAAAGAGCTAAAATCGCTTTGTATTAGATTTCAGAGTTAGGTAATTGGTGTTCTTTTTCTGTAGGGAATTTTCTACTTTAAAAAAAAAAAACACCTCTACTCCATCCGCCTCCTACAGTAGAATAACTAGAGGTTTTAGTATACACACACATACACACACACACGAGTTAAAGATGTAGGTATCCTCAGCAAAAGATAAAATATATATATATATATATATATATATATATTTATAGTCATCTTTAACTGCAGAAATGTAAAGCTTTTGTTGAGGGCACCTAGCAAAAATGCT
This sequence comes from Gopherus flavomarginatus, assembly GCF_025201925.1. Classification (NCBI taxonomy): domain Eukaryota; kingdom Metazoa; phylum Chordata; order Testudines; family Testudinidae; genus Gopherus; species Gopherus flavomarginatus. The sequence goes on from NC_066622.1 coordinate 130,442,632, forward strand.
TGCAATTCCCAATAAACCATCTGTATCCAGTTCAGATAGGACATCTATCATTGTGTTTGTTTTCTATGAAATCCTGATCGAAATGACCAGCAGTGACCTAATCATTTCTTGTAGGTTGCATAAAGCCTGTTGCATGAAGTCCATGTGGTCATAGACAGCCCTCCTTTGTCCCCGCAACTGAATGGACACAATGTGATCATGTGAACTCAAGGTCGCGAGCATTTATATAATGATGTCTGTTCTCTGAACCTTTGCTGTTGGTCTGCAATGCAACTAAGAATGTTTCCCACTCCAGGCCAGGCATAACCAGTAACCAAATGATTCATCATAGACATTATTGCTAGTTTTTGCTAAATGTGAGTTATTCGAGGTCTCTTATTGCTGACAGAACTCTGTGATGAATCGTTTCTGGCATTACAGCAGTTCCTTGAGCCCCTCGTCTCCTCCTCTTTCCCTTCTATATATACATACACACACACACACACACACACACACACACACACACACACACACACACAGACAGAATGAGAGAGAGAGAAAACTTCTTTTGGCTGAAAGTGGGTATTCAATAAAATAATGTTATGTGCAGGGGCCCAGTACAGCTGTGAGTAAATAGGGCTGAGTAGTGGTGTGTTTTGCATTAAAGTTCAGAGACCCTGCCTCCTGTTCTAACAGTAATCTTTCTCCATAAACATGCTTGCCTCTTTTAGCATGAGTGGCTGCCCATATTTGGGGATGTCCAGGTTGTTTCCATTAGGAGGAGAAATTGCTGACGGAGTCAGGTATTTCTTTGCTGCAATCCTATTTATTTATAAAGCATGTACACAAAGTCCTGTTTCCCTAAACACAGTAGCAATGAACAACAGCAGGAAGTTTTCTGGTTCAGAAATCCTAGCCTGCTTTACAGCCAGTCCTGTGCCCCAAGGAGCTGTATTTCTCTCCCCTTAGGATCAAGCTACCAATGCTTGTGCTGCTCCCTTATGGCTTTTCTGGTTGCTTTCTGCCACACACACGCACGCACACACACACACGCACACACACACAATATCACAGTGTGGACAGGGAATTGTGCAGCCTGAAAAAACCCTGGTCATGAAAGAGAGAGATGCAGGTCTCTGCACGGGAGAGGTGGCAACTGAGGAGCCAGGAGGCTAGAGTGAGTGCCCTCGAAGGACAATGGAGTGGGAATAAGGTGCAGATACCCTGAACTTTTGTCAGAATGTGAGTGATGACAGAAACCTGTTCTATAATGCTAATAAGGGCGGACACAAGAAAAAACAGCCGTGCAGCACTGAACTTTGAAATGGCCAGAACACTAATCAGTGTGGCCAACAGGTTACAAAGCCAGCTGGAAAATCGGTGCATTGGAAAAGAAGATGATGTTTAAGAATAAGAGGAGGTTGGAGAAAAAGCTTCTAAGTACAGCTGACTTTGTTGTTGTTATTATTATTATTATGTGTACTATCAGAAAATTACAGCAGCCTGGCAAAACTCTGAGAAGCACTTTCTGTCGTCTTTTCCTGGCATAGTCTGAGTTGTATCTCAAAAGGAGTTAGTGTTCAGTGTCTCTCCCTCACTTTTCTCTAAGTTATATTTACCAATTTACTCCTCTTTGCAGGTTTGTTTGTGTGCTGCTCAATTGTTTTCCAAGTCAGTCCTCTAAACCTTGATGTCCCGGAACCTAGTGGATTTAAGGGGCCTATTGTCTGATTGCTGAGTGTGGAGGAGGGTGGTTATTAGGATTATTATTCTTTGTTATTTGTATTTTGGGAGTACCTAGAGGTCACAATCAGATACTGAGGTTCCATTGAGCTGGCTGCTGTGTATACACATAATAAAAATACCACTCTTGTCACAGGGAAGAAGGTTCCCTGGAAGGAATCCTGCAGATGCATCAAAATGAGGTTACATCCTTGTGTCTAAGAACATAAAAATTACATTGAAGAGAAGGTGAAAATAGCTCCCATTCCTCTCCACGGAGAGGCAAATCACTGAAAGTCTGTATTTGTGCTTTAAAAGAAATCTTGTGCCCAGTCATGATTCAGTGCCTGGCAAATCACAACCCAGCAGGTTGCAATGCGTCATGTTGCTTTGCAGTATGAGGAGCTGTGGAAGAAAACCCTAAAACACATTCCTCATTATCAGTTGAGTCTCTGAGATGTTCTTTCCTCTCCCAGGCCTGCTATCAATGTATTTTATAGACTAAGAGACATTTTGGAGTATGAGCTTTCGTGGGTGAATACCCACTTCGTCAGATGCATGTAGTGGAAATTTCCAGGGGCAGGTATATATATATATATATATGCAGGCAAGCTAGAGATAATGAGGTAGTTCAATCGGGGAGGATGAGGCCCTGTTCTAGCACTTGAGGTGTGAAAACCAAGGGAGGAGAAACTGGTTCTGTAGTTGGCAAGCCATTCACAGTCTTTGTTTAATCCTGAGCTGATGGTGTCAAATTTGCAGATGAACTGAAGCTCAGCAGTTTCTCTTTGAAGTCTGGTCCTGAAGTTTTTTGCTGCAGGATGGCCACCTTAAGGTCTGCTATAGTGTGGCCAGGGAGGTTGAAGTGTTCTCCTACAGGTTTTTGTATATTGCCATTCCTAATATCTGATTTGTGTCCATTTATCCTTTTCCATAGCGACTGTCCAGTATGGCCAATGTACATAGCAGAGGGGCATTGCTGGCATGTGATAACGTATATTACATTGGTGGAGGTGCAGGTGAATGAACCGGTGATGGTGTGACTGATCTGGTTACCTGCCCCTGGAAATTTCCACTACATGCATCTGACAAAGTGGGTATTCATCCACGAAAGCTCATGCTCCAAAAGGTCTTTTAGTCTATAAGGTGCTACAGGATTCTTTGCTGCTTTTACAGATCCAGACTAACACGGCTACCCCTCTGATACTTATCAATGTATTGTTTGTAGGCAAAAGCAGTAAGGGGCATTAAATGTAAACAGTGCCATACTATTCTAAATGCAGGAGTTGGGTACTAACTCTCATCATAGGCTGGCATCAGGTTTGAATCCAGCACTAAAACACAAACCTCTTGTACTCATACTAAAAGAATAACTCCATTATCTGGCAGCAGTAGTAGGCTGTTCTCCTCAATATGGATTAGCTGCAGGAGGGAGCTATGACATACTTTCAAGTGGCACTCTTGATTATGGTGGCTAAAGGAATCAAGCAATGGGAATATCAAAAGTGTTCAGAAGTCCTTGATAAAACTTCTTGTTTCAATGGGTACATCTACACTACAGTAAAACACCTGGAGCTGGCCTGGGTCAGCTGACTTGGGCTTGGGCTGTGGGGCTATAAAATTGCTATGTAGACATTTGGGCTTGGACTGGATCAGAATCTTCTCAAAGCTGACAGAACATTTTTGTCAAAACTTTCTTTTCAACCTACAAAAGAGAGCTTTTCACCAAAAAGGTAATGTCTGAAAAAAATAGTCTGGTGAAAATGATCAGGTTTTTGTCAAAACAAAATAAAACCTACCACAATCTCTGAAACTTTTGTTTTCAACAACCCAAACCCCAACACTATCAATTTTAAACAGTAACCAAAAACTGGGAAAATAAAATCAATTTTCAGCGGCTGAAATCCAAAAAGACTTTTGTTTTGAATAAAGATTTGAAAAATGGCAATGAAAACATCAATAAAAATGTTTTTCTTGGAGGTGGCAGTAAAGTAATTTCCCAACCAGCTCCACTACTGAAGTTCACAGAGTTCAGGACCAGAATTTACCTTTCATTTGAGAGCCTCTGGATCTGATGGTCATCTTAGACCCATCTCTATAAAATCAGGCCATCTCTGAGGTTCTGTTTGGACCTGAGTCCAGCACACCCAACTCTGAAAAGTTTGCCTTTGGCATTCTAGTTTGGATCCTTTTCTTTTTGAAATTCTGGGAGCAATATAAACATAATTACAAGATTAATAATCTCAATTGTTTCCTTTCACACACACACAACTCCACTGTAGATGTTAGTGATAAAAAAAAATTGCCTGTGATATATGCTATTTGCATTTGGCTTCCAGCAGTAATGCAAACGGGGACATCTGCTTATTGCAAATGTTTGCCTGGTGTCCACTCCCTACTCTGCCCTCTTTCTACCAAGGAAAATGCTATCAGTCTCAGGCCTGAGATCAAATGCTGTCTGTTTTTACCAGTTAAAGATAACTGCCAGTTCACCTGCTGCCTAATTGTTAATGAAGTCAATTGACTGATTTGGTCTGTCCATTAGTAAGTTGGTGGCGCTTTTACAATGAAAAGACTCCGTGTCGGAAAATGGTCCAGTCTTGGTTTCTATTTTCCACCACTGAGTGTTTTACTTTTCGCTTTGTATCCTGGTTTGACCTTTGTAACGAGTTCAACCTCTTGCCTTATTGGAACAATAAAACAAGCAGAGTCTCTCGTGAACCTGTGTCTGATATGCGGAAGGCAATACTTATTGAATGAAATCTAGGTGATCTGTAGGCTGTGCTAATGGGAGCTGTGCAAAGGCTTTCAGACACTTTTTAAAGAGGTTCACAGAAGCTGATAACATTTTCCATGATTTAGAAATAGCACAACAGCAACCTTTGTGCTAATTGGACACGTGCTTTTGCAAATGGGAAAGAGAATCAGGGAAACAACGGTAGTATAGTTAATAAGCACCTTGCACTTATATAGTACTTCAGTCCTATGAGAGACAATTAAAATAACACTCATTGTATAGATGGGCAAACTGAGGCACAGATCAGATAAGTGACTTTGCAAAGTTTAAACACTAAGTCAGTAGCAGATTTGGGAACACAATAAAATCCTGCATCCCAAAACCCTTCTCTAACGCCGCACTTAAACCTCGATTAGCATATAAATTACACCCTTTGATACCCAACCCTTTTGGCCTACTGCTGTAGCTTCTAACCATTTAGCCATGCATTCTTGCCAAACCAAGCTACCACTAAACTCTGCCCCCTTGAGGAACATCATTAGGTGTTGGGGGGATTAAACTCATACCTCCACTTTTACACTGAAACTGAGAGGCCATACAGGGCTTGTATTTTTTGTATTATGATATGGTTTAGTAATAGCATCTATGCAAAGCAAACCCGAAGCATATTGAATTGTGCTTAATTAGCATCTCATGTATCAAGACACTTTTCTATTTTTTGACTGCTGTGATTTAAAGGAAGAAGGAGAAGGAGGTCTCCCTGCAACTGTAAATATTATGGGCTTCTGCTGTGATATAAATCTGGCCCATCTCTTGCTATCATGCATGATGAGTTTGGAAAATGGAGTTTATATGTGACTAAGGATAGGTCTACATGAGCACTTTTATCGGCATAACTCGTGTTGCTCAGGGGTATGAAAAACACCCCCCACCCCCCTACTGACATAAGTTACACTGACAGAAGCAGTAGTTTGCACAGTGCTATGTTGGCGGGAGACATTCTCCCACTAACATAGCTATCGCCACTTGTTGGGGGTGGTTTAATTATGTTGACGGGAGACCTCCTCCTGTCAATATAGAGTGGGTACACAGGAGATCTTACGGTGGCACAGCTGCATCCATACAGCTGTGCCACTGTAAGCTCTCTTGTGTAGACAGGGCCAAAGTAACTGTGGCTATTAGCACAATTCTGAAAACAGCTCTGTGGATTAGAGGGGCTCTAGATACTGTCCATTTTCTGTACTACAGCAGTGTAGGAGAAGGTACAGATAATCATGGGGTGGAGGGAATAATTTACTTCTTTTCTCTTTCCTTTTTGATGATTCCATGCATAGGAGGCCATATCACTCACTCTCTTGTTCATAGTGGGACTGCTGTCGGACCTGAGTCTATAGTCATCGTTCCATTGACTTCAGTGGAGGTCCACTGGTTTGTGTGCTCTGAGAAGCTAGCCTTATGCCTCCAAAATAGCAACAAGAACAAGAAGGGGGCTTTCTGTGTTCACTGCTGAACCTTCCATGACACACACAGATCCTGCCAAGAGCTCAGTTGCTGTCAAATTCCTCCTATGCTGCTGACCCCAAAGGCCATTCAACATGCAGATAAAGTATTTGATTTTGCAGACTCCTTAGCAACACCTAAGATCTCACTTGAGACTATTTTCTGTGTCAGTTAGGGCTTAGAAACGAGATTTGATATACTTGAAAGAAAATTGGATTCAACATGTCTTTAAAATATGAGTTGAGATTGCAGAAAAACGTCTTTGAAGAGGCAGAGGAAAATACCACTGTCTTGGAGACAAAATAATAAAAACGATAGGCACACTGACTACTGTGTTGATCGAGTATGGTTTTCTTTTTGCACTGAAAAACAAAAAGAAATCCTTTAATCTCACCAAAGCTTCTAATATTCAAACATTTTCCTTTCCTGAGACATCCGAAGGAGACAGATTCCTCAAATGTACCCTGCCTTTGTTAATTCATTTGTCAGTTTTGAGTCCCTATCACTCTCTCTCCTTTGGATATCAAAGGCTTTTTAAGAATTGTATTAAATTATTAGTATTTACTATTTGTATTATCACAGTGCTTAGAAGCCCCAATCATGGATTAGACCCTATTGTGCCAGGCATGGTATGGACACAAAATAAAAGATAGTCCCTGCCCAAAGAGTTTACAGTCTAAATATGACAAGATGATGGATACAGACAAGTGAAGGAGAACATGGAGACAACACTAGTCAACATGATAGGCAGTGGTATCAGTGCACCAGCAGCCAACAATTATCAAGTTTTTGTAGGCATCACAACAAAAGATTTTTAAGGAAGATAATGAGGTGGCTTTGCAGGTGTTTACAAGGAACACTTCCTATGCATGAGGAGCAGCATGGGAATATGCATGAAGGTGCTTTTTTGAAAACATAAAAAGTGAGAGATGGAGGCTAGAATCATGGACTGATCAGAGGTGGGAGTTGACCTCTGAGTACTAAATGTCAGGTGGGGATATGCTGTGAAAGGCTTTTAAAAGTGAAGAATAGCAGCTTATGTTTGATGCAATAGAGAAAGGGGAGCCAGTGGAGGAATATAAAGAGAGAAGCGATGTGGACAAAGGAACAGGTTAGGAAACTGATCTTTGCAGCAAGAGTCTGCATGGATATTAGCAGGGCAATGTTCTAATTTGTCAAGTTCAGAGAAAATGATGGTGCTGTCATTGAGACACAAGATGAGATGAGCATTTTATCTGTGTAGGTGGATGGGAAAGACCATATCTTAGAGATGTTACGCAGAAAGAATTTGCAAAATTTAGATATTGCCTAGATGTGAGGACTTAGAGAGATGCTTAGTGGGGAGGAGTTGGGTCAACAATAAATGACAGCAACATGGAGATGGAGAAAAAGATTAGAGGCAGAGCTGTTCAAAAGAGGAGAAAAAGTGGGAAGTTGGAGTTGAAAGTCACAGGAGTGGGAAAGAAGTCCAACATCCTCACCACAGTCTGATCCAGAGAGAAAAGTGTGAGAGGAAGAAAGGCCTCCATAAGGAAGGGCAGCTGCAGAGACAATGTCAGTTTAAGAGATCCAGGTCTCTATTTGAGCTCCTTGATACTATCACCATAAGGCATATTTTCTAATCTCTTAATCATTCTTGCAACTCTTCTCCGAACCCTCTCCAATTTGTCAACATCTTACTTGAATTGTGGGCACCAGAACTGGACACAGTATTCCAGAAGCAGTGCCAAATACAGAGATAAATTAGCCTCTTTACTCCTGTCAATTCTCTCCATTCTACCTTACTCCTATCTCTATTCAGGATCAGTGACTATGTTTTGGTTATGGGTAAAGTTCGTTCCTACTCAGGAGCTTGCTTGGCTGATCCTTAAAGCTCAGAGACTTAGTAAGGGAGAACTGCAAATTCAAGTTTCATTCACGAAAATGTAACTTAATCCACTCCAGGGGTCTACTTTAATTCCTGGGCCTGAAGTATTCTTTGTTTCAGGATTCATGCAAATAAGGCCAGGTCTACATTACAAACTTACATCGGTATAATGACATCACTCAAGGGCGCAAAAAATCCACACCCCTGAGAGACATAGTTATACTGACCTAAGCCCTGGTGTAGACAGCACTATGTCGCCGGGAGAAGCCCTCCCACTGGCATAGTAGCATCGTCACTGAAGTGCTGCAGTGGTGCAGATGCACTGCTGCAGTTGCTCCGCTGCAGCATTTGAAGTGCAGACCTGCCCCAGCTGGTTCTGAGAGGCCATCATGACTGAGCAACTATAGAAAATTGCAGATGCTTTGCACATCCAATAAAATGTTAAATGGAAACAATGAATGGGCCATTGATTCATTCAGATCTTGGGGGGCCCAGAGAATGTGATCTCAGCTGAGTAAATGCTCTATATCAACCAAACTCACTCACTTGTTATCAATACGTTTTATTTGAGTTTGATGATATATTTGTGCTAACAACCTCTGTTCTGCCTTTGGTGTTTATGAATTATTTTTAGGTGATATGAGGGTCTGAATTCAACCCATAAAAGCTAAGACCCCACCTGCTGCTGTTTCATGGATAGCTTTTCAATGCTTTTTCCCCCTTAACTACAATTCTGCCACTATTTTATATTTTCTCTCTGTCTGTTTCTCAGTTTATCACTGACATTTGTGTGAAAACAACAGCTGCTGCTGCTTATTCTATAGCATTCCAGACAATATAAATAAAAAAAGATCTATGAGGCCACCCGGTCCCATCTGCCTAGCCAGAGAAGGAATGGCCTCAACAATACACTTGCTATTGTCTATTCCAGTGTCTCAAATCATGCTAATTCCACTACTTCCCTTTGGGAGATTATTCCACGGTTTAGTAGATCTTACTGTCCCTGGAGACTTTTCCTGATCCTTGCCCTATATTTTCCATTCCTTGACTTTGTTCTATGGCTTCTCAATTATCTGCCTACTGTAGGGGTAAAAATCCTAAGGCCATCTTGGATCCTCTAAAGGACAACTAGGTGTCCATGTTTGTAAGCCTTCTTGTTCCCTCTCCGCTCCAGTTTGGTGCCTTTTCCATGTTTAGGCAGGAAAAACAGTGGCTGTCAATCATCTAATCTGCCTAGTAACCAGAAGTCTGTATAAGGCAGTGTTCAGATCAGATCAGGGCTGCCCCTCTGAGTGGCAGAGTGCAGAACAGACAACTAAGGGTAGGCCATTCGCCCCATATGGGCTACTTTAAGTAGGGGATTACTCACTTACACACATTTAATCCATCTTCTGTAAGATTCGCTCACTGCACACACGACGACGCAGGTAGAGGGAGGGGGAGTTCAACAACTTACCTGAAAGAAGCTCGTCCAGCCCTGCTTTAAGATCCTGCTCCCACCCAGGGGATCCAGTGGTCCCGGCACGCCGTACCAACCTAAGGAGAAAAAGAACATCAGTACTTCAAGCTGTTGAAGATGGTAATGTAATCATTGTGTGTTTGGCCCTACAGTTTCCTATTATTACAGCCTGCCTCGTTTTGTTATCTGCTCATTGTCATCTTGGTTATTTTGAGAGTCCTTGCCATTACCACCCTTTAATAAACTCTGCTGTACTTTTATTTCGTAAAGTCTTCTGTAAAAATACAAACCCCCGGTGATAGATACGGGTAGGGGACGAACCTAAGACCGAAAAATCGGGGCTACTTTAATCTTAGCCACTGTTTCGGTCAACATGACCACATACTTGCCAATATCCTCCGCACAAAACCAATAGATTTTATATTTGCATAAATTCCAGTACAACATATCAAAACTGCACGCTCCTTCGTTCTAAAGTTGTGCTGAAACAGACCCCAATTTGGAGAGAGAATTGCATGCCTGCGGTCTGTTATAGGTGCCAGATTTCCAGTGCTGTTTTTATTCTCTTTCATGGTGTCAAGTTGTAAAAAATATGAAGGAGAGAGAGAGGTGTTGCAGTTGCTGGGCAAACTGCCCCTCTGACTCCTCCTGGTTTCTCCGAGTGCAACCCCTCTGGGTGTCAGACCAAAGGCTGTCACCTGTCTCGGGGTGGAATGACATGATTCTCCCCCTCACAGATCAGGCCTTGAGATGCTGTCCCCTGTGTTGTGTATCATCGGTGTTTTCTTTTACAGCCCTGATATACGTCCAGTACCTGCAAGTCTGTTTCTTCTGGGAGGGATAAGCAATGACTAAACAGCCTTCTTTAAAGCAAAATATTATTTAAAAACAGAAGTTGGTCTTTAAACAATCAAACGACTATACTCATGTCTATCTTACCAGGTATCTCACTATATCAACATCGGGATCCTGGTAGATCTAAGCTTCCTATAGACCCCTCCATCACAGCCCAGAGATCTAGGCATTAATTACTGATTGTGAAATCAGTCATATCTAGAGTGCAACCCTGATAGGACAGGGCCTTTCAGGCTGAGTCTTAATGAGTTGCCTTGGATTTTGACATCTGTGTTTAGAACCTGAGGTCATTCATTGAAGGTGCTACATTTTATCGAACTAACTGTATTTTTACTGACTCTTAAATCTCCAACTACTGGAGGGAATCTAGGAATGCTTAAGTTAAATATTGCAAGCATCAGATACACACTGCTGCATAAATGATACGACCACCTTCATTACATGTCGCTGGATCTCCGGTTCACACAACTTTTTCATTGTGATTTTCAAGGCAGGATTAATAAGAAACCCTGTCTCGGCCTCAATTGAAGGTGCTTCATTTTGTTTGTTATCATTGTCTTTGTGCAAAGTACTCCTCTTTTAATCCCAGCTGTCTATGGTTAGTGAAGGTAACCGATTAAATGGTAGGGAATCTTCTAAATCCCTTTTCTAGCCTTCAACTTGGCTATTAAAATGTATGTAACGGTTCTGCTGCACAATGGGGTGTGCAGCTTATTCCTTTAAAACAATCCAACATGACCAAAGTTTATTTTTAATAGCTATAAGAACATTTTAATGAGTCTACATTTTATAATACTATGCGACTTCAGAAAAGTCCTAACAATGAAAATTGTGCTTCTTTTCTTCAACCACACAGAGATCTTTAAGCCTTATGGCTGAGCAAGAGCAGCACAATACAAATGCGGCAATCTCTATAGTCTCAGAACACTAGTTCTATGCTGCCTCAGACCCCTCTTTATATCTATTTCCTGGGACCTCGGTTTCTTTAGTTAAGTCCCATATATTCAGTGTCAAATGCTTCTGCAGATTCACAAGCTTTTCCATATCCTGTTTTTTATCAAATACAATAGAACAGTCTCTAAATATAATTGACCCTTCCTGAAGCTGGATTTAAGCAGACACTACAGGCACCTGGCTTTTCTTCCTTCAGCAAATAACGAGGTGTTACTTGTGCTTTCCTGCTATACTCCGTCTCCTTTTGCCACCCACACCCTGCTTCTTTGGTGCTATCTGATGTGTGGATTGTGAGTAGATCTGGGCAAATAACAGATTTTTTTTTGGTTCATTGGTAATTCTGAAAAATTGGGGGAAAAAAGACATTTCAGGTCAAATTTAAAATTTTCAGAAAATTAAAACACCAGAAAAAAATAATTTCAGGTCAAAATATTTTTTATTTTGACTATTTGACATTTTTTATTATTTAATACATTTCACTTTGAATAACAAACAAGAAAAACTTGTCATTTTAAAATATATATAAATACATATACTGTATATACTGAGGTTTATTTTAACAGAGGCAATTCAGCAAAACTGATACAAATTCACAAAAAGTTTTGGTGTTTCTGAATCTGAATTTTTCACTGTGAACTTTTGATTGAAAACTTTTGCCCAATGCTAATTGAGAGTTTTCTGGAGCAGAGATGGTCTATATGTATATACTGAACCCAGCTCAATGGGGCACTGATCCTCAGCTGGTTCCTAGACATTACCATAGGCACCAAGTTGTATCAGCCTGTGCCCAGGCCTCACCAGTACTCTGGAACGAGGGCCCAGCCCCACCAGTGTTTGAGCCAAGGGTGCAAAGGAAGGGGCCCAGGTTACTGGCCTGGCTGCCCCAAATTTGAGTGGCATTGCTACCTGGTACACTGGATCACCAGATGGAGGGGCAGTCTGGCCAAATGCGAGTGGTGGTGTGACCCGGCACATGGAATCACCAGCTGGAGGGGTGGCCAGGCCAAATTTCATCGGCATTACAACCTGGTACACAGGGACACAACACTACTCAAATCTGGCCCCACTGCCAAAACTGGGGTTGCAACTTGGTGCATAGGTTGCCAATAAGGGTGGCTGGGCTGAATTTGAGTGGTGTTGCAACCTAACATACGGGGATACGCAGCCAGGCCAGATTTGAATATTGAAGTGAGCTGGTGCACAGGGTCACAACGCCACTAAAGTTTGGCCTAGCCACTCCATCATGTATGCCTATCTTGGGGGGTTTCACTCCTCAGACCTTCAGGCAGAGGGAGCATGATCCCTTACAAACTCAGTTTGCCATGCATATTATCATATTATCATATTATATACAATAAATAATATACCACCCTGCACCGGATGAAGGTCCCATTACTGTTGGGTGCTATATAAAAAATGTAGATAACATTTAATTTACAAAAAAATTATTTTCCCCACAACCTAATAAATTATTTCACAGTAAAATTATAGATTGTCAGTGGTACCTGCTGGCAGACTGACAGGTCTAATAAGCACTACATAGAAAGAAGGCAATTCCCAAGCATCAGAAACATTACAAAAGCATCAAGTCTGGCTCTTTAGCTTCAGCCTAATAAAATCCAAGGTCTCATACTGTTCTCTGCTTCACTGAATCTTTGTTTCTAGACACACAGCCACACCAGCAACAGCTGCCTAGAAACTAATAAGCATTTTCTTCACTCTACTCCAAGAGTACACTAAAGATTCTGCACAGCCCACAGACAGGATCTCCGGAGTACAAACCTCTGTCTTGTTAGCAGGTACTCAGGGAAATGAGGAACAGTTCACACATCAACAGGCTTGCTATTTTTTTTTTTGAGCTGTCAGTGTTTTGGGCAGCTATATGATGGTCCGTTTTCAAACCGCGCCAAGGAAACAACTCTACACACTCATGCTGCACACTCTTCACTTCCTCACTCTCGTGTCCCGCCCCGATACAAAGTGGCGGGACCTCCTGCCACCTCTGGAGGGTGAGGAGCTCCAGTGGGCCAGCTTATACTCTACCCTGGTCCCGAGGCCCGCCGGGGATATCAGTTGGCGGCTCCTTCATGGGGCCGTGAGCACGGGCGTGTACTTGGCGCAGTTTACCTCTGTCCCGGACACCTGCCCTTTCTGCGGCATGAGGGAGACCCTGGCGCATGTTTACTTAGAGTGCGCCAGGTTGCAGCCCCTACACCGGCTCCTCATTAACATCCTATTACGTTTCTGGCTGCACTTTTCCCCTCACCTCCTTCTCTATGCACTCCTTATCTGTGGCCCCACAAAGTCCCGGGACCTCCTGGTCAACCTCCTCCTCGCCCTGGCTAAAAAAGCCATCTACACGACCAGGGAGAGGAGGTTGGCCGATGGAGACTCCGGTGACTGTGGGGCTTGTTTCTGTTCCATGGTCCGTTTACGAATCCGGGCGGAGTTCCTTTGGGCGTCGTCCGCTGGCTCCCTTGACGCCTTCGAGGAGCAGTGGGCGCTGTCCGGGGTTCTCTGCTCGGTGTCCCCGTCAGGTTCCCTTCTTATGACCCTTTGACCGCACTCCTGTCCCTGTTCTTTTATTAGTTGTCCCCCGTAATCAGTGGGTTCTGTGGTCCTGTGGGTCCTCCCCTTAGGCTGGGGGAGGATCCTTTAGCAGTGGGCAGGCTTTGCCTGCCCACTTCCCGGAAACCCAATAGATACCTCACATCCTCTACTCCTGTTGCTGGAATCTGCATAACGGTAAAGTGGATATTAACTCAGTAAACAAAGCTTAGCATAGTAGCACTGAATTTCTTCTACTACTGCATGTCATATGAAATGAACTACATCAAATGCATAAAGTCCTACTGATCTTGGGTTTTTCTGTAGTGCTGACCACAAACTGCATGCAAGCCTATGCAAGCCTTTTCTAGGTAAACCAGTACCAAATTGCAAAGTGATGTGTTTTGTTGTTGTTGTGGGTTTTTTTGTTTGTTTGTTTATTTCATTGTTCTGTCTTCCCAGATTGAGAATCAGGCTCTAAGGGATTTGTCCAAATAACAAGTCAATTGCAGAACTGGAAACAGAACTCAAGAGTTCTGACTTCCATTCTCCAGTTGTAATCACATGATCCTTGACTTTAGCCCTTCAGTTCATGGCATTGAGTAGCGGCCTGTCTCAAACAGAATTAATTGGTTGAGATATTCTGATCATGTATCTCTGTGTTTCATTGGAGATTCAGTTAACGGATGAATTTTCAGTTTGCTGTTGTTCACTTACTTACCTTTTTCTGTCTGTTTTCTTAACAGAAGATTTAAAATATTCAGTAAAGCACTTTACGATTGAGAAAAAACAAAAACAAGCCACAAATATTAAAAAAAAATGGCAAGCATTATTGGCATGAACATGTTAATGAGTGAAATCCTTAGTCACCATTAAGCCTACTTTTTACTCAATTGATGTGCTAGGGCTGTAATTTGGTATTAACACTGTGCTGGTAGAAAAATGGAAGATAATGGCATCTATTTTCCTGTTTCTCAATCCACGTGAAAGACAAGAGAATGACCCGGCTGCCTCTGATAGAGAAGGCTGTGGTTGGGAATTTTCACACACCTGCCTGCAAAGTGTAGACACATACCCATCCTAAGGAAAATGATCAGGATAAGTTCCTGAGGTTTACTTGTGAATGTAGCTCTGTATATGTGCTTTGCACACAGGATGAACTTTGCAGATATCCATTGGATTTGGGGGCCTGGTTGCCATTTCTCAATATTTAAGATTGCATCCAGTATTAGGTGGAAAATAGATCATAGACAATGGCACCATATGATACAATAACCATTGGCTACATTTCATTTTTCACGTCAGCGACTAGGTCCTGTTCCAGTGGCAAAACTCCTCAGAGCTGAACAGCACACCATCCAGGGGAAGGAGTGTATTCCTGAAAACTGTGGTCAGAGCCATGGTATTAACACAAAGAAATGAGATGGTCAATGGTATTTCATTGCACCTTTCATTTAAAAATCCCCAGGTTGGAATCCTAATACTTAGGTGAGCAAATGCCCTGGATAAGGTGTGAATAAGCCGCTTCATTTTCAGTTTAAACCAATTTTTACTGAAAAATTCCCAGGTTTTACAAAAAGTATTATTCAGGTTTTTTCTGATTTCCACTCTACTTTTGTATCATTCAAATAAATTAAAAAATGACTTGTTTTATTAGGAAAATACAGCACATTGCACGAGATTCATATATTACGATAATACATTAGTCTGTGTGGAAATGCAAAGCTGCCTGTTGAAGTAAGGCTATGTATTAGTCTAGAAGATACACACAATAAACAAACAAGCTCTGAAGTGTGTGTGCATCTGAATGTACTGGTGAATCACACACTCGGCCTGCACACATTTCAATCATTCTGCAGCAAGTCTTCTGGATTTCACAGCAACTTGGAAATTCTGTGGCAGCTACCTTAGACTTTTTTTTTAATTGAGATTGCTAATGAATTAAATATGAAAATTTACAGTCATTTATTTTGTAATAAAATTCCTGCGTAGGGAGTTATGAGAGGCAGTTTGGGATTGCGAGACCAGAGGAAGAAAGAGGGTGGTTTGTACACAGACGGTCTCCCATTCACAGGACAATATGAACAGCAGTCCAATCCTATGTGGTCATTCAAGATTCTATGATATACTTTTTTCAAGGATAGTGTTGTTATTATTGCATTAACCCTGCCATCCCCAGCAGACTCCAGATTAGATAATGCCTTTTGTTTACTCTACATTCAATCTCGTCTGCTTAAATTGGCAACAGTATTCTTTTTCATCCTCCTCTCTTAAGCTGTTGTGTGGCACTGCTGTGGGGTGTTAAACAGCTACTCTGTTGTACTGCAAAAGCAGCTGCATTTCTGTCATGGATGAAGTGACTCCAGTATAAGTAAAGGGTAGTAAGGGTGTGCTTATAAATAGTTTGTAAAGGGTTAATAATATATCTTATCAGCATGTTACAGGCATGAGTAGTATGTGGCTATAAGCACATTTGTAGAAGGTGTCATATATGGTTATAAGCAGTTTATTGACCTGTTAGAGTCTAACAATTGATTCACCATTTATTAAAATACTTACAATTTGTTAATCCTTTATAAGCTGTTTATAAATATACCATTAATACAAAGTGTGACCACATAAGGTTTGTAAAGGCCTTTGGGAGGCAAGACACCTTATATTGTAAGATTATATACTAGTGAGAATAATAAATGCATAGGGAACCATTGTAAGGTGTGTTTTGGTGATTGTGGAATTTTCCCTCAGCTTATTTGAGAAACATTTATTACAGAACGTAAACACCGTGGAATAGCAGACAAGAATTGTCATCAAACACCATTCAGATGCTGGGGAAGAGAGGAAAAGCATGGAAAGACAAACAAATCAAGCTCAAAGAGACACAAAAGGTAATGTTCTAGCACCTCATCACAAGCTTCACTTAGAAAGTTGTTCATTAAAACCATGTAGACCATACTGTTCATCAGTACGCTCTACTGGTGTGCCTGCAGCAGCTCTGTATTCACCGTCCCCACTATCCTGTGGTGTCATTCCTGGAATGTCTAAACTATAGTACTTCCCAGAATGATTCCTGAACACAAATAAATAAGCCATTTCTAGCCTAGAGTTCAGAATTCACTCTTTCCAGGGGCTGCAATTCTCAGAATGTTCTTACGCCATGGTAACACTCAATGCTATCGTGAAGTATCACCTTCCATATTTAAACAGTGAAAAGTGAACCATCAATTACACTGCTCTACAGCCAAAATGCTTCTGAAATAAATGTAGTCCAACTTTACTAATTCTCATAGACTCATAGACTCTAGGACTGGAAGGGACCTCAAGAGGTCATCGAGTCCAGTCCCCTGCCCTCATGGCAGGACCAAATACTGTCTAGACCATCCCTGATAGACATTTATCTAACCTACTCTTAAATATCTCCAGAGATGGAGATTCCACAACTTCCCTAGGCAATCTATTCCAGTGTTTAACTACCCTGACAGTTAGGAACTTTTTCCTAATGTCCAACCTAAATCTCCCTTGCTGCAGTTTAAGCCCATTGCTTCTTGTTCTACCATTGGAGGCTAAGGTGAACAAGTTTTCTCCCTCCTCCTGAAGACACCCTTTTAGATACCTGAAAACTGCTATCATGTCCCCTCTCAGTCTTCTCTTTTCCAAACTAAACAAACCCAATTCCTTCAGCCTTCCTTCATAGGTCATGTTCTCAAGACCTTTAATCATTCTTGTTGCTCTTCTCTGGACCCTCTCCAATTTCTCCACATCTTTCTTGAAATGCGGTGACCAGAACTGGACACAATACTCCAGTTGAGGCATAACCAGCGCAGAGTAAAGCGGAAGAATGACTTCTCGTGTCTTGTTTACAATACACCTGTTAATGCATCCCAGAATCACGTTTGCTTTTTTTGCAACAGTATCACACTGTTGACTCATATTAAGCTTGTGGTCCACTATGACCCCTAGATCTCTTTCTGCCATACTCCTTCCTAGACAGTCTCTTCCCATTCTGTATGTGTGAAACTGATTGTTCCTTCCTAAGTGGAGCACTTTGCATTTATCTTCATTGAACTTCATCCTGTTTACCTCAGACCATTTCTCCAATTTGTCCAGATCATTTTGAATTTTGACCCTGTCCTCCAAAGCAGTTGCAATCCCTCCCAGTTTGGTATCATCTGCAAACTTAATAAGCGCACTTTCTATGCCAACATCTAAATCGTTGATGAAGATATCGAACAGAGCCGGTCCCAAAACAGACCCCTGCAGAACCCCACTTGTTATACCTTTCCAGCAGGATTGGGAGCCGTTAATAACTACTCTATGAGTACGGTTATCCAGCCAGTTATGCACCCACCTTATAGTAGCCCCATCTAAATTGTACTTTCCTAGTTTATCTATAAGAATATCATGCGAGACTGTGTCAAATGCCTTACTAAAGTGTAGGTATATCACATCCACCACTTCTCCCTTATCCACAAGGCTCGTTAATCCTATCAAAGAATGCTATCAGATTAGTTTGACACGATTTGTTCTTTACAAATCCATGCTGGCTATTCCCTATCACCTTACCACCTTCCAAGTGTTTGCAGATGATTTCTTTAATTACTTGCTCCATTATCTTCCCTGGCACAGAAGTTAAACTAACTGGTCTGTAGTTTCCTGGGTTGTTTTTATTTCCCTTTTTATAAATTGGCACTATATTTGCCCTTTTCCAGTCTTCTGGAATCTCCCCCGTCTCCCATGATTTCCCAAAGATAATAGCTAGAGGCTCAGATACCTCCTCTATTAACTCCTTGAGTATTCTAGGATGCATTTCATCAGGCCCTGGTGACTAGCAGGCATCTAACTTTTCTAAGTGATTTTTTACTTGCTCTTTTTTTATTTTATCTTCTAAATCTACCCTCTTCCCGTAAGCATTCACTATATTGGACATTCCTTCAGACTTCTCAGTGAAGACTGAAACAAAGAAGTCATTAAGCATCTCTGCCATTTCCAAGTCTCCCGTTACTGTTTCCCCCTCCTCACTGAGCAGTGGGCCTACCCTGTCCTTAGTCTTCCTCTTGCTTCTAATGTATTGATAAAAAGTCTTCTTGTTTCCCTTTATTCCCATAGCTAGTTTGAGCTCATTTTGTGCCTTTGCCTTTCTAATCTTGCCTCTGCATTCCTGTGTTATTTGCCTATATTCATCCTTTGTAATCTGACCTAGTTTCCATTTTTTATATGACGCCTTTTTATTTTGTAGGTCACGCAAGATCTCGTGGTTAAGCCAAGGTGGTCTTTTGCCACATTTTCTATCTTTCCTAACCATCGGAATAGCTTGCTTTTGGGCCCTTAATAGCGTCCCTTTGAAAAACTGCCAACTCTCCTCAGTTGTTTTTCCCCTCAGTCTTGATTCCCATGGGACCTTACCTATCAGCTCTGTGGGCTTACCAAAATCCGCCTTCCTGAAATCCATTGTCTCTATTTTGCTGTACTCCCTTCTACCCTTCCTTAGAATTGCAAACTCTATGATTTCATGATCACTTTCACCCAAGCTTCCTTCTACTTTCAAATTCTCAATGAGTTCCTCCCTATTTGTTAAAATCAAGTCTAGAACAGCTTCCCCCCTAGTAGCTCTTTCAACTTTCTGAAATAAAAAGTTGTCTGCAATGCAGTCCAGGAACTTATTGGATAGTCTGTGCCCCGCGGTGTTATTTTCCCAACATATATCTGGATAGTTGAAGTCCCCCATCACCACCAAATCTTGGGCTTTGGATGATTTTGTTAGTTGTTTGAAAAAAGCCTCGTCCACCTCTTCCACCTGATTAGGTGGCCTGTAGTAGACTCCCAGCATGACATCATCTGTGTTTTTTACCCCTTTTAGCCTAACCCAGAGACTCTCAACACTTCCATCTCCTATGTCCATCTCCACCTCAGTCCAAGTGTGTACATTTTTAATATATAAGGCAACTCCTCCTCCCTTTTCCCCCTGTCTATCCTTCCTGAGCAAACTATACCCATCCACACCAACACTCCAGTCGTGTGTATTATCCCACCAAGTTTCAGTAATGCCAACAATGTCATAGTTGTATTTATTTATTAGCACTTCCAGTTTTTCCTGCTTATTACCCATACTTCTTGCATTTGTATATAGGCATCTAAGATACTGGTTTGATCTTGCCTCCTGTAACGTGCTGATAAGGCTGGTCTGGGTGATGGATTATATGACACATGACCTAATTTCTAGCTTTAATCTCCACAATGCATTGATCATGGGAAAAGCAGTAAAGTTTCCATATTGGGGAGGGGATCAGCTAGGGTGACCAAAGGGCAAGTGTGAAACATCGGGACAGAGAGAGGGGGGTAATAGGAACCTAGATAAGAAAAAGCCCCCAAAATCAGGACTGTTCCTATAAAATGGGGACATCAGCAGAAATTTTTTGTGAGCCAGACAGAGTTGAGCCTCCCTAGGTTGCTCAGTTCTTTGATCATTTTACCTAACTGAATCCTATAGAAGGAAAGTCACACAAACAATTGTAAAGGTCAAGCAACTGATAGGTTTCCAGAAGGATTTGGATCGTCAGCTGCTTCTCTTTGTTTGGAGAGGCATTCTGAGGAAATTAAATGGTGGGGCTGCAGGTGTACTGGAGGAGTTGCTAGGCCTTGCTGGGTGTTGGGATGCTGATTAAATTAATTGACTGAGTATAACACTGGTCAAAATTGTTTGAGTTTCAGTGATATCACCTCAGAAAATGTTCCCCACATTTTCTGGCTGATTTCTAGTTGAGAAAAAATGGGACTCCTATGGAACTTTACCTAAATTCAACAACTGGCCAGTCATGAGATGACAATTGTACCCCTTGTTCCCAGTTGAGAGAAACAGAACAGAGAGGTGATTAAATTGAAGAGTGAAAGTTGGTGCTGTGATTAATCTTTTTCCAAAAAGTACAAAACATATTGCATTAACGGCATTTCCATTTGATTGCAAATGGAAGGGGGAAGATGGCCCATAATACACTCCCTCTCTGTTGAGATGTGATTCAGATTAGGAAAGTGTTTAGGGACCCCTGTTCTGCTCCTAATTGAATGGGCATAGTGAGTGGTATAGTTCATTCCTAAATGCCTGTGCATGGCCTCTTATTGTACAAGAAGTCAAGTTGCTCGAATAATCCAAAATGTTAATACAGCAGCAAAGGATGGTTTGGTGGCTGAGGCTCTGCTCTGGAAATCAGAAGATTTTGATTTAGTTCCTAGTTCTGCCACAGACTTCTTGTGTCACCGCAGGCAAGTCTCTTAAACTTTGTGTGCCTCAGTTCCCCACCTGTAAAATGGAAATAATTACACTGCCTTTCTCCCTTAGTTTTCTGTACTTGTCTATTTAGCATGTAAGATCACTAGAGAAGGGAATTTTGTATGTGTTTGTACAGCACCTCGCACAGCGAGTCAGCCTCTATCTTGATTAGAAATTTTAGGTGCTGCCATAATTAAAAACAACAGAGAATAATAGCTACAGTTTGTTGAGATCTGACACATCAAAGAATCTAGCAGATAAAGCTGAGAAAATTTTGGTGTGATCCATGTACATCCCGAAAGAGAGGTGATATCCATAGAGAAAAGAGTATTAGGTGTGATCCAGATCTGACTGCAGTCAGTGGCAAAACTTGCACGTGCTTCCCAGACTGTAGGACCAGCCCCACTGTGAAAGGAGTGTACAGGAGGAGAATGTCAATAAAGCAGTGATGTTGAGGAGTGGGAAGGCCACACGCATGTGGTGTGCACAAGACAGCGACCCATTTCCTCTCTCTTGACAAAGGTAGGCACTGAGTGGCATTATAAAGTGTATGCTCCACTGGATGCATTGTGTTCTTTCCTGGCTCCTATTCCCTTTTCTGGCAATGAGATCTGACCCTTGTGTGGGTGGCAAATAGCAAACATTAGTGGTACAGAGTGCACAGCAACTGTAGCCAATCTCTCCTAATTTACAGTATGACTTTCTTAGTTAATAGCCTGCTCTGATGCACTGTCTAAGGTCATGTTAGAGAAGGAATGGGAGTTGGTGCGTGCCTGCTATGCTCCAGCTGGCAGCAGGCCCATGTAATTCCCACAAAGTAAATTAGATGAGTTTAGAATAAATTTCCCATTCATTTGCCTTTGAAAGGGGAAATAGCTGCTCAGCCTATTAAGGTGATATGGGTTGGAATGTATCTCTGGGTTGAAGTTGTGTGTACAGATGACTGGGACAACAGGGTTTACACACAGACACACAAGCGGCCTGATTATAGCAGTGTGAAGCCAAACAAGCAAATTGCTTCCTAAGAGCGGTTTATAGTCCTGTGGATCTCTCAAGCTTTCGATCAGCATTTGCCATCAATCTCTTAAACTCCAGATGTATTAATAGGCATGCAGCATCTGAAATAATTGATCCCACTCATCTCCACAAGAAAGGTCTTTTCTCCCATAAGGTTCATGCAGCTCAGATGAACATACATGCTAGCGTAGACATGGCCTAAGTCAGTGGCAGCCCAAGAGCTGAATTTTAGGTGGAGGATGGAAACCTAGTGTAAATGCCAATAGGTCATTTAATGGAGCCCTTTGTGCCCTCCAGTTCTCCAATGTGCCTGCTAGACTATTTAATGAAATGCAGGACAGGAACTGTCCTTACTTGTGGCTTGGGAATCCTACATGTTACACAGTTTGGAACATTAGAACAGCTGCCTCGGGTGGATCCTTTGTTCGGAAGACTAAAGAATTCCTCTGACAAATTAACAACTGTGAATGGCACATCACAGAAGGGAGATGAAGGTAAATGTATTAGCCTTTCATTTTGTTGTCTCATTTTCCTGAGTTGAAGAGTGTCCCAGGTGCCTCAGTGCAGAACATTCACAGATATCAGTTCTCTTTCATCAACTGAGTGGAACTGTTTTAATTATTGAATTGCCAAGTTTCAAGAAGCCATAAATGAAAAGATGATCCCCTTAAGGCTCATCCTAATATTTTGCACTTCTCCTAATGGCTTCTTTCTGAAGATCTCAAAGCACAGTCCAAACATTAATTATTGAGTCCTGAGAAATCCCCACTTTCCATCCATTTATAAATGCCTAAAATACCAGATCCTGAGTGTCAGGTCATCAGTAATGAGCTAATAGGAAGTGGTGGATTCTCCATCACTTGATGGCTTCAAATCAGGACTGGATGCCTTCCTGGAAGATAATTTTTGGCCAAACATAAGTTATTAGGCTCAATACAGAAATAGTTGGATGAAATTTTATGGCCTGTGTCATACAGAAGGTCAGACTAGATGATCTGATGGTCACTTCTGGCCTTAAACTCTATGAAACCAATGAAAATCTTCCAACAATTTCTCACAACAGCAGATGAACACCCATGATTTGTGAATTATTCCTACTTTAAATGAGTTGTCATTGCAAGAGTCAACCTTTAAAGCAGACTGAATCTATGTCTACACTACCATGGTAAATCGGCCTAAGTTATGCAACTCCAGGTACATGAGTAATGTAGCTGGGGTCAACGTAGCTTAGGTTGACTTACTGCAGTGTCTACAACATGCTGGGTTGACTTACCTTACTTTTCTCATTCCCAGTGGAATACTGGGGTCAACTGGAGAGCACTCTGCCATCTATTTAGCGGGTCTTCACTAGACCCGTTAAATTGACCCCTGATGCATAGATCCCTGGAGCGTTGATCCGGCCGTAGCATAGACATAGCCTTAAAGTTCTGGCTTCCCGTGACGTGAAGCTCTCCAAGCCCTAAATGCTCTAACTAAATAATAGTCAATGGTGATCACATGATTGTCTGGAAATCAGGTCTCCTGGATCCTATTCCTGTTCCAACTGCTCTTTCTGTGTAACCTTGCACAAGTCATTTAACATCTGTGCCTCATCTTAACTTTGTTGTGTCATTTAATTAATCTTGGCAAAGCACTTTGACAT
The DNA here is from genome assembly GCF_025201925.1 of Gopherus flavomarginatus. Lineage (NCBI taxonomy): Eukaryota > Metazoa > Chordata > Testudines > Testudinidae > Gopherus > Gopherus flavomarginatus. Next base: position 130,466,172 of record NC_066622.1, read on the forward strand.
TTTTGCATACAAAGCACCTGAGAGTGATCACCTTTAAAACTATAGCAAATGCTTTAGGTAAATAAAATGGGATAAATATGGTAATAGATATTACAATTTTGGTTTTGAATTGCATGCAAATACATTCAAGAATATCTTTTAAAAAATAAACTGCTTACTGTCTATGAGTTCCATATCTGCAGTGATTTGGGAGAAATGCATTTATATATTTAATAATGGTAAACACTAAAGGTTTCTGTACAGCAGTACCCACTGGAGACCTATCCTTTAAATGTCTAGATCAGATGTACCCTTCAATTAAACCAAAGCTCATTCACTGTGTTTAAGCCATTTTTCACTCATGAAAACGGATCCTGCAGACAGCCCTAAAAGGTTATTCAAAACTTTACAGGCTGACATGAAACCACAGAATATTATTTTCATTGTTTGTGGGAAACCAAACCACATACTCGCAGGCACAGCTCCATAGTGTTTCACAAGGAAATTTTTCCAGCACAACCAGATGTCACAACTCTAGATCTGCTAGAGCAGTAATATAGCAATGTTTTTAAGGATACATCAACATCACTTACAGCTTGCAGAGTTCTGCAACAAAGATGTATTTAGTATATGTATTATAATAGCTCCTACAGGCAACAACCAAGACTAGGGCCCTTTGTGCTAATCACTACAAACAGAGTAAGAGATAGCACCTGCTCCAAAGACCTTATCTAAATAGATAAAACAGACAAATGATAGGAGGAGAAACAGAGGCACAGAGAGGCAAAGGGACAGATTTTTAAAGTTATTTAGATGCCTAACGATACAGATATCTGCCTACTCCCATTGAAATCAGTGCTTTCATGCTTATTCAAATTAGGAACAGAAATAATGCCACTGACCAATCAAAACTAAGCTACATCATTAAAATATTGAACATTGCTGTCTGATGCTTAGAATAAAAATACAAAAAAATTGTCCTTGAATAATCTCAAGCACCAAATAAATCTGAGGAAATTGGTTTTGCTGAGTGATATTTCATCAGCAGAAAAACTGGCTAAAACCACTGGACATATAATATATGGAAAATTATTCAATCTGTTCTAGTACAGAAGAATGTATGAGAATTCCCTGCCCACTCAAATATTACAGTATCCCACTACTACGCACAGCCTGAGCTACAGAAATATTTTCCAAATGATCCCGAAACAAAGAGCTTACATATTTCAGCTTAGTTAATCAAACAGTTATGTTCTGTGGTTTCCTTTTTAGTCGTAAAGCTAACCAACTGTCAAGTCTTTATAATAAAGTTTTAAGACAAATGAGTGGATGTAAGCCTCTGCTAATTTGATTTAAAGTCTGCTGCATGCAGCATGCTTAAGGGCACAGGCAGACTTCCACATGACTCTAGAAAGAGAGAGGGGAATCTGGAACAAATTAATTCAGATAGCATACCTATTTAAGACCCAAAAAAAATCCTCGTTCCAGATCAAACAGTGTAATCAGCAAAACTGTTTAATTGGGCTATATAATCAAAATGCATCAGCAAGTGATTTAAATGTCTCAGATGATGAACTTTTAGTACATGAGTAACACCATGAGGGAAGCCTGTTCTGCTGTTACCTATGCTTGCACCTGCATTGTAGATAACAAAAGAGATTATTTCTCTCCAGGGCTGGTATTTTTCACCAACAATTAATTCATCGTGAATATGAAAAAGCTTTTGTTCTTCTTCGAGTGCTTGCTCATATCCATTCCAGTTAGGTGTGCGCGCGCCGCGTGCACGTTCGTCGGAAGACTTTTATCCTAGCAACACTCGGTGGGCCGGCAGGGTGCCCCCTGGAGTGGCACCGCTATGGCCCTTGATATATACCCCTGCCAGCCTATCCGTCCCTCAGTTCCTTCTTACCGCCCATGTCGGTCGTTGGAACAGTGGAGCACGGCTTAGCTGATCTCCACCTCCCTAGCTATTCGCTCGTTTATATAGTTATTGTGTATATAGTTCGATTTTCTATAGTTCTAGTTAGGTCTGTTTTAGTAGTTCTTGTAGTAGGTATTGTATATAGTTAAAGAGGATCGGGGGTTAGCCCCTTCTCCTCACCCTGTACTGGGGCCCATGCCCGGTCCCCCGGGCTTCAAACCGTGCGCAGCCTGTCATAGGCCGATGCCCGCAGGAGACCCTCACGACTCTGTTTAAAGTGCTTGGGCGAATCCCACCTCGCGAACAAGTGCCGAATCTGCAAGGCTTTCAAGCCCCGGACAAAAAACGAATGGGACATTCTCCTGAAGCAACTTTTGATGGAGGCAGCTCTATCTGTATTTGTATCTACACCGCAGTCAAAGCGTACAACCAGGTCGGACTGCCCGGCACTGCCAACTGCCGCGGCACCGAAGACCTCTGCACCGTTGATTCCGGTCTCACAAGAGCTGTCGAGTCCAGTGCCTATCAGCTCCCCGACACACGCCGTGGTCGAGCTTGTTGTGCCTTCCACGCCGGAGACCTTCTCCACAGCATGAGAACTGATTGCCTTGACAGAGCCCTAGCTGCCTCAACCCCCGGCACCGCCGGTGCGGGTTGTTCAATCATTGGGCAAGCCCGCCATGATGAGGCCATCTTCACCTGGCACCATTGAACGTCGCTGGTCATGATCCAGGTCCCGCAGGCACTCTCGGTCCCGCCATAGAACCCGATCCCGACGCTGCTCACAGTCCGGGTACCGCTCTCCATCTCTGTACTGGTCGTACTCGTGGCACCGCTTGAGATCCTGGTCGCTGTCCCGGTACTCTCGGCACCAGTCCAGGTCCCGGCACCACTGTGCCTCTCGCAGCCGATCTCAGCACAGAGATTCAAGGCACCGGTCGATCTCCCAGCACCGCACTGGTCGCAGCTCCCGGTCCCACTCTCGGCACCGATACGACTCCCAGTACTGTTCTCCGGTACTGCGTAGAGAAGGATTGAATGGACGCAGAGACCCAGTTCAATCAGCCTCAGCTCCTCCATGGCCTTCTTGTCATCCATCCATCTCATCCCATGCGGACAGTGCTTCCTATGGGGATTCGGATATGCATACCCATGGCCTGGACCACGGACCTCATCAGTGGTCCTTTTGGACACCTTGGGCTTATCACCAAGCCCAAGGGGAACCAGCTGGCCCATCACGCTCCGGTCACTCAGAACACACGTGCCAGAGGCCACTGTGAGCAGACCTCCCCCGGCTGGTACAGAGGAAACCCATACCCACGCACCAGAACCGCACGATCTTACGGCTCCGGAAGTCCCCCAGGATCAGGAGTCAGTGCAGGACGCACTCGTCACTGGGCTGTCATCGTCCTCTTCTTCGGATGAGGCAGTAGCGGGGACGTCATCATTGGGCCCACCTCTGACTGACCACAGGTCACACCAGGACCTTCTGTGGCGTGTTGCCCAGAATATCAACTTACCGGTAGAGGAAGTTCCAGAGGTGGAGGACTCGGTGATAAGCATTTTGTCTGCGGAGACACCAACTAGAGTGGCTGTCCTCTTCATCCGTTCGATTCAGGCTAGAGCGACACCATCTGGCAATCCCCGGCATCCATCCTGCCCACAGCCAGAGGGGTCGAACAGAAGTACATGGTGCCTTCCAAGGGGTATGAGTACTTCTATGTGCACCCCCCTCCCTGTTCATTGGTTGTACAGTCCGTCAATGAACGGGAGCGCCACGGCCAACAAGCCCCTGCACCTAAAACAAGGGAGGCCAGGCGTATGGGTTTGTTGGGACGAAAAATCTATTCTGCGGGAGGCCTCCAACTCAGGGTAGCGAACCAACAAGCCCTCCTGAGTAGGTACAACTACAACCACTGGGAAGCGGTAGGGAAGTTTACAGAGCTGGTCCTGCAGGACTCCCACCAGGAATTTACAGCACTCCTGCAGGAGGGGAAGAGAGTAGCGCGGACCTCCCTACAGGCCTCGCTGGATGACGCCGATTTGGCGGCTAGAACGGTCACCTCTGGAATAACCATGCGACGTATATCATGGCTGCAAGTGTCAGGCCTGCCACCTGAACTTCAACATACCATACAGGACTTACCATCTGATGGACAGGGCTTGTTCTCACAAAAGATGGACCCCAGGCTGCAGAGTGTAAAGGACAACCGCGTAATTATGCATTCACTGGGAATGCATAAGCCACAGACCCAAAGACGGTCATTCCGCTCCCAACCTCAGCGCCCTTACCCCCCGCCTAGGCCCAGGCAAGACTTTGCCAGAAGACGAGGTCGTACCAACCGCAGACGTCAGTCTGGACCTCAAGGGGGTAACAATTCCGGTCCCACCAAACCTACAGCAGGACTCAAATCAAACTTTTGAAGGTGCGCCCGAGAGCAGTGTACCAATTGCCTCCCAGGATCCCTTTCAGTTCTACAACCGCCTTTCCCCATTCCTCCCTGCGTAGTCCCAATTAACTTCAGATGGCTGGGTCCTATGCACGGTGGAGCTTGGATACAATCTTCAGTTTCTTTTACCCCCTCCCTCCCAACCCCCCTCCTCTTCCGTCTTCAGGGACCCGTCATGAGCAACTCCTCCTCCAGGAGGTTCGGAGACTCCTTAAAATCGGAGCTATAGAGGAGGTACCGGAGGAATTAAGGGGCAAGGGGTTTTATTCCCGATATTTCCTAATTCCCAAGGCAAAAGGGGGCCTCCAGCCTATCCTAGACCTGCAAGGACTGAATAAATTCATGAAAAAGTTCAAGTTCCGCATGGTATCCCTGGGAACCATCATTCCTTCCCTGGATCCTGGAGATTGGTACACCGCTCTCGACATGAAGGACGCATATTTCCACATTGTAATTTACCCCCCCGCACAGACGGTATCTACGCTTTGTGGTAAATCATCAACATTATCAGTTTACTGTCCTTCCCTTTGGCCTCTCCTCGGCCCCTCGGGTCTTCACGAAGTGTATGGCGGTCGTTGCAGCTTCCCTACGGCGTCGTCGAATACATGTCTTTCCTTACCTCGACGACTGGCTTATTCGTGGGGCCTCCGAGGCACAAGTCATCAGTCATGTGACCATCATCAAGGACCTGTTCATGAGTCTAGGCCTGATAATCAATTTAGAAAAGTCCACTCTGGTGCCTACGCAGAGGATAGAGTTTATCGGGGCCATGCTGGACTCCAACCCTGCGATGGCCAGTTTGCCCCCACATTGTTTTCAGGCTATAGTCTCCCTTGTACAAAGACTTCAGAGCTTCCCAACAACCTCTGCCCGCACTTGCCTTGGCCTCCTTGGTCACATAGCTGCAAGCACATTTGTCACAAAGCACACCAGACTGCGAATGCGTCCTCTTCAAACTTGGCTCACCTCAGCCTATTGTCCGGACAGAGACGCCATAGACATTATACTCACAATTCCGCCGAGCGTTCTGGGCTCCCTCGACTGGTGGCGAACATCATCCCTGGTGTGTACAGGTCTGCCGTTCCATCCACCACAGCCTCCACGTCCCTAACAACGGACGCATCATCTCTGGGCTGGGGTGCTCACCTAGGGCACCTTCACACTCAAGGCCTTTGGTCGTCCCAGGAGTTGACGTTACACATCAATGTCCAAGAGCTGAGAGCGACCCGGCTGGTGTGCCGAACATTCCATCGCCATCTACAGGGCCGTTATGTTGCAGTGTTCATGGACAACACAACAGCCATGCATTACATAAACAAACAGGGAGGGACACGGTCCTCCCCTCTTTGTCGGGAGGCGATCCAACTGTGGGACTTCTGCATAGCCCATTCCATAGATCTAGTAGCCTCCTTTCTCCCAGGAGTCCGGAACACTCTCGCAGATCAACTGAGCAGATCCTTCCTGTCGCACGCGTGGTCCATCCATCCGGACATTCTCCATTCTTATTTCTGGAGGTGGGGCTTTCCCCACTTAGACCTTTTTGCCTCCAGAGTGAACAGGAAATGCCAGGTGTTCTGCTTCCTACAAGGTCGCTCCCCGGGCTCCCTCTCGAACGCGTTCCTAATTTTGTGGAAAGGTCACCTATTTTATGCCTTCCCACCATTTCCTCTCGTCCACCGAGTTCTACTCAAGCTCCGCAGGGACAGAGCCCAGCTAATACTGATCGCTCCAGCATGGCCGAGACAGCACTGGTACACCCTGCTGCTCGATCTTTTTCTGACAGACCCGATTCCCCTGCCACTCTGCCCAGACCTCATCACGCAGGACTTCGGCAGGCTTCACCACCTGGACCTGCAGTCCCTTTATCTGACAGCATGGCTGCTGTCTGGTTGAGCCAATCGGAGTTGCGTTGTTCCACCTCAGTGCAGCAGGTGCTGCTGGGAAGCAGAAAGCCTTCCACGCGAATAACGTATCTCGCTAAATGGAAGCGCTTCTCTCACTGGTGCGCCCAGCATGATCTTACCCCACAGACTGTATTGGTCCCCATTATCTTGGATTATTTATGATCCCTCGAAGAGCAGGGCCTGGCGATCTGTTCTATAAGGGTGCATCTTGCAGCTATTTCCACCTTTCATCCTGGGGAAACTGGCAGTTCCATTTTTTCTCACTCCATAGTTTCCAGATTCCTCAAAGGCTTGGAGCGACTCTACTCTCAGGTCAAACGCCCAACCCCTACCTGGGATCTAAACCTCATATTAGCTAGGCTCATGGGTCCTCCCTTTGAGCCTCTAGCCACATGCTCGCTGCTGTACCTGTCCTGGAAGACAGCCTTCCTCGTCGCTATCACCTCGGCTAGGCGAGTCTCGGAACTTCAAGCATTGACCGTGGATCCCCCGTATATGGTATTCCACAAGCACAAGGTACAGCTGCGACCACACCCGGCATTCCTCCCTAAGGTGGTCTCTGCCTTCCACGTTAATCAGGACATCTTTCTGCCAGTCTTTTTTCCGAAGCCGCATTCATCGCGTCGGGAACAACAGCTGCATACTCTGGATGTCCGCAGGGCTCTCGTCTTTTACATCGAGAGGACCAAACCCTTCCGACGTTCGCCTCAGCTATTTGTAGCGGTGGCAGAGCGCATGAAGGGCATGCCAATCTCTTCCCAACGAATTTCATCTTGGGTGACATCCTGTATTCGGGCATGCTATGACATGGCTCACTTTCCGACCGGCCATCTCACCGCCCACTCTACTCGGGCTCAAGCCTCATCTGCAGCGTTCTTGGCCCATGTTCCCATCCAGGAAATATGCCATGCGGCTACCTGGTCTTCCATCCACACCTTTGCATCGCACTACGCATTGGTCCAGCAGTCCAGAGATGATGCCGCCTTTGGCTTAGCGGTCTTTCATTCCGCAACGTCTCGCTCCAACCCCTCCGCCTAGGTAAGGCTTGGGAATCACCTAACTGAAATGGATATGAGCAAGCACTCGAAGAAGAAAAAACGGTTACTCACCTTTGTAACTGTTATTCTTCAAGATGTGTTGCTCATATCCATTCCAAATCCGCCCTCCTTCTCCACTGTCGGAGTAGCCGGCAAGAAGGAACTGAGGGACAAATGGGCCAGCAGGGGTATATATCAAGAGCCATAGCGGCGCCACTCCAGGGGGTGCCCTGCTGGCCCACCGAGTGTTGCTATGGTAAAAGTCTTCCGACGAACGTGCACGGGGCACGTGCACATCTAACTGGAATGGATATGAGCAACACATCTCGAAGAATAACAGTTACAAAGGTGAGTAACCGTCTTTTATTCATCTACAAAATGAATGCTCACAAGCTGCCGGCTAGGAAAGCACTCATAGCGCACATGTAATTATCACATGCCTTAATGTGAATTGTGATGATTTCCTCAATAAATAATGAGCCCTAAAAAAAAGATATTTATGGGGCAGAGCGGCTAGATGACATTTCAACTCATTTTGGACTGACCTGGAAAATAATGAAAATCTGCTCAAAGTACAGGGGGGCATACTCAGGAGCCAGCTCCACCCAACTATGGGAAACAAGCTGGGCTGCTCATAAATCCATTTATATTAAATTACTTTGCCAAGCTAATAAAAGATTGAATTGCTTGAATACCTGCCTTGTCCTGGGAGATGAAAGAAAGAGGCAACAGCATTTATTGCACCGGCTGAGGTCACTGAAGGAGATGCACGTGAATAGTTGTCCTCAGTCTGCCCACAAACACCCTAACTGTGGGATATTCATCCTCATCTATAGGGAGACACAGGAGCATCCTGCAAGTGTTCAGTTTATGGCTCTTGTCTGGGATTCAGCATGCAGTGCACTTTCCATTGGAGTGAACTGTGCAAGGAATCGGGTAACTGGGCCTTGAATGGTTTTTTTTTTAATCTGGTTTCTCTGTTTTACTATGTGGTGATGCAGGTTTCAGTCCTGGCTGGGTGTGTTTACTACACCCATTGATGGTTTCATTGATAGCTGAGTGAGATCTCATTTCAGCTGTGCCTGCATTAAAGTTGGCTAGCATTTACTTTTCTTTATTTATTCTAATCATTTCCTACTGCTCTTTTAAATGTATCTGGCATAAAGTCTCAGCAGAAGTTATTAAACTCAGATGGACCCCCTGGCATGTTACTACATGCAAAATATAGAACCATGTGTGTCATTGATTAAGCAATCTTCTATCCAGCTAGATGTAGAGTAAAAGGTATCAGTGCTGATGCCTATCTATTGTCTGTTACCAACAAATATCCAGATGTGAACAGCTGATACAACAAAGCTATGAAGGTCTGTGTTAATTGAGAGGTAGCAAAGGAAGCTGGCTTATTCTCTCATTTGATACTGTTTTATGTGTTTGTATACTGCACATTTAAATATACAGTCTACAGTTGAGCACTTCCCTGGAGTTACTGTGCAGTCCCTGTCTGCAAATTTGCAAACCTATAAAATGGGCTAATTCTTTCAATATTATAGGGGAGACCAAAAACAGGGGAGGGGGCAAACATCTGTTGGTGAAAATAGCAAGCTTTCGAGCTACACAGAGCTCTTCTTGAAATCTGGGAAAGGTGACCAGGGTGCCTTGACTAAACACAAGGTAGAATAGTTTGTTAAGCATAATGAGTTATCATATGTTGCAAGACACCCTTCAAAATGAAGTGGGCAATTAACACCTCTCCAGTCAAAGGACAAAGAAGAGTTAACAGGTTGCAGATTGTTGTAATGAGACATAAAACCAGTGGCTCTATTCAGTCGATGATTTTCAGTGGCTAGCAAAGCTGAGTTTAAACTCCCAAGTTTGTTGTTTGAAGGTGTTGTGCAGGTTTCCTTTGAGGATGAGGACAGAGAGGTCAGATTTGGAGGGATCGTTTTGTGAAAAATGTTCGCTCACGAGTGTTATGGTGTTTTAGCATTTTGCTGTGTGAGTTCATTCGAGAGCATAGTGACTGTCTAATTTCTCCCACTTTGTTGTTAGGGTATCTGGTGGCACTGGATGAGGTACATGACATGTGTTGGATCTATGGATCTTGAAATGTGGTATTGTGAGGGGTATTGGTTATTGTAGCAGTGGAGATGTGGCTGCAGGTTTTGCATCTGTTCTGGCAGGATCTGGTGCTGCTTTAAGTGGGTGTGTCCTGGTCTGTGGGGAGCTTGTTTCTGGTGAGGAACTGGGAGAAGCTGGGGGCAGAGGGTTGTTTGAAGGCTAGAAGCGGGGGTTCAGGAAAGAGTTCTTTCAGGATGTGGCTCCCAATCAAGTGTGGCTTTCAACTGTTTGATGATACCCTGTCCAGGTTCCACCGTGGGGTAGTAGATGACAACTAGCAGTGTGCAGTCAGGTTATTTATCATTATTGATTCACCCAAGTGTGAAAGACCGGAAACCTTGGGCTTGTTTTCTTCAGGCGTCCTGGTGGAAGAATAGACCTTTGCTTTCCTTGTTCCTGGTGCCTTTTAGAGTTGCTAAGCCAAAATGCCCCTTCCTTGACATTTCTCTTGTAAATTTGAAGCCTGCCTCAGATTGTTATCTCCCTGCAGCTCAAAAAGTGTTACAGTTTGCATTAAACCCACACAAAACAATTAACATGCAATATTGGGATTACAGTCTGCCACGTTCACAAAGCTTTTACAGCTGGAGACATGACAAAGCTCAAATTTGCTTTAACCTGCACTTTTGTGCCTTTGCGGTGTCAAGTTGTTGAAATGCCACATCATTGCCCAAAGTCACTTAACCGAGAAATCTTGGTGCTTCTGGTGCTGGATATTTAAGCTGAAATAATTGCTAATAATGATCTTGCTAGGGACACGTGGCCAGTGTTTTGTGTATTGTTGAACTAGGGTGAGGTTACTATTGTGTTTTTTCAATGAGGATTTGTTTTTTGCATGATACCAAAAACACAGGAGGAAGGTTCCATGATTAGAGGTCCTGTCGCTGTTGGTCTCTGTAACAGTGCTGTGGTGGGCTATTGCTCCAACAGAAGAATTCAGTAAAGTGCTTATGCTTACAAAGCAAACAATTGCTGAGGCTCTTGCTAGAGCGTTTTGTTGATTTTGGGGGGGGAGGGGAGGAGGGAGTGTTAATTTTTATTATGTACATTTTTTTCCCTACACAACAGAATGGACACTTACACATTCAGAAGTAATCAGCTGGAAAATAGTTGATTTAGCATTAAAACACTGAAATCCTGAGTTGGGTTAGATACATTGAACAACTGTAATTTATATATTGCACATATAATTGTTACATTATAGTCTTCCAGTCACTGTATTTTGTCCATCATCTTCAATTCAGATACGCTGTGAGAAATAGGATGGCAGTGGTATGATCCTCTCCAGAATTGCTGGGGACCAGATCCTTGCTGGCAGTCTGCAAGGTCTGTAAATTACCATGTTGCAACTGTGAAAACTCCAGGGTAGTTCCGAAAAATCAGGCAGCAATACTGGGGAGGAGACTGGCCCTCCAAAAATCCAGGTTCAGTTCTCTGTTCTGTTGTAGACTGAATGACTCACCCAGGAAATCTCTCTTTGTATCTCAGATAATTATACTTCCTTACTTCACAAGGCTGTTGTGAGAATTAATGCATTAAAGATTGTGAGGCACTCAGATACTACAGTAATGTGGGTCATCTACCTTAAACAGAATGGCATAATGTTCCTTCCTGGAAACTTTTCTGTAAGTTTTATAATATCTGGGACCAGTCAGGAGAACAGACATTTTTTCTCTCTTTCCAGGTTCTTTTATACTGTGCCCATCATGATTGTATCTTGGCATCTCCTGACAGAAGCATTTTTTCCCCTTGACACTATACGTGATATAGCCACTAATCGAGGAAAGAGAGCTATATTGTGTTTAGTGTGGGTTTGTCATGGGATGTATGGACCCCATGCTGGCCCAGCAAGCAAGGGCTTAATGCATATACTTGGCAGCGTCACTGCAGCTGGATGAATAAAAGAGCTAGGAAGCAGAGGGGTGGGGTAGATGCCAGAGGAGCAAGCAAGCTGGAAAACGGAACCCCTGCCAGCAAGCTGCTTAGAAGCCATTCAGAGACCACACCCTGAGAAGGGACAACCAGACCAAGAGGCTGAAAAGCCTACAGAAACCAGAGGAGGTAGGCAGGTGCTCAGGGCACAGCCAGAGTCGTTGAGTCCTGATTCTGCCTGGCTAACTTAAGGGGCCTGATCTGGAACTCTGGGGAGTGGGTAGGCCTGGGTTCCCCTACCATCCCCCTGAGAGACTTAAGAACTGAGAGGGTTTCCAGGCCCCCTGGGAAAAAGGACCAGTTGGCCCTGCCAGGAATAAGGGGGAAACCCGCACACCCCAGTGGGACTCAGACAAGAGGGACTACTGACCGCCCCACTGGATGGTCAACTTTGCTGCAAGACTCTGTCTGGCCAGAAGGGGTGCTGTGGCATCGACACACCAGCCCACAGGGTTACACAAATGTGAAAGATAGAGCCGGTCAACATTTTTCATTAAAAATATATATATATTTTTATGCAGTGAAAACTGACCTTTTTGAAAACCAGGAGTGTTTTAGGCAAGTTTCTACTTTATTTTAAATTTTCTATTTGTGGTTGACACTGGACGTTAAAATAGTTTGACTTTTGGAGGGAGTTCCCTCTTTCTTTTCTTATTCCTCCTTTTTGGCCACTGAATGAAGTAGAATGAATGATGTCCAGGTCTGGGAGCAAAGGTTGTTTTATCACTTTTTCCTTTTCTTTTGCCTTTCTGTCATATTTCAAAATGTTCTCAATTTTGAAAAGTCACAGATACAGCACAAGAAAGAGGAAACACAGTGGCTGTGCCATCTAATTTTTCAGTAGTCGCCTACATTTTTGAAAAGCTACAGAGCAGCTAAAAGAACAAAAGGAGGGGGGGAGGAAAATGAGAGAAAAGAAGAAAAAACAAAATTTTGAAGTACTCACTTTTATGAAATTTTTCAGAAAAATGTTTCATGAAAAACTTCAAAAAAGTTATTCCAGTGAAGGATTAAAATTTCTTTTGAAACATTGAAATATTTCATGGACTTCATAAAACTGTTTCCATTTTTCAGCCAAGCAACACAGAGGCAAAATCATGGAGGTGTTTGTCTGGGAAGCTGATGCTAACAGTGCTTGACATAGCTTCCTCCTTTGACTGTGAGAGGTGATGACTAAAGTCACTTCAGGATAGGAGTCTACAGCAGAGTGAAAACAAACCCTCTGACCTGGAATCCCCTGCTACCAAGGCACATTTAGCAGCTGCACCTGGGAGATGATTATACAACAGGTCAGGAACAGATGTCATTTGGATCTCTGCCAAACTGATCTTAAAAAAAAGGCAAAGGGTTTGAAAGAAAGAAGGAACTGAAGCTTACTAGCTGGGTTCCTTACTGCACTGCAGGTGGAGGGAACAGCCAGTACAGCTAATTGAGGCTGTGTTGAAGATGGATAGGGACTGAAGTGAAAGCTCCTGACAGTCAAGAGCGTCACCAAGGTCAGCACTCACGCAAGTATTTACAATAGCCAAAAATGCTCCCTGTCTATGATCAATTATGCTTCACTATTAGAGAGAAGGAGTGATAACCCCCTGACAAGTCTTATCTTCCCTTCATCCCTCACTGGTAGCTGTGGGACCAAACAGCAGCCCTTCTGCTTGCTGTGCTCCCATCTTTCTAGTTTAAAAGGGGTCTCCCTGGGCTTTGTCATGTGCCTTTTATAATACGCTGAGTCCTAAATTCAGTACGCAGGGAGATGGCAAGCTTGGCAGTGGAGATTAGCGGAACTGCCTTGCCTCAATAAAGAACTGCCCCAAGGCTCTCTGAAGGCAATGAGCACAGCAATTAAAGGCCCATGTCAGCACTCGGGCTGTGGGTCTATATAACTGTGGTGTAGATATTAGGGAACCCTGTGAGGGGGAGGGTCCCAGAGTTCCAGCCTGAGCCCGAATGTCTACAATGCAATTTTACCAGCCACGGGTGTTTAACTGCTGCGTTAGACATTCCCTGAGAGTCTTCCTGTTAACATCATTGGGCTGTGTTTCAAGTTGTAAAGGACAGATTTTAAAAGTTATTTAGGCTCTTAAAGATGCAGATAGGCATGTGCCTAACTCCCAATGAAATCTGAAAATCCATTCAAATTTCAAAGAGGCCTGCTAAGAAAAGTTCTTCCCAAATATCCACGTTCAACGAGGAATGGATGCTGTAGCTTCTAGAATGGAAGAGTTCAGCTACACCAGGCAGCTAGATGGTAGGGGAATCCTGTGAACCACATTGTGCTAACAAGGGACCTATATCTTCCATTCAACTTATTACCATTTGCGAATGACCAAGGCTGTGCCAATGCAAGACATGAAAGAAGATAGTATTATTGTCCCAAAGAGTCCTGATTCTCTTAAGTGTCACTTCATTGGCCAGATCCTCATTGGTGTAAATCAGCATAGTTGAAGTAAATGGAGCAATGCTGATTTGCACCATTTGAGGACCTGGTTCCATGGATTTATTTCTGATTTACACCAGTGTCAGAGGAGAATCAAGCCCTGAATAATTTCTTGTCATTTGTAACACCTCTTTCAATAAATGTTGTTAAGCAGGAAACACGTTCCCACCCCTAATCGCTGGTAGTGTGCTGAAAAAGCCAGTCTTCTGAAATTTCTAGAAGGTTTAAAAAAAACCATGTTCTGGTAAATTCTGCTTTTTGACTGTAATTAGACACGTTAAGATAGTTTGATAAAGTACTTTACAGTGTACCCTAAAGAAGTTATTTTAACCATCCATAAATGCCAGGGCACAATATAAATAACTCTAGTTGTGAAAGATTTACATTTTTATACCATATGTGCCAGACATTGTGTTCTCCAGTAATTGACATTGTGGGAAAACTATCTTCAGTGGCTGATGCAAAGCTGACACACATTAAAGAGAGTGACAGCTTGCGTGGAGGAATTGTGCAGTAGGTCAAGCAAGCAGCTGGCATATATTAATGAACAGACTTTCTCTCCCCAAAAGTATTTGTTTATAATAGTGCACACACACACGGGGAATATAAGAGAAAATATACTGCACTGAGGGGAAATAAAACTATCTGTGGGGAAGCAGCAATTATCATTTCTCACACAGCTCTAGCGGACTTTGCTTTTGTATGGCCTTCTCTGCTCAGAGCTACCAGCGCACAGCCCTGGCATAGCTCCAAAGCTGAGGTAACTGCACAGCCCAGCAGGTGTCTCTGTGAATTCCCTTTTAACATGCTGGGGAGAAGGAAGCTTTCTGAGGCCAGTTCTGTTTGTAAATGTGTTTGGTGCCAGTCGACGCAGAGCAAGAGCTCACAGAAATCCACCTCAGAGCAGCAGGGTGTGTTTTCAATGTCCCTTTTCCTTCTAGAGCTCTCTATCCCTCCAGCTCTCACTTGAAAGGGTGAAGGAGCTGAGGATCCTGAACATGGAATTCCTTTCTCCTAACAATTCCTTGGGAATTCTCCCACTCAAAAGAAAATTAAGATACGGTGGGACCAAACCCTCAGCTAGCGTAAACTAACTTCCATGCTACTTTGACTTACATCCATTGAGGAGCAGGCCAGACTTCATCTGGATTGCTTAGGGGGTCTGCTTATTTTATTTGGATGTATAGCGCTTATCATCATTAGCTAATTGACCTAAATTAAAGGAAAATACTCTGCATGTGTCACAATTAGTTGCATTCACCAGATTATATATTATACTTCCTGGGAAATGCATGAACACCTAACTCTATACACAGAGGGGATGGATTAGCCATCTGTCACTTCTAGCACTGGTTATGTGTGCACTATCACATGGAAAGCCTCTTGTCACTGCTTATCCATCACTGAGGTGCTTTCAATACCCACATAATTAATAGTGATTAAGTGTGAAATCAGCCAGACTAATGAGCTCCCAAAACTGGCACTGACCATTTAAAATATATTGACTAAGGTGCTATCTGTGGGCTGGATCCTGCTAGGTGCTGACTACCTTCTTAAAGCTGCTGGTCAGATGCCATTGACTTCAGCAGCTCTTGGGTTCAGAATTTGGGGTAGATCAGAGCCTAAATTTCAAGCCTGCTCTCCTAGATGCTGCAATTGCTGGTCTGCAAATGCTCTGTGGCAATGTTAAGTTGCTCTGTCAAAACTAACTGTTCAAGACCATGACTCAAAATGAAAAGACTCCATTTAACTTCAGTGGACTCTGGACCAGGTGCCAATTTCATGGAAAAAGAACATTAATGGATCAAGAAATTATACCATTATTTTACACACGTTGATGAGTTTTGCCCATCTACTAACTTTGTGACTTGGTCTAGCCCATCTCACGGACCTTGCCTCTTCCCATTTCTCTCTCTGTCCCTTCAGCTCATCTAACAGGTGCCTCTTCTTTGTCCCTTCACTTGCCCCTTGTCCATGCAAGAACCTTCTCCTCTGCAACTCTTACCATCACCTCACCAGCTCATTTACTTGCCCATCTCTTTTCATATCTCCTTTTGCCAATTTATCCCCCTCTGTAATGCTCCCTCGCTCTCCAGTGGGAGGCAGGCCACTCTGCCTTGTTGTCTTGGGGTTTTGTCCTCAGTCTCGGGTTGCACCGGTGCGGCCAAGCTGTAAGCAGTCTAGAGCTCTGGGCCCATCTGACAGAGGCAAACACACAACAACAGTCTGGGGCCCTTGTCCCTGCTCCTGGGTGGAGCAGCACCCTGCATAGTCTCTAGCTTGCGGCCCTACAGTACGGCTGACAGCAATTAACAGTCTAGGGTCCTAGACCTCGGGCAGGTTGGGCTGGTAGCAGGCTGTAGTCTAAGCTTCCTGGCAAAGGCAGCCAGCAGATACGCCAAGTCAATAAGCCCTAGCCCTTTGGGCAGGCATTGCAGGAAGCAGGCTTTGTCCTGGGCTTGTGGATGCAGGCAGCCAACAAACACTCATAGTCTTGGGGTTCATGTAAGGGGGAGCACCCACACAGTCTAGGGGCTCTGAAAGGGGCTTGCACAACCAGTAGGCAGGCTAGGGTGCTAGCAGGGGGGGTCACGGAGCACAGGCCTCATGGCCTCAGGTGGGGAGTCGGCCATCCCAGGGTTGGGGTGGCAGAGGGACGTGGACCCGCCCTACTCCATCAGATCTCAGCCCAGGGCCCTAACAGTGGCACTGGGTCGGTAGGGATCCAGCCACAACACATCGACCTAGAAGTGGTCAGCTCTGTAGCTGGCCAGCCCAGGGCTGCTCCTGGGCTACTTCCTACCTCCCTGGGGTTCGGTACCTCTGGCTTCCACAGGTCCTAGGGGTACCGAGCCAATGGTAGTCCCAGCAACTCCTCATCTGGGTCCATCTCCTCTGGGGGCAGGTGCAGCAGAGAGTAGATTCACTTCCTAGCAGAGGCGTCTGTCTCCTCTGCTGGCTTCTGCCCATCTGAGCTGCAGGGCCCTCCCTTTATACTTCCTGCCCCGCTCCCGTACTTCCAATTAGGGGGGCAGGGTGGATTCAGCTCCATCCACCAAGGGGAGGGTAGTGCTCCCTCACTCTCCCTTCTGGAAGGAGGTCACTCGGCCTCACTACACTCTCTCTGATATTTAGCTTTGTTCAGCTTAATAAGGCATTTTGGGATACAGTTGGACTGCAGGGAAACAGCTGACATGAGTAAAGTGAAACATATTTATATGAGTTTGCAGGTTTAAGGCCTAAAGCTGTAGGATGGCATTTTTGAAGCCGTCTGACATATAGCTCTCTAGTTCCCATTAGAAATATAGGGAAATTGGGTATTTAAATCACCTAGGTAAGCTGGAAAATCCCACCCCTATAGTCTCATTCATCCTATAAAGATCCTTTCCCTACCTCCATTGCAAGAGTTATGAATTTCATTATTTATCATCAGGGACACCAAGATTGAAAAAATATGTAAATCTGTTTGCAACTCATAATACCAGTGTGGGTCTCTGGCCCTATCTAATAGCTAGACCATACACAGAGGTTTGTGAATTTTCTGTTAGGAACCTGGTTCATTAATTCAGGCAATAGTGGTTCCTGCTTTTAGTTCCAGTGGCCCTAGGGTCAATCCCTGCAAATGATCCTTTTATAATTATTTAAGGGAAGTTTTTTAAATCACTTTTAAAAAAGTAAATAATTTCAAGGAGACCTGGCTTTCAGCCATTTGAAATGGAAAATACAGCATACAAAACAGCTAATTCCATTCACGGACTGAGATTTCATCACATTGCAGTGTGTTTTTAATTAGTCGTCACAGTTCTAGAATGCTTTGATCAAAATATTGAATTGTATTGTCACTTGATTACCGTGCCAGCCCCAGATAGTTACCAATTTGCACACAATACCTGGTTACTGAATATTTAACTCAAGCAACACACGTGTCTGACAGCCTTTTGTTTGGCATTACATTGTGGTAAATTGCAGTTTGTTAATTTCTTGCATAGGTGTTATCACAGCATCTGTGTTTGATGTGTGTGCTGATAATATTCAATGAAGATGCTGTGACCAATCTCAGGGACGCTACCTGGTGAACATGGGGTCCTTATGCCAGGAGCACATAGTGTAATGCCAGAGTAGGCTGCATTGCCTGTCAGAAAGCTTCCAGGTGGCATTCAGGATATTGGTTTTAATGTATAAACACTAAATAGCTATTGGGCCCAGTTTCCTGTGGGTCCATCTCTCTCTCCATGCGATCCTGCTATAAGTTAAATCAGCAAGGGGGTAGCTCTGGAATTCACTCAATATTAAGGACAAGAAGCTATTAGTGGGTTCTCCATATAAGACCTTTGACTTTGGAGTTGATTTCCCATATCTTGGTCAATTAGACCCAATGAGAGTAACGGACTGAAGTACCTTTGTGAATCTGGGGCATAGGGCCTGCGTGTGCTAACTTTCCAGGTCTATTATAAGAGAGAAGAAGGATAAGACACTAGTGGCAAAGACATAAGACAGGAGCTCAGTAGATCTGAGTTTAGGTCCCACCTCTGCCACAGGCTAATTGCATGACCTTGGGCAAGTCACTTAATCTACTTTTCTTAATCTTCTTTCTTAATCTCAGTTTTACATCTGTAAAATGGGGATAGCTCACAGATATGTTGTGAGTGTTAAATTTGTTAATGAAGGATCTAAACAGACACCAGCTTCTCACTGAAGTGAGCACAATAGCCAGCAGTTTGTGTTGACAGGCTCAAACCCATAATTTAGTACAAAATATTAGCAAGCAGAGAGAAGAATGTTTTTTTAAAGGGTTTTGGATATTGCTCCATTACCATAACACTGCTAAATTCAGGCTCTCACATCACATCTTCTTGATGCAGAGTTTTTTTTTAAAGAGTTTTTACTTCACCATATAAGTACTTTAGTATGTTTGGAGCTATTTAGGTTTCTATAATTAAAGCTGTTAAAAAAAACTGTTTTTCATTAATATTTGTATTTTGTTTTACTTCATTGAGATTTTTCATGTTTTTTTCATGTTTTTCAAAGAAACAGAAACCAAAAAAGTTTCAGTTGAAAAAAAATGCTACCAAAAATGATTTTTTTCTATGAAGTTTACAGGCTACTTTAAAAGCTATTTTTCATCAATAACATTTTTGATAAAGAAATTTTGACTTGCTCAAACTGTAATGTAGAAGGGTAGCTGGGTGGTAAATTGATCAAGCAAATACATAGTGGTATGTAAATACATCTGAAGCCATTCACAGTGGTAGCAGTTCCAAAAAATAGTTTTAAAGTATCTGCTCAGGTTCAATTCAATCTAAAATCATTCAGAATTTTCAGTGAATCAACAAAGTCCATTTAGGGTCTGTTCTTGACCGGGGATTCAAATCTGGGTCTCTGACATCCCCATTGAATGCTTAATCATGGGGGCTAAAGTTTACACTATCATTCCACTGCCCTTTCCTCCTCTGATAAGTCTGTGAATAGCTGGAATTATTTGTGGCAAATCCACAACTGTTTTTGAATCAACTAAAACTGCATTTTTCATCAGATGACATTATTTGTCCAAATTTTTTTGTCCAGATCTACTCACAACCATTATCATGGGTTCCTTAATCATATCTCATACACACAGTGATTACCGTAACTGGGAAAAATATATACTGTGTTTCTACTCTTGCTATCTCTCTCCTATGACACACACACTGACCAAGGACTAAGCTGAAATATTATTTCTATTAAGAGCCCACAAAATAAAAGCACTTGGTGCTTATGAGCTTCCCCCATTCATCTGATAGCGCACCTTACTTCTGACCTGCAGCACTCCTGCTATTTCAGTCCTGCACCTAACTTACCAGTCAGTGAGGGCATGAATGGATAACCACTGAGGCTTTAATTAGAGGATCAAACCTGTGCTTAAACATTGTTAGAGCGTATTTTGTCTAACTACTACATCTATCCTATCTCTCATTATCTAAAAGATACAACTGATTATTTGTATTATAGCAGCACCTAAAGCCGCCAACCAAGAGTGGGAACTTATTTTGCTAAGTGTTGTGTGTGTGTGTGTATGTATTTATAAGAGTGAATTCTCTGTCACAAAAAACTTACAGTAGATGAGACAGACAAAGGATGGGAGAAAGAAATAGTAGTTCTTCCCATTCTACAAATACTGATCTGAGGCACAGAGCAATTAAGGCTTTGTCTACACTAGCACTTTTGTAGGTAAAACTTTTGTCAACTCACCAAAAGGTTTCACTGACAAAAGCACCAGGGTGGACAGCGCTATGGTGGTAGGAGAAGCTCTCCTGCCGACCTAGCTACTGTTTCTTGTTAGAGGTGGTTTAATTATGCTAGCGGGAGAGCTGTAACCGCAGCTACACGGAAGACCTTACAGCAGCACCGTAGTGTAGACGTAGCCTAAGAAACTTGCCATAGATCACCCAGGAAGTTTGTGGCAGAGCCAGGAACTAAACTCAGAGGTGCTGGTCCCACTTGAGCACCTTACCTTCATGGTCGTGCGTCCTCTCCATAACATAGTCATACATGATCTTCTATTTATATAGCTTATAAACATCAGATAAAGAGCTGAAAATGATCATCCTTCACCTAAACTCAAGTGACAATCCCTACTGAAACAGATAAGTTGAAGAAAAATAACATAGAGAAAAGATCAATATTAATAATGACCTACTACAAGTAACACTAAAACATTCTAGCTTTTATCATAGCACACAGAGTGAGACAAGTTAACAAAGAATTAGCTTCCATGTCCATACTCGTGGTATCACTCATCAGCGTACAATATATATTAGGGCTGTCAAGCAATTTAAAAAAGTAATCGTGATTAATCACACAATTAAAAAAAATTGAAATTAATTGCACTGTTAAACAATAAAAGAATGCCATTTATTTAAATATTTTTCGATGTTTTCTACATTTTCAAATATATTCAATTACAACACAGAATACAAAGCATACAGTGCTCACTTTATATTTATTTTTTATTATAAGTATTTGCACTGTAAAAATAAATAGTATTTTTAATTTACTTAATACAAGTACTGTAGTACAATCTCTTTATCATGAAAGTTGAACTTACAAATGTAGAATTATGTACAAAAAATAACCGCAATCTTAAATAAAACGATGTAAAACTTTTGAGCCTACAAGTCCACTCAGTCCTACTTCTTGTTCAGCCAATTGCTCAAACAGTTTGTTTACATTTGCAGATGATAATGCTGCCTGCTTCTTGTTTACAATGTCACCTGAAAGTGAGAACAGGCGTTCACATGGCACTGTTGTAGCTGGTACCACAATATATTTATGTGCCAGATGCACTAAAGATTCATATGTCCTTTCATGCTTCAACCACTATTCCAGGGGACATGCTTCCATGCTGATGACGAATTCTGCTCAATAACAATCCAAAGCAGTGTGAACCGATGCATATTTGTTTTCATTATCTGAGTCAGATGCCACCAGCAGAAGGTTGATTTTCTTTTTCAGTGGTTCAGGTTCTGTAGTTTCCACATCAGAGTGTTGCCCTTTTAAAAATTCTGAATGCATGCTGCACACCTCGTCCCACTCAGATTTTGGAAGGCATTTTAGATTCTTCAACCTTGGGTCGAGTGCTGTAGCTATCTTTAGAAATTTCACATTGGTACCTTCTTTGCATGGTGTCAGATCTGCAGTGACAGTGTTCGGAAATCAAACAGCATGTGCTGGGTCATCATCCAAGGTTTCTATAACATGAAATATATGGCAGAATGTAAGTAAAACAGAACTGGGGCTATACAATTCTCCCTAAGGAGTTCAGACACAAATTTAATTAAAACATTATTTTTTTAATGAGCATCATCAGCATGGAAACATGTCCTCTGGAATGGTGGCTGAACCACGAAGGGGCACACAAATGTTTAGCATATCTGGCACTTAAATACCTTGGAATGCCAGCTACAAAAGTGCCAGGCAAATGCCTGTTCTTATTTTCTGGTGACATTGTAAATAAGAAGAGAAAACCAGTATCTCCTGTAAATGTAGACAAACTTGTTTGTCTTAGCAGTTGGCTGAACAAGAAGTAGGACTGAGTGTACTTGTAGGTGCTAAAGTTTTATATTGTTTTGGTTTTGAGTGCAGTTATATAACAAAAAAATCTACATTTTTAAGTTGCACTTTCACAACAAAGAGATTGCACTACAGCACTTGTATGAGGTGAATTGAAAAATACTATTTATTCTATTCATAATAAAAAATAATATACACTGATTTCAGTTACAGCACAGAATACAATATATATGAAAATGTAGAAAAACATCCAAAATTAATACATTTCAATTGGTAATCTATTGTTTAACAGTGCAATTAAAACTGTGATTAATTTTTTGAGTTAATTGCGTGAGTTAACTATAATTAATCGATAGCCCTAATATATTCTTAGGGTGATCGTATATCCCATTTTGGCTGGGACAGTCCCTTTTTTAAGCCCTATCCTGGCCGTCCTGACTTTTTTGGCAAAACTGTGCATTTGATCCATTTCCTCTTTCCAATTTGATCCATTGGCAACAGCAAAAAGGACAAATGCCCACTTTTGTAAAAAAAGTGGGGTGCAGTGTGGAGGAACATGCAGGGGGCAAGTGGTGATGCCAGCCCCACATGGCGGGGGGGGGGCAGTGCTCCAGCAGGGAGGGGAGTGTATGGAGAGGCAGAGTTCCAGCGCACGGGACGGGGATGAACGCAGGGGGTGGCGGGGAAGGGACACCAGCCTCACACAGGGGGCAGACAGGGCATGGGCCAGCCCCACACAATGGCCCATTTTCCCTTTGGAAAATATGGTCACCCTATATATATATATATATATCTCGAATATGTATAGTCTATTAAAATGCAAGTACAATTATCCAGAAAATGGCCCTATATTTCCATACTAAGTCACTGACTAATGAACGAGACTGCTGTTCAGATTAAGAGTACACCTAATAGCTTGGAGTTCCTAAGAGAGAGAGAGAGAGAGAAAAACAGCTCAGCAAGGCTCTCAGTCCTTGTGTGCATGCTCTTAAGCTTCCCTTTCTCTAGCTAGGCTCCAGCACCATCTTTCCTTGGCCTCTGTGAACAAGTCTTGGGCCTGGACTCTGTTTAGCCCCTTCACAGAAGTGAGACCTCCTGATCCAACTACCCTAGGCCACCAGGACTAGTGCTGACCCCCTAGATATTCCAGTTACCTAAGCAACCCTTTCCTCCATCTCCACCCTTGTCTGCACTCTGGTTTACCATTTACCTCTTCAGAGTCAAGATAGTTGATGCACATGACATAAAGGCTTTGCAAAATTCTAAAACAATGACTCTTTACTTGCGACCAAACAAGAAATATACAGATCTAGACAAAGCAATGAAACATCTGCAAAGCATCCCTGCCTCAGTTTCCCCCATCGTTCTTGAGCATTCTTTGGGCTAAGGTCAGAATCTTTTAAGGAAGCTGGGATTTTTCCTCTCCCTCTTCACTCCTGCATGTAACTTCTCTTCTGGAACAGCCTCCTCTTGCTCCTGCAGCCACCAGCCAGCTTTCTGCTTCTGGTCTCTTCTCACTCTCTCTGTCTCACATGGCTGGAGAGAGACCTTTTATTTTAGAACCAACAATCCCCTTTGTCAGATGGCGAAGTCCCCAGCCAGGCGACTCACTGTTTAGTTACCAGCCCACCTGGGTTCTTCTGGACAGTAGTCAGCTTTTTGTCCAAGGTTGCTTCCAGGTGAAGAGAGAACCATCAAGATTTCATGAGCCTCCATGGTCAGCCCTTTGTCACTACCCCTTGGGATTTTAGTCCAACATGCAAGTAAGCAGACCACAGAGGAGGCAGGCAGACAAAGCCCTACACTTAAAACAGAGATTGTAGTTTGATACAGATTTATATAAATACACAGGGACTTCATCTTAAACTGGAATTCATACATTGTAAATAGATTCCCCAAATCATCACAGTAAGCAATGGCCGAGAATTCTGCTGATTATCCTCTTCTCCCTATTTGTCTCTCTTAGCTCCCTGTTGAATCCTCTCATAAATCTTGATCATAGACTCCTTGGGACAAGGACTTTCTTTTTGTTACTTGTCTGTACAGTGCTTAGCATAATGGGGTTTCAGTTCTTGATTGGGATCCTGAGATGCTTGTAATAAAGCCCCATGAACCAGTATCTCACACCCAGCTGCTAATGCAGCATGACACGCTGGGCTCAGTGTCCTGCAGTATCCGCTGCCTTCTGCTTAATCTCACCTTCTGAGACTGACGATAACATCATCCTCTGCAGCTGTGCCAGTGACTTCCACTGCTTGGAATCCTCATCTGTGCAGCTGCAGGCCCGGGCCAATAGTGACATGGACAAAAGACTGTCAGAGGGTTGAGTGTAAGAGGTCTAGTGACCTCTTTACGTATGTGTGTGAGAGAGATAAAGAGAGAGCTCCCAGAAAGGCTTCTTCCCTTTGTATAAACAAAGCTGAGTGAGATTATTTCTCTTCGCACTAAGAGTCATGGCATGTTCCAGTTTATGACTGAGCTTCTGCATCATCTTTGCATTCTGATGATGGACTGTCAGCACATCCAAGGGTACTGGTGTTTTCCATACAAGAACGCAGAAGTTGCTTGTTGCCTTAATGCCAGCGACTGTACGCAATCAGGCTGTATTGAGAATGAAAGGTATTTAAAGAAGGAGAACCCAGCAAACCTATTGAAAGTCTCTGCTAATCTCCTCCACATTTGTTTTACAGCTGTGCTATAATTGCCTGGGCTCATTTATTATAGAAGCATATTGTGGTCACATTATGCAGTGCAGTAGTTACCAATGATGAGTCTTTATTCATTTATGAATAATATATAATCTGAATTTCCACTTTTCATAAAAAATAAACTCTGTAATCATGAAATCAAATTGATGCTGTCCCAGCCCGAAGCTCGATTCCACAGCACTGTGACATAATGCACTAGGCAAAGTTCTGCTCTCACCCTGGTGTAATCTGCCATAACCCTACTGATTTCTGGTCGCCTGCTTCCAGAAAGGGGAGTTGTTTGGGGAAAAGGTTTAGTGCAGCAAAAGATGGAAAAATAGCAATATAAGTATAAGACATTGTCCCTACTATTGTTCAAAAAAGTTGTTCATTAAATAAAGCCACACTAAATACTGCTCTAGTCCGATAAACTGAATTTTATTCCAGTATTGCGTAAGTCTTATGACACTGGCTAAGCCCCATGGGCCAGATCTTCAGCTGAGCCAAGTTCACATTCAGTGCAACAGATATCATCACAGAGGTAAAATGCCACATGCACAACTCCTGGTGTAAGCACACAAGTCGGGGTTCCGGAGTGCCACCTTGCCTTCTGAGCACTGACCGTGAAAAGTCGAAAAATCGATTATCTCTGTCTGTGCTGTTCAATATTACACAGGGTTGAAAGGGGTTAAAATCAAATGTAGATGAAAAATAGAAGGAGTTAAAGACCAATAAGGGATGCTTGCAACCTTTGCCTTGGGAATTTCACACCAGTATCAGCATCCAAAGGAGACTCAATCCATTAGAGTGTGGTTAGACCATATTTTGCTTTAGCAGTTGGAAAAATGTATTAGGCCATAGAAAATTTCTTGGGAAATGATCTGTACCCACGTTCCCGTCTCCCTTTTGAGTAGCACAGTATTTGCTGAACAGCATGTTGCATTGTCCTTGAAATGTCAAACCCTCTAAAGCTGGAAAATATTTAGAAACTGTCTTTAGAAGGAAAAACAAACCTACGGAGCAGCTAGAATCTTGGACTTAGCTCGGTGCTCTGAGGAGGAGGGCAACGACTGAGGTTAAGTGAACAAAGATCATTTTGTAGTATTACAAATGAGATTCCAGATCTTCGCCTCTCTTAATGCTGAGGTGCAAACTCTGCTGGATAAGCGTAATTTGGGGCAGATGGAATCCATTTAGATTGTACAGGCATTTGTCACAGGATCAGAAAACACACAGTGTGATGTAGGCTGGATGGCAGGGCCGGCTTTAGGCCTATTCCACCAATTCCCCAGAATCGGGCCCCGCGCCTAAGGGGGCCCCGCGCCCAGTGAGAATCCCTTCCCTGGCTAGAGGCACTTTTTTAATTTTTACTCACCTGGCGGCGCTCTGGGTCTTCAGCGGCACTTCGGTGGCGGGTCCTTCAGTGCCGCAGAAGACCTGGAGCGAGTGAAGGACCCGCCATGGAAGTGCCGCTGAAAACTTGGAGCACTGCCCGGTGAGTACAAGCCCCACGTGTTTTTTTGTGTTTTTTTTTAAGACATCCCTGCCGGGGCCTCGCTGAAACTGTTCAAATTGGGTCCTACACTTCCTAAAGCCCGCCCTGCTGGATGGAATTCTAATCCTGGCTCTGCCTTTGATGGGTTCTGTGGGTTTGGGCTGGTCACATCACCTCTGCCTCAGTTTCCATATCTGCAGAGTGGGGATAAACAAAACTGACCTATGGTCATAGGGGCAGGGAGGGTCTTTCCACCTCTGTGGAGCAGGTATGGAACATCTTTTTGTTCTGTGTTTGTACAGTGCCACACGTGGTGGGATCTTGGTCCATGACTGAGGCTTCCAGGTGGGATGATAATACAAATAACTAGCAATTAAGACCCCTTCCCCTTTCCTTCTTCATGCATCCAGGCTGCTCTCAACTTCGCCACATCTCCCTGTGCAAAATTCTAGTATCTTCCTTTTACTTTCTCTCCACACAGCTAAAACTCTTCTCCATACCCTCATCATCTCCTATCCTGATTATTGTAACCACTCCCTGACGCTCTGTATCACCCTATCCCAATCCATACAAACAACTGCAGTTGCTTGCCCATCACTCTGACCACATCACCCTCTTTGAATCTTTCCTTCTTCTACTATATCCGGCTGAAGCTGCTTCTGCTAACCTCCAAGGCCCTTCATGCCTCTGCTACCTACCTATTCCACTGGCCTCTTACCACATTTCCCTCCAGTCTGCAAACTATGCTAGCTTCAGTCATTTCCTTATCTGCTACACCCAGAAGTGCTTTCTTCCATGGTGCCCTTTGCAATCTGACGTGCACCAATACAAACTGTATGCAGGACTATACGGTATGGAATTTCTGAAGCCATGTTAACTCTAATACATGAACATATAAGTAGAAAACATGGTTGGAGTTCAAAGATGTTTGTTAGTTGTTCAGGATGAGGGTGGAAATGTGGGGACTATGGCTCAGAGGAATAAAGCAGTTGAGGCTGGAGAAGGTGGTCTGATTCATGGCACGTGGAAGGAATGCTGAATGACTCATTCTATTTCCTTGCTTTTTCGTTTGTGTTGGCAGGATATAAGATATAGCAACCTGAATTGTATACCAATATGTTTACTTGCAGTATATTATTCAGTCACTAGATGTCTCTGTGTTCTGCGTAGTTTAGACAAGGCGTGGCCCCTGGTAAACAGAAGACAATGCTGGGACTCAGGCTATGTGGAAGACTGTTTGATTTGTGTCTGAACTTTGAAGTCATTTCCTGGTGTAAATATATCTGGTTCAAGATGGAGTGTGACTCCAGAAACCATGCTAAACTGTATGTTAAAGTTTTTTGAGTGAGAGGGATATTGCTGGGAGCAGAGGGAAGAGAGACAGAATGCACACACATTCACATTCTATTTCTATAGTTTATTTAAATTGGTAATTCTTCCATTCTGTGAAAGGAGGCCTGTCATAAACAGATAGCTAAGGGTTAATGTCTCTTTCACCTGAAGCACCTGACCAGAGGACCAATCAGGAAACCGGATTTTTTCAACTCTGGGTGGAGGGAAGTTTGTGTCTGAGTCTTTTGTCTGTCTGCCTGCTTTCTCTGAGCTTTGGAGAAGTAGTTTCTACTTTCTAGTCTTCTGTTTCTAAGTGTAAGGACAAAGAGATCAGATAGTAAGTTCTATGGTTTCTTTTCTTTGGTATTTGCATGAATATAAGTGCTGGAGTGCTTTAATTCGTATTCTTTTTGAATAAGGCTGTTTATTCAATATTCTTATAAGCAATTGACCCTGTATTGTATCATCTTAATACAGAGAGACCATTTGTATGTATTTTTCTTTCTTTTTATATAAAGCTTTCTTTTAAGACCTGTTGGAGTTTTTCTTTACTTCAGGGAAATTGAGTCTGTACTCACCAGGGAATTGGTGGGAGGAAGAAATCAGGGGAGATCTGTGTGTTGGATTTGCTAGCCTGATTTTGCATTCCCTCTGGGGGAATAGGAAAGTACTTTTTGTTTCCAGGATTGGGAACAGAGAGGGGGAGTCACTCTGTTTGGATTCACAGAGCTTGTGTCTGTGTATCTCTCCAGGAGCACCTGGAGGGGGGAAGGGAAAAAGGATTATTTCCCTTTGTTGTGAGACTCAAGGGATTTGGGTCTTGGGGTCCCCAGGGAAGGTTTCAGGGGGACCAGAGTGCCCCAAAACACTCTAATTTTTTGGGTGGTGGCAGCAGGTACCAGGTCCAAGCTGGTAACTAAGCTTGGAGGTTTTCATGCTAACCCCTATATTTTGGACGCTAAGGTCCAAATCTGGGACTAAGGTTATGACAAGGCCTGAGCCAAAGCCCATTGAAGTCAAAAGGAGTCTCTCCATTGTATTTGATGGGTGTTAGATCACACTTTTAAATGAAGATTGTTTCTTTTTATGGCCTCATACGGTGAGATGCTGAGCATCTCTGACTCTCAGCTACAACTGACTTCAATTGAACTTAACGGTGGTCAGCTTCTGTGGGACCCTATATACAGTCAGTTCAACTTCCTACATGACTGTTGGATATGAAAGAAAGAATTCTCTTAAATCTGAAGGAACTGGTTGATTTTTCCCCTTGAAGAAGAGAGCAGTGATAAAATCAACATTAATACTTCATTACCTGTCTTTGTTCTCAGAAGGAAAGTCCAAGTGACTTATTGCCTGAAGCCATTTTCATTTTATCATGTCAAGAAGCTAGAAAGGAAAATCTGTGTTTTTCCTTTCTGAATATGAAAAAAGAGTTAATAACATATGGGGAATGAGGAGAGACCATTCCACCTAGTGTATTCAATAAAAGAAGATGATATATTCCAAATATCTTAATATTATCCTGGCCTTAGTGCCATCCGAAATACAGGGCTAGATTCTCTCCTGCACTGAAGCACTGCTCAGCATAGCAAAGGAAGATGCGTCAGGGAACCAACTGACAGCTTCCTGATTTTCTCTATTGGCTCCAGACCCAGTGCAACTAAGAGAAGTCCAGCAGATGTTCTACAATGTGATACTGACACAGAGATCGTAGTGGATTGGCTCCTTTGTCAGTGAAGGCTTGGCGCAGCTCTGCTCTTGCATGCCCCATCACCAACACACTCCTACTAGGATGATGGAGCAAGAGCCAGCAGCACCATACATGCTCCAGCAGGAAATAGCCCTCCAAGAGGAGATGATAACCCCTTTGCACAGCAGTGTATTGAAGAACTTGAGATGCTGTTGGGTCAACAAAAGTATATCCTTTCTAAGGCCGGATTCTGCCACCCTTTTTCACATTGAGTCATACCTTACTCTTTGAATAGCCCCAAACTACAACGTCAAAGCCACTTTAAATATGTACAGAGCTTGAGCTTCGGATGCTACAGGGCACATCCAAAGCCGTTCAGCAGGAAAAAGTTTTTTCAATAGTAACTAAATAGGTAAGACTTGTATTATTACCGTCATATAATGCTGGTGAGGCTTAGACAGTTGTTGGTCCTGTTAGATCCCTGAGAGAACTGACACACAAAAGAGAGACAATTTCCATTCTTCTAGATATACCATTTCCATTATATTTGGTGTCAAATGAGAAGAAATTGTTTTGCTCTTCTCCTAGTCTAACAGACAATGCGAACCATATACAGCATGCTATCTTCTCATTGAGCAGAAGAATGGTATGGGTTTTATTATCTTCCACACTGGTAGTAGAGATTTAAGGGATGCTGAAAGGCTTTAAGAATGATGGCTGAACATCCTGAAGTTAAACTGATTGCATTAGGAGATTCTCAAGCTTCATGCAGGTTCCTTTCATTCCTACCCCTTTTCTCCGCTTCCGCCCCACTGAAGTCAATTCACTTCAAAACACTGAAGTCAATTCGAGATACAAAAAAGTACACGGGTTTGCCTGAGAAAAAAATGTATTTCCCCCCCAATGATACTATCACCAGTTTTCATCAGATCTGGCTGCAAATAATAAACTCGGTGATACAAGGGCTTAAAAGAGCAACAGTAAGATAAGGTGAGTGAAAGAAATCTAGCAATTGACAGCTGCTCAACCTCAGCATGATTTGCATTTCTTTTCCATCCCGGGAACAGGCAAGGAAATCCAGTAAATTCACCATGTACACTGTAACCTCTGTATAAAGTTTCTCTGGAGAATGTGCTTTTTCTTCCCAGAGCTTTTGGAAATGGGAAGGGATTTCGGCTCATTCCTTACATTTTAGGGTTTTTTTTAAAAATAGTCTTTACTTTCTAACTCATTCCTGAGTAACAGACACCTTCCCAGTCATCTGCCTTATAATCCCTTTATAATTACTGCAAAATCATTGTTTGTTGTTGACAGGAGCCAGGCATTAAATAAGCTGAGCATGGGAAAGAGAGTCATATTGCCTGGAGACCTTTGGGACTTTAATTTTAGTAACCCTCAAGAGCCTGGGTGTGCTGAACTAACACACAGCAGCTATTTGAATTTCTGCAATTCCAATGTGTGTTTCCTTTTTCACAAGAGAGATTATGGTTTGAAAGCCCCTGCAATAGATCCAGAGATTACAGAAAAAAGGAACAACCTAGGATTAAATTCTCAAAGTGTAGTATGTGCAATTACATGCATGTGGACCCAGCCTATGCACAGAAATCTCCATGTGCCATTGCATATTTCCACATGTGCAAAGACTCAGTGAGCACATCCGTGAACCTTCTGGTGTTTGTATCTCTTAGGTGTGCACAAACGTATGTATGAAATTGCATGCCTGATTTTGAAAATCTGGTCCCAAGGTAACACCTGAAGTTACATTAAAGGGGATTTAAAAAGTGATATAAAGCCTCGGTGTAAAAATCTCCAATTGATGAGGGACTATGGGTTAGGAATAAACTTTCCCTCCGGGCATGTTACTTTGTTATTGATCACTGTAGGGTACCCTGCACCTTCCCCGGAACTAAGCAGTACTGAACTCTGTTGAGCAAAGAATAGTGGAGTAGATGGACCAAGCTACCCATCGGGGAATTGCTGTATGGCAATTCTGAGGTTCCTAACTTGCAGAAGTCTGGGACGGGGGACGTGTTTTTGGCTCATCATCTCTGTTGTATTTTCAACATTCTTAGGAGGCATTCTAGCCAAAGAGAAGGACCTGTGATGTTGGAGATGCAGTCTGAATACAATTCACTAGCCCCAATTCCTTGCTGCAGGAAATTCCATTCGACTCAGAAAAAGGAGGTGGGGCCCGTCTGTACTCCACATTATCTGGGAGTGACTAGGTGCAACTTGGAATAGCTTTATGGATGCTCTGATTTTCAACTGGCCCTTTATCACGCCAAAAGGCCATTCTGGCAGCTGGAGATGGCTAGAATGCAACAGCACATTTAACTCTCCACTGGTGATTGTCACAAAGGTAGAGTAGAATTACTACATCAGGAGCTCTATGCTAACTGAAAAGGGGGACATATTTCACAACAAAGAATCAGGCCTACTGTCTCCTCATACCATTCTCCATTACAGAACTGTCATTATTAGGCAGCCACTGACATGGAAGCATTCGCATCTCTGTTAGAAGCATTGCTACAGTTTGTCTGTAAGCTCTTCAAGACAGTCCTGCATCCTGTGATGTTGCACTCCATATTCTTAATGGAAATATGCTTATAATATGGATATGACATAACTGAGATATACTTTATGCAAAAGGGGTCTTGTAAGGTATCATTGGAAAGTTTGTGATTTATTGAATGTGATTATCCAATTTGTATGCATGTATCATTTCGCTATCTAAAGTTAGGACTATGGACTATGTAACAGTTATAACTGGATGTGTATTGGGAAGACACCCACCAGATGATAGGCCATCAGATTTGATGGGCCATCAGAAAGAAACAACAAGACCATGAAAATACTAATCTCTCTCCCTCCTGAGAGGCATCCGGGACCAAAACTGTGACACTACTAGGTCAGGCGGTCTTGTCACCTGATATTAAACATTACCTGGGATTTCTTGTAACTTTCCACTGGAAGGGAAGGGGGGTTGAGTTTGGGAAACAAAGGATTCCCACCTTATGTAAATCTGATTTAAGAATGGGGAGGAAAGCAAACGGGACTCCTCTTCTCCATGGCCCATCTGCCTAAGAAGACTGCTAAAGCCACATGAAGGGAAGGTGGGGGAGGGAGGAGAGTCCAGACTGACACAGATGTCCAGTCTGAACAGAAGTATAACTGGAACTCTGAACCCCAGAAACTTTGCAACCTGCCTAAAATAATATTTAAGGTAAGAAATTACATTTTGTAACCTGTTTCTTAAGTATATTGAGCTTTGGGTACTTTGTTTTATTTGCTCAGTAATCTGCTTTGTTCTGTCTCTTATCCCTTATAGTCACTTAAAATTCACCTTTTATAGTTAATAAACTTATTTCTTGTTTATAATATAACCCAGTTTATGTAATTTCTAACTGAGGGGCAAATTTCATAAAACCTTTGGGTTTGTACTCCTTAAAGGGAGTGGGCACCATAGTGCTGGGGCAAACCTCTAAGGCTGAATCTTTCCAGAGCGGATCTCTGTCTCTTGGTCTCTCTGTGCAGCTGGGTGTGGCCCTGCCTGTGTGCTTGGCTGGAAGAGGCTTGTGAGCCTAACCCAGCAAGACCAGGTAAAGGGGACCCAGGCTGGCAGAATAGGCTGACTCAGTGGCATCCTAGCACATCCAGTGGCATTCAGAGGGAGGGCAAACTAAAGAGTTTATCTTCCTACTATCAGAACCCCAGTTCTAGTGCAATGTAGTCATTGAAATTCACACCCCAGTCCATTTCTGCCACCTGTACATGGTGACACAGTAAAAAAGACACAATGAACTTGAAACATGGGCTTGATTCACACAGAGAATAAAATAATCTACCTTCATCAAATGTAACATGACAATTTTATTATTATTCTGGTGTCTCTCATTTCCTTGCTACATTTTGTATTGTTCACAATTGAGCATGTTGCATGTCAAATCCAATATCTGGAATTTCAGTGTAAAAAAACCTCATATTTCTGGCATATTTATCAGCCCCGCACAAGGTTACACTTTAAAAGAGCTGGCTGTTTAAATGCTAATTTACACCGATAGAAATTTTGGTCTACAGGGAGCACTTACTTATTTACCAGGGGGTTTGTGTGCTGATGTTTCTTTTGAAGAACAGTTACCTCACACATTTGGTTGTAATCATTTTCCTTATAAAGATTCCATTCTTTGTTTACCTCTTTGTCCTTCTGTACTTTTCCATTTCGTGTTGCAAATGTTACTGAGAGAGAGACACGAAGAAGAATTCTGTGTCATTTTGCAAACTTGTCTCTTTCACCAACAGAAGTTGGTCCAATAAAACACAATACCTCACCCACCTTGTCTCTCTCACTGCGGCTTTATCTACACTAACACTTCTGTCAGTGCTACACCCCCCTGACTGACATAAGTGTCACCGACAAAAGCATCAGTCTGGACAGTGCTATGTCAGTGGGAGATGCTCTCCCGCCGACATAGCTACTGGCTCTCGTTGGGGATGGTTTAATTATGCCAGTGGGAGAGCTCTCTCCTGTCAGCATAGAGTGGCAACACAGGAGACCTTCCAGTGGCGCAGCTGTATTAGTACAGCTGAATATTCGGCAAGTGAATCACACTATATTATTGTTACATTTCCCTCTGGAAATGAACAAGCATTGGAAAATATACTGCAGGGAACAAACGTGAACTGACAAAGATGGGGCTAGATTACCGAACAGGTCTTTTTGCTAATGTCTTTGATTGCAGGGAGGGTTCTATCTCATTGCCATTCAGGGGTCAGATTGAGCCAATGTACTGTAGTTCGCAGTACCTGTAATGGAGATCCAAGGTAGGTGAGGTAATATCTTTATTAGACCAACTTCTGTCTAAGACAAACTTTCAAGAGACACACAGCTCTCCTTCAGATTCACCTTGTCTCTCTAATATCCTGGGACCAACACAGGTATAACAACTCTGCAAAGAACTTGTAACTGTCTGGTAGCCCAATCACGTGCTGCAGAAAAAAATTTTTCATTAAAACAAAGAGTCTTTGTCCCTGGCTGAAAATATCCTTCCAAATAAGGGCAGATGCTGTCCTCATAAGATGGCCAATAGAGAGGCTGACACAATGGATGTGAATCATCCATCAGGTTATTGGGGTTTTAATTCCAAAGCATAGTAAGGACATTGTAAAGAGGTTTCACTGCTGATCTTTTTACCTGGAATGTCTGCTCTGAAATTGTGGTTGGAGCCTGAATAGAGTGCTGGCCCTTTTCTGAACCCTACTGGAAATAGTGGATAATGTTGCCATTGGATAAAACACTCTGAGATAAAATTTCAGCATGATCCACAGTGGAAGTACATGTAGTTTTTCCATGTGGCTTCTTATTTGACTTTAATTCAGGATGAATTCTCCATTAGCATATAGGCCTCACTGTGACTACTGTAGTTTCAACTGTAATTTGAGAGAACACAAAACAAAGCTGTGCCTAGTTATGAGTGCCACACTTTAATAAAGATAAAGACAAACCAGAGAGAGTACAGAGGAGAGTAACAAAAATAAGAGGTTTAGAAAACCTGACCTTTGAGGAAAGGTTAAAAAAACTGGGCACATTTAGTCCTGAGAAAAGAAGACTGAGGTGGGGACCTGATGAGTCTTCAAATATGCTAAAGGGCTAATATAAACAGAATAATGATCAATTGTTTTCCATGTCCACTGAAGGTAGGACAAGAAGTAATCAGCTTAATCTGCAGCAAGGGAGATTTAGGTGAAATATATGAAAAAACTTTGTAACTATAAGGATAGTTAAGCATTAGGATAGATTTCCAAGGGAGGTTGTGGAATCTCCATCATTGGAGATTTTTAAGAACACATTAGACAAACACCCGTCAGGGATAGTCTAGGACAGTGGTCCCCAACCTTTTCATCTGGTGGGCACTAGACAAAGGACCCTGGCAGTGGTCGAGCATCCGCTGAAATACCGCCAAAATTCGGCGGCATTTTGGCAGCGACGCCTCTGGATGACATCACTTGTCGGCGGCAAGCAGCATCATCCAGAGGCAATTTCGGTGGCATTTCAGCAGATGCTTGATCACCAGCCAGGACGCGGGCACATTTAGATGCCCCCACGGGCGCCATGGTGCCCGCGGGCACCAGGCTGGGGACCCCTGGTCTAGGAACACTTGGTTCTGCCTCAGTGCTGTGGGTTGGACTAGATGACCTCCCAAGGTACCCTCCAGTCCTACATTTGTATGATTCTATTATAGATATTTTAAATATTTTGTATTCCTTTTACTCAAAATTCAGAATTTTATTTTTTTCCACAGGGCCAGCTCATGAATATTTGAAAACCCAAAGAGAAAGTGTAGAAAGGATGTCTCAAGAATTATGAAAAGATCAAAATTACACCTCTCTGAAGTCCTATTCCTTGTCATTAGGCTTCATTTGACAGCAATCTTATTTTCCAAAGCAATTTTTCTGAATTATGTATAAACACTCTACACTTCTTTAATATATATGTTCAGCAGCTAACTCCAGTTGTTAACTGAGAATCTACTTAGGAATTACAAGCAAACAATAAAATGATGGAATAAAGATCCAGTTGTTAAAGGATTTCTACAGATGGAAAGAATGATCTTGTGGCAAAACAAATAAATGAATAAATAAATAAAATAAATAAAATTAATGGAGATATCCTATCTCCGAGAGCTGAAAAGGACCTTGAAAGGTCATTGAGTCCAGCCATCTGCCTTCACTAGCAGGACCAAGTACTGATTTTGCCCCAATCCCTAAATGGCCCCCTTAAGGATTAAATTTACAACCCTGGGTTTAGCAGGCTAATATTCAAACCACTGACCTATCCTTCCCCCCCACCACCACATGTTATGCTTTATAAGAGCTGGCTGTTTAAATACTAATTTACATGGCTAGAAATTCTGGTCTATGGGGAGCAAAGCAAAGGACTGGGAGTCAGTGGAACCTCTGTGACTTTGGGTAAGTCACAAAAGCTTTGTGTATGCTAAGAAATGTACCCACTTCTGACAGCATATGTCACCAGTGGGTGCAGCTGAACCCAGGTGCAAATTAACTGCAAGTGTAGACAGAAATCGTAGTTGAGTTTTGCACGCCATTGTTACTATTTAAAGGTTGCATGAAGGTGTCAGTACATGCACTGGTGTTTGTATCTGTACGAGTGTATGTGGAAAGGTGTACATGCAGTTTAGTCCATGCACAAGTGGCAATTGCCCATTGAAGATCTACACCAATAGGTTTTTCCCATCTCTAAACTCTCTGGGTGAAATCCTAACTCTATTGAAGTCAATGGCAGAACACCTACCACCTTCAGCAGGGACAGGATTTATATAAATTACAAATAGTGAGTAGCCATAATCCTGAGCCACACTTCATAGTTGGCAGGTGGCAACTGATCTTTCGTATTGATATTATCATTTAATATTTATATTATGATAGCACATGGAGGCCACAACCAGATCAGGTCCCCATTATGCTAAATCCTGTACAAACATAGAAGGAATGACAGTCCCTGCCTCAAAGAGTTTACAGTCTAAAAGTTTCCACACATACCCAACTTCTGATTTGCAGAAGAAACACATTCCATACCAATGGGAAACCAGTCTCATGGGTGAGAATTTTGGACCTACGTTATCTTCGCATGGCGTTGTTCTTCATATGAAAATACAGAGATACATCCAATAAGTGACCTCATTCCAGAACATTAAGTAATGGCGAGGGACGTTTTAGAGGTTGCACAATTTCCCCTTCCCCTGTTGCCATTGGCTATTATCATGTGATGTTCCTTCGCAGGGAGGCTTCCAGCAAACTGCATTTTGCATAAATGACCTATAATGCTATGGAATGATCTCTCATGGGTGATGATGGGAACCCCATTACATGAATGTTTGGGAGCTGAATTGGTTTACATGCTGTAGGGAATGATCTTGCATTGGCTAGGCATGGCTGTGATGACCTTTCTTTTCCATCCTTAGCTTAAATAATACTCCCTTCACACTTAGGCAAAATTGGCTATTGGCATTCCTCCATCTGCCTCACCTATTTAATCCACAGCCTCAGGCTCTCCCTGTTGTTCTGAATTCCAGAGGAAGGGGAGAAAAGAAACACCTTCCCCAATGGATATGAGAGCAATGAATCCTGCTGGTTCTTGAACTTTCTTCCCCCCACCCCCACCCCCCAATAATGACAGCTGGGATGGGCTAACCCCTCTTCTACCAGGCCCCTTTTGGGAGTTCTGGTTCCTGGCTGTTCACCTTCTCTCTGGATTTTCAGAGGAGAAGACAACTATCCCACTCCCCCAATCTTGCTGCTTTGTGGGTTGGAAAGTTAGGTCCACTCCCCTCTTCCCCAAAAGCCATGTGGGTGAGTATCCACACCCTGTAACAGTGGAACCTGTCTGACATCTGAGTCAATCCAGAGTAGTGGGGTACTGCGAAATCCCAGACAATGCCTCTATGTTGGGTGAAAATCCTAAAATGTCAATCCATATGGGACATCGTTCAACATCCATAAACATACCTCCCACCCCAGAAAGGGTAGCAAATTTGGCACCCTCTTTGGCAGCCCAAACAATAGATCTTAGGAACTGGATGGGCGCCTCTTCTGCCCATGCTGTATCTATGCTACCTCCAGCTCCAGTGCTTCCTCTTCAACTCCTTCCAGAAGCAACATATTTTAAAAAGGTAGCTGCTGTGGCATAGGAGTTGATGCTGGATTGTGGTCAAATGAGACTACATGCTTATTATCTGATCCTGCTCTTATTACAGTGAAAGGCAAAACTCTCATTGACTACAACGCAAGCAGGATTGGGCTGTGAATCTTGTGCCCTACTCCAGGCAGTCGACTGAGTGACATAGCAGGTGACTCTTCATTTGAACCAACCCGGTAGAGTAAGTCAGACAACTTGTTTCTAAATCAAGCTCTTATTGTTAATAATAGGCCAGTCTTGCAGACTCACATTGCACCTCAAAGCATGTGACTTAAGGAGCTACATCCGGTACATGAAACATTGGCTGCTTTTCTGAATCAGGCACTCTTCTGTACAGCTGTACTAACAGCAGATTGGTCATTTTATCTTCCTCCGACTCTCCATTACTAAAGGCAACAGAACCCTCTCAGTTATGTATGATTAACCAGTTAACCAGGCAGCTTTAGGAAATATGGCTGTTCAGCCATTTTGCTAACCACGGAGCCATTTGGAACAGCTCTAACCACAATTAAATGTTCCACTTGTTTGCAATTTTTTATATGTTGCTGAGCATTTTCTGTGCTCCTACTTACTTCCCAATAAAGCGTGGCATGTAAAAGTTACTGGTGCATTGTGCTGGAGATAAATTGTTATTTGAGATGCAATATTTACAGGGGGAAAATAAAATGTATTGTGTTGTAGATGGACTATAAATGTGATGTGAAATGAATCAATGGTCTGCTGTATCGGAGTACACTACTGGTGAGATAGCCTCGATTTTATCTGCTCAGTTGCCGATTACGATGGACTGTTTATCATTTTTATTGTCCTATTATGTATCAGTGTTCATATTGCAAAAGACAAAGTACCACCCAGACTTCCATTGTTAGAAAGCGTCTGAAAAACAGAGTGAAACAGCAAACTGGTAATTACTGTTGATACAATACAAACTGCTTTATTGGCTTGCTTTCTTGGAACATTCATTGCATATTATTAACGTTTTGCTCTTCTATGGCAGCCAGCACTTCCAAACCAAGATCTCAAAGCACTTTACCGACATTATCTAATTTAGTCTTATGGCAGGTAAACCTTATTCCATTTTACAGAGGAGAAAACTGAGGCACAGAGAAAAATGATTTGTCCTCAAAGTCACATTGGAAATCTACAGCACAGCCAATTAACCATCTGTTCATCTCTTCTTTGTTCTTATAGAGCTTGTTATAGTCGGCCTTGCTTGGTCTGAGAGAAACAATTTCTCCTCCCTAGCTCACTGACATGCTTTGAACATGTGAAGTGAGAAATGCTGGGAGAATTCATGTTGAAATAAATTCCTGGTGGTGAGTTTCTTTCCACCTCTTCATAGCATGACTCAGCATTAAGCCACCTGGTCCTTCTTAGATACACTCCAGAAATTTCTGTGCCATTTCCCACAGTACTTCAAAAAGTGGTGCTGATTTTCATTCCTGGTGTTTGAAACAGAACCCCGTCACAAATGAGTGAGCAAATCTGCTAAAGTAGAAGACTAAAGAGAGAGATTTGGAAGCAACCCATTCTCATCTCCCATAGACAACTGATCTTGACTAGTGGCTTTTGAATTTAGCTTGAGAAATACAGCAATTTTTTTTTCAGGAATATTTAGTTTGCTTTATGAAGGGCAGGGATATTCACTATCAACAAAAATGGGTGAGAAATGGAATAAGGCTGACAGCCTTTAGAACATATTGTCTTGCAATCACGTCAACGAATACAGCTAACTCAGCCATGGGAAGTGCTTATGGGGTCTGTGATGCAGTAGGGACTGTCTGTGTGGGGAGTGGGAGAGCAGGGGAGGACTTTAGGAGATGGACGAGGCCAGAGCCTGTAACCTGAGCTAGGTAAGGGAGGGGAAAGGTCAACACCTTTACCCGGGAAGGAGACAAAGGAAGGGAGTGGCAGGAGGGAAGCAGTTTGAGTTTGGGCTTGGGGCTGTGTGGGCGGAATTCAGGGTATCCTAGCTAGGATCCAAGCACCCTGAAAGCCCAGAAGGACTCGGTGGAGGGGTCCTGACTGTGCCTGCAAGCTCTGCTGTAACCTGTGTTCCTGTTGTCCAATAAACCTTCTGTTTTACTGGCTGGCTGAGAGTCACTGTGGGTCCCAGGAAGAGGGGTGCAGGGCCGGGCTCCCCCACACTCCGTGACAGGGTCTGCAGCAGGGGCGTCAGAATGAGGGGTGGCCAAGAGGCCATGGCCCATCCACTTTTTGCCACGGGCCTGGCCCCCTGCCCCTTCTCTTCCCCCGGACGCCATGCCCCTTGGCCAGGCTGGAAGCTGGAGTCTGGCCCGGGTAAGAGTAGCCTGGGGAACTGTCGTGGAAATGACCACCACCGTGTTGAGTTGATCAGACAGCCTGAGGCTCTTTTTTATTGATTAATCAGAGATACATGTGTACACACGGAGAGAGGACAAATCCTCTAGCAAGGGGTAAGTCGCTCTGTCTTACAGCAGTGATACCTGTGCTTATAAAGCTTAAAACCGCAAATTATCATATGAGCTTATACATCCGTCATTACCTTATTTGGCTAATACATGACATCTTCTGAAAACAATTGCTATTAATATTTCTATATATCATAAGTGAGCTAAAAATTGCAAGCCTGTTCTTTTCTACTTCCTCATGGAAAGTTCTCGTAATTGTCAGGACATTGACACCTCGGTTTTCCCTTACTTGCAGTTAAGCTGTTACGCGTCGCTAAGCTTTTTGAGGAACTTGTGTCCAAAAATACATATTGTTTGTACCTTTGGCCAAATTATCATGAGTTATATTTTATGCTTACACGAGCAACTTAATGAACTATAATGAACTAGAAGCTGTTAGTATATTCCGGCAGTGATGGACTGTTTATTTAAGGGGCTTTATGTCAGTTCTAACCCCTTTTAGCAGCATTATTCATGGTTTGTGTATAATAAAATCAGAGAGTTAGCCTCAGGTGTGTTAGTAATAATTATTCATGATTATCTTCTTACTTTCTATATGTTAGTATGATTGAGGCCTATGGCCTTGATTTAATTATTAGCTTAATCAAGACCTGGCTCCGGGGCCTGGGGTTTATTTTCTTTATCAGAACCCAGGCAGCTGTGGGGAATCATGGACTCTCCACCTGTCCTGGGTGGGGGGCCCGGAAGGTGGGGAAACAGGCTGAGGGCTGCTCTCGAGGGCCTCTCATCCCGGACAGGTGGAGGAGCCCAGGATCCCTGGCCTGTTCTGATATCTGGCTTGGTCAGGGGATGGGGTCTTGGGGGAAGAGGATAGGCAGAGGCAGGGCCATGGAGGGGGAGGGGCCTCCTGCCCCACCACTTTTAGGAAGAATCCATCACCCGTGGTCTGTAGGTATAAGAGTTCTGGATGAGATCCAATGGCTATGTGTTAGCCAGACTTTCAGAGGAGATTCCATTTTGTATCAACACTGCCTTGCTTAGAAAACATTTAGATGAGTTCAGATGTTTTGCTAACACCACATG
Source organism: Gopherus flavomarginatus (assembly GCF_025201925.1). Lineage (NCBI taxonomy): Eukaryota > Metazoa > Chordata > Testudines > Testudinidae > Gopherus > Gopherus flavomarginatus. The sequence continues at coordinate 130,507,392 of NC_066622.1, forward strand.
GACCAGCCTTTTTTGTGGGGAAGTGGCTGCACTGTAGTTCCTTGTCAAAGAAATGTTTGCAATTGAGTACTATGTATTTGTGTTGCCCTGTGACTAACCACCATTGTACGTTCACAGCCTGTCAATTACATGAGTAAATCATAGTGATTAAAACTGGAACACCTGGGGTTGTTTGGAAAGCACAGTTCTGTAAAACAAGAACAAAATGGCTAAGAGGGAAAGCTGAACTGAGACTAATGGCAATGGGCTAGATCCTCAGCTGGTTTATATGGGTGCAGGTTTATTGACTTCAGTGGAGATATGCTGATTTACTCCAGGTAAGGGATCTGACTTCTTCTTGTGCTCATTTGACTCAATTATCCATTATGCATCAGGATAAGGGACTGGTTGTGCTGGGCACTGTGCAGACATATGGTAAGACACAATCCCTGCCCTAAATAACTTAGTTATGTTTTAGGATCAGACTCTACAAGGACCTTCATGTTGTCTCCCAGGCTTTCCCCTCATGCATAAGTGGAATTCCCTGTAAACATCCACAAAGTTGCCTCACTTCCCTCCTTACAACTTTCCTCTGCTGTAATGCCAACTAAAAACTTAGCAGTAGGTAGGCTGCTGGTGTGCTGAGACCAAGGATGAAAGTTACATTCAACACTTATCAATACGGGGACCAGTGCCTCGAGCGGAAGGGGCAGGGCTAGCGATCAACGTCCTGCAGCCAGACCATCTGCGCTGCCTGGGGATCCAGGCACTTTTAAATCACCAGCCCAGGACAGCTGTTCCATTTGCCCCCACTCCTGTTGGCAGTGACAGCCCGGTGGGTGGCAAAAGGGGTAGCGACGTTAAAGCACTGCCGTGGCAGTGATTTAAGCAGGGTCCTTCATCGGCTGCATATGGACCTATATAGGCGGCCACTTTTTACCGGTACACAATACCGGCCCGTACTGGCTTACTTTCAGCCCTGGCTGAGACCACAGCCTACCATGCTGAGCAGTATTGTCTCCTTATTATTTTGTGCTCCCACATTTGTCTGTCTATCCACCAGGTGCCTCAACTTATACTTCCACCGTAAGCTCTTTGGGACAAGGACAGGTGTTTCGTTCTGGCTGTACAGTGCCTAGCATAATGGTCCATGACTGGGGCTCTACTGCAAGACAAATAATTAATAATAATGACTCCAAGTGCGTGTAATATGCAACAGAAAGGAACGGTGGGAAGTTAACAGATGTAGGAGTAAGTAGGTATATAGGCTAACTACATATAAGATGAGGGTTTGAGTCATTGAAAAGGTTTTTGTTTGTTTTAAATTATAGCATGTTACTAAGCAAACAAAATGAGTATTAGCAATCCACACAAGCTATCCACCTAGCCTTTATTGAATGGAAATTTCCTATAAATGGTGTGGTAAAAGTAGGCCCTGAGGAGGGATTTGAAGAAGGGCAGAGTAGTGGTTTCACAAACTAAAGCAGGAAGAGCATTTTATAAGGGGTGGCATACAACAGTGGTTCCAGCCAATGGAAGCTGCGGGAAGCGATGGCCTGGCCTGCACTGCTTCCCGCAGCTCCCATTGGCTGGGAACGTCGAACTGCAGCCGCTGGGAGATGCGAGTGGCCGTATCTGCGAATGCTCAGGAAAACAAAGCGTCTCAGGGCCCGCCAGGGGCTTACCCTGAACAAGCCACGAACCAAGTTTGGGAGCCACTGGCATAGAAGAAAGCACAAAGATGTTTGACTGAGAAGTGGACCAATGGATGGTTGAGGCTGGTGAAGTAGAAATACTTGGCAAGATACAAGAAGAGAGCTGTAGGAAGGGGCAGAGTTGTGAAGGGCCTCACAAGGTGAAAATAAGCAGTTTGAATATAATGTGATAGCGAAGGTGGAGGTAATGGGAGGATTCAAACAGGAGAGTGACATGATCGGAGAAAGGGACATTTTAGACAATGTATTCTAGGGCCATTAAAAACTATAGCCTGTACTAGAGATATGACTGAGATGGCATTTTTCACTCTTAGCCCCTTTTGGGCATTTGTACCTTCATGATCACACTCCAATCATTTTTCTTATTTTGCAGAAAATTCTAATATGGTGTTTTGGGAATTTTTGAGATATCTGCATGGCAGGGGGGAGGTGGAAAGGAGGGAATGTTACCCACTAAGCCATTTTAGGAAGATCTTTTTGGATTCTATATTTCAGAAATGGTGTCTTTTTTATTAAAACTTCTGTTTTTCCACAGATACAGCCCAAACCCAGGAAAGGCTCTTGTAGGCCTCGTCAGCTTAGCAGTAGGGCCATAGACTGTAAGCACAATAAGTGTATCAACCCACCAGCAGCTCTCTCAGGAATCAGGGCCTGCAGCACAGCCAGTCTCAGGGCAACCTAATGAGCGCAGCTGGCCTGCAGAAGGCTGTCTGATCAGCTGCTACACCACCTGACTAGTGGGAAAAGTCAGCACAGCAGCTCTTAAGCCCAGCAGCAGTAGCTCGACGGCTATTCAAAGCATTTGTCCATGGCTGTGATAGCTCCTGTGCCTGCCTGTTCCTAGCCTTGCTCTAGCCTCAGACCCAGCCCTGCTCCTGCTTTGGTGCCTTCCTCACCTCATTCCAGGTAACTTTTCTCTGACTGTCAGCTCTGACCCTTGGCTTTGGCATCTAGCCTCTAACTATGAGCACCTATTCCTAGCTACTGACTCCTGCTCCAACGATTGACACAACTGCCCAGGTCCAAGTCTCCGACCAGCCCAATCATGGAAGTATCTGGTATGTGGAAGAGGGGAACAAAATCAGCACTGTCCCCACCTCCAAAATGTCAGCCATGAGCGGGAGATTTTTAGATTCAGCCTCCAATGTCAGATGAGTTCTTGGCATTGGAACCATGGACATTCTGAGGCCTGAGGAGCAACTCTTACCCTGGTAAGTTATATAAAACTCCATATCTATATGAGAGGTGGTCAAACACTTTCAGTCAAAAAATACCCCAGTCAAAAAATGGTTCATCCAAGATGGCTTTTTTGACAGGAAAATATAGTTTTCTTTTCAATGATTTTTCTTTATGGGAAATTTTAACTCAACACCTGCATTGTCATGTCATTTCATTGCAAATTGAAATTTTCATTGTATTTTAGTTTGACAGCATATGAATCTTAGGGGGAGTAACCACTGAATTCAATTGAATAGGTGATTTCTAGTGTTCCTCTTGTCCCCCTTGTTCTACTCTAACTTTTCCAAAGCTGGAGCAATGTTTAAAGTTACGGAATGGCAATAGCAAAAAATGGCAGTGGGAGGGAAAGGGAACTAGACCTTCATTCTATTGTATGAAGTGGGAAAACAGGAAGGAAGACGGGGAAAGCAGAAGTAGAAAGGTCTATTACTAGATGCAGGAAGCCCTCACTACTGGTTCTGCCCTTTGACCCCTTGTGGCATTTCTCACACTTCCTCTGAATGAGTAGAACTAATACTGATACAAAGTAAACTGAAGTTGAACTTGGGTTTCCAAGGAGCCCGAGTATTTCAAACTGGATTCGCAGACTGTTAAGCCAATGCCTCTGGCCCTAGTACCCAGGCAGACTGAATTATGTGGCTAAATGTGTTAAGAAAAACTACTTTATTACTCCCTGAGCTGAGAACCTGTAACCGAGAACCTGTAAAAAGGAAGAACGGCTGTTTTCTACTGGCATGATCTTGCTATGTGTCCAGCCCTTGATAGGGCCGGTGGTGGCATTTTTACAAAAGGACTCTGCTTCTTCTAATTAAATGTTAATAGTTCATTTCTTATTTCTCTAAAGACTGAATTGGAAAATTTTCCCGGGTTATACACCTGCCCATCTCAGGAGGACTAAATGTACTCACAGTGGGTGGACTAACTCAAGCTCTTACTAGAAAACATCTGTGGGTGGTTTTTCAGTCCAGCTGCTAGCTAATTTATGTCATGTTCTGCAGATAAATCAAGCACTGAAACAAGTGGGCTCCTAAGCCTGTTACAGAAAAGACTGATTATAATAATTACTGTCACTATGAATAAGGAATGTCTCACAAATTCCAATGGATACACCTGTGCACCACGCACTGGCTACCAGATACTGATAACTCTGCACAGCATTTTAGCCAAGCTGTTATTGCCTACCAGTCTACTAATGAAACCATAGAAAAAAGCACTTCAGGAGCATTATGAATGAGTCTATATAGAGTGGGAGGTTATCTTGCAGAGGACAAAACTGCCACATCTTGAGCACAGCAGGTGACAAAACTAGCAAAGCGGAGTTGAGTAGCTGTGATTCAGCTAAACTAACCAGTACTCTTTCCTTTCTTAGCATGGAAGAAGAGCCGTGGGGGATTAGTTTCAGGTTTCAGCTAAGAGCTTTCACTCTTCTCCTTCAAATCCCTCTTCAAATCTCGTTTCTTTTGCCTTGGTTTCCATCACTTCTGCCCAACTTAAGCTTCTTCCTTTCTGGATTAGGCAGCATACCTTAATGTTGCTTGCAGGTACCATTAGCACTGGGATATCATTAGACAACCTTAACACTAAGGCCATGGCTACACTAGAGAGTTGCAGCGCTGGTGAGGGGGTTACAGCGCTGCAACTTAGGATGTGGCCACACTTGCAAAGCACGGCCAGCGCTGCAACTCCCTGGTTGCAGCGCTGGCTGTACACCCGGTCGAGCCTCGGATGTAGAGATTCCAGCGCTGGTGATCCAGCGCTGGTCAGCAAGTGTGGACCCCACCAGCGCTTTTATTGACCTCCGGAGTATAAGGAGGTATCCCAGAATTCCTGTCCACAACAAACCGGAAGAAAGGGAGAGCTCGGAGTTCAGCCAAACTGCTTATTTAAAAAACAAACACAGCTCCTGTTTGCTGAGTGAGCGGAGGCAGGCAGGGGAATTACTTTGGAATGTTCACAGCTGTTTGCTTGAAGAGAGAAACAGCACGCTTACACGGCAGGGGGGGAGGGGGAAGTCGATGTTGAGCAGTTGCTGATCTGGTCTGACGGGTATTTAGCAGTATATAATTTGCATTTAGTGAATGAGAGAGGAGTAGGGGAAGGGAGTTAGAACTTTTAAAATGATTGAAGGTAGGCACAGTCCTTAGAACTTGCAAGGCAGGGAGCTGAGAACAGTGTCAACTCCAAAAATCCATTCTGTCTGTCTCCTCCATGCTCCCTGTCACATTCCACCCCACCCCCTCTTTTGAAAAGCACGTTGCAGCCACTTGAATGCTGGGATAGCTGCCCACAATGCATCATTCCCAACAGCACTGCAAGTGCTGCAAATGTGGCCACACTGCAGCGCTGGTAGCTGTCAGTGTGGCCACACTGCAGCGCTGGCCCTACACAGCTGTACGAACACAGCTGTAACTACCAGCGCTGCAAAACTGTAAGTGTAGCCATGGCCTAAGTCAGCCAGCGCTAGAGCACATGAGAGGCAGCATGCAGCTGCCTGGAGAAGTACACATCCATCGATTCAGAGGACCAATTTACAAGAAAAATATATATATATACATATATATATCAAACATTGGGTGGAGTTCACTGTCCAGGGACTGTGCCCAGTCCTAATAAATGCCTGATAAATTTGATGCACATATTTAACCCTCCACTGACTTCTAAAAGACTCTTGCTCTCCCCACTGCCCTCCTAGCTGTGATAGCGTATGAGGTGGAGCTCACCTTCTCTGCCTCCCCAGAAAGCTTCTGGCTGTAGCAGAACTTAAAGTTGCCAACAGGATTCTGAGTAACAGCAGTGAAAAGTACCAAGACTCTGGTCAGCTTTCGCTTTGGGGCAGCTTGGCAAAGTTGTGAGACAGCCACAGAAGGATCAGGAATATAGGAAGAGAGAGCACTGCACAGGCAGATTCTCCCACTCAAAAAGCACAGTTTCTTACTCGTAAAGTGCACAAGAATCCGAGCTGTGCTGGATACTTCAGCAATGAGGGAGGAAGAGCATATAAGTAGATATACCTCTTTGCCCTTGTAAGGCTCCCTCAGCCCCGGTTTGAGGGAGGCCGCTCAGGCTAATCCTGTGGGACCAGGACCAGAGTCTGCAAGATAGGCAAAAGTCCCAATGGGGCTGCGCGGTTAATGGTCCCTGCTGGGCTCTAGCCTGGAAGGGGGCAGTGCAAGTGGCCCACTCATGAGTGCAGTCTGTTAGAGCCAGCTGGGGCTAGGCTCAGGCTGCCAGCGAACAAACAGTCTTTAGGGGCTGGCTTTGGCTTGGGCGGGGCTCAGACTGCCAGCGAACAGTCTCCAAGGGTGCAGAATAATGGGGCTCCGGTCCTGGGCGAGAGCCTTCTTGCACTGGGTATGGGGTTCCGCCACCCGGCGTGGGGTGGCAGGGAGACGCAGGCCCACCCTTCTCCACCTTGTCCCAGCCCAGGGCCCTGACAGGGACAGGATTGGCTGCCTCTGTGTCAGCAGGGATCCAGCCGCGACACACTGACTAAGCCAGGCCAGGCTCTGCAACCGGCTGCTCCATGGCTCCCCCTGGGCTACTTCCTGCCTCCCCGAGTTTTGGTACCTGCGGCCTCCCGGCATCTTCCGGCTCTCTGGGGTAAACAGCAGCAGGGGTTCTGGGCCAGTCCTCATCCACAGCTGGGGCTCGGGAACAGCCAGGCACCAGTTCCTCGCGGGGCCTCTGAGAAACAAGCCAAACATCTTCCTCTGTTGCAGACTCCCCCTCCACTGAGCTGTAGGGCCGGTCCTTCCGGTGAGGGATGCGGGGTGATCTAGGCTCTGCCCCCTCAGGGGTGGGTAAGGCTCCCTTGCTCCTCCTGTTGGAGAGAGGCCGCTCAGGCTCACTACAGCCCTGTTTAGCAGTATGGGGCATATTGCCCAGTGGATCAGCTCTGATTCTCTATATGTACAGAGCAATGGTGCAATATGCTAACCAAGTTCATTTGCCTTGAAATGAAATGTACTCCACAGCTGCCCATGGCACATCCACAGATCTCAAGAGTGGCTATTTGCTCTTAGTTACTTTCCTTTGGTCTTCATAGCACAGAACTTTAATAGGTCACAAAATCTCTTCTCTGATCTGTTTGTGCTTGCAGCTTCCATATTCCTGGCAGTTGTTTGTATGTTCACCAAGGAAAAGAGACCCCCAAAAGCTGTGAAGTTGCACTGAGGACGCTTACAAGGTGTCCATGTCTGATGCTTCATTAGCATTAGCTGCTACTGCAGCGTCAACACACAAGCAATATCCCCAGACCTTGCCATTAATCATTTCTGCAGTTAGGAACACTATTTTAATTCCTTCTATCCATCCCTATGGAGATGCTAAACCGGCAAGTCCATTAGAAGGGAAATAATATTGCAGTGTCTACATCTACTTAAAGCTAACTGAAGGGTGATGCATATAAACACCTCATTTAGCAAAAATTCCAGCATAAAAAGTTGACAAGCAAGAAAAAGCAATTGAAAAGTATAATTTACCAGGATACAAATGCTGAGAAATCCTTGAGATGTAACATCTTGTTCTCAATGATGTCTCAAATGCAGATGCAGCTCTAGGAACATTTAATTATGTTTCAAGCAGCCAAAGCAAAGATTGCAATATTGAAAATGAGATCATAGCCAGCTATGACTGTACATTCAAACACAGCTTTCTCCACCCAGACCCAGATCCTCTTCATCTTCCACTTCCACTTAATTACTAAGTAGTACTAAATATATGAGCTATACAAGAATCTTGCATCATGCCTCCTATACTCAAGGTCTTGTACAACTCATACTAATTACATCTTGGCTCTCGATTCCTCCAATTTCCTGTCTTGTTGATGCTTCTTCCAAAACTTGTGAGTACCCTGCGTGTGTGTGTCTGTCTCACAATCTTGCCCTAGTTTCCTCTTTGATCTTCATCTCTGCCCCTGCTTGGTCCAGGAACCCCATCCCTTTCCTTGAGTGTCAAATGATCTCCCTTTCCTCTTTCAGAACATTCCTTAACACTTAATCAGAAAATGCCAGTTTATCAAAACTGAAACTTCTTATGGGAATTCGTTTTGATCAATTCCTCTTGTTTAATGGACCCATATTTACATTTCCATATGAAGTTCCCTTTATTTTTGTTTGTTTGAAACAACTTTGTTTTGACATTTAAGTTAGTTAACAAAAATGAAAAAAATAAACAAAACAAAATCTTTTGGGAAGTATTGTCATGAAATATTTCAATTGACCCAGATCAAAAGTGTTTTGGATTTCTGGTTTGTGAAAATTTGAGATTTTGACTTTTCATCCCAGTTTGGGATGAAAAAAAATCAAAATCTCAAATTTTTCTCAGGACAGGAAAACTTTTTCCCGCCCAACTCTACTTAACACACCTTGCTGCCGTGGAAGACTATGAACAATAACCAGGGCCATCCTTAGGATTTATGGGGCCCTATGCAGAATTATTAAACTTGTACTCTGTGCCCGAAGGCAGCTCAGTCTCGCATGTGTATTTTAGATAAGGGTGGTCTTTTGAAGAATTTATTGTAAAAACTGTATGCCTGAAGATCCAAGCATTTAAGGCTAAAGATGATTGTGTATCTAAAAATCTATGCAAAGATTTTTTAGAGATGTGATTTTATAATCTTCATCAACACACTAATGAAATATTTTGAAAGCAAATTTTAAACTAAGGTCCTGTAGGCTAATATGTTCTGAGTAAGTATTACAGTAATGCACAACAATTTTTGTCAATAAATTCAGAAACTGACAGTATATACTTGGCGCAAATGCCTGTTAAATTGCTTCATTACCACTTGGATGGCTCTTTAACAGTTTCAATGTTATGCTAATAGGTCTGGCAGGCTGGAAGCTTTTTCACTTTTAAGTTACTAGATCCCCCCACCCCCGAACACACACACACACACAGGTGGTGGGAGCCTGCAGGAAGGGTCAGAACAGGGATAGGAAAATGCAGAAGAGTGGATACTAAGACCCAGTGGAATTTTCAGGTGCCCTACACAGCTGTGTATGCTGAGTATGCCTAAGGATGGCCCTGACAATAACCCTAGTGGTTGGGATTCAGGGGATCTGGGTTTTGTCCTCAACTCTGAGACAGACTTGTTGTGTGGTCTTGGGTGAGTCATTTAACTTTTCTTTGGCTCAGTTTCTTCAGCAGTAAAATGGGGATATTAGATACCTCATATATGGGCAATTCAAGAGTGGTTGTAAAGTGCTTTTAGATCCTTGGATGGTAGATCATGTAGATGCAAAGTGTTCTAATTTATCCATTCTTTTTCAAAACTGTAGCAGTTGAAATTTGCTCTTTCAATATTGCTATAAAATTTGTGTCTAATTTTAGAGTCCTCTCAGTTGCTCAATGTCCTTAATTGCTGATTTCAGTGAGAGTTGAGGGCACTCAGCGCTTTACATGATCGTACTCTAACTTAAACACTGGTGTGTCTGCCTGAGCTAGTGTCTCACCATCTCTAATGATGCAGCTTTTGGTGTCACAAACACCGTAATACATTTTGCATCCAGAATACATTCGTATTTCGCTTTTTTTTTTATGGATTGTGTCAGGGCAAATGAATCTGGGGGTAAATTGGAAAATTTCCTCTTGTGTTGTTTTCACACAAACAAATACAAATTTCAAACAAAAATTACCATTTTCTGATGAATGAATTTTTAAAAATACTACTCAATCTCATCATTTAAAAAAGAGATCATTCATGGCTTTGTCACATTAAACTCTGAGGCTGAAAATAAGCAATATTTGCATAAAAAATGCTAGATGAGGGGAATAGATTAAAACTTTGCAGTTAGCCGATGGCTCCTCTTGTTTTGTGATAATTATAAATAGAACAGGTTTCTAGAAACTTAAACAGTACCACACATTCTGTTGGAATATGAGATTCTGTTGAAATCTGGTCAATTTGGCTGGAATTTCATTGGGGGGAAACCCAGGATTGGGTGGTGTTCCAACAATGTTGAAAGGTCCAGTTTGGACATTTTCAGAAGAAAAGGTTTCAATTTTTCATTTGAAATGACTTTCTGATTGGATTTTTTTAATGTATTACATAGCATAATACAAAATTGTACAGTCAAAAGGAAAATAAAAACCAATATTCTGATGATCAAAACAAAAGTGTTTGGGACTCGTAACGAAAAAAATATGTAAAATTTTCTTTTGGAGAATTTCAAAACTGAGGTTTTGTTCCTATTTCTCAGAGTGATGCCAAATTTTGAAATCTCAAAATCCTTCATGAAACAAAACTTGCATTCACCACACAGGTCCAATCACAAGGTATGCCAGCTTTGCCTTTAGGGGAAGGGGGATTGACAGGAATCCATATCAGATAGGAGTGTAGGTGAGTGTGACCATTCATATCTCATACACTTAGGCCACGTCCACACTACAGAGTACAATCGAAATTAATAAAATCGATTTTATAAAACAGGTTTTATAAAATCGATTTTACGCGTCCACACTAGGGCACATTACTTCGGTGGTGTGCGTCCATGGTCCCAGGCTACCATCGATTTCCGGAGCAGTGCACTCTGGGTATCTCAGTAAAAGAATGGGACCAATAACTTCGATTTCTGTCCACACTAACCCTAAATCAATATAGTAATATCGATTTTAGGGTTACTCCTCTCGTTGAGCAGGAATTCAGAAATCGATTTTAAGACCCCTTAAAATCGATTTTAAGTGCCTTGTAGTGTGGACGGGTACAGCATTAAATCGATTTAACGCTGTTTAAATCGATTTAACGCTGTAGTGTGGACCAGGCCTAAGAGTAGATAGCAGCTAGTTGCACCGATTTCATATCAGCCCCATAGGTAGGATATGGGCATGAAGGGTAGGGGGAACACTTCATGATAAGAAAGGCAGTTGTCCTTTCCTTCAGAAATCCATGCACTTTCTGAAAAATGCAGTCTGTCAGAAGCCTTTATATTTTTACTTTATTTTTTTAAATAAAAATTCAGATTCAGAAATAAATGAGTATAAATCTTAACATGGAAGTGCTGTGTAACGTAAAGACTGTTCATGAAACCGAAGTTGAAGTCTTCTTGGACAGTGGCTTCTGAATTCCTCCACAAGGACATCCAGATTTAGTTTTCAAGTCAAATCACTTTCATAGGTCAGAAGAATTAGCTTTCTCTTTCCTTCATGAGTCATGCTCATCTTATAGTGTGATAAAATTCTTTTCAGACAAGATCTGAATTCTCACAACCTGCAGTTGATACTCCAAACAAGGCCACCCTAGGTATAGCAAAAATACATGGGAAAAGCCTCCTTTAATTCCTTAGCAGCACCTAGAACTTTTGCAAATTCATTACGATTTTTGTTCTCTATCAGTGGTTTAAATACAGCCGTTTCAACTTTCACCTTCTCAGTATCTAGTCCAAGCAAGTAAGTTAATCAAAGCACACAGTGACTCCAGTTTCAAGAAGACTGAAGAGCTGGTGGAATAATTGCTGAAAAGCTTTTGTATAATTTGGAATTCTTCTCAGAAAATTGCCTTTGCAATTCATGACTGGTTTCATCCATCAGTTAATGATAAATCTGGGACCATTGATGCTCATTTACACTTTGGAATCCTGTGCTCTGTGACTATGGAATCTTGAAATTTTGGGGGCAATATTTTAGCTTTTTCAGAGGCACATCTTAATACCAATGCTTCATTACATGCATCTTTCAAAACAGTGTGCTTGGATGAAATCTGAGGGGAAAAAGGTCTTCAAATGTCTCTCTTTCGTTGAAATTCTTCTCAGGCAAAGTATTCAACAGTATTCAATTCAACTCCTTTAGCAAAGCGCATTAGTTCCTTTTGAAAGTAACTGTTGATAGGAGCAAAAACTTTCAAAAACATTCTCGTAACCTGAGCTAAGAACAAGAATTTGGATGATTCCGTAACTTCCAACAGCCCTTTTGCTTCAATGGATAGATCACCATGTCCATTTGCAAAGTTTGACAGAATAGCCTGAATCTCTTCGAAATTACTGAGGATTATTTCCGTGGTTTCTGGATGACCAAACTCTCTTGTTTCTATAAGACCCTTGCAGGTGCTGGCCGTTGTACAGCACACTCAATTGATCCCTAAAAAAAAATAATATACAATTTGAGAATTTCTCAAGCATGTGAGTAACCACGTGATGTAATTGGTTTTTCAAGTAGTGCATGCAAGGTATTTGCTTGTTTAATTTCTGTAGGAAAAGGATTTGTATACCTCCTTTGCACATTGACAGAATTTTGACACAAGCAAAGCAAGATTATGAAATATTTTGAGGGTCAAGGCCCAGTTCATGAAAATCTTTCAAAATTTGTTGTGTTTTAGCTTCAGCAGTGAGACCATGCAATTGGGCCACTGTCCTTGTCTTTGCCCTGAACAGAGTAGAGTAAAACATACATTTCAGCATCCCTTGCCTAGTTCTTCTGCCTGAAATGTGACACTAATCACTAGTTTTCTGAATATCTTCATCAATATCTTTCAAAACCTTCTTCTTGATATCAGGTATTTCATTCTGAATTTCAGCAGAAGTGAACTTTGCAGGTTTTTTATGGTTTTCAGAACGTCTTTGAATTTTAGATTTTGTCCTGCAGTAAACTTAAGTATGTTGATGAAAATTCCTGATGAATTGTTCAGAGTAAGGTCTAAGTCTTTGAACTTTGATATCTTGATCTCCTCTGAGACAAGTCATTTATCATAGCAAACTGGATAATGTTTGCCAAGGTTCTTAAATAGTACCTGTTTCTTCCAATATGTGAGGATGATGCCAAAGTAGGTAACTGAAAAAAGAAGGTTATGATAAAATAAATATAATCAGATTAATGATTCTGTAATGTTGTGGAGCAAATTGAAAGAAAGGTTTTTTGTATGCTGGAATCTACTACATCAAGTTTTGGAGCTTACCTCGAGTTAACAGATTAAAAGTTTACAGGTGCTTTTAAAAGATTGTGTTTTTTTTTCTCTCGGCATGGTGACTCATCAGTATTTAGAGTGGGGAAAATTTCCCTTTTCTTAGGCCTGGTTTACACTAGGAAATTCGGTCAGGATAGCTACGTCACTCAGGGGCCTGAAAAATCCACATCCTAACCTCCAGTGTAGACAGTGCTAGGTCGATGGGAGAATTCTCCCATGGACCTAGCTACCATGTCTCAGAGATGGATTACCTAAGAGCATAGCTACACTGGAAACGTCAAAGCGCTGTCGCGGGAACACTCCCACAGCAGCACTTTGAAGTGTGAGTGTGGTCATGAGTGCGCGCTGGGAGACAGCTTTCCCAGCGCTCCTGGTAATCCACGTCCACGAAGGGATTAGTTTGGAGCCTGTCTACACTAGCGCTTTAAAGTGCTCAGACTTGCTGCGCTCAGGGGGGGTGATTTTTCAGTCCCCTGAGCCAGCAAGTTAGAGCACTATAAAATGTAAGTGTAGCCAAGCCCTAAGCTGACTGGAGAACTCCTCCTGTTAGCGTAAGTAGCGTCTTCTGAGGCCTTATCTACTCAACACAATTAAGTCAACCTATGCTAGGTCAGCGTACAACCACTTCAGTAATTACTGCAGTTTTTCATGTCCACACTACCCTCCTTCTACTGGTGGTGTGCATCCTCACCAGAAGCACTTGCACAGACTTAACTAGGGTAATGGGGGGTGGCTGCAGCACCAGGCAGCAGAGCTCCAGCTGTGAGCTCATCACAGAGTTGACAGGCAACGTTCACCCACGAATGCTCATGCTCCAAAACGTCTGTTAGTCTATAAGATGCCACAGGATTCTTTGCTGCTTTTACAGATCCAGACTAACACGGCTACCCCTCTGATACTACACAGACACTGCGTCCCCCTAACTACATCAATCTAAGTGCTACGCCTCTCATGGAGGTGGCGTTATTAGGCCGGTGTAGTGGAGACTTACATTGGTGGGAGCAACACTGTAGTGTAGACACTTACAGAGTTAGGTCGACTTAAGCTGCCTTATATACCCAGCTCCACAAGTCCACAACACGCTGCTCAGCGACTGAAATATGTAGAAAGGGAATGGGATCACCACAGATATGGTGGATGAATGGCCAATGGGTCCATGCACAGCACAAAAATCCACATGGGAAGGAAGCAGAGAATTCTCTGCTACTAGTTCCCTGTAGCACATGCAGTCAAGCATTGCAGATAAGGTAGCTATCATGGGAAGAGATGCTTGCTTGGGAAACTGCTAAGGTAGCTTGACTAGTTCAGGGTAAAGATCCCTCAACCTCAGTACAGCAAGGAGTGTAGCCTATGATAGCAGCCTTTGCTCCTTGCAGCAGAATTTGGGCCCATAGCCGCAATAAAGGTAATGAAATTTGAGCTGCCTATGCATCCTTTTAGGGGGAAGGGGCAACATTCCCTACTGGTCTGCTGGACCATTAATGCTATGATTGTAATAATGATTTTTAAGATCCCAGGTTGGCCCTTGCAGTGCCCATGAACTGTTAGTATTAACTGGTGCTTGACTTGAACTTAGAAGTTACTTGCTGATGTTAGGATATAGATATTCAGGCCTGTCTGCAAAGGCCTATTCTTTAAGAATTTAGGTGTATTCTTATCACTTAGCTAGTTATAGAGGTATAAAAGAAAGAAAGAATCAAAATCACTGTCTGCCGGTGTAAGGGCCTTCTCTTACTGTGACAGTCTGAGGCCTGGTTCTTAGGCCATGGCTACATTGGCACTTTATAGCGCTGCAACTTTCGCTCTCAGGGGTGTGAAAAAACACCCCCCTAAGCGCTGCAAGATACAGCGCTGTAAAGCCTCAGTGTAATCAGTGCTGCAGCACTGGGAGCCCAGCTCCCAGCGCTGCAAGCTACACCCGTAAGGGATGTGGTTTACGGGCAGCGTTGGGAGAGCTCTCTCCCAGCGCTGGCGCTCTGACTACACTCACACTTCAAAGCGCGCTTTGAAATTTCAAGTGTATCCATACCCTGAGGCTAAGGCCTTCAGCTAAGCAGCAGAGGCCAACCATAAACTGAGAAGTGTATCGTCACATCCTCACATTCCAAACTAGTCACACTGAAATAAGGTGCGATTGGGTTGTCAGGAATACAATCCTGTCCTGATATTCCTGTCACCTCCAGAGAAAGGGAAGAGCCTAGAAGATGTAAAAGGAAACTTAGTTTGATAGCATCCTGTCTGGCAAGAACTCACTTATCAATAACTGGGATGTGAAATCCTCTTTTCTGCCTTATTCTGTCACTGTAGTCTTCACTTCCCTATTGTTTGTCTGTATAATCACTGTCTGGTTCTGTGATTGTTTCTGTCTGCTGTATAATTAATTTTTGTTGGGTGTAAACCAGTGAAGATGGTGGGCTATAATTGGTTAAATAACCATGTTACAATGTTAGGATTGGTTAGTTACATTTCAGTAAAATGATTGGTTAAGGTATAGCTAAGCCGAACTCAAGTTTTACTATATAGTCTGCAGTCAATCAGGAAGTAAGGGGGGAATGGAACAGGGAATGGGAACAGGGACACAGGCAAGGTTCTGTGGTGTCAGAGCTGGGAAAGGAGACACTAAGGAAGGAAAATGGAATCGTGCTTACTGGAAGTTCACTCCAATAAACATCAAATTGTTTGCACCTTTGGACTTCGGGTATTGTTGCTCTCTGTTCATGCGAGAAGAACCGGGGAAGTGAGAGGGTGAAGAAATAAGCCTCCTAACAGCAGAAAATAAATATGCAAGAGTGTCCCTGCTAATTATTTTTCTGATGATATATCAGAATCTCCAAAACAACAGCAGCCAAGAGAAGTAAGCACAGCATCAAAAGAACCAAACAATATGATTTTCCCCATCAGCCTTGATGCCCTTGAAACAATCCAGATGTTTCATTGTCTGTGGGTGTTGCTGCATGGGGTAATTGTTGCACTCCATAGTGATTGCATTTGGCAAACCACTCTTGCCAGAGAGCTTAGGTGCTTATGTACTGTACAGCCTTCCAGATTCAAGCTGATCACACACACACACACACACACACACACACACACACACACTGGATGCAATTAAAAACCACTAATTTTGTCAGGAATTATATTACACTGGGTAAAAAAATACAAGCAGAACAATAATCACGCATCACTCTCAATCTTGGTAGACATAGGCACTGGCAGAGGAAGAACAAAATCCATACCTACAGGAAATCCGTATCTCAGAAAGCCCTCCCAACCATCACTGAGTGTTAATGTCAGGGACCGACTTCTGGAGCCTGCAGGTTGATCTTAAAGGCCAAGAAGCGGGACAGTGAGAAGGGCAGCCTTAGGCGCTGATCCTTCAGGAAGCTCTACAGGCCTGAGCCCTTTTGACTTCCTTGGGGTTCTGTGCAAGTGCCAGAGATCAGCGTATCTGGAGCTCATGGCAGGATCATTTCTTCAGATGAAATCCTGGTCCCATTGAAATCAATGGGATTCTGCCATTGACTTCAGTGTGGTCGGAATTTCACCTTCCATGGCTGGTGGCATTCGCAGATTTATGCAGCTCAGGTCCAAGACTTATCGAAGCAGTGGATGATGAACACATGGGAATGTAAACACAAGCTAAATAATTCAGCACCTACATTTCTCTGCTAATTAAAATTATAATTAACATTGCTATTGATTTTTTGTAATCATGAGTCAAGCAGGTACAAGGCAAAATGTTTGTAATGGGATTTTATTAGTCAGTTCTGTGTGTTGAAAAAGGGCTGAGAGAACCAGCACATAAACAACTGTTAATTAATCTGGTATCCTGATCAGCATCTGCATTTTCATAAAAATCCCAAGCAAGGTAGTCATTGCTCCTGCAAGACCTCTCTCATTTAGAATGCACCCACAGTAAATGTTGTCTTGCATAATGAATTCTCTAAGCACAGTAAGAATCCAATCATAAATCAAGATGTTCAAGGCAAGTGATATTTTCCACAACAATCCGTTGAACATCCAGATAAATAAGAGATTATTTTGATTGCCTGCATCTGGTGGTGGGGTATTAATTTAGGGGGAATGTATGGGCTAAAGGTGTTAATATAATCTAGTCACCGTCCAACATTAAATAGTTTTAAACAAGATTTGGGGTTTGGTATCCAGGGAGCTCAGACTCTTTAGTACCATGACAAACACACCATTAAAAATCCTTTTCAACTTTTTATTAAAGATACTGAAAAGGAGAAACAGTTAAAGTATTTGAAATGTAAAGTAGTAAGGTTCTCATTTTAACAAGAGCCCTAGTTCATTGTCCCTTTAGCTAAAAAGAAATTTTAGAAGGAAATAACTGTTTGACAGTCTCTGAGATGGTATCAAAGACAAGAACTTTCCTTTGGGGGGAATAGAGAAGGTTAACTGAGATGAGTTAGTAGATACACTATATATACTCCTAAAAAACAGGCTTGGGCTTTGTTGGGGGAAGGAAGAGGTTGAAGAGAAGAAAGATGACCTTTCCTGAAATTAATGGCTTTTGTATGGGATGAGCCCTCAGCATGATAACTCGTGAGACTAGCCAAAGGGTAGGTAAGTGACTTCTTGAGAGACTCAGAGGTACAGCATGCCTCCAGCCAAAGTGGTACTTTATAAACCCCAAATGGACATGATGTAATCCTTGCCACGCCAGATAATGAGCCAGATTGTCAGCTGGGGTAGCTCTACTGTAGAAGTAATTGTTTTCAGTGGTGCAACGTCAACATATTCCAGCTGAGAATTTGGCCCAGTGGACCCTGTTTGTGAGCTGAGGGAAAATTAATTAAATGAATTCCCCCTACCCTCATTTCGGGGTTCCACTCAGTGCAGGGCACCACCGTGTACGGGAAGACTGACTATGTGGCATTTATATGGGGCTGAAGGGGACTGGTTCTGTAGCGAGTTGTGAGCCTGAACCCCAACAGATCCTGAGCCCTCTGTAATAGTTTCTGAAGGGGACCACAAGGCCCTTTATATATGTGGGTTACACACAAACCCATCACTCAAGTGGCAGCCATTTTGGGCAAACAGAATAATTTTCCAGAAAAGAAATGAAAAATAACTCTTCCAAACATGGGGAGAATTTCACGAAGGTGTTTGGCCAGGGGGGCCAGGGTTAACCAGCTCTTCTAGAAACTGTTCCAGTAGAGACACCTGAAAGTCTGTTGGCATCACAACAGGGCACTGGTTCAGTACTGACTCTATAGAGCCTTCCAGTGAATCATTAATATCACTTCCTGCAATACCAGCGGATCCCCTTGATCTCCCATGTCCAATAGCTGGCCCAACCCGGGGCCGCCTGAGGGGGGGGCAAGTGGGGCAGTTTGCCTCGAGCCCCACAGGAGCCCCCACAAGAATATAGCATTCTATAGTATTGCAACTTTTTGTTATGGAAGGGGCCCACAAAATTGCTTTGCCCCAGGCGCCCTGAATCCTCTGGGTGGCCCTGGCCCAACCTTGCTTAGATTATGATTGTCATAATATAATTCCCAATTCTGAACCTTAGTGTCCAAAATATGGGTACTAGCATGAATTCCCCTAAGCTTAATTACCAGCTTAGATCCTGTAGTGCTGCCACCAATCAGGACTTAGAGTAGAGTGCCTGATAAACTCTGGTCTCCCACAAAACCTTCCCTGGGGACCCCAAGACCCAAATTCTTTGAGTCTCACAACAAAGGGGAATAAACCATTTCCCTTCCCCCTCCTTTCTTCCTCCCAGCTCCTTTCCGCCCTGGGTACACTAGGAAATCACCGTGATTCAAACTTCTTGAATCACCACACAGAGAGGAATGATACCTCCCCCCCTCCTCTTTTCCCTTCACCCAGAGACAATCCAGATTCAAACTCCATGAATCTAAAACAAAGAGGAAATTCACTTTTCCCTTCTCCCCACTGCTCTCTTTCCCTTCTCCCCACCAATTCCCTGATGTACACAGACTCAGTTCCTTTGAGCCTTAACTAGAAAAAAAAATCAGACAGGTCTTAAAGCAAAGCTTTTAATAAAAAGACAGAAAAAAGGTAAAAGTTTATCTCTGCAATTTAGATGGTAAAAAGTTACAGGGTCTGTCAGCTTATAGAAACTAAAAAGAAGCCTTCCCCCCAGCAAAATACAATTTAAAATACTTCCAGCAAACTACACATTTGCAAATAAAGGAAAACAAATAAAAAGACTATACCGCCTTTCTACTTTTGTACTCACAAAATTGGAATAGAAGGTTAGAGAGCCTGTAGGTACGTGTGGTCACTCTCAGAGCCCAGAGAGAACAAAGCAAAACCCAAAAAACACAAACAAAGGCTTCCCTCCACCGAGATTTGAAAGTATCTTGTCTCCTGATTGGTCCCCTTGTCAGGTGTTTGGTTCCCTGTTTGTTAACCCTTTACAGGTAAAAGAGACATTAACCCTTAACTATCTGTTTATGACAATGATATATAACAAAATTGTGATCTGACGTAATATGTGAAGACAGCTCCAGAGAAAAAGAGGGAAAGAAAATCCTGTTGGAAGTAAATATTCGGAAAAAAATATAACAAAAAGCTCTCCTCCAGCCAAAGGCTCTATCCATGTTTTCCTAGGAAAATTGAAATGGGTGGACAGCAATGAAATTATTACTGGCCCTTGTGGAAAAGTATTTCCCTGGTAATGGACCTTTCATTAGGAAGGCAGAGGGAGAACAAATTAAAGGACAGAAGGAGCCAGACCAAGTAACTTGTCCTTTACAAATATCTTCGTATCTTTTAAATTTTCTCTTCAAATAGCTTTTCCAAACCCAGTATATATGGGACATGGGTTTAAAAAATAAACAAACAAACAAAAAACCCCAGCAGTGCACCAGCATGTACAGTTTATCAGTCAGATTTAGTGTATTTTTACATCTTGAAAGTACTTGCAGCTAACGGTAGCCCCAATCTGAATTAACTAGGGTTGCATCACCAGTGCCAAGCACCTTGTGTTGTCATTTACACCAGTGCAAAGTGAATGCAAATCATTCCCGTGCTGATTTAACAGCATTTCAACCTGATTTTGTACTGATCCAAATGACCACGGAGAAAACAATAGTGACTCTGGCCTTAGACATTTAGGGAAGTTTGGATACTCATAAATATTTATTTCAAAACTGGGGCCTTATTTCTATAATAGATTGAACCGAACCCCACATCCAAACACCCTTCCATTCTGAGCTTGGCTCTGCTTATAACCTTGAACTCCCTTTTGGCTGGCTATGTATTAAACTGACTTTTTATTTGGATTAAGGATGTCCTATGGGGAGAGGCGATAATGAAATAAGTAGCAGGTAAACTTCATGCCTCATTGGCGGAGACAGGTGGTGTAGAGCTAGGGAACTGCATGCAAAGTCTTTTTTGTTTATAGTATTTGCTGTTTACTCTTACATGACGAATGGTTTAGGTTAATAATTTATGGAATACTGAAAAGGTCAAATTCTTGCAGTGCTCTGTCATATAACACAGAAAATATTAGACATTTATGTGCTCGTAGCAAACCAGAGGGAAAGAGGACATGGAAATTAACACTGGGGAATGTCACCCACTTTTCTTACTATTTGAACATTACATCTTCTTCCTTGTCCCCCTCCCTCTTGTGAAAGTAGAATGAATTATATTGTAAAAATAAGAATGGATTAAAGAAATGTTGTATGTACCTTTAAGCAGAAATAAGAAATGTTGAAATACAGGTGCCAGGAAAAGAAACATTAGGCATAAACAATGGTGCTAATGGCGAAACATTAACAGAAGATCGGTAATAGTAAGGAAATAAGATATGCATGCCTAGCCCAGGTAAACTTATCAGATTCTGCTTCCTTTGTTATCTTCTTAAGTTCTCGCCCTTTTATCTGTATAAATAAGATAGTTTGTGTCTTGCATGGTGCTCACATTATCTGGGTGTTATTAGCAGAGCGCTGTGCTAATAAAACAGAGTGGTCTGACAAACTGTGAGTCCTGCGTCTAACTTTGAGACCATGCAGCTTCATACTGAATTCTCT
This sequence comes from Gopherus flavomarginatus, assembly GCF_025201925.1. Classification (NCBI taxonomy): domain Eukaryota; kingdom Metazoa; phylum Chordata; order Testudines; family Testudinidae; genus Gopherus; species Gopherus flavomarginatus. The sequence goes on from NC_066622.1 coordinate 130,528,253, forward strand.
CAATATCTTTATTGCTGAAAAAAGTAGGAAAATGCTCCAGCATATTAATCATTCTTTAATAGCTTTAAATGTTTTACTGATTAGGAATGATTAAATAGTCTCTTCTTGCTGTTGCGATATTAAAAACCTGCTTGGATTCCTAGTTAGTCATGCTGACTATTGGGGGGGGTTCAAAAGCGCAGCATGGTGGTTGATGTTCGTTATCTTCCACAGGAGATGCTCAGTTGCTTATGATCAAGGTATAGAATGTTATCCCAGCTTGTGGCTGGCACAAGCTGCTTGTGTCTCTGGGAGATATTTGCAAGGATAATATTGTGAAACATTAAAATTAAGCCCTGATCCTACAAACCCTTCCTCCTTCTGGTTACAGTCAGTCCCCAAGTCAAGTAATAGATTCAACAATCCATTCTTAATGGTCAGCCTCCAAAAATCTGTAATGATGTGTAACATTGACAGACCCTGGTCATCAGTAGGCAGGATTGAACCTGGGGCTTCGGGAGCTTGGTGCATGAGCTACCGCTCTACCGCTTGAGCTAAAAGCCAACTGACTGTTAGCAAAAGCTGTAGAGCAGACTCATTTTATCTTTTCTAAGTGATCTCGGTACCACTAGATGGGACAGAACACTACACACCAGGAGGGGTGTGGGTTATACAAATGCAATGGGAGGAGGCATAAATGGCCCACATCTGCAAATTCTTAAGCATGCAAGTAGTCCTCATTCCCACTGACCTTCATTAGGGGATAAAATTGTCACCTTGGCAATATGTATATAAATATATCTATGTCAGTGGGAGAGTGCTCCTTGCGCTTTTGATTGTTCAACAGTACAATGAAACAAGGCATTTCTCAGTGGAATACCTTGCATAAGTAAGGATTAATTAAGAGTTGCATGATTGGGCCATTTATGGCTGCATTTTCAAGTTGTTATGGAATTTTACAGCCTGGCCTTCTGGAATGGAATACTGAAGACAGTACTAGACTTTAAGGGCTGATTGCACCAGATTGGATGTTAAAACATTTATTTAGATTTGAATACAGCGATCAACTGGGGCATTTAAAAATTGGAAGGGTTTTACAGATCCTGTCAACTTCATGTATAAATAATGACAAAGCAAGTATGGAGGGCAGAAATTGTTACTGGTGTAATGAGGCATAGCACCCTATTTATCACTATTTTATTAGCATGTAACTTAATTTCATTGCACTGTAGAATGATCAGTCAGGAAGGAACTGTTCAGGTGGGGGTTAAAATGCATGGCTATGCAGAAGGCTAGCACCAGATCTGTTTATTTAAGCACTAGTTTGAGGCCTTCTGCACGGGGGTGAATGTCACCCTGACAATTTGGGGGCTCTGCCCTGATTCTTGACAATCTGCTCTGAGGTTGGCAGTCATGGTCATAAGCCACTCTAGACAGCATTTCCTTTTCTGTTCTTTTTTCTAGACAGCATGACGGGGAGCACTTGACAAGGCCAGAAGGGGTCAGAGGTGCAGTTTGCCCAGTAACTATGACACAAACTGCAGCTTCCCCCCATCTGATAGCTTAATACTTTTTGTCTAGTAAAGTGTGTGACTCGGACATTTGATCTGCACACAGTGTACCCCTGACAATGTCTTTCCATGCCAGGATGGGGTCCTCTCTTTTACCAGCTTTCCTTATTCACCTCCCCACTGTAATTATTACTCAATTTCTTTTTTCCACAAAAGGAACCATTATTAATATTTCCGCTCCACGCAGGGCTCATTTCTTGTTGCGGTCCATATTAAGTAGTTCATGATGACAACTCCTGGAGCAGGTGTCTGGCAGATGGTCATGGGAGAATGGCTAGCTTAAAGCTGAGTACTGTGCCATTGCCCCATTGAGTGCGGTGCTTTGTCCTCCTGTGTCTACCAGCGCCTGTAGGCACGAAATAAGAACTTGAGTCAGATACTGAATGTCTCCTTCAAAGGTTTCTAAGCATCCTCAACTCCCATTGAACTAATGGGAATGGGGGATCAGTGATTCTCCCAGGACTTAAATGAGCATGCTTTGGCCTTTGTGGAGCAAAGAGTGGGCATTTCCCTTAGAGCATCCCCCCACCTTGTGCTTGCGTGCACACACACACACTTTTAATGTGAACGTTAGAAATGGCCCCAACAATTCAAGCTGCAAAAATCTGGATGCAGATCTACCTTATGAACAACCCAGTGCTTTGAGGGGGTGTTCAGACCTGAGATTTGGGTTCAGTCCCTATTTAGACACTTCTGGCGTGGGCTGAGGGATGTGCTGGCTGCCGCTTCCCACAGCCCCCATTGGCCTGGAGTGGTGAACTGTGGCCAGTGGAAGCCGCGATTGACCGAATCTGCGGACGCAGCCGGTAAACAAACCAGCCCGGCCTGCCAGGGGACTTACCCTGGCGGCTCGTGGGCCAAAGGTTGTCAATCCCTGATTTATGTAAATGTGCCCATCATACCTGTTACATTGCTCCCTGGCCCTCTAATCCCACCACTCTATCAGCCTGCTGCTGTATCTCGTAGTGAACACTCTGGAAGAGGAATTCTCTTTGAAGTTATTCATTTGTACAGCAACTAGCAAAATGGGGCTCTGCTCCCTGACAGACATCTCTAGGCACTACTGCAAGATAAATAAGGATTCAGGCCCTTATCTAAGACAGACCTCCACAGTGATCATGCCCCCTTTCAAGTCCTATGGAGTAGAGACCAGCAGCCAGATCCTGTGTGCTTGGAATGAAGGAGAGCTAGCTCTAAGGCCATGTCTACACTTACAGTTTTGCAGCGCTGGTAGTTACAGCTGTGTTAGTACAGCTGTATAGGGCCAGCGCTGCAGAGTGGCCACACTTACAGCAACCAGCGCTGCAGTGTGGCCACATTTACAGCACTTGCAGCGCTGTTGGGAGTGGTGCATTGTGGGCAGCTATCCCACAGAGCACCTCGTCCCATTTCGGCGCTGTGGCTTGTGGGAAGGGGAAGGAAGTGTGAGTGTCTTTCCGCTTCCTGTTCCAACACCCCATGGTGCTTTGCTACACATTCCGAGCAGTTTGGCGGCATTGTGATTCTACAGCGCTTTTTCTGCAATTTTTGTTATAAATGGAGCCTGAGCAGCTGACGACCTTATTGATGAATGTTGCCAGCACATCGTGCATGGCAGTGGAGCTATTCCTTCAGCTGCAAAGTGAGAGTGACAGTGACAGTGACAGTGAGGAGTCAGACGATGATATTGAATCGCCTCACTGTGAAGACAGTACATTGCTTGTGGCAGTAACAGACGTGCTCAGCTCCGTGGACCGGCGTGTTTGGGCTCAGGAAACCGGCACTCAGTGGTGGGATCACATCGTCCTGCAAGCCTGGGATGACGAGCAGTGGCTGCAGAACTTTCGGATGAGAAAAGCCACTTTCATGGCACTGTGTGCTGAGCTCGCCCCTACTCTGCGGCGCAGGGACACGAGATTTAGAGCTGCCCTGCCAGTGGAGAAGCGGGTGGCTATTGCAATCTGGAAGCTGGCAACTCCAGACTGCTTCAGATCGGTGGAGAACCAGTTTGGAGTGGGAAAGTCTACCATTGGAATGGTGCTGATGCAAGTTTGCACAGCCATTAATCGCACCCTGCTAAGAAGAACCGTGACTCTTGGGAACATGCAGGACATTGTGGATGGCTTTGCAGAAATGGGGTTCCCTAACTGTGGAGGGGCAATAGATGGGATGCATATTCCTATTCTGTCACCACCCCACCTGGCATCAGAGTACGTTAATTGCAAGGGGTATTTCTCCGTGGTTCTGCAAGCGCTTGTGGATCACCGTGGGCGTTTCACTGACATTTACTCAGGATGGCCTGGAAAGGTGCACGATGCATGCATCTTTAGGAACAGTTCCCTGTTCAGGAGGCTGAGGGCCGGGACTTTTTTCCCAGACCGCAAGATCACAGTAGGGGACATCGAAATGCCCACTGTGATCCTTGGAGACCCCGCTTACCCCTTAATGCCCTGGCTCATGAAACCATATACAGGGAAGCTTGACAGGAGCAAGAACCGGTTCAACTACAGGCTGAGCCAGTGCAGAATGACTGTGGAGTGTGCTTTTGGCCGTTTGAAAACACGCTGGTGCTGTCTTTATGGGAAGCTAGATTTGGTGGAAAGCAGCATCACCGCTGTTATATCCGCGTGCTGTACCCTCCATAATATTTGTGAAGGGAAGGGTGAAAGATTCAGTGAGGAATGGACCTCCGAGGTTCGACGCCTAGAGGATGAGTTTGCTCAGCCAGAGAGCAGGGCTAATAGGGAGGCCCAGGAAAGGGCTTCAAGGATTACGGATGCTTTAAGGGAGCAATTTGATGCTGAGAGCCAACAGTAATGTTTGATGCATTTGATGTGCTTTGCTTTACCTTGGTGTATAATATTTACCACAAAAGAAAAAAAACCTTTATTCAACATACAGTACATAACAGGCAAGGGGGTTGGGGTGGTGGACTGTACATTCACAGGTTTGAATATGTCCTATTTTGATCACTATTCAATGTCTGCTGCACTTCAGGATTACTATGCTGCAGAATAATGGGGGTAGAGTGAACAGGGTAAGAATTATAGTTATCAGGGCTGGTAGGTGATCGTACAGGTGTTGGGGGCAGCTGGGGATAATAAGGAACTGGCTGCTGGAGAAAGTTGTTTTGTGGAAATACTGGGGAACAAGGAAGAGGGCTTTGGGAGGGCTGTGGGTTACCACAGTACATATTTGTCTGCATGGCTACAAGAGACTCGAAAGACTCAGTTTGGCGAGCCAGGAGGCTTATCATCTGCTTTGTGGTTTTTTTGGCAGACAATTCCTTTCTCCTGCTTTCTGTTTGCCTCCATTCATGTACACTCTCTCTCCATTCATACGTCTTCTCTCTCCATTCCTGTGTCTTCCTACTTTCTCTGTTGTAGTGGCTCATAACAGATTTGATCAATTCCTCTTTTGATTTTCTAGGATTCCGTCTCAAGTTCTGCAACCTACGTGAGGCCGGTGATCCGGCTGCAGTAGTCAAGGGCACTAGAAAAAAGAGAGATAGAACCATGTAATACACAGAGGCTACATTGTTTATTATCACACGTTGAAGGACTTTTTAGACTTTTGGTAGCATCCTTCTCACATACCTCACATAACACAGAGAGGGCAGGCAAGCTAAGTCATGGCGAGAAATGGGGTGAGTGGTTTTGCCCCTATTTCCCCTTGGGAGTGGGAATTGACCAATGGGTCACTAGGGTTCATCAGCAATGGGTACAGGAGGTAGCTGGTGTCCTGAAGAGGGGACAGTAGTGAACAGGAAGGTGTTGAGCTGCTTGGGGGGGGGGTGTTCTTTGGTCCACGTTCACGCCGTCCTGCTGGTGTGTGGGGGGGGGAAGCACCGTGGTGCTGGATGCCTGCTTGGAGGGGGGGTGGGGAACACAGGAGCACACCGAGGAGCTGGATGCCTGCTTGGAGGGGGCGTGGGGAACACAGGAGCACACCGCATGGCTGGCTACGTGCTGGGAGGGGGGGTGTTAACAACAGAGCACCATGGGCTGGGGAAATGCGAACCTGGCGCCCTGCACTCAAGTATCCCTAAAATCTCAACAGGGTTTCCTACTGCCAGACATATCACTGCTGCTTGTTACCTGGGAAGAGAGGGAGGGTCTTCTACAGGAATGTGGATACCGCCCTGGCCCCTATGCAGCTTGCCTGTGTGCAGCCATGGTCCCCCCACCCCTCGCTGCACAGTGGATCGGACGAGTTAGCCTGACTGGGACAGGGACCACGTTGGCTCTCCCGATCAACTTGCGAAAGCAAATTGCAAACGCTCTTGCTGAAACTTTTCAAGAGATTACCGAGGCAGATTACAGAGACGTGATAGAGCAAATCAATTGGCTATTCCACGTTTAGGCATGCATGCAGGCAGCCATAACCAAAACCCTCCTCTCCAAAAACATAAAAATCTGCTTACCCCAAGCACGATCTTCAGCTTCTTCCTCACCAGCAACTTCCTGCTGCTGCGACTGGCTAGCCGCCTCCTGGCTTGAGAAGAGCTCCTGGCTGCATGTGTACTGGGACTCCGGGGTGTCTCCCTCCACGCCAGTAGCCTCACTGTCGCCGTCCTCTACAACCTCCCCCACTTCTCCCTGCTCTGAACTCTCCATCGTGCTCCTCGGATTGGCAGTGGGGTCACACCCAAGTATGGCATCCAGCTCCTGGTAAAAACGGCAGGTCTTGGGGGCAGCTCCTGAGCGGCGATTTCCCTCACGAGCTTTGCAGTAAGCACTCCTCAGCTCTTTTATTTTGACCCTGCACTGCAACGTGTCCCGTTCATGGCCCCTCATCATCAAGGACTGCGATATCTGCCCATAGGTATCATAATTTCTCCTTCTGGAGCGCAGCTGTGCTTGCACAGCCTCCTCTCCCCAAACACTTATGAGGTCCTGCAGCTCTGCATTGGTCCATGCTGGGGCTCGTTTGGTGCGTGGAGGCATGGTCGCTGAGTGATTGATTGCTTAATTGCACTCCACACCTGGCTGAGCAAACAGGAAGGGGATTTTTAAAATTCCCGGGGCATTTAAAGGAGGGGTCAGGTGAGCCCAGGGCAGTGGAGTTTGCATGATTACCAAAGAGGCTTCTAAGGTATGCTGGGATACCTGCTTATGCCACGGAGGTCAATAAAAACGCTGGTGGGTGTCTACACTTGCTGACCAGCGCTGGATCACCAGCGCTGGATCCTCTACACCCGAGGCTCAACTGGGTGTACAGCCAGCGCTGCAAACAGGAAGTTGCAGCGCTGGCCGTGCTGTGCAAGTGTGTACACATCCTAAGTTGCAGCGCTGTAACCCCCTCACCAGTGCTGCAACTCTGTAGTGTAGACAAGGCCTAAGATATGTACTTCCTCCCCCTTTTGTGCACTGATTGCCTTTGCACCGTGGTGCAGGGCAGCCGTGAGCCCAGATTGTATTCTGAATTAAGTGAAGACAACTACCAGCTTTTCCTGCTCCGCTAAGCACAGCAATTCAGCCTGACCCCTGACTCTGAAGCCAATCAGGCAGCAAGCTCTGGAACACTGTGTTATTGATAAGAATGCACATTTCTATGGAAGATAGTTATTAGTATCTGCTGCCACAGGCTGTGCTTAACATACCAAGAGTCCGACGGGGGAGATAGCGGAGAAAATCTGATGCCTCTGCACAGTTACAACTTCACTGTGCTCACTACAGGGATTTACACTGGTGACAGGCAATGCTCAGAAGGCTTGGAATTTGGGACTACATAGAGGTGTCCTACATTTTGGCAGGATGGGAAAGTTATATGGAGGGCAGGCTTGTCCCCCATGTAAAGTAGATGTATGATATACACATTTCCCTATAACAGCTGAGTCCTGCTACTGTCCATACTCAGAATTTATTCCAGCAAAGTTTGCAGGGCTAATACGGGGCCATGCATAATTTTGCTGCCTGAGACAGCCACTATTTCGGCCATGTCTCCACTACAGCAGCACAGCAACAGCTATGCCACTGTAGTGTAGATGCTCCTGTACCTATTGGGTGTCTGGGAAGTGGGCGGGTGAAGCAGTGCTAAAGGCCCGCCCACTTCTAAAGGATCCTCCCCCAGCCTAAGGGGAGGAACCACAGGGCCACAGAACCCACTGATTGCGGGGGACAACTAATAAAAGAACAGGGACAGGAGTGAGGTCAAAGGGTCAGAAGGAGGGAACCTAATGGGGACACCGAGCAGAGAACCCCGGACAGCGCCCACTGCTCCTCGAAGGCGTCAAGGGAGCCAGTGGACGCCGCCCAGAGGAACTCCGCCCGGATGCGTGAACGGACCATGGATCGGAAACAAGCCCCACAGTCACCGGAGTCTCCATTGGCCAACCTCCCCTCCCTGGTAGCGTGGATGGCCTTCTTCGCCAGGGCGAGGAGGAGGTTGACCAGGAGGTCCCGGGACTTCGTGGGGCCACGGATAGGGAGTGCGTACAGGAGGAGGTTGACCAGGAGGTCCCGGGACTTCGTGGGGCCACGGATAGGGAGTGCATACAAAAGGAGGTGAGGGGAAAAGTGTAACCAGAAACGTAAGAGGATGGCTGTGAGGAGCCGGTGTAGGGGCTGCAACCTGGCGCATTCTAAGTAAACATGCGCCAGGTTCTCCCTCACGCCGCAGAAGGGGCAGGTGTCCGGGACAGGGGTAAACCGCGCCAAGTACACGCCCGTGCTCACGGCCCCATGGAGGAGCCGCCAACTGATATCCCCAGTGGGCCTTGGGACCAGGGTGGAGTAGAGGCTGGCCCACCGGGGCTCCTCACCCTCCAGAGGTGGCAGGAGGTCCTGCCACTTCGTATCAGGGTGGGACACGAGGGTGAGGAAGTGAAGGGTGTGGAGCACGAGCGTGTAGAGCTGTTTCCTCGGCGCGGTTTGGAAACGGACCGGCTGCAGGTCATGCAGCCGGCTTGCGGAGAAGGGACGGGGGGGCCGGTCGGGCCTACGGGGCAGAGGCCCGATGAAAAGGTCCGGAGGGCTTGGGGTGGGGGGTTAGATGCTCCTGTACCTATTGGGTATCTGGGAAGTGGGCGGGTGAAGCCCGCCCACTGCTAAAGGATCCTCCCCCAGCCTAAGGGGAGGAACCACAGGGCCACAGAACCCACTGAGTGCGGGGGACAACTAATAAAAGAACAGGGCAGGAGTGAGGTCAAAGGGTCAGAAGGAGAGAACCTAACGGGGACACCGAGCAGAGAACCCCGGACAGCGCCCACTGCTCCTCGAAGGCGTCAAGGGAGCCAGTGGACGCCGCCCAGAGGAACTCCGCCCGGATGCGTGATCGGACCATGGAGCGGAAGCAAGCCCCACAGTCACCGGAGTCTCCGTCGGCCAACCTCCCCTCCCTGGTCGCGTGGATGGCCTTTTTCGCCAGGGCGAGGAGGAGGTTGACCAGGAGGTCCCGGGACTTCGTGGGGCCACGGATAGGGAGTGCATACAAAAGGAGGTGAGGGGAAAAGTGTAACCAGAAACGTAAGAGGATGGCAATGAGGAGCCGGTGTAGGGGCTGCAACCTGGTGCACTCTAAGTAAACATGCGCCAGGGTCTCCCTCACGCCGCAGAAGGGGCAGGTGTCCGGGACAGGGGTAAACCGCGCCAAGTACACGCCCGTGCTCACGGCCCCATGGAGGAGCCGCCAACTGATATCCCCAGTGGGCCTTGGGACCAGGGTGGAGTAGAGGCTGGCCCACCGGGGCTCCTCACCCTCCAGAGGTGGCAAGAGGTCCCGCCACTTCGTATCAGGGCGGGACACGAGGGTGAGGAAGTGAAGGGTGTGGAGCACGAGCGTGTAGAGCTGTTTCCTTGGCGCGGTTTGGAAACGGACCGGCTGCAGGTCGTGCAGCCGGCTTGCGGAGAAGGGACGGGGGGGCCGGTCGGGCCTACGGGGCAGAGGCCCGATGAAAAGGTCCGGAGGGCTTGGGGTGGGGGGTTAGATGCTCCTGTAGCAGGGTAACCACCCTGCTCCTGCCCTGAAGGGCTTAAAACAGCCCTGGGGGAAGGTTGTGGCTGGGAGCTGCTAAGATGGGCAGATTGGGAAGTGGCTGCAGCTGGGCCACACCCCAATCAGGCCACAGCTGGCCTGTATAAAGAGGCTGGGAGCCAGGAGCTCAGTGGTCTCCCTTTGCCTGTAGAGGGAGAAAGGCCTGGCTGTAGGGAGCTAGGGACTGGGAATCTGAGTGGAGCAGGGCTGGGGAAAGGCTGGGGAGCTCCAGCCTGGAAAGCCCAAGGCTGTGGCCTGGCATTGGGCTAATAGGTACTAGGTGTTGCAGAGGGCAGCCCAAGGCAGCAGGTCCAAACCCAACCTTGCCAGTGATGAGTAGGCTGATACTGCAGTCTGCCCCAGGGTGTGGGGGCTAGACAATGACTGGCAGTAGCTGTATACTGAGGTGAGGTGAGCTATATACTGAGGTGAGGGGATAGTAGGTGGGGGTCCTTGGGGAGGAGAGACCCTAAGACTGAGGGGTTTCTGCCAGTGGGCAGTGCCCCAGATAACAGGGTGCTGGGTCTGGGAGGGACATGGGGGGCAGATGACAGGAGAATCACTGGCCTGCAGAGGGTGATCTGGAGCAGGAATGAGCTAATTCCTGGAAGACACCAGCAGGAGGTGCTGCAGGGGTGAGTCTGCACCTCTACAGCTTCCTACTTTGATTGGAAAAAACTGCATTCCATCAATAGCATTAATGCACTTCTCTGAGAGGCAGTAGTTAGGTTGAGGGATGATTTTGTTCGTGGACCCCCATGAATGCCAAGGGTTAGATCAACCTAACTACAGAGCTCAAGGCATGAAATTGTTCCCCTCCCTGAGGGTTGTAACTAGATTGACCTCATTTTAAGTGTAGCCCAAGCCTTATTGTCTGGTTTTCCTCTTGCTCTAGTGTGGAAATAACGTCATTTAGCTCTCTATCAAGCACAGTTCACTGCCCCTTCAGCACTGCTCAGTTGTGTTGGCCGGTGCATTGAGGTGGGGGGAGAAGGCAAAGCTTTGCCCATTCCCCTATCATGCCTGATCACTCCCTGCCAACCTGTGTGGTGGAAGGAGGGGAGTAGTGGCCCCTATGGAGGCTGCATGCCCACCTGCAATGTGGGTAGCCAATATATGGGAGTTAGAGACCCCTGATGCATCCATGCTCCTCTGTTCAAGTACATAGAGCAAGCCACTCTCTCACCCCAGGAGCAAAGACTTCAAGATTTGGCTTTTGCTAGTGGCTACTGCCTCTCTGCAATATAGTCCAAGGAATGGCTGCCTCCAGAAAGCCAGATAAAAACCAATAAGCCCACTGGAGAACAAAAAGCCTGCTGGATTGTCCCATGCTGTGCTGCTAATTTACCAATGAAGCAAGCAATGCCACAGAGTTCAACTGACAGGAGGATTCTGCTGGAGGCCGGCTGTGAGCGTAGGGCATGGAGTGGACTGAGAAACGACTCTCTGATGTCAGAATGCTGATGAGCACTGCCAGCCCAGCAGGGTTCATTCATTAGAGAGGGAAAAGCCACAGGAGCCCCCATGTCTCGGCACTGCTAGCATCAGGACGGCTGGCCACAGCAAGCTTTGTGTGATCATCCCTTCGGCGGGCACAGTAGGGGAAATGGATTCCTTTAATTTGATTTAATGTATTTTATTTGAGTGTGATGCTTCCTGGGAAGTGACTTCAGAATAGAGTGGATCTTCTGTACATCCCTCAGCATCTTTAACCATATCTCTTGCAAGCAAAAACGTGGGGCCTGATTCTGCCCGAACATGCACTGGTGTCATTCTGTTCTCTTCAGTGGTCAAGTGAGATGTGACTGAGAAGAATCTAGCCCTCCAAGAGTCTGAAAGCCTGAATACTGTACAATACAGTCTTGGTTTGCAGCTCGACAGAGTAAATCAACAGTGCTAAATCAGAGCAAGTCAGGCCGATCAGGGTTCATTAGATTTTAAACAATGTAATATGCATTTCTCTTACCTGAACACACGCATTAATAAGAAAGGAAGTGAGTTTGCAGTGATTGTTCTGGTAAGCTCAGTCGAATTGAAACTGTTCTTACTACTTTAGTGTGTATCAGGGAATAGTACCTAGGCAGGCAGGGTCTGATTCACATCTCACATATAAAATGCAAATGAAGTTCACTGCAGTGAATTGTGTTAACTCATTTAGAACTAGTGTAAGCGCAAGGCAAATCAGGCAATTTACAGCACGTACACACACTGTGCTACTCAGTGACAGGCACTTCAGGAAAACCTAGATAGCTCTGCCACCAATAAAATTTATAAAAAGCTAAGGCATCAAAAACAACATTGTCACCATGCTGTTTTTTTAAGGTATTTATGGCAGAAATAAATAAAGTGGCTGCACCCACGCTCCATTTGTGACCAGGAAAAAGGGTTTGTCACTTAGGATTAAAGTGAGTGTTTATACCATGGTGGTTCCACTCCTACGGTTGAACTGTGGCAATAAAGCTAAGAACATGGGTCAGCAAATTGTGAACATATTACTCTAGCAGTGGTGGTCAAAATATTAGAAATTTCCTGATAAAAATTACTGCCAGCTTCTGCATTGTGTGGATGTTCTCAATGGCTAGCCATTTAGAAAAACCATGGCTGTTCCATTTTCTTTAAGCATAAGCTATAAAGCCATGTTAAAACTGAACCCAAAGGTCTAGATTCACCAGTGTGGAGACAGTGCTTTGCTCCCCACTTCCAGCATAAACTATCCCTCATGCCAGCATAATCTACACCAAGGTAAGGAAGAAGCTCCTGGTGGCCTGGAGGTGAAGTAGAGGCATGCACGCCTCTATGCAGCCCAAGGACCGTGACTGCAGAAGAGAGGCATGCCTGGGACACCCCTGCTCAGTGCTGATCCTCCTGTTCATAACTGGCATAAATTACAACAGCCCAATACTTTAATTCAGCATAAGGGGACTGGCCCTACACAGAGGCAGCACCAGGACTGGAAAAAGTGCAAATGTGAGTTTTAGGGCACTTCTGTGAATACATGCACACATCATGCACATATCAGCTGCTCCCCCTGATTCTGGCCAAGATAAATTAACTCTAAATAAACATAAATTAACTCTAAATAAACATTTTGTCATCCACTCTGCTTTGTGTGAGGAAAAACTTAACCATCTCCCAGTGAGGTTAATGAAAGTGAATGCTTGATTGGAGTGCTGTTATTAATAGATGCAGGGGAAGGGGAAAGAGATAGTAGAAGACAGAGTAAAAATAATCCCTCACTAAATTATAACTCAGAACCCCATTAACTCCCTTTATAGAGAAATTATACCATCTCTGAGTGGGTTGCAGGGATAAAAATCAACTTGATCCTACACAAGTTTCTTTGCAAGTGATGTAAAGGAAGATGAAGTAAGGAAAAGGGAAGACATTCTGAGACTGAATGGCTGTATTGATTTTCAGGGTATTTTGAGGAAATGCTGAATGGCTTTATGATAACAGTCTTACATTTCTATAGTGCCTTTCATTATGATGAATCTTGAAGTCATTTACACATGTAAATACAAACTATGCACAGGCACCCTTCTGCTTACCAATCAAAGGCAGCATTTTAATAGCACACAGCTACTAGAAATAACAGGTCAGGACAGGAAGTGAAGGAGAATATTAGATGCAATGGAAACTGGAGATGGGGTTTGCTATAAGTAGTTAGAATGTAAGTGCCCACATTTGGAATTGGGCTGGCACATCCTGACTGTCAAGAAGTGGATCGCTAGCGACTTACAAGTGGTTAGGCCCACAATTTTACATCTCTGAAAGACAGTACCATGAACAGCACCTACCAACATCACACGGGCATATTGGCTCAGGCCTGATTCAGGGGGAAGACCACCACCTGTGGAATTATCACCACCACTTCCATCAGCAACTAGGTGTCCCTAGGAGGTCTACCCATGCAAGTATTGACTCAGACCAGCACCCAATTAGCCTCATGGGATTTCTATGGAATCTATTCTGCAGTGTGTTATACATCTTCCTCTTGGAGCCAATCCACAGAGCACGAGCCTACCTTACTCCTCTAACTTGAGGGGGAACACTGGATATTATGGGTTGAATTCCTGGTAATGGACCTTGTCTCAAATATAAACTACTATGAGTTTGGGACCAGCTTCCTTTGGCCAAGAGAAATCTGTAACCCACAGGTCAGTGTGGGTTATACGTCTTCTGTAAACCAGTAGCTGGTTTAGAGAAGATGCAAATCTATTTCAGCTCCACCTAGTGCAATTACTGCTTTAGCCCAACTGCTAAAAGCACATGCTTTTCACACTAGAGGTCCTGGGTTGATGACCTATGATGATGATAATCATTACAAGAGCACAAAGTTGATATGGCTGCATGATATTGCTGTTTTACATAAAATATGTGTACCAAGAGCCCATATGGTTTTTAAATAAAGGATATTTTGGGTGCTGAGCCATTAATTAAATGTGTTTCACTTCCAGCTTGAGTTTCTCTGCTTGAAGCCAGCCGGCAGCTCTTCATAATAGATTAGTCTTAACATTAACATAAAGAAAAATATGCCAGAGCATGAGTAGAATTTATTGTAAATGGATGGAGGGAAGATAGTCTCTACATCTTTGAATGTTAAAGTGCAGCAGAAAAGCCATCTTTGAGACGCTTCCCTTAACTCCCATTGGGTAGCTGAATTCTAGAAGACAAATTTTGGCAAATTTATATTTTTGAAGTGTACAGAATTCTGGATTAACCCTGCCAAATGGATTGAGATCTCCAAGGCATGGCAAGGTAATAGAGGGTTTTCTCCAGCAGTGCCCTGCTGGAAAGGCAAGGAAATTAAGGCCTTGTCTACACTACAGAGTTTTGTCAACAAAACTCATGTCGACACTCAAAAAGCGCTAAAATAAAAATCAAAATTGCACGTTCACACTCGCTCCCTCTCTCAGCAGAATGCGTCCACAGTTGAGTCACTATTATCAACAGTGTGAGCAATGCACTGTGGGTACCTATCCCACAGTCCAGCTCGACCCCTTCTGTTGCTAAGTCTTGTGGGAAGGCAGAGCAGATCGCGGTGCATCTTGGGACTGGACTCAATGCCCCATGATGCATTGTTTTCTGTCCCAACATTCCATGGGCTTCTGGCTTTCTTTCATGACATTTTTCAATGGCCCTTGTTTGCTGTGCACCCTGGCATCTTTGTGAGAAGGGATGGATCCTGCACTCAGGGCCAGTGCAAAGAAGTTTCGTGCCCTAGGTGAAACTTCCACCTTGTGTCCCCACCCCTTCCAGCCCGGTGGCAGCTCCCCCCCCCCACCCTGAGGCACCCCCACCCCCATGGCAGCTCCTCCTACACCCTAAGGCTCCCCTCTGGGAGCTGTGCAGCACCTCCCAACCCCAGCGCACCTCTGCTCTGCGTCCTCCCCGAGCACCCTGCCCTGCTCTAATTCTCCTCCCAGGCTTGCGGCACCAAACACAGCTGATTGGTGCCGCAAGCCTGGGAGGCAGGAGAAGTGAAGCAGCGACCGCGCACTCGGGGAGGAACCGCTGTAAAAAAAACAATTGGAGGCACCGCTTTTTGGCCTCCCCAAACCTTGGCGCCCTAGGCAACCGCCTAGTTCGCCTTAATGGTAGCACCAGCCCTGCCTGCACTGCTCTCCTGTGCTCTGATAGCTGTCATTAAGACATCGCAGATTGCAGTGCAGTTAATCATGAAGCTCCTAACTGAAGAAGCCTCCCAGTTGCCTGACATGTTGTGTGATATGGATAGGAGCAACTTTAGATTGCTTTTGGCATTCACAGAACAGCTGCAGAGAGTGGACCTT
Source organism: Gopherus flavomarginatus (assembly GCF_025201925.1). Taxonomy (NCBI): domain Eukaryota; kingdom Metazoa; phylum Chordata; order Testudines; family Testudinidae; genus Gopherus; species Gopherus flavomarginatus. The sequence goes on from NC_066622.1 coordinate 130,543,548, forward strand.
CACTTTTGAAATTGGGAAACAGGCACTGAATGGTAGAATCATTTTGTCATGCAGGACTGGGATAATGAGCTGTGGCTATAGAACTTTCAGATGCAGGAAGACACCTTCCTGGAATTATGTGTGGAGCTTGCCCCAGCACTTCAGTGCAAGGACACCAGAATGAGAGCTGCCCTATCAGTAGAGAAGTGCGTGGCAATCGCTGTGTAGAAGCTGGTGACTCCAAGCTGCTACCAGTTATTTGCAAATCAGTTTGGAGTTGGGAAGTTGACCATTGGGGCTGTGTTAATGCAAGTATGCAGGGCAATTAATCGTATACTGCTAGGACTGTGACTCTGGGAAACGTGCGTGAAATCTTGGACAACTTTGCAGAAATGAGTTTCCCTAACTGTGGAGGGGTGATAGATGGCACACATTTCTCTTTTGGCACCAGACCACCTTGCAATGAAGTACATCAGTAGGAAGGGGTAATTCTCTATGGTGTTGCAGGAGCTTGTGGATCACCATGGGCATTTCACTGACATCAACGCAGGGTGGTCCGGAAAGGTGCAGGACGCGCACACCTTCAGGAACACCAGCATGTATAGAAAGCTACAAGCAGAGACTTTCTTTCCAGACCAGAAGATTACAGTGAGGGATGTTGAAATGCCCATAGTGATCTTAGAGACCCAGCCTACTCCTTACAGCCGTGGCTCATGAAACCTTACATGGGAAAACTGGACAGCAGTAAGGAGTGGTCAACAACAGGCCGAGTAGGTTCCGGATGACAGTGGAATCTGCCTTTGGCAGATTAAAGGTGCACTGGCGATGCCTTTATGGCAGGTTAGATCTCAGTGAGGATAATATTTCCATGGTCATAACTATGTGTTGTACATTGTAAAATCTTTGTGAAGTTAAGAGTGAAAGGTTTGCTCAGGGGTGGAGTGTTGAGGCAGACTGTTTGGCTGCTGATTTTGAGCCACCAGATACTAGGGCTACCAGAAGGGTCCAGAGGAGGGCAATTTGAATCAGGGAGGCTTTGAGGCAACACTTTGAGATATACATTAGTGGTCCTCGTTTTCAGATTGGTGCTGCAAGTTGCATAACATGTAGTTTTCCTAGGAATCAATGGTGACATCTGGGGCCTTATATTCCAGTAAGCAAATGATTAAGCTGCCTGTGTATGTACTGGTAGTGTCTACTACCTTAATTTGTAGGAAACAAATAAAGATGAGTTACTGTTCAAAAACTTTGCTTTTATTGCACAAGAAACAACATGCACACACAAAGATGCTTAGTGAGAGGTACCAGGGAAGGGCAGACTTTCAGAGTTGGTTGTAGGTGCAACTATCATTTTTAAAATTGACATGGAGGTGAAGTGAAGGGGAAACCTAGAAGTCCCAGAAGGTGAAAAGAACTATGCAGGGGGAGTTTGGGGGGCACAGAAAAGAGTTCTGAACATGCTGCAGTGGAGGGTGGGCATGCATCTGCTCAGTCTGCAGAATTATTAAGGACTTCAGCATCTGCATTTACTCCTTTCAGTAGCATCCTTAAACTCCTAATTTTCTTTTCTGTCCTGCCTTTCAGCATCCCTCCACTCCTTTCGTTCCCTTTTCTCTGCATTGGAGAAGTGCAGTACCTCACCGAACATGTCTCCTTTGTTCCATCTTGAGTGCTTTCTTATCTGATGAAGATGCTTAGCCGGTGTGCGTGCGGTGGTCCTCAAGGCCACATCTGCCGAAGAACAAGAAACGATGCACAGAAGCATGACTGTTAAGTCCACACACAGTATTGAAACATTTCAGTTAAAATGCACCTCCGGTAACATAAAAATATCACTTTCTCACTGACCCTTGGCAAGCACACATCTCGACGAACACCCAAAGCATGGTGAGTGTTGGCTGGGGGCAGGGACACTCTACATGGAAAAGAGCTCTCAGCAAGGGTTGTGGGAGCAACCAACTATGGAAAAAATTCTAAAATTCTCCCACTTTTCCATTGTGACACTGTGGCAGATGTCTCACTGCTGGTGGTAAGCAGGGAAGCAAAGGTACATCTACTCCATGCTTGTGGCTTCCGCCCTAGTCCCTATGCTGCACACCTGTATGCTGCTTTGGTCCCTGCACAAGTGATTGCCAAATGGCATGGGAAAGTTTCCTACAATGGGGGAAGGAACAAAGCAATTCTGCCACGGACCCTTTGGCAGAGGATTGCAGAGTACCTCCAGGAAACTTTCCTGGAGATCTCTCTGGAGGATTCCTGTGAAATCTCAGCATGCATCAACAGCCTGTTCCACCATACTGATTAGCTACACAGGGAAATGTCCAGCACACAGAAACACAGCCAGCCACCCACATTTCTATACCCTGAACCCACCTCCGCAGTACACAAACCACAGCCACTTACCAGGCGTCTCCTATCCTGCTTCTTGCTCACCAGAGAGCAACTGCTGAAACTGGCGAGACACCTCTGGAGTGGTGCACAGTTCCTGGCTGTCTGCCCCACTGGGCGACCCCGCCAGGAGCTCCATATGGTCGTCTAACTCCACCGCTTCATCAATGACTTTGTGCTCTGGGTTAGGTCCCCTTTCCATTGCCTCCAGGTCTGCCGAAGTATCCCCAGAGCTCTTGGTAGTGGAGGTGGGGTCATCACTGAGGATAGCATCCAGCTTCTTATAGAACTAGCAGGTCTTAGGTGGAGCACCAGAGTGATGGTTTGCCTCCTTCGCTTTATGGTACACCTGCCTCCGCTCCTTTATCTTCGCTCCGCACTGCAGCGTGTGTCCCAGTCATAGCCCTTTTCACACAAGCCTCGAGAAATCTGCGCTCATCCGGTTCTGGGGCTGGAGGAACCCAGCCCTAGGGAACCTAAGGTCCTGCAGGATAGCTCCATTGGGAGGGGACTTGCATTAGGGAGGAGTAGAGCTCCATATGAAAACACACATGACACAAGCAGTACATCGATAGAATTACAGAATCCCCACAAGGAAAGTAACCAGAATAAATGAGCATACCCCAAAGTAACGGGCAAATCTGGTAACACTATGCCTCACCCAAGCTAGTGCTGCTTGTTTTCTGACATTATGAGTACTGGGCCTACCCTTAACTATATTTATAAAAATCCATCACACTAACTTTTGGAAAGAGGTACTGCTCATGACAGATATCTGACTTGAGGAAAAAGAATCTTCAAGAAGAAGAATTTAAACACACCATGTGGTGGATGAGGCTTGTCTAATAAAGCAGCACTAAGATCTGCACTCGGGGTGCAGCAATAACTATTTTTGATCCAGCTGCAGTGTATTGGCTATGGATTGGTAATGGGCTATAAAGCCATGTGACCCAGATCACTGGGTTGAATACAGCCCAGCTTAGCAGCAACCAAGAGGAAATGGCTTTTGGAAGGGTGTTCAGTGCCATGTAAAAATAATAAAACCCACACGTACCACTACACTGATGGTTCAAGACCAGATTCTAGAAGACACAAACCACCACCACGGCATGCCTGATTTACTTTAACATCATCTTTCTATATGGTTCTGACTTTCTTACTAGTCATACGTTTTGTAAAACATTCAGTAAACACAAGGATGCTGTGTGTTTGGGTTCTTAACTCTTGGTCGGCTTGACAGGTGGGGACAGCAATTCTCTGCCCTGCTTTTCCCTGACCCTATACATCCCTTAGCTGTTCTATTAATCTCACCCTCACTCTTACCCGATCCAATTACTCTTAAACAATTCCTGGTCTTTCTCCCCTGTTGCCTCCTTTAGGATTATCACCACACTAGTTCCAACAGTTGTGTCATAAACGTACTGCTAAGGGTAGCATAAAATCCCTCCTTTACCTGTAAGGGGTTAAGAAGCTCAAATAACCTGGTTGGCACCTGACCAAAAGGACCAATAAGAGAAGATGATCCTTTCAAATCTGTCGGGGGGAGGTTTTTGTTTGTGCTCTATTTGTTGTTCTCTCCTGGGCAGAGAGAGACCAGGGCAGGAAAACTTTTCTCTGTGCTAAGAGGGAGGTTTATTCCTGCTTTTTTTAAACTTTAAAGTTTTGCCTGGAGGGAAATTCGTGGTGTTTTAAATCTTATTACCCTGTAAAATTACCTTCCATCCTGATTTTACAGAGGTGCTTCTTTTACTGTTTTCTTTATTATAAAGTTCTGTTTTTAAGAATCTGACTGGTTTTTAGTGTCCTAAAAAACCAAGGGCTGATCTGTTGTCACTTTGTTAACCTATTTGGTTGGTATATTATTCTCAAGCCTTCCCAGGAAACGGGGTGAAGAGGCTTGGGTGGATATTTTGGGGAAACAGGAATTCCACATGGTCCTTTGTCTGAATCTTTGTTTAACTCACTTGGTGGTGGCAGCATACCATCCAAGGACAAGGAAGAATTTGTGCCTTGGGGAAGTTTTTAACCTAAGCTGGTAGAAATAAGCTTAGGGGGCCTTTCATGCAGATCCCCACATCTGTACCCTAGAGTTCAGAGTGGGGAGGGAACCCTGACAACTTGGGGTTGCTTTGTGAGAGTGGTATTTTTGCAACAAAAATAGACAATTTTTAATGAAAGCATAAAAATTGCAGAAAATGACAAAATGACAAAGAAAACCCTAAAAAAAAAAATCACTGAATGCATTGGTTGTGTGGCCGGCTTTCTCCCATCCCTAATCTTCAAGTATGTGGTTTGGAAGAGCATTACTGTGTGTTTCAGTGAGAATAGATCTAAATCAACCTCAGGCCAGTTGGCGTACCCTCATCCGGAGCCCATAGAAGTCTGGGGGAAACTCCCAATGATTTAATCAGGCTTTGGGTCTGGCTTTAAGAGCAGCACTGTACTGGGAATCATGGGTACAAAAAGAATACAGGACAAGGTTCAGGGCTTCCAATTCTGGACCCAAAGGGAAGTCAATGGGAGTGCTGCCACTGAGTGCTTGTCACCAAATGAAATTAATAGGCAGCAGGTGTAAAAACAAATAAAAGGAAGTTCTTCACACTGCACACAGTCAACCTGTGGAACTCCTTGCCAGAGGATGTTGTGAAGGCTAAGACTATAACAGGATTTAAAAAAAAAGCTAGATAAATTCATGGAGAATAGGTTCACTAATGGCTATTAGCCAAGATGGTGTCCCTAGCCTCTGTTTGCCAGAAGCTGTGGATGCATCACTTGATGATTACCTGTTCTGTTCATTCCCTCTGGGGCACCTTGCACTGCTCACTGTCAAAAGACAGGATAGTGAGCAAGGTGAACCTTTGCTCTGACCCAGTATGGCCGTTTTTATGAGTCTAATGGTAGCAGGATTGAATCCTGAGCCTTGCCAAGCTCTATGTATTCTTCACTCCCCCATAATTCAAAACCAGATGAACAGGGGCTACTTGCTAAAGATATTCACTGTCAGGCACACACCAAACCAGATTTGTGTCTCATCACAGTATGAGAGTGTGGGAAAGTTCTTAGCATATAGAAACAAGAGGGTTGTAATTACTGTTTGGAACCTAACTATAGCAGCTGCTACTAGCAACTGCTAGAACAGAAACATCTGAACTGTAAAGGAGACTATTCTCCTGTGTACCAACTTCTAGTCAACTGCAGTCATCTAATGGCAACCATCATTAGCCACACCCACTTCCAGCTAACCCCCACCCAGCCCCAAGAGCCTGACACTTGACACCTGTGCAGAAGAGTGAGCACCATTGTGGTGTTTTCAGTCACTGTTTCGTTTTCCTGGTATGCAATAATAGGATCTACACCAGGAATCGGTAACCTTTGACCCACAGCCCATCAGGGTAAGCCCCCTGGCAGGCCAGGCCAGTTTGTTTACCTGCTGTGTCCACAGGTTCAGCTGATCACAGCTTCCACTGGCCACAGTTCGCCGCTCCAGGCCAATGGGGGCTGCGAGAAGCGATGACCAGCACATCCCATGGACGATGCCACTTCCCGCAGCCCCCATTGGCCTGGAGCGGCAAACTGCAGCCAGTGGGAGCCACGATCAGCTGAACCATAGACATAGCAGGTAAACAAACTGGCCCAGTGCATGCCAAAGGTTGCCAGTCCCTGATCTACACCTATGGAAGGGCAGTACTCAGTCAATAGAGGATGTGTGTCCTGCTTGGTGTCACAAGGTACTAGGTAGCACCACCTTCTGGCAATTCTGGGGATTAGTTCTACCTGGTTCAGCACCCCCTTTCTTCTCTTCCACCATTGCAGCTCTTCTCCTGCTCACAGAGTCACAATACAGCTGCTTCATGACTTAGCCCTCTAACCAAGTCACCCTGTCCTTTCTGAGGGAAGTCTTTTCCAGCTCTTGCTGTATCAGGCAGTCCGCACACCCACTGCCCTGCCTATATCAGTCAGGAAGTGACTCAGGCAGTCTTCCCATTCACAGCCCCAAGTCAGAGCACTCCACAGTGGCAGGGGAACCCAGGTTTCTCATCCACTCTGAGTTCCAGTACAGGGCCCTATAACAAGCAGTTAAGATCTGGATTGTCACCAACCTTACTGCTCTTTTCCTCTGGATTACTTCCTACCATGCTTCTTTAAGCTTTCTTAGTCAAACCCTCTCCCTTAGGCCTACTAGATAAACCTTTCCTCATGGCCTCTGGTTCCAGTTCCTGTTCCTATCCCCTTTCGTCAGGGAAAGAAAAGCTATAGGCTTCACTGGTGCCAGCTTCCTGGCTTTATAGAAGCCCCACCTGTTCCCTAACAGGAGAGCTTCCTTTCAATCAGCTCCCTCCACACAACCCGAATCACTACTATTTGCAGCTTAATTGATTGATTGGGCCCACCTAGCCTATTTCAACTCTCTCAGGGCTGGTGTGGGGACCACATCCCCTCACACTTGGTTAAATACTGGTAGGAATGCAGGGTAAGGCCAAACCAAAAACTTATAGCTAACTTCCTGCACCCCAAACTTTAGGAAAATTCAAATTCAAATCTAAATCTAAATCCAAGGCCACATCTGAACTTTGCATTTTAAGGCTCATCTGTAGGACCGATGAAAATAGTCTTAGACAGAACACTCTGTATTACACTTCTGCCATGAGGAATTTAAAGAGTGTTTGTTAAATTTGCATTTGTTTTTCTCTGGGGTTTCTCTTTAGAGAGCAATAGTTCAACTCTGCTGCAATGTTCAATACAGGAGGTCTCTTTTAAAAAGGACCTCCTGCTGTTTTCATGCTGGTTTGAGATTAAAAAAAATAGATTGAGCTTTCAATTGTCTTAATCTATATGGGAAAAAAATCTTTAGTGTTAGAATTGTAAATTAGAAAATACTTCAAAGTAAACATGGCAGCTGCATCTAGTGAAACTCTACGAATCTATTACTAGGGCACCTGTTAAGGAATCTGACAACATTCCCACACAACAAACATTGGAAGGCATTATGGCCTGAATTTTAAAAATTAATCTGAGCTGAATCCAAGTATTTAAATTTCTACTCTGTGCAGAGATGGGGTTGGTTGGAGCATAGGAAAGGGCTGTGTTTGTGTGTTTGTTTTTAATTAAATTTAAACAAATCCATCTATACATTTTTCAAGTAACAAGAGTGCAGAATGAAGATTAGAAATGAGTTACAAATGCTTTTCATTCTGCAGCCTTAAAAGACATTTTTCTTCTTGTCTTTTCTTTTTTTAATAAACTGCAATTTTGCAGCTCTCTAGCCTACGATTCACTGATGAGGCATATAATGGAAGGTGCAATACAAAATCTATGAAGTTTTTGTCTTCCTTTCCTAATTCTAACCCACAGCACATCTACACTGCAGTTGGAGGTGGAGGCATAGCTGCACTGGCATCAATGTAGCTAGTGTCGCTAAAAATAGCAGTGAAGACAGGGCAGTACAGGCTGTACAAATCTACTAGGAGCCCTGGGTACATACTTGTGGTGTTAGCCCACTCTGCTGTGTTTTCACTGCTATTTTTAGCAAGTGAGGTGGATTAAAGCTAGCGCAGGTATAGCTGCAATCACAGCTCCAATTACAGTGTAGACATAACCATAGACTCAATTTTCACCAAGCTCTCAAAAAGTCTAGCAGAAGGATGTAACTCCTTGATCCAGTTTCCTATCCCACTGCCCCTAAACCAATGCATTATGGTTGGTTTAAATGAGAGCAGCGTAAAGCTCTTAGCAAGAGATGGGCATGTTCAAGAGGTCAGACTTCAGATGTTGTTCAGGTGCCATATAGCTACTTTATTGATTGTATTCTAAAAGATAGCCCCTGAAATTACGTCAGAGTACACATCACTATGTTGCAATAATAATCTGATTATAATAATAATGAGTTTTGCTTGATCCGTCTCTGCACCTGAAGCCACTTGTCTTCCTTTCACATTTGCAAAACCACTAGAGTAATTCTTCACCATGTGCAGCAGCTAGTAAAGGCTGAGTCCTTGAGTCTAAAGGGTAAGAGGATCTGTTCTAATCTACATCTGAATGCTTGAATGCTCACTTCAAGCTACTCTCAATTTGTCCACATTCTTCTAGGATGGAAATTTTGGGAAAAGAGATTTTTCTAGTGAGATTTCCCGCATGTCCTGATTTTGGTTAGGTGAGAAATACCACAAAAATGGCCTTTGTTGTGCTACACTAGAATTTCTGCGTATTGTCTTGGCCAAAATCAAGAAATCTGAAATGTAAAAATAATAATAATTAGTATTTGAACTAGTTTGAATCTTAAAAAAACAAAACGTTAAGGTCACTTCTTATTCTACCTGAAACTTCTCATTCAAAGCTAGATAAAATCCACCGATGGACTTGGGCTGCAAAGTTTGAATCTGGAGCCAGGTTCTGTTGTATTAATTTCAATGGAATAAATGGGCCCAGAGAGTCAAAGGTGTTAACATGACTCTGCCACTGTACACCACTAAACATGGTACAGGATTTTGAGTACAGCAACCTCAGCCGCCTTCATCCCATGGCAACAACCACCCATCACGGATCTTTTTAACCTTTTAGTACAGATGCACAGGCCTGCCGACAGAAGTTCCAGGCCCCAAGGCCTTTCGGGACTGTCCATGCCGGTGTGCGGGGCCCAGAGCAGTCTGCACATCTAGGAGCCCTACTGTGGTGGCAGCGGCCAGGGGCTCCCTGGGCCCTTATTCCCCTGGCCCCTTGGCAATTGCTCCCTTTGTCCATCCTCTGCCCACCCCCACCCCATCGGTGGGCCTGCAGATGCAGAAAAAGAAGGAAAATCAGTGAAACAATTTTAAGTATTCAGTGAAGCTTTTATTTTAACAATGTCCCTTATTCTCTTTTGCTTCAGCTGTAGTGAGATTTTATTGACAGTCTTTTAGATGGTATTAAAGACAGTAATAGCTGCCCTTTTGCGGGGGGAAGTGAAAGAGTGGAGCTGCTGGGGTTGTTAAAGTCTGATCTGGTTTCTCTGAACCCAAAACAAGGCAAATGCACACGAAAAGGGAGAGAAAAGAACACCATAAATAGAAAATGCCACTTCTGCCTCTGCAGCCTCAGTGCTGGAGAAACACAGGCACAGCATATATCAGCTACTCCAAGACCTAGCGAACTTGCTCCAGCATTGGGCTGTTTAGGGCATTGCTTTTAACTGCCTCTTTGGTCCCAACAAAATATGCAGCCTTGGCTGGCTAAGCCAGACATTTATAAAACAGAAGGCAAAATGAGAGAGACAGGAAAGAGAAGAAAGAAGATGGAGGAAGGAAAAGGACACACGAGGGAGTGGGTGAGAGCAAGAATCCAAGTTTCATATTCAAGGTGTTGTTTGGAATTTAGCTGGAGCCAGTGGAAGTGGTGATGTCATCTGGGTCCCTCTTTCTAGCCAGGTCTGGTCAGGACATTTCTCAGGATCAGGACAATAAATGCTCATCAGAATCATGGTGGATCCCCAGGACCCAGGAGATGGTGAGGGAGGCAACCATGAAGGTACAGCTCACTTCTTTTAATCTATCCACCCTACAAAAAATGGCTACCTTTTGAATCCCCTCACCAAAAACCTTTTTAAGGATCCCAAAAGGGGGTTATGGACAGAATAGGCCAACCCTTCGTGATTTTGTCCACCAGTTAGGTCTAATTTCTGACAGTCCAGTTTTGGTCCATTAAGTTTCAATTCCATTTTGCTTTTGTCTAATAGCAGTGGTACAGGCACAGTCCTTGGGTAGAATTAGTATACCTTTTTCTTAGGACATTGTTTCTGTCTTTAACTTCTGCTGACTGGCATAAACAATTGTTTATAACAGGCTGAGTTGGACCTTGTTATCTTGGGCAACTTAGAACACCGACTCTGAGTGACAGTCCTGACTTCCTTAAGACTAGGGTGTGTTCTGATTCAGGTTTTGAGTTGGACGCATAGTAGCTCTACCATTGGGCCACTGACCAGCACAGAAATATAGAGGAAAATAGAATCGAAGTAAAATAATTTCATCTTCATCCCAATTCTCTTCACCATTCACAACCGTTAAATTAAAGATCATCTCTCCCAGATGAATGAGTCGGGCAATTGATCATGTGTCGGGATAGCACACAATTCTGTTGGGACTTCTACAGCAGCAGCAGAGGGCCTTAATGGGTCTAATAACCACAGCACATGATGAGATATGGGCATTTGCAGAACTAAGAGAAGTTATGATACCCCAACACTGCAGGGTTCATCTCTTCAGTTGTTGCTGGAATTCACTATGTCTTCCTCTCTCATTCTCATCTGGCATTGTCCTTGGTCATGGCATGGACCAGTATGATCCAATTAAACCCACTGGCCTTAACTTTCATTTTAGCCATTTCTGCTCTTGGCAGCATTAAAGATAGTTCAATTAATAACTCAAACCTCAGAAGATACGGATACCCTGGAGAGTTTGTTCACAATGATCACGTGGGGGTGAGCAGAGACTGTGTGTGAGAGATGTAAGGGGAGGTCAAATTTATGTTCGCTTTTATTCATAATAGAATAATGAAACACAGAGTTTAATCATTCTTCGCCAGCATGTGGTACTATACACACTGAGTTGGCAAAGAAACTAATTGGGGCTTGATCTAGCTTTCCTTTAAGTCAGTGGAAAGACTCCCTTTGATTTCAGTGGGAGTTGGATTAGGATCTCAGATTGCGTTTATTATCAGAGTAGGACAGTAATACTTGCTTGCAACTTATTTTGCATCTCACACCATTTTTTAAAAGGTTTTCAAAGCACTTCTCCTTTTAGATAGTTTAAAACAAAGCTCTTCCCCCCCCCCAGCTTTTATCATAATTCTGATATATAAACAGTGCTTCCGGACTTCAAAAAGGCACTTTATGCCACCTATGGTAAAGCCAGAATTGCATTGCTTTCCCTTTTCTAAATAGGCTGGGATGTTTTTTATATTAGTAGTAGTAGTATCTGTGTGCCCTGAGGTAGGCCCTAAGCTACATTGTGCTAGGCGCTGTACAATACAGAACAGAAAAGCTCTCTCTGCCCTAAGGAGCTTGCAGTCTAAAAGTATAGTTCTCGTACTTTAGAGCAGGAAAAGCATTTAACTCCCTCCTTGTTCCTGAGTGCATCCCAACGTTCTTCACTGTGATGATACCTAGACAGCACTTACCAGCACTACATATCAAAGCACTTTACGAAGGTGAGTAAACCTTATTATCCCCATTTCCAGGTAGGGAAACTGAGGCACAGAGAGGCCCTGTGAACTGTCCAGGGTCACACAGTAGACCAAGTGGCAGAGGTGAGGAAGGACTTTGAGTCTCCTTACTACAAGTCCTGTGTCCTATCCACTCAGCTATCTTTCTTCCCTCTAGATGTGCCATCTTAGAGAAAATTCCAGGTCCTTATTTCTTGCGTTCTTTTGGTTCTGTTTGAAAACATTGAGCTCATTGCCTGACCTTTTGTTTAATGCCATCTGAATCAACCAGAGTAAAGGATAAAAAGGGTGAATTCCAGACTTCCACATGGCAATATAACATGTCCTTTTCGTGTTTAAGAGCAATGAATTCAAACTGGAAGAGGTACAGAGAAGGGCTAGTACTAAAATGATTAGAGGAATGGAGAATTTGTCTTACAAGAGAACTTCAGGAGCTTGGCTTGTTTAGCCTAACAAAATGAAGGCTCAGGGGGAGATATGATCACTGTCCATAAATTCCTATGAGGGATAAATAGCAGGGAGGGAGAGGAATTATTTAAGGGCCAATGTTGGCACAAGAACAAGTGGATATAAACTATCTAACAAGTTTAGTCTTGAAATTAGATGGTTTCTAACCACCAGAGGAGTGAAGTTCTGGAACAGCCTTCCAGGGGGAAGAGTGGGGACAAAAAGATCCTAATTAGTTTCAAGATTGAGCTTGGTATGTTTATGGAGGGGATGGTATGATATGGTTATCTACAATGGCATATGGTCCATCTACAACTGCTATTAGCAAATATCTCCAATGGCCAGAAATGGGACACTAGAGGGAGAGGTCTGAGTTACTACAGAGAATTATTTCCCTGGCTTTTGGCTAATGGGTTTCATCCACTTGCTCAGGATCTAACTGATGACCATATCTGAGGTCGGGAAGGAATTTTCCCCCCGGTCAGATTAGCAGAGACCCTGGAGATTTTTTTCCTTCCTCTGCAGCATGGGGAAAGGGTTACATACTGGTTAGAATTGGAGTAAATGGTGCATTCTTTGTAACTTGAAGTCTTTCAATCAAGATTTGAGAACTTCAGTAACTCAGCCAGAGGTTCTAGGCCTATTGCAGATGCAGGTGAGTGAGGTCCTGTGGCCTGTGATGTACAGGAGGTCAGACTAGATGGTCATCATCAGGGCTGGCTTCAGCATTTATGCTGTCCCAAGCGGCCAAAAAAAAAAAAAAACCGTGATCAGCGGCACTTCGGCTGCAACTCTACCACTGCTGCTTCATTCTTTGGTGGCAATTCAGCAGCAGGTCCTTCCCTCCAAGAGGGACTGAGGAACCCGCTGCCGAATTGCCATTGAAGAGCCGCCCCAAGCACCTGCTTGCTGCGCTGGTGCCTGGAGCTGGCCCTGGTCATGATGATCCCTTCTGGCATTAATGTCTAAGAGTCTATGATCTCATCTCTGGCCAGTCTTGAGAGAACCTACTGGATCTCCCAAAGGAATTACTGGACAATCCTAATTAAGACCATCATCCAATTATTTACAGTGGGTTTCATTAAAGATATTTTTAAAAGGAAACATCTAATGCTATATATATTTAAATTATATGCAAAAGAGGATTTCCCTAAGCATCAGGGTGCAATTTCATGCTAACTTACTTAGGAAATTAAGTGAACCATATGAAAGCAGAAGAAACTGTGCAGCAGTGTGAAAAACAGTCATTTTAGAAATCTTACATGTTAAATAAGTTTAAAACTTCAAAGCCAAACTTTAATAAACAGAGAATTGATATAGGAAATTATATTAGAGGAAATTAATATAGCAAGAATCACCTTAATCCCCGACAAGTATGGGAGAGGCATAGTTTGATTGCATCCATATTTATTGATGGACCTATTAAGTTACTGACAGACAACAGTGGCTCATGTTAAATGGAAAATAAGAAAACAGATCAAGAAAAAGTGTTTCGTAGAGGGATGTTGTCAAAGTTAGTCCTGAACTGACCTACCTTTAAAAGGCATAATAATAATTACTATTGATTTTCTTTTTCTAGAGCTTTTCATCCAAATTGTGTTAGAAAAAAATAATTAATAAAGCTTGGCAAAATCCCTCTAAAGAGGCTATTACTGATCATTATTGATCAGGAATGGAGAAAGTGAGGCACACAGACATCAAGTAACTTCCCCAACTTCACATAGCAAGTCAAAGAGTAGAGTTGAATTGTTCCACAAGTGCTAGTCCCACGCCCTACTCACTAGCCCACACTGCCCAGACATGAGGACATAATAGGTCTTTTTCATCTAAATTCTATGCTCCAGTCTCATAAAGCTTGGTCACCCACTCCAGGAAGTGAGTTCAGAAGAGACAAATATTTCATACTGCTGAAATCTAGGTACTTTCTGTGCCACGTTTTAAAAGGCAGTCTGTAAAAGTAACCTGCAGTTGCATGCACAAACCCTGCTGAAACCCTCTAAAGATATGATAAATGTGCCCAGAGCAGCCATGCACACATGTTTAATATGTCTGCGCAGCTGTGGGTAACTGCATGAGGAGGGACTGGTGCACTTTTATGTAATGGTGTGTGTGCAGACCTGATGCTGGAAGGATGCTCTCAGCTAGCATTTGTGAAGTTAGCAAATCTGAGCATAGAACAATGTGCATACAAAGGATTAAATTTATTATCCCCTCCTACTTCTGTGAGTGTAAAGGTCCAGAAACAATGGAACTCATACAAGTTTGCTGACTAAGGTAGAATCAGTGGCATGTAGGCAGAGGTTCTTTACCCAGTGTGCCAGGGAGCTCCCTCCACATTGCTCCCCAATGCACCAGCATGGAAGGGGTTTTAGTTAGATGGAAGGATCTGTGAATTCAAGACTCTGAAGATCCACCAGCCAACCCCTCAACCCAAATTCCTTGCATCTGATCTGTTCTCTCAGGTTTTGCACAGGGGTCCCAAAGGTGACCAAATAGTCTGTGCACTTTTTCCAGAATAAGAGCTCAGAAATGATTTCACTAATTCTAATTTTGTAAATGAATCCGAAGCAGCACACACAACAGAACTCAAAGTCCAAGACTGTTTTCCATGTGGGTTTGCCCTCTCAGTAAATGATACAATGAAAAACCAAGTGTCTCTCCAAATGAATTACATTTGAGAATGGAAATACAGCAAGGCAATTTGCCTCTATAACTAATTTCTCTTGTCTCATACAAAATGCTATATAGCATCAGTACTTTAGTAGCCAGTGGGTTGGCTAATTGGAAACAAGGGCAAAACTTTCAAAGAGACCTGATGCAAAGGCTGAGCCAGAGTGGTTTCACCATTTTCAATTTCCAAAGAAAAAGCAGTAATGATTCTCCACCCAGGAACTGGAGGACATAATTTATTCAGCCCAGCCCAGGAAAGGAATTTAGTGGGTAAGTTAAATCAAAACACAAGTTGTTGAAGATGAGAGGTGTGTGTTTACCTTTGGGAGAGGATGCAGAAAAGTTGTTTAAAAAAGAAAAATCCTAAACTGTGCTGGGTTCCTTTCAACCATTACAAATTGATTTAGCGTTGCCAAGGAACCTGGAAAACTCCAGGGTGCACAGTGCCTTAGTTTGGTGGTGTCTGTTCACTTTTGGGCAAACTACGTTACATTTTAGCGACGTGGTTCATTATCATTCTTTACGAACGGACTGGAAAGTAGTACACAAACGGCGGGATTTGCCCAGCTATGTGAAATCCCATAGTTTTGTTTTTCATGTGTTTGCGTAAACTTCTCCGTCAGCCCTTAGTTTATGTACGTTCACATCCCTTTCACTTTGAACTTTGGTGGAAGTCAAAAGCAAAGCTGGTAGAACTTTGAAATTCTGCAAGCTGAATAGATCTGGATTTATTTTATCCTTTTCCTTTTAAATGTTTGTTTTCCTTTTCTTTAATAAAACTTAAGAAAGTCCCAGACAAAAAATGTCATTAACCCAATGTTAAAATTACATCTGTGAGTAAGTAACACACAATACACAATGACCAGCCAGAGACAAATGTCTACTACCCCTGTTTATCACTGTCTGGTGACCTGCCTTAACTCACATACCTTAAGAACATAGTTATAGACACATGACTCCTTAAATATCATCTGTGCATACATCTTGCAATGATTAGGGTGACCAGTGCCTTACTTGCCATTGGTAAAGATCTCACACGCCACCCTTTGGGGCACTATTATCTAGACCTCAGATCCAGGGGATTCCTGTAAACCCCTGTGGACCCCTTATGCTCTCTGCCAGTTGGCACCAAAGGGTCCCTGGGTCACAATAGTTAAGGCGACGCTGGTTAAGCCAGAGAGTCGCTTGTTGAGCCTAGTCCTGGCTTTAAGATCAAGTGGACAAGGAGGCAAGTACAGCAATAGATTCCGGGATTTACTTAGCTCTGGTCTACACTACAAACATATGTCAGTATAACTACATTGCTCGGGGATGTGGGAAATCCACACCCCTGAGCGATGCAGTTATCCCAACCTAACTCCCAGCGTAAACGGCACTATGTCAATGGGGGGCTTCTCCTGTTGATACAACTGCCACCTCTCTTGGAGGTGGAGTACCCACATCAATGGGAGAAGCTCTCCTGCTGGCATAGGTAGCAACTTCACTACATGCTGTAAGTGAAGACAGGCCTTTAGTGTGTTGGACTCTCTTTCCCAATGATGCTTCCACTCTATATGAACACAGTTTTCAGCTCCCTGGCGGAACTAATCGTCCATGTGCACTAAAGGGCCAGTAGCTTTTTTGTCTAGGAGTCCATGAACTGCCATAGCAAAGGGGTGTCAAGAGATCAGCTGTGGTGTCAATGCCGGTCTTCAGGAGTGAGATCCCTCCACTGAATATGAGCAGACCGTCGAGCTGGTGCTGCGTGTTGTCTCCTGTCTGAAAATGGGCATCAGTTAACCGGAGGTGTAATAGCTTGGTTTCATCTGTCACAGCTCTCCAGGCAGGCTGAACAATTATAGCATATTGTCAAAGGTCTGGTGGGTCTATGGGCACTAGCACATACAGTCAGCAGATTGGTGTATAATTCAAGCAGCTGCTAATAATACAAGTCGCCAAATTCAGTTCTGTGTCAACAAGCTGAGCAATTCAGCTACACCTCCAGATCTCGGAGCAGTACTCAGCTGGAGAAAACACCAAGGAGAACACATAAGAATGACTATACTGCGTCAGACCAAAGGTCCATCAAGCCCAGTATCCTGTCTTCTGACAGTGGCCAATGCCAGGTGCTTCAGAGGGAATGAACAGAACAGATAATCAAGTGATCCATCCCCATCACCCATTCCCAGCTTCTGGCAAACAGAGGCTAGAGACCCCATCCTTGCCCATCCTGGCCAATAGTCATTGATGGACCTATCCTCCATGAATTTATCTAGTTCTTGTTTGAACCCTTACAAATGTATGAAGGACCAAAGGGTCAGATCCCCAGTGGGTAGTTTTTTGTATGAAGACACTGTGGGAAAATATCTTCATTTTCAGGTATTCCAGGTGAGGCTGGTACGTCAGGCTATGGCAGAGTTTTATCCCAGGTATGTGACAACTAGTTGGAATGGCAGTAACTGTCCTTGCACATGGATTGAGATGGGCCAATTAGCGAGATAAGAGTTTACATGGAAAGTAGTTGCTACTGTTTTGGTTTTACTTAGAATTAATCTCCATTGCTGGAAGCAATTG
The DNA here is from genome assembly GCF_025201925.1 of Gopherus flavomarginatus. NCBI lineage: Eukaryota > Metazoa > Chordata > Testudines > Testudinidae > Gopherus > Gopherus flavomarginatus. Next base: position 130,560,777 of record NC_066622.1, read on the forward strand.
GCCAAAATATCCATGCCTTGGTTGATCATCCTTTCAATCCTGTGGAAATCATTTCCAGTGTCCACAACACAGCCTATTTAGCTTATGGGGCTCAGGCTTGTTGTTCCTGAAGTTAATATTTCCACACGTTGAGAATGTGCAGGTTCAGGGGAATGTTTGTGGTGAGTGCCATACACAGGGCTATTAATACATAGACTTGATTCTACATTGAAATCTACCATCCCGGAACTCCACAAGAATCCAAACTAGAGGATCCCATTAAGGGACTGGGCCCATGGTCCTTACTTGAAATGCTAATCATTCTCCAGAAGTCATTGCGATGACCTTTTCCAGAAGACGCTAACTTAAAATGAATTACAAATGTAAAACCAGTGGTGCAGTATGAGATTCATAATAAGTTACACTCCAAATATAAGTAATATAAAAATCAGATAAGTCATTATTAAAGAAGATTGCAGTAAAAAGAATTCTCCAGCATTTATTGATGTATATATTAAAAGCAAGCATTTTTAATGATTTTTCATATGCAGAGGTTAAATTTTTTTATGCTGCTTTATGTCTGCCACCCTGCGTGTATGCTTTTCTTTAAAGGTGATACATTTTCATTTAATTACTGCCATTTTTTTGAAGCAAGAACTCATAAAAGAAACTGCTTAATTGTCATTGACTCCAGCAGTTTTTCACTCTCACTATTTCCCACAAAGCATTTATAATGCATTGGCCTTGCTGGTATCAAGACACGGTTCAAACATATTTGGTTCCTATGTTTTATTCAATTTTAAAATAGTCCAAAACTGAAAAAAAAAATTGAATGGAAGGACTTTTTCACTCAAGGAGTTCCTGTGGATCCAACAGAACCACTCACGTGAGGGACGTCTGTTTGCTTCAGTGAGGGTAGTAGGGAATTGGCCTAAATGTTCAGCAAACCATAACACATGAATAATAGATTGTCATATCAACAAGAAGAGAGAGGCTAAAAAAGCACAAACAAATAAATGTAGAATATATCACAAATATGTGTGATGCTCGGATACTGGGGTGACGGATGGCCTAGCAATGCTGTGGATAGATATTTGCAGTGATGTTGTAGCTATGTTACAGAAATGTGTTTTCCGGTGATGTGGATTTGGCTCTGGCTGCAAATGCAGTAAAGGCTCTTTATTCCTGATATAAATGTTGGGTTGTCTACTCAAGAGAGATCCCTGTATAATACTCACATTCTGTAAATTGTTGTGTACATTGAATTGAGCATTAATTAAATTGTTGCCTTGTCTGCCATGTGCATGGGTTTCTAAAAACATACTTTGTTACCAATGGCTTGTATCCCAAGTGAATTTCTGATCATCTTACATTCACAAACACTGCTTTCAGAGCATATCAGACACTTGGATTTTCTGTTCCCGTTCAGTTTGCCCTGTCAGCTGATATTCAGAGTGGCAATGAGCACTTAGAAAAGGAGATATGTAACTTTGTACTTTAAATATGATTTAGTTGCTCCTATTTTTAAAAAGCCCACCCTTGACCCCACTTGCCTCTCCAATAGCTGCCCCATCTCCATTTTTCCCCTTTCATCTCTAAGCTCATTGAACCGGTTGTCAGCAATCAATGTCTCCAATTCCATCCTAGACCCCCTAATCTGGCTTCTGCCCTTTGCACTCCACTAAAACCACTCTCACCAAAGCCTCTCATGACCTCTTCCTAGCCAAGTCTCAGAACCAGTACTCCATCCTCAACCTCCTTGGCCCGTCAGATGTCTTCCACACCGTTAGTCATGCTCTTCTTCCTGAAATTGTGTCCTCCCTTGACTTTCAAGATTCCGTCCTCTCCTTGGTCTTCCCTTACCTTTTTAACTGTTCAGCATGTTCTTTGGAGGATCCTTCTTATCCTCTCTCTGACTTTCTGTGAGGATTTCAGAGGGCTCTGTCCTTGGTCCCCTTTTCTTCTTCACTCTATCACTGGGGAGTCTCATCTGTAAACACAAATTCAACTACCATCTCTGTGCTGATGACTATCAGATCTACATCTCTCCTTCTGTCCAAACTAAAATCTTTGTCTGTCTCTCTAACATCTCCATGTGGATGATTAGCCATCAGTTCAAGCTGAACATGGCTAAAACAGAGTTCTTAATCTTTCCTCCCCAAGCCCTCCATGACACCTCCTTTCTCAATCACTGAGAAAATACCACCATCTTGCCCCTAACCTGAACATCATCTTTGGGTATGTCTATACTGCAGCTGGGAGTGTGCTACCCAACACAGGTAGACAGACGCATACCAGCTTGAGCAGAACTAGTATGCTAACCATAGCAGTGTGACCACATCATCATGGACAGCAAGTACAAACCAAACTTACTGAACCTCCCAGCCATATAGTTCAAGGGTTGGGACTCATCTGCCAGGGCTCAGGGCTTCAGCCCAATTCTCACCCTAAGCCCTGGCAGAAGCCCTGAGACCCCCATCCCTACTGGGCAGAAGCCCGTAGCCCCATCACCCTGCCACAAGCCAGAAGTCCCAAGCTCCCCCAAACAGTTTGATAAGTGGAAAATGGGGAGGGGAACTGGGGGGACTCCAAGAGCCACACTTTAACCATCAAAGAGCTGCATGCGGCTCGCGAGCCGTGGTTCGGCCACCCCTGAATAATACTAACCTAGACTAGTATCTGTCATTCCAAATGACCCCGATGCCCTTTGGAAATGTACAACATTGAAAATTTGGACCCAATTCTACTCTGATACGCATGTGAACAGTAGCTTCTTCTTCGAGTGATTGCTCATATCCATTCCAGTCAGGTGTGCACGCGCTGCGTGCACGTTCGTCAGAAGACTTTTTACCCTAGTAACACTCGGCGGGTCAGCTGGGCGCCCCCTGGAGTGGTGCCGCTATGGCACCAGATATATACCCCAGCCGACCCGGCCACCCTTCAGTTCCTTCTTACCGCCCGTGTCAGTCGTTGGAACAGTGGAGTGCGGTTAGCTGACCTCCACCTTCCCTAGCTACTCGTAGTTTCTCGTTATCATATACATAGTTATTATTCTTGTAGATATAGATAGATAGATAGATTTAGTTGTAAGTTCTTACATTAATAGTATAGTTAGTTTAGTACTACTTAGCGGGGTTTGGGGAGTAGCCCCTTCCCCTCACCCAGTGCCGGAGCTCATGCCCGGCTCACAGGGTTTCAAACCGCGCTCGGCCTGTCACAGGCCGATGCCAACAGGAGACTCACATGACTCCTGTTTGAAATGCCTCGGGGAATTGCACTTAACAGCTAAGTACCCTATTTGCAAGGCTTTCAAGCCGCGAACTAAAAAGGAGCAGGACATCAGACTGAAACAGCTCCTCATGGAGGCGGCCTTAACACCACCACCTTCGGCACTGAGCGCCGGTCAGTCGGTGAGCAGAGGCACCCCTACGGCACCGGATCGCACCAGTACGCCTAAAGACTCTCGGCACCGGCCGCCACCGGCACCGAAGTCGACCCCATGTCACTCCCTCTCCCCGAGGTCGAAGAAGGCCAAGACTCCTGCTGCTTTGGCACCGCCCACGCCACAGCCAGAGAGTGCGCCCAGATCGGACCGCCCGGTGCCGATACCCGCCACGGCTCAGACTAAATCAGCACCGTTGATTCCGGTCCCACAAGGGCCATCGAGTCCGGTGCCTGATAGCTCCCCAGCGCATGCCGTGGTAGAGCTCACCATGCCATCCATGCCAGAGGCGTTTGCAGCAGTGAGACTTAATTGCCTTAACGGACTCGGCACTGCCTCTACCCCCGGCACCGCCGGTGCGGGTAATCCAATCTCTGGGCAAGCCAACCCTGACTAGACCACCGTCTGTCAGCACAGCGGACCGGCACCGCTCAAGACTGTGGTCCCGCAGATGCTCCAGATCGAGACGACGCTCCCGCTCTCTATGCCCCTCCGAGTCCCAGCACCGTTCTCCTATGCGGCACCGGTCAGACTCGCGGCACTGGTCAGACTTCTGCTCTCCACCTCACTATCTGCGGCACCGCTCCAGTTCTCGGCGCCGATCCAGGCACTGTACCTCTTGGAGCCGTTCACACCGCAGGGACTCGAGATCTCGGTCGATCTCCCGGCACCGGTCTGGTCGCAGGTCTGATCTCGATCCCCGTACAGCTACGAATACCTGCACCAGTCCCCATTAAAGAAGGGAGCGAGGGCCGTCGGAACCTCAGCCCAAGGTTTCTCTGCTCCTCCATGGCCATCCAGGCAGACATTGGTGTCCTCTCACGCAGACAGTTATTACGACAAGGAGCGAGATACGGAGGTGCCTACCAGGGTCTTCCAGGAAATCCAGTCTCAGGACCCGGGACCTCACCAGTGGTCCTTTTGGATGCCCTGGGAGTACCAACAGGCCCAAGGTGCTCCATTGCTCCAGACCCGCTCCGCTTCCTCAGAGCATCGAGCTCCAGAGGCCACCATTAGCCGTCCCCCTCCAGCTGGGACAGAGGAGCAGATAACCCATCCACCAGGTTCCCCGGTACCACTGGAACAGGAACCGACCCATGAGCAGGAGGCCATTCAGGACCCCCTCATCCCTGGCATATCATCCTCTTCCTCCCCAGACGAGGCAGTGGCAGAGACCTCATCATCAGGGCCCCCGCCGATAGACCTCAGAGCCCATCAAGACCTCCTTAGGAGGGTAGCGCTCAACATCAGTCTTCCCGTAGAGGAAGTCCTGGAGGTCAAGGACCCAGTTGTCAGCATCCTGTCAGCAGCTACCCCCACTAGGGTGGCTTTGCCTTTCATCAAGACCATTCAGGCCACTGCTGACACCTTATGGTAGTCCCCAGCCTCCATTCCCCCTACGGCAAAGGGAGTTAAGAGGAAATACATGGTACCCTCTAGGGGGTACGAATACCTATATGTCCATCGTCCTCCCTCCTCATTAGTTGTCCAATCGGTCAACGAGAGGGAACGCCACGGCCAACAGGTGCCAGCCCCCAAATCAAAGGAGGCTAGGCGGATGGACCTACTGGGCCGCAAGGTATATTCAGCAGGTGCCCTTTAGCTTCGGGTGGCCAACCAGCAGGCTCTCTTGAGCCGTTATAACTACAACACCTGGGCAGAGGTGGGTAGATTCACAGAACTTCTACCCCCAGACTCTCGCCAGGAATTTGCCGCATTCCTTGAAGAAGGGAAGAAGGTGGCTAGAACCTCCCTCCAGGCTTCTCTCAATGCGGTCGACTCGGCAGCCAGAACTCGGGCCTCAGGTATCACCATGAGGTGTATCTCATGGCTACAGGTCTCCAACCTGCCACCCGAGCTCCAATACACCATCCAGGACTTACCCTTTGAGGGCAAGGGTCTGTTCTCTGAAAGACAGACCCCAGGTTGCAGAGTTTAAAGGACAACAGGGTCATTATGTGCTCGTTGGGCATGCATACGCCTGTGACCCAACGCAGACCCTTCTGGCTCCAACCCACCAGCCATACTTTGTGCCCCGGCACAGACAAGACTTCAACAGAAGGTGTGGGTGGGGTGGCCATAGACGCCAGTCCGGACCCCAAGGGGGTCAAAACCATGGCCCCTCAAAAGCACCTCCGGGGCCTAAGTCTACCTTTTGAAGGTACACACGAGGACGGCGTACCAGTTTCAGGATAGGATCTTCTCCTCCCTTCTCCAACTGCCTCTTCTACTTCCTCCCGGCGTGGTCCCAATTGACCTCAGACATCTGGGTCCTATGGACGGTGAAACAAGGATACCACCTCCAATTTGTTTCAACCCCGCCTTCCCACCCCCCAACCCAGTCCCTCTTCAGGGACCCCTCTCACGAGCAAGTCCTTTTACAAGAGGTGCAGTCTCTCCTCGCCGCAGGAGCAATAGAGGAAGTACCACCAGACGAGAAGGGAGAAGGGTTTTACTCCCACTACTTTCTGATCCTCAAGTCCAAGGGAGGCCTCAGGCCCATCCTAGACCTGCGAAGCCTCAACAAGTTTATGGTCAAGTTGAAGTTCCGCATGGTCTCCCTGGGGACTATTATCCCGTCCTTGGATCTTGGAGACTGGTATGCCGCCCTCGATATGAAGGACCCGTACTTCCATATCGCCATCTTCCCTCCACACAGGAGATATCTTTGCTTTGTAGCCGATCACCGGCACTTCCAATCTACGGTCCTCCCCTTCGGCCTCTCTACGGCCCCAAGGGTGTTTACGAAGTGTATGGCCGTCGTCGCCGCCCACCTCTGCCGACAGCAGATACATGTATTCCCGTATCTGGACGACTGGCTCATCAAGGAAACCCCCCGGACTCAGGTCAGACAGCACGTGGACATAATCACGGACCTATTCTCCCGGTTGGGGCTGCTTCTCAATGCGGAAAAGTCCACACTGGTTCCCACACAAAGGCTGGACTTCATAGGGGCAACCCTGGACTCCACTCGAGCCAGGGCCTACCTACCTCAGCCACGTTTCCAGACTATCACGACGATCATTCGAGGTCTGCAGAACTCCCCGACCACCTCGGCTCGCACGTGTCTCGGCGTAGTAGGCCACATGGCCGCCTGCACTTATGTGACCAAATATGCCAGGCTCCGCCTCCGGCCCCTTCACACGTGGCTCAACTCAGTCTACCGCCCAGGCAGGGACCCAATAGACATTCTGGTGACCGTTCCCCCAAGCACCTTACGCTCCCTCGACTGGTGGCTGATTCCCTCCCTGGTGTGTGCAGGGCTACCGTTCCATCCACCACAGCCCTCGCTGTCCCTAATGACAGATGTGTCATCTTTCGGTTGGGGGGCTCATCTCGGTCACCTTTGTACCCAGGGCCTTTGGGCATCACAGGAGCTGACGCTCCACATAAACGTCCGGGAGCTGAGAGCAGTCCGCCTTGCGTGCCAGGCTTTCCAGCAACATCTTCACGGCCGTTGTGTCTCAGTGTTTACAGACAACACAACGGCCATGTATTATATCAACAAACAGGGAGGGACTCGCTCTTCTCCCCTGTATCAAGAGGCCATTCGACTCTGGGACTTCTGCATAGCCCACTCAATAGACCTGGTAGCGTCCTTTCTCCTAAGGGCTCAGAACACTCTGGCGGATCAGCTGAGCAGATCCTTCCTCTGTCACGAATGGTCGATAAGACCAGACGTTATTCATTCGATCTTCCAGAGGTGGGGTTTTCCCCTCATAGACCTGTTCGCCTCTTGCATGAACAGGAAATGCCAAGCGTTCTGCTCCTTCCAGGGTCTTTCATCGGGATCGATCACGGAAGCATTCCTCATGTCGTGGGGGCACCACCTGCTCTATGCCTTCCCATCGTTCCCTCTGGTTCACAAGGTCCTAATAAAACTCCGCAGGGACAGAGCACATCTAATCCTGATCATGCCAGCATGGCCCAGACAGCACCGGTACACCACACTGCTCAACCTGTCCATGGCCAGCCCAGTTACCCTACCACTCATTCCAGATCTCATAACGCAGGACCACGGCAGTCTTCGCCACCCAGACCTGCAGGCCCTTCACCTCACGGCATGGCTCCTGCATGGCTGAACAGATCAGAGTTACGCTGTTACACTCTGGTACAGCATGTTCTCCTAAGTAGCAGAAAGCCTTCCACTCGGTCAACGTACCTGGCCAAGTGGAAACGTTTCTCCTGCTGGTGTACAACACAGAATGTTACTCCTTCTGAGGTCTCCACCCCGCTGCTTTGGACTACCTCTGGTCTCTTAAACAACAGGGCCTGGCGATACCTTCTCTGATGGTGCACTTGGCGGCTATCTCCACATTCCATCCCAGAGAAAGTGGCCACTCCATGTTTTCCCACCCCTTAGTTACTAGATTTCTTAAGGGCCTGGAGCGCCTCTACCCCCCAGTACGCCGCCCTGCCCCCCCCTCTGACCTCAACTTAGTCCTAAGCAGACTTATGCATCCGCCTTTTGAGCCATTGGCGACTTGCTCACTCCTGTACCTGTCTTGGAAGACAGTCTTCCTGGTGGCCATTACATCGGCCAGAAGAGTCTCCGAACTTCGAGTGCTTACAGTGGACCCACCATACACTGTCTTCCACAAGGACAAGGTACAGTTGCGACCTCATCCGGCGTTCCTCTCTAGGTAGTGTTGGCTTTCCATACCAACCAGGACATCTTTCTCCCGGTATTCTTTCTGAAGCCTCACTCTTCTTGACAGGAGCAGCAGTTGCACTCCTTAGATGTCCGTAGGGCACTCTCCTTTTGTATCGAGCGGACAAAGCCCTTACGGAAATCCCCCCAGCTGTTCGTGGCAGTCGCTGAACGGATGAAAGGTCTACCAATCTCCTCTTGGGTAATGGCGTGCATACGCACGTGCTATGACCTGGCTCATGTCCCTTCGGGCCATCTCACCGCGCATTCTACCAGAGCTCAGGCTTCATCAGCCGCCTTCCTGGCCCACGTGCCTATCAGGAGATATGTTGCGCAGCGACCTGGTCATTGGTCCACACCTTTGCTTCGCACTATGCTCTGGCCCAACAGTCTAGAGATGATGCAGCCTTTGGCTCAGCAGTTCTGCACACTGCCACATCTCACTCCAACCCCTCCGCCTAGGTAAGGCTTGGGAATCACCTGACTGGAATGGATATGATCAATCACTCGAAGAAGAAAAGACGGTTACTCACCTTTGTAACTGTTGTTCTTTGAGACGTGTTGCTCATATCCATTCCAAACCCACCCTCCTTCCCCACTGTCAGAGTAGCCGGCAAGAAGGAACTGAAAGGTGGCCGGGTCGGCTGGGGTATACATCCGGTGCCATAGCGGCGCCACTCCAGGTGGCGCCCAGCCGACCCGCCGAGTGTTGCTAGGGTAAAAAGTCTTCCGACGAACGTGCACGCAGCGCGTGCACATCTGACTGGAATGGATATGAGCAACACATCTAGAAGAACAACAGTTACAAAGGTGAGTAACCGTCTTTTTCACTGGCCTCCAATGGGAGACAAGTACATGCAGTCTTAAAACAGAATATGACCCTATACCTAGAATCCTTCCACATACCACCACGCAAATAAAGCTACGTCTAACAGCTTTTTAAGATCACGACACAAAAACTTAGGGCAGGAAGTGAAAAATATCATTAAAACTGAAGGTGATGTTATCTAGTCTGGTACTAAACAGATCTTATCTCTGAAGGTGAAGGGAGGGAGGGAAGAAGATATTTAAGATGAAAAGTCAGTGGTAAGAATGGCTTGCTGTCGTAGAATAGAGGCTATATAGCTAATGGCAGATACCGTCCTGCCAAGGCAGCAGTCTCAGCCTATGATTATCACTCAAAGTTCTCATTCATTTACACCTTGGCAGCTCTTTCTCTTACCACTGGCTTGGACCATCCATTGTGTTGTAGCAGAATAACAACGGCTTTGATGAGTTACTTATATGTCTCACCACCTGACTAACTGCTAACTGTAACAACATTGTTTGACAGATAACTAATTTACAAAATATATACAAACATATAATATTATTTTCATATAACTTCTGATTCCAGGATCCCTCTACAGCTGTATTCCTCCTGCTAATGGTTACAGTATTTCATACTAAAATGGAAAATAACAGGCTAGTAAATAGGCAGCCTCTATTGGAATTATTACTCAATGACATTCAGGGAAAGGAAAATCTAACTATTTTTACATATATGATCTAGGAATGGCCCTCAGAGTGTTTCCCCTGCTCAGTGTTGATTTTCACAGTTGTGTCCCTTGTGCCTAGCTGTAAAGAATGAATACACTTAACATCTGTACTATCAGATTATTGCTCACATCCCTGCTGGCTGGATGTGGACACAATATTAACCAAAGTTCTCAAAGCTCTTTCCCAGGAAATACTGTATCCTGTGTAAAACCTGGGATGGATTCTTCTGGGAGGTTGTCTCTACTTTGACTGGTGGATCTTTCCATATCATTACACTTACTGTGGCCTTATTAGATACAACCAAGACTTGTCCAGATGGTGTTCTGAGGACTCCAGATCTTCTCTTTTGAGCATTCTTCCCTTCTTTCCACCCTCTGTTTTTACTGACAGACTCAGGCACGAGTTCCCTTCTATGAATTAGTCAGCAAGAGATCATTCACGTAGCAAATGACACGACATTCGCCATTTCTATCTTTGCCACTGCCCGAGTTCTGCCAATCAGAGATGGGAGAGAATAAAGGTGACTTCTAAATTTGCATGTAAAGAGAAGGAAGATTATAAGGTCATTTTTTCTCCGTCTGTCGTTACAGAAAATATTTCGAAGGTGGCAAAAGAGCAAAACTTAGTATCATTAATATTCATAAGAAGTTTAAGTTCTCTTTGAGCAGCCCTTAATAAATGATATAGGTAGATCAACACTGCATCTTAGCTAGAACTAACTCTGCTGATTAAATTGGTCCATCGTTTGGGAATAAGTGCTGCCTACATTGTACTCCAAAGAATTTTCTAATCTCCAAAGGAGGTTAAGACTTAGACTGAAAATTCACTTTAAGGAATAAATTTGTCCCATTAACTCTGTAAAAATAGCTTGATTTCAACACTAGATATTCCTAATAGATATATATTTAGTTAAAGCTGTCTGATAACTGTAGCCGGGGGCGAAATTAGGAATCAACATTTTGTTCTGCCTTTTGCATTTCACTGGCATGTTGTCTCTACTTCACGATGGCTTCATATAGCTTACCCTCGGCTCTGAGTGTATTTCATGGATGTCTTCTCTTTTGAAAGCACAAGCAAGCTGGTAAAAACTGTAGAGCTTTGATTCAGATATGGGACTAATCTCTCTTCTCCATGTCACATCATTCTCTGTACTCTGACCTGCAGACCCAAATAGATCTTTCTCCTTCCACAAACCTTATCCTTTTTCCTCCAGTTCCTCAATGAATTTGTTCCCGTCTTTTCCTCTGAATGCAGTAAATTCTGTAGATAACCCTCCCACCCCATGAGCCAACTCAACAGGAGATGCATATATCCTCCTTCCACCTTGTGATGGAGTAGGGACTGTCTGCATGGGGGATGAGAGAGCTGGGGGTGTCTTTAGGTGAGGGACAGGATCTTTAAGCCTGTAACCTGAGCCAGGTAGGGAGGAAGGGGTTAGCACCTTGGCCCGGGAAGCTGGAAAAAGGAATCGGCCAGCTGGAGGAGGGGAGTTTAGTTTCAGTTTTGGGCTGGGTGGTTGGAATTCAGGGGGCTAAGCTTCCTGGACCCCAGAGGGGCTTGATTGAGGGGTCCTGGCTGTGCCTACAAGCTCTGATGTAACCTGCATTCCTGTTGTCCAATAAACCTTCTGTTTTACTGGCTGGCTGAGAGTCACTGTGGGTCCCAGGAAGAGGGGTGCAGGACCGGACTCCCCCACACTCCGTGACACACCTTAATAACTGATGTCTCATAAAGCCTTTCTCCCCAAAAGATCCCAATGCTTATAAACAGTGACCCCAAAATGGGAGATTGGAACCGAGCGCTTTGAGAATTACATAAAATTCACAGGGACATGAAGTAGATTAAGATATTGGTCTTTCCAACTTTAACATTTATTATTCAATGGCAGGATCTGCTCTGCAAATACTCCGTTGTTTCCAGTTTTGATCAGCCCCCTGGCAGCAGGGCAGAGCCTATGTGATGTCAACATGTGTCACCCCGGCCCTGGGTGGTGGTGTGTGTATTGAAACGATACACTGGAGTTGCTTGTTTTAATAACCTTTATTTAGTGTGTCACGTTCACATAGAGAGTTGCTCAGGCTTTCAGATGTCTGTTTCAGTTTATGCCTATTACAGGCTCAGGGATTTCTTAATTGATATTGCACCGATTTTGACCTTTGCGGTTCTATTTTTTTTAAATGTGTGTATTGGTGGTGAAAAGTGCCCCAGTAGCTCTGTGGATTAAAATACTCGATCCACAGTGCACAGGCAGGATGGCAAGTTTTCCCCTACCCTACCTGTAAGCCTTAACTGTCATCTAGAGGTTCTGCTATAGACCAAGTGAAAGAGTTTAGCCTCCATGCCCATTCAGTCTTGGGACCCTCTGCTGAGACTGACCAGAGTGCCAGTTAGAACCAATCATCAAAACAGATTTGTATGATGGAGACGGCCTGGCCATGGGGAACCACTGCCAAATCTGAGACACATGATTCAAGTCTGGTATCAAATACTGATCTTTACTTTCAAAAAGGTATGGGAATGTTCCTATCTGGGGGTTGCCCATCCTGTTGGGGATTGGATGGAGACCAGCTAACTAATTTCACATATGCTGCAGAATATTTTGCAGTTGATAATGATTTTAAACCCTTCTGACCCAGCAACTTTTATGTGCAAAACACCTTATCCCATCAACAATTGGATGGAAGGAGGGAGGAAGGTGGAGGGAATTTAATGCAAAAACACTGGGCCAGTGAGAGTTTACCTGAATAAGGATGGCAAGTTTTGGCCCTAGATTTGAGGAAACGTATAAGACATGCCCTCTAAAGCAAGAAAATCCAGACAAAAGACTTGCATCTATAAAACACACTTTGGTGTATAGTGTCTCCTGAACATACAGTATGGTACGATTCATCCACTACAGCAGCAATATGCTTGAGCACATCCTGGTGAATAAGTGATTAAATATTATCATATGTATAGTGCTGTCACTATATAATAGATAGTGCTTTATAGTTCACTTTGTACAAACCTTACCAAGAGGTTTAAGTCAGAATATTACTTTTAATTTAATATCATGACTGCTAGATGACATTTACTATTTAATTATTCATGGTGCTTGATCTAGCACGTAGCCTACTGAGCTCGTCTGGGAGGAATAGAGAGAAATTGTCTGGAATAAAGGGGCTAATCTAGCATGTCGACTTCTAGTAGCAATAATAGGGAAAACTTCTGTTAGAAACTCTGGAGAACTTGGGATGCATGATTGTCAGCTTTTGTCCATTTAAAGATGATTACAATGTGTTTATAAAGTGTCCAGCACAATCAGGTCCCCATTTCAGTTGGGGAATCTAGAAATTAATTTATATATATATATATATATATATATATAAACAAATAGTAATAAAGGCAACCAGTTCCGTGACCCCCAAATACAATAGGATTCCCAGTATTTGTGGTCAGAATTATTTAAATCAAATGCTTCTTCCTTCTGTCAAGGCTTTACCACACCGTTTTTTTTCAGGTTCCCTTGGCACAGATTCTGCTCTTACATTCTGCGTTTGCTCCTATCTCCCACTGGCTTAAATGGGGATTGTTCCTCCCTATCCAAAAACCTTATTATTTCCCCAGATCAACTGCACAAGTTCCCTCCCACTCTTTTTCCTAGCCATTGTCTCCTGGTTAGACTGCTGGTGGCTACCGAGGAGGAACAGGCTTTGAGCTGCAAAACCAGCCATTTTAAATCCTTCGCATTTGCTTTGTAATAACCCTTCTGCACTATTTTAATGTTCCCCCCTCCCAGCTTTTATTATATTAGCTTTTCTTGCCAAGTCAGTTTAAAACTCCTGGAATGTACCTAATTAGCAGCAGTGGAAATTTAAGGTCTCTATTTATCCTGAGGACAGGGTTAGCAACAGTGCAAGATTCATAGATCTGCATAAATTAGAAATGGAAAAGATCTTTAGCTCACCCAGTTTATCCCCCTGCAATCTGCCACCTCAGCATTTTCCCACACACTACCCCCACCAATGTGCCTCAGTGCCATCCCAGAAAGGATCAAAAGAATGGTGTAGTTCCCATCATGTTCCTTTCAACGCGTGGCTTCCCTGCAAAGACTGAGGGCAATTTAGTGGTGGTTTTAGTGATGTACACAGAGTCCAGGCACTGAATAGACATTGGATGGGAATTACTTTAAGGACTCGATCCTGCAGGATATTGCATGAGCCCAGTTGCTATTGAGCTCGACAAGAGTTGAGCTCACAGAGTCAGTTTGTTAGAGAAGGTGCGATCACCTTTCAGGATTAGGTCATACTTACTAGCAATATTACGTTCATCTAGGCTACATCTGAACCTGTGGCCCGAAGACAAAAGATTTCCTAGCCTATTCTCAACCCTGAGAGCAGGCCTACCTCCCCCCACCGTCTCAACCCTGTTAACCATCTCAATCCTTGTTAACCCTGTAAAAAGTGATGATTTTCCCCAATAGTCTACCTTACAATAACATTGCAGTTGTGCTAATTGCTGTGCTTTGAATGCTGTTTGCCCACAAAGCAGATTTGCTTCAAACTGTGAAGTTGAGATGGAACTAAAAATGTTATGAAAAGAGAATGTGAATTATAGGCAAAATAAAAATATAAGAAATATAAGTTGCAATATAAGTTGCAAAAATATAAGTTTCCAGCTCATGAATAAAGTAATTTTAAAATGAAATCATAGGTTTCCTTACATGTAGCCACACACCTCTAGGTTCTGGCACTGTTTTTTTTTTTTCTGAGCCAGATTAATTCTCTATTTTCATCATCTTTACCTTCATAAGACCATAGGAACGGCCACATTGGGTCAGACCAAAGGTCCATCCAACCCAGTATCCTGTCTTCCAACAGTGGCCAACGCCAGGTGCCCCAGAGAGAATGAACAGAACAGGTAATCATCAAGTGATCCATCGCCTGTCACCCATTCCCAGCTTCTGGCAAACAGAGGCAAGGACACAATCCTTGCTCATCCTGGCTAATAACCATTGATGGACCTGTCCTCCGTGAACTTACCTAGTTCTTTTTGTAACCCTGTTATGGTCTTCACCTTCACAACATCCTCCGGCAAGGAATTCCACAGGTTGACTGCGCGTTGTGTGAAAAAATACTTCCTTTTGTTTGTTTTAAACCTGCTGCCTATTAATTTCATTTGGTGACCCCTAGTTCTTGTGGTATGATGAGTAAATAACGCTTTCTTATTTACTTTCTCTACATCAGTCATGATTTTATAGACCTCTGTCATATCCCCCTTTAGTCATCTTTTTTCCAAGCTGAAAAGTCCCAGTCTTATTAATCTCTCTTCATATGGAAGCCATTCCACACCTTTAATCATTTTTATTGCCCTTTTCTGAACCTTTTCCAATTCCAACATATCATTTTTGAGATGGGGCAACTACATCTGCACACAGTTTTCAAGGTGTGGGCATACCATGGATTTATTTAGAGGCAATATGATATTTTCTGTCATGTTATCTATCTCTTTCTTAAAATGATTCCCAACATTCTGTTCGCTTTTTGAACTGCTGCTGCACATTCGAGTGGATGTTTTCAGAGAACTATCAGAGAACAATGACTCCAAGATCTCTTTCTTGCGTTATAACAGCTAGTTTAGACTTGGGATTATGTTTTCTAATGTGTGTTATTTTGCATTTATCAACAGTGAATTTCATCTCCCATTTTGTTGCCCAGTCACCCAGTTTTGAGAGATCCTTTTGTAACTCTTTGCAGTCTGCCTTTGCAGCTTGGAAAAAAGATGACTAAAGGGAGATATGACAGAGGTCTATAAAATCATGACTGATGTAGAGAAAGTAAATAAGAAAGCATTATTAGATCATGTAGTATCTTGAATGGTTTTGTATCATTGGCAAATTTTGCCACTTCACTGTTTACTCCTTTTTCCAGATCATTTATGAATCTAAGTAGGACTGGTCTCAGTACAGACCCCTGGGGGAAAATACTATTTACCTCTCTCTATTCTGAAAACTGAGCATTTATTCCTACCCTTTGTTTCCTATCTTTTAACCAGTTGCCAATCCGTGAGAGCACCTTCCCTCTTATCCCATGACAGCTTACTTTGCTTAAGAGCCTTTGGTAATGGACCTTGCCAAAGGCTTTCTGAAAATCTAAGTACACTATATCCACTGGATCCCCCTTGTCCACATGCTTGTTGATCCCCTCATTTATAACCCACAGAGGGGTTATTTCCTGTTGAAACCTTCCTTACCTTGCTTCCATAGGAATCGATTAGAGTTTTGCATGTATTAAGAAGACGCAAGATTTGACTCTTGCTCTGTGCATTAACCTATGAAATAATGATATTTTCATTCAACATTCTTCTTGATTATCAATAAACACAGATGAGTAGCTCCTCAACTCATTGTCTAGCTGTTTTCTTTTCCATACATGACTGCTGTGTTGTTGGCTTTTTCACCTTGTTAATGACACACAGTTTGATTTACAGCAGTCAGATCTTGTAATTTGTGTATTTAGAACACACATTCTATTCCTAGAACTCTAGGGATGGAAAAGGCCTGTAAGGTTCCCGCAGCCAGTGTAGGATAGTCCATCGCATTTCTTAGTGCTTTGTCTGTTACAGCAGTGGGTAGGTGAGGTTCTGCAACCAGCAATGTGCAGGAGGTTAGACTACTAGATGATCATGATGGTCCCATCTGGCCTTAAAGTCTATGAGTCTAAACAAGATGTAGATGTCCCAGGAGTGAATTTCCAACAATTTACCAACCCTAACAGGGCCAGAAAGAATAATCTCAGTGCAAAAGGGATCTTCTGGTGGTGAAGAGCCAGTGCAGAGGATCCCACATTGCCATCCAAATTTTTTAGATGGGACTTGGCCAAAGTTAAGGTCAGCATTGCTAGGATGCCCCCATAATGCATCACTCCTGACTACAGTTTCAGCTCCTTGGCCTGGGCTGCTCTACATAACACCAGCACAGAATAGTCTTGGGTTCAGGACAGCAGAAAGGTGAGCTTTACACCATCTTTGCACACCTATCCCCAACCTGGTCTGTGTATAGTCTGGCTGGACCCCAGGATATGATCATAGATTATAGGCAGGGCTCTTGATTTTAGGTTTTAACAATAAATACCAATAGAACATCCACGATTTAAAAAAAAAAAATTGGTGTTTCTTCAATAAAAAACAGAAAAACAGAGGAAGTGGTTGTTTGCATCTAATAGCTTGTCACCATGGAGCAGTATGCGAACCACCCAGGTGTGATTTCTACAATGCCCTAACGCGCTGCTCATTAATTGGGCCATGTAATCCCTGCTGGTGTGCCCTAAGGGGTCTCTAATGTGCTTTAACATAAAAGTGCACTAGGGAACATTACAAAGATATTACTCATTGCATTATATACAAAGAGCCCCCAATCACCATATTTTTGGACATCTACATAAAACTCAAAAATTACTAAAAATAAATGCTGAAAACTGAACTTAAACTCTGAAAAACAGAAGCCCTAATTATAGGTGGTAACTATGGTAATGGGTTGAAATTGGGTAGAAGACAACAGAGCTTGACTTTTGGGAAATATTTCAGGATTAGTCTCCCAGAAGAAGTTATGGAAGTCCCATTGCCAGAGTTATTTCTTGCTAGATTGGACAAAGCACTGTAACATGCAATGAAAAAGGCAACCCTGTCTCAGCCTGGGGATTGGTTAGATGAACTAACAGATCTTTTGCTATCCCTAATCACCATGAAATTTCACTTACCTCTCTGAAACTTCACTTAGCAGGTTGCATCACCACCCATTACTGGTGCTTTTTATAAAAGTTAATGTTTGTAAGTCGGTACAGTATGTCACATCTCTTCTTAGAAACCTGACAATAAAACCTCTTTCCTAGCTAATGTTCTCCCATGTCTTTGGCAGACATTGACACTTTCCTGGATTTCAAATGGAGCTGTAATTAACAGGGCTTCTACTGCTGCAGGCATGAATGATTCCTTGTTTATGCACCGGTATAGGGATTTGCGCTGTAGCTGGCACTCTGTGACTAGCTGGCTGTGCAGCATCAGAGTAACACAATAAATGAAGGAAGTATCACATGGGCTGACCTTGAATGAACTCAAGCTCTGGATCTCAATGCTTCTGAACTATAGAGCTGTTTTAAATCCAAACCAGTTCTGGATCCAAATTTTGTACCTGTACAATGAGCTGAACCAAATCCTAGATCCAAACCTGCCCAGATCTTGTGATGTTCAAAATCTGGGGGTGAATTCCCATAAGAACGGCCTTACTGGGTCAGACCAATGGGCTATCTAGCCCAGTATGCTGTCTTCTGACAGTGGTCAATGGCAGGTGCCCCAGAGGAAATGAACAGAACAGGTAATCATCAAGTGCTCCATCCCCTGTCACCCATTCCCAGCTTCTGGCAATCAGAGGCTAGGGACACCCGGAGCATGGAGTGGTATCCCTGACCATCTTGGATAATAACCATTGATGAACCTACCTGCCAGGAACTTATCTAGTTCTTTTATGAACCCTGTTATTGTTTTGGCCTTCACAACATCCCTTAGCAAAGAGTTGACTGTGCGTTGTGTGAAGAAATATTTCCTTTTGTTTGTTTTCAAGCCTGCTGCCCATTAATTTCATTGGGTAACCCCTGGTTCTTGTGTTATGTGAAGGAGTAAATAGTACTTCCTTATTCACCTTCTCCACACCATTCACAATTTTATAGACCTCTACCATGTCCCCTCTTAGTCATCTATTTTCCAAGCTGAAAACTCCCAGTCCTTTTTAATCTCTCCTGATACAAAAGCTGTTCCAGACCCCTAATCTTTTTTGTTGTCCTTCTCTGCACCTTTTCCAATTCTAATATTTTTTTTTGAGACAGAGTGACCAGAATTGCCCTCAATATTCAAGGTGAAGGTGTACAATGGTAGATAATGGTATTTTCTGTCTTCTTATCTTTCCCTTTCCTGATGGTTCTTAACATTTTGTTAGCTTTTTTCACTGCTGCTGCACATTGAGCAGATGTGTTTGCAAAACTATCCACAATGACTCCAAGATCTCTTTCCTTGAATAGTAAAAGCTAATTTAGATCCCATCATTTTGTACGTATAGTTGGGATTATGCTTTCCAATGTGCATCACTTTGCGTTTATCAACACTGAATTTCATCTGCTATTTTGTTGCCCAGTCACCTAGTTTTGTTAGATCCCTTTGTGACTCTTTGCAGGCTGCTTTGGACTTAACTGGCTTGAGTAATTTTGTATTGTCTGCAAATTTTACCAGCTCACTGTTTACCCCTTTTTTTCAGATCATTTATGAATCTGTTGAACAGCACAGATCCCAGTATAGACCCCTGGGGGACATCACTATTTACCTCTCTCCATTCTGAAAAGAGTCAGTTTGTTTCCTGTTTTTTAACCAATTACTGATCTGTGACAGGACCTTTGAATGGAGACTGCTCCTTGCAAGACAGCCTCTTGGTCTTTAAGAAAGGGTGGTTTATTAAGATTTATTACAAAGGGAGCCATTCACTTCAAATGCAAAGACGTTTGCCCACATTCTGACTGATGAATCACTGTGAATTAAAACATACCTAGTGTCCCGTTTGTGCAGAGAAGAGAAACATGGATAAAGAGCTCCACAGTTCCGATCCTACCTCTGAACAGTCTCATCCCCTTGGCCAGTCTAACTGCTGGATCCTTATGGAACGTAACTGCCTTTGAGATAATTGAAGGCGCACTCCTAATATCAAATTTTCTCCTCTCTGCAGAAACTTTGCCTCATCTTCCTTAAAGGTGTGAAAGTATTGACCAGTAAGTTTAAAATCCCTCCTGTCCTACAGGGGGAATTCCACTGAAGAACTTTAATGTTCTGTTTAAAATAAAAACTTCCTTTGTGCAGGATAGTTGTGATTCTTAGGACACTACTTGAGCTCCTAATGAGTAAGTTTTTACTATGTTCCTTGGCCTTGAATGTCCTCTCAATGTGCTATTAGGCTTTTTCTGGGTCAACCTGTTCTCAGTCGAAAAACTTGATCAGACTTCATTAAATATTGCAAGAAAAATCACTCCATGCCCTTTCTTTACTGATCCTGCTTAATAATTGACACATGACAGACCAGGTTTTAAAGCAGGATCTGAAACGTTGTACAGCTACCAGAGGCTGGTATTTCATTTGAGTTTATTTTGGCCACCATTTGCTATGTACTATTAGGTGTTCATATTTTATTATCCTGGCTAAGCTGTTCCAATAAATATTATGGAGAGAATAAGGGTCTGATCCTTCTGCCACGGAAATCAATGTCAAAACTTCTATTCACATCAGTGGAAACAGGATTAGGCCCTTAATCTTTAATCTAATCGCATTATATTGGCATGCATGCATATGAACTTCACTTGTGTGGCTGCAGTTTTTTGCTTTATGTTGTTTAATGATTGTGCAAATGTTTGGTTTGTCCTGGCTTTTGTAGGAAGTCATCTCAGGGAGAGGAGATGGATGGGTGGGCGGGAGGAAGGTTGAACAGCGGGCCAGATTCTGATTACATTTACACTGATGTCGAGCTCAGCTTCCCTGACTTCTGTGGAGTATTTCCAGATTTACACCAGTGTAACTGAGATCAGAATTTGGACCACTTACATTAGGCGGATTTTTCACATCAGGGTGCAATGCACACAGCATAGAAATGAAACATCAAGGAAACAGTATGATGGTGACCAGCATTCCACTGACCAAAATGATCTGTCTGGGACACAAGGGAATGAGAATGACAAGACCCAAGAGAGGGAAACAGGACAGGGAAGCTCAGACAGCAAACTCATAAAGAATCCCAAGTAGTCAGCAAAATGAAATTCACTATCAACACAGAGTGAGGGGCAAAATGTACTTTTCCAGCATCTGCTGGAGACCTGCTATTCGGAATAGCAAACATACAAGCACTTGAGAAAGTGTGAATGGAGATGTAACCCTCCTAGATAATGAACTGGCTTTTAATGATGCAAAGGATAATGAATTCATTACTAATGCAAATAATAAACAAAAGGGCAGGCAGACGAATCCCATGCCTCGTTTTCTTGGAAAGAAACTCAGTCAACTAAAAAGAAAAGTTTCTTAGTAAAGAAAAATAAAGACTAAGTAGCACTAATGGGGAACACAGAGCCAGATTCTCAGGTGGTATAAATCAGGGTAGTTCCATTGATTTCCATGAAACGATACCAATATACACCAGCTGAGGACCTGGCCATAATTATAGTTGCTTGACTGACTGAGCACTGAGATTTGAATATGTTCCCTTACGTTGTGTTACTGTCATAGAAATTGGCAAGATTCAGAAATACATTAAAAATCTGAATTTGTACCTAACTCATCTCATCTACCACCAATTTAGCATCACATACTAAATGGTGTCAGAGCTCCTAAATCAAGAGTTAAATAGATGCATGTACTTAAATTCTGTTGAAACTACATCTAGCTGACATGATCCTGCTAGTAAAAAAAAAATAATCAGGGTTAGAATCTGAAGTCAGTTACTCCAGCATAAATCTGAAGTAACTCCATTGACTTCAATGGAATTTTTTTAAATTTACACCAGACTACCTGAGACTAGAGTCCAGTTCCCAGTCTTTAAAGGGTCTTCAAAACAAAGAGTTGTTTTTTTCTAGAGCAATGTAGCTTTGAAAAACCAGGAATTTGAAACTAAACCAGCCTAACTAAAGGAGTTGATCTTTAAAACAAACAAACAAACAAACAAAAAAAACCCAGTAACATATTTGATTAGATTTAATGCTTAATTTACTTACCAAACAATATTTCTTTACTGGGCACATTTTTCTTCTAACTTCTTAGTGTAACTGATTTAAGCACCAATTGACAGTTGCCAGCAGTTCCAGAGTCACATTTGCCTGCTGATACACTGTGTTTCTCTGACAATTTTCCTCACGACTCTGAACAAGCAACGTCTATCACTACAGGTGCCCCTAATTCTCACTTCATTTTAAGCAAGGAGCAACCTAACTTACTGTAACCAAGACACCACTGCACAGTACATGTGTGGTCACCCAAACACATTAGCAACATTGATATTACAACAATACCTAGACTGAGATCAGGGCCCTGTTGTGGTAGGTGCTGTATAAACACATAGCAAGAGACTCTTCTAGACTAAGGCAGCTTACAATTTAACTAAACAAGAGAGATTTATTATTCTGGGACCTGACACAGAGATGATGTGATGGACTCAAGGTCAGAAAGGAAGTTAGTGGCAGAGCCAGGAATTTAACTTGAGTCTCAGACCAGCATAGGAGCATCCTTCCTCTTGCACAGCACAGCTGGCTACATGGTCAGGACCGTGCACAGCCATCGCCAGCTTACATTTTACAATTTAGGCCTGCAAATCTGTAGCAGAATAACAATTAGCATGCTGGTGAAAAGTGCCAGACTGGAAAGTGAAGTCTTCTCTTTATCCACTGCATGAACTAACAGTGGCAGTGGCGCATTCTGCATTATGTCTCAACTGTTACCTGCTGAGACAGTCTCTAGGGATTCAGTCTCCATAGCCCATTCAGTCTTGGACATCCCTGCTCAGACTGCCAGCTAGGGTATTAATTAGTACCAATTTTGGCAGTAGCTTTGTGGTACAGACACGTGACTTAGCCCACCAGTTCATTCTAGGTAGGGTACCAAACTGCTATCACAGGACCCCCGTCAACATGAACTGGATTGGATGAGCACCTTGGAGATGAAAAGCTTCATATCCTGTATCCCAGACAAGCCCTCAAGCCATCTTTGTACCGGATCTGCCGTACCTATGCCACTTTAATTGGGTGCAAATGCTAACCTGCACACATCGTCTTCCAGCTGGGTTTTTTAAACCTCTATAGTTTGTGCCCCAAAAAAAGCTTGTTCCTTCAAGAGTTTGCAGTGGTAAAGATTTAGCAGGAAAACAGTAACAATGATACCCAGAATAAACGCTGCTCAGTGCATATTACTTATTCCTCTCCATGCCCCACTCACAGAGGATGTGAATTTATTAAAGCTCCCAGCTCTTTAATTCAAGCTGCAGAGGCTCTGCTTTTAGGTAGGAAAGCTTAGATGGTGGTGGTCACTCTCTCATGCAGCAATTTTTAGCTATGGAACTGACAGTATTTACCAAGGAGATGTCATTACCCACATTGTACAGATGGAGAAAATGAGCCACGCAGCGGTGGAGTGAGTTGTGCAAGGTCTCACCGAGAAGGCGAGTGACAGAGGCAGGAATAAACCCATGGCTGTCAGAAGTCCAGTCAAGAGTTCTGGCCACCAGAGCAAATTGAAGGCATGCTGCCTGATTCTGCTCAGACACCCATGTAAGGGGGAACGTCATTAAAGTCAATGGAGTTAAACAGGAGAGTAGAAAATCGGGCCCCATGGTGTTTGAGAAAAGAAAAGCACAGATTGCTTTTATTCGAGCGGTTATTAAAAATGTATTGTTGCTCAGGAAACCTCCTTCTCCCTCGCTTCAACATAAATAAATAAGACCCAGATGGCACAGTGTTTGCACCTGTCCAGGAACAGAAGAGGCAAGCTGGATGCTGCTTTTCAAAACATGTTTTCTTTCTCTCTTCCCACCTCCACCTTCATATTGAAGAGTTCTGTGCTGCGGCAGTCTCTTGGTAACTGAAGGACTCACTTTTAAAATTAAGAAATCACAGTTACTTGATTGTGTTGACGTGTTCTTTTTGTTTCACCCAAGCTGTTAACAAGGGCTTTGAATTACTCATTGTAGCTGATAGTTCCTCTGTGATGTATTATGGGTGTATTACGGCATTGGAAGACTAAGTCTTCTAAGGCCTGGGCTACACTATGCGTTTAAACCGAATTTAGCAATGTTAAACCGATTTAACCCTGCACCCGTCCACACGACAAGGCCCTTTATATCGATATAATGGGCTCTTTAAACCGATTTCCGTACTCCTCCCCGACAAGAGAAATAGCGCTGAAATCGGTGTTGCCATGTTGGATTAGGTTTAATGTGGCCGCAAATTGATATTGGCCTCCGGGCGGTATCCCACAGTACACCATTCTAACCGCTCTGGAAAGCAATCTGAACTCGGATGCACTGGCCAGGTAGACAGGAAAAGCCCCGCGAACTTTTGAATTTCATTTCCTGTTTGCCCAGCGTGGAGCTCTGATCAGCACGGGTGGCAATGCAGTCCCAAATCCAAAAAGAGCTCCAGCATGGACCGTACTAGAGATACTGGATCTGATTGCTGTATGGCCAGACAAATCTGTTCTATCAGAGCTCCGTTACAGAAGACAAAATGCCAAAGCATTTGAAAAAATCTCCAGGCTATGATAAACAGAGGCCACAGCAGGGACTCAGCACAGTGCTGCGTGACAAGCGTAACGGAAAGCCAAAGAATCAAATGGACGCTCATGGACGAAGGGAGGGGGTACTGAGGACTCTAGCTATCCCACAGTCCCCACAGTCTCCGAAAAGCATTTGCATTCTTGGCTGAGCTCCCAATGCCTGAAGAGTCAAAAACATTTTCCTGAGTGTTTCAGGGTATAGCTCGTCAATTTACACCCTTCCCCCCCACAAAAGAAAAGGGAAAAAAAAGTTTCTTACCTTTTTTCAATGTCACCCTATGTCTACTCCATGCTGCTAGTAGATGAGATGCTGCAGCGCTGAACACCAGCATCCCCTTCCCGGTGGCAGGCAGTACAGTATGATGCTATCCATTGTCATCATCAGTCAGTGAGTGCTCCTGGCTGGCCTCAGTGAGGTTGGCCGGGGGCTCCTGGGTAAAAATGGGAATGACGGTCATTCCCGGCAGATGGTACAGAATGGCTGGTAACCATTCTCATCATAGCAACTGGAGGCTGAGCTCCATCAGCCCCCACGCATTTCATGTCTAAAGAAAAGATTCTGTACTGCCTGGATTATCATAGCAGCGGGAGGCTTCCTCCCCCTCATTTTATCTCACTAAAAAGTCAGTGTTTCTTATTCCTGCATTCTTTATTACTTCATCACACAAATGGGGGGACACTGCCACGGTAACCCAGGAGGGTTGAGGGAGGAGGGAAGCAATGGGTGGGATTGTTGCAGGGGCACTCCCTAGAATGGCATGCAGCTCATCATTTCTGTGGGATCTGTGGGGTTCTGACAAGGAGCGGCTGTGCTCTCTGGTTCTCTAGTAGACTTGCCCCATATTTTAGGCAGGACTGACTCTATTTTTAGACAAAACATAAAGAAGGGAATGACTTAAGGAGTCATTCCCATTTTTGTCCATGCACCCTCGGCCAACCTCAGCTAGGCCAGCCAGGAGCACCCATGACAACAGCAGACGGTACAGAACAACTGATAACCATCATCTCATTGCCAATTTACAATGGCATGGCAGACGGTGCACTAGGGATGGTAACCGTCTCTGCTACCTTGCAAAGGCAAATGAATGTTGCTGTGTAGCACTGCAGTACTGCGTCTGCCAGCAGCATCCAGTACACATACAGTGACAGTGACAAAAGGCAAAACAGGCTCCATGGTTGCCATGCTATGGCGTCTGCCAGGGCGATCCAGGGAAAAAGGGTGAGAAATGATTGTCTGCCATTCCTTTCACGGAGTAAGGACTGAGTGATGACATTTACCCAGAATCACCCACAACACTGTTTTAGCATTGAGATCTTAACCCAGAATTCCAATGGGCGGGGGAGATTGTGGGAACTATGGGATAGCTACGGGATAGCTACCCACAGTGCAACGCTCCGGAAATTGACACTAGCCTCAGTACATGGACGCACACCGCCGAATTAATGTGCTTAGTGTGGCCGCATGCACTCGACTTTGTACAATCTGTTTTTACAAAACCAGTTTATGTAAAATTGGAATAATCCCGTAGTGTAGACATACCCTAAGTCTAGGAATCCTGAGGCAATTGTACATCCTTCAGATTCATCATCTTTTACCATGGTGAAACAGTAGTCATCGTCCTGCAGGTGCTGTCAACTGAGTCCTCTGGACAGTGGTGATTGCAGTGACACTGCAGTGGCTTCTGGGGAGGAGCAGATGCTGTACTTTCACCATCTTCCTTTCTGTTCTCCCAGTTCAACTGTGCAGAACTCTGCAAATACGATTTGTCTAGACCCTTGGCTCTATTTTTCAGTGGAGGCAGCATAGGGTGAAGGTTTTCACTACAGAAATCTTCGTCCTTGCAGCATGCAATAGATCTTCTGTGATGTATTATGGGTGCATTCCTGCATTGGAAGACTGAGCCTTCTAAGCAAAGGCATCCTGAGGCAATTGTACATCCTCCAGATTCTTCATCTTCTACCATGGTGAAACAGTATCCATCAGTCCTGCAGGTGCTGACGACTGAGTCCTCTAGACAGTGTTGATTGCAGTGACACGGCAGTAGTTTCTGGGGAGGAACACATGCTGTACTCTCACCATCTTCCTTTCTGTTCTCCAAGTTCAACTGTCCAGGACTCCACGAATATGTTTTGTCTAGACCCTTGGTGTAGGGTGAAAGTTTTCATTACAGAAATCTTCGTCCTTGTAGCATCCAATTGTTCTTGTGTGATCTATTATGGGTCTATTGCGGCATTAGAATACTGATCCTGTGTGGATATTTCATTATCTACCATGAAGGGACTGATCTGTGGTGTTTAAGTTTTGCATTTACTTTTTAGTTTGTAAAGTACTATAAAATGAAGTGTGAAAGGCTTCCTAGGCTAATAAACCAATACCCAGGTGCCTTCCACAAGCAAATCCCTCTGCACAACTTTTGTTTGACAGGAGATCTGCTCCTACAGCACACCCCAAACGGCACCGCTTTCTCTGCAATGAATACCCCTTTCTCGCATCATTTTCTGAAGTAAAACACGAAACATCCTTCGGAAAGTGCTTGCTGATTTAATAATAATCTTGCTTCCTTTAAAAATATCCAACTAGGCAATGAATAGACATTATACAGCCAGGAAATTTGCATCCATGGAACTATATTATACATGGGAGTGCAGGGTGCTAGTCCCTGGCTCCAAAGCAATCTCAGACAGGAGGGAGCCATAATTCTGCAGCCAGTGCTGGTTGAGTGCTCTGGGACCGCTAACCCAGACAGCTAAGAACAGAGGTGAGGGGATCTGTGTGAAATAGGATCACATCCCCACCCATTCCAATGGCCCCACCCATCCCTGCAGCTGTTGTTAGCAAGAGCCCTTGCTACACCTGTTCTAAAAAGTAGCTGGTAAACACACTCACTACAAGGTGCTTACAGACACAGGGCACAATCCAGCGCCCACTGAAGTCCATGGGAATCTAGCTGTTGGCCTCAATCAGAATAGAATTCCATTCACAATGCATGATGCAGTCATAAGCCCTCCATCTGCCTGAAACCATCAGTTTGCCCAACTCATAGAAAAGTGAGGGCTCCACCACCTCTAGAAGCCAAGAGTTGCCCCTGAGAGGGGAGGACACTCTGCCCTGCTGTTGAGCATTGCAAATGCCAGGCTGTTTCTCTCTCATTTTGTCTCCATGTACGTGGAAAGCTTGGCGCACCCTAGCAGGCAAGGCAAGAGCTGTCACTGCTTCCGGTGTTTTTCTCCAGCTGCAGTGCTGCAAGCCTAGCACTAAATCCAGCAGCAAAGCAAAGAGCTGGGCCGCAGCTGGTGGGCTCCTTTCCCAGCGATCAGGAAGAGCATTTCCACTCGCTTTTCTGCCATTCCCAACACTTTTAGTGCCACTGCTACCCTCCCTGGGGGGAAGGAACATCATTCTCAACTAGGAGAGCCACCTGCTTTCTCCTCACCAAGCTGCCTGTCTTCTGTAATGTTTCTCCTTTATACAACAATTTTCTCTCATAAGCATTTGCTTCCCCTGCTAGTTTTCCTTGTTAGGATAATGATCAACGATTTCTATGATGTCTTTCCTACAGATGGATCCCAAAGCATTTTGCAAACTTTACTTAACTGAGCATACCAGGCTCTGGAGGGCAATGTCTCCTCCAGCCACTGACGTGCAGCCACCTCTGGGGTGAAAGGAAGCAGCTGTTTTAACACCAGCATAGCCCACCCAGGACAAGGAATGAAGACTATTGTCTCCACGTAGAACTACAAGACAAATCCATTTTAAACAACCTTCTGTCAAATTCCTTCTTATCTGTCTTTTTACAGCATGAGAAAACACGAGTTTGCAGTGGTTGAATTGGGGGAAAGAAGAAAGGGCAGGTTTACTGGGATTGTTTAAATCCAAATAAAGTTTGGTTCGAGTTTGGAGCTAATGTCTTGCTCAGTTCTTACTTTCTATGAAACATTAAGATTTCAGACTATATTTTTGTCAGTAAGTGGGTTTTAGCTACTAGATTTGTATCTATTTGCGCTTCATATTTTGCTTTTAATATACCCTGAAAAGGTTAGGCTACATAGATAACGTCAGTGTGCAAGTTTCCATTATAAACTTTTGCCTTCTTCAAAAAACTTTGAAAAATAGACAGCTGCCCAAAGGCTATCCTATTTGCATAATTACTGCTTCCCATCAAACAGAAAAATTAAAGCCCGTCTAGTTTGGATTTAACAGCAGCAGCATTCTTGAAAACCACCCTGCGGGTGTGGAAATATGCATAAGTGTTGTTACTCTGGTGCCAGAAGTGATTGTACCTTTAGGAAATGCTTTTTAAACCAGTTTCAATCTCTCACTCAAATGGCTTAAATGCCTTCTCACAATTCCCATGCTGGGTTTTGTTACAGATTCCATCATAAATACTGAATCTTTGCCTCCTGAACACAGCTAGCATTACAGCATCTCTGAAAAGGTGTGTGGAAGTCATGCAGAGAAAAAAAGAGGTTAACCTCCACTAGCCTTTGCAACAAACCAAACCCATGCATAATGGTTTTTTAAATTCCTCTTACTAATTCACACTATAACGATGGAGATCATCCTAGGTTACACATTGAATGTCCCAGAGCTGGCTTCCCTGCTTAGAAAGGCACAGAAGTCTTTCAGAACCGATGCACAATTTTTTCTAAACAATTGCTTATTTTACTCATGTTCATATGAACACACAATAGCTAAAACTACATTTGACACTATAACAGAGAAAGCAACTACCGCTGAAGTGCTGCTGTTCATCTCCTTGGGAAACTACAAGTTATATTTAGGCCGATCTCCTCTGTGTTTGTGCTATTATGGAATGTTTTCAGGTGGTCTCATAAGCAGCAGCTTTTAGATCTGTGCATTACAAAGAGTGTCAGAAGCACCCTGATCTCTGGAAATCAGCGCTTAACGCACCTAAGACTAGTTTTTCAAACATTCCAGGGACAGCAATTGTTCTCGGTGCCCATCTCTGCAGAACTATGGATTTCACCGGAAACTCTGGGGAAAAAAGTATACTTCTATCACCGGAGGGGGGAAAAACCAGATTCCTGAACCTTTAGGTTTAAACAATAATGGTAGATCCAGTTCTGTACAGCTCAAGCTTTCTCAATCCAGACCAAAGCCCAGTAGGCCTTTTTTCAGAGGATTTGTCCCTACAGACAATTGTGAAAATTGGGTACTTCCATCACATTTAAGGTTTGATAGAGCAGAGTTAAATAGGGGAAGTCCAGTGATTCTGTAGGCGAATGTAGCTGCTGCAATATACTCAACAACAGCGCATGTGAAACCGGCTATATCGGAATTTGTTTTTATTCAGGGAGTGAGGCTTTCCCGCCCAGGACTCCCAACAGAGCCGTAACTAGATATTTTTGAGCCCAAGGCAAGAATATAAAATTGCGCCCTCCCCCATTCATATAATTTCATAGTAGTTACTTTGTTAAAAAAAATGTAAATAACAAGAATAATAATGATAATAGAATGTTTATTTATTTTAATCATAAGTTCTGTGTACAAAATCAACAAATACATATAAGGTGTGCATCATAGTTCATGTAATGTACTATTTAAATAATCACAAATAAAATTTAGCTGTAGAACCATATCAGATACAATTAACGATTATTTTTCAAAATTGTACTTTTCGCACTTTTAATGAGGCAAATTCATTGATAATTGCATCAAAATTAATATTATTCGCTACTTCACATTCTATTGACAAGATGGACACATTTGCTAATCTCTCCTGACCTGTGGTTGCTCGAAGGTAGTTTTTAATTAATTTGGGTTTACTGAAGCTTCTTTCGCAAGAAGCCACAGCTACTGGCAAGAAGAGCAATATTCTTAGTGCAATTTCTAAATTTGGATAAGATTTGGCCAGATTATATTCATGAATTAACTGGAGAAGGTCCAAACTAGTTGTTGTGCATGAAGCGTCTGGAAGCAACGCTAATTCCTAATGTTTAAAACTCTCAATCTCTGATGAAATTTCTGAGGCATTCAAATCACTGTCATATTTGAGACTTAAATCCACTGCTGCTTTTTGAAGATTAGTAGTGTCCATTTTAACAAGCGAATCACCCAAAAGAAAATTGAAATCAGAAGATATCTCATTAAAAGTTGCATATCTCCAATTTAACTCAACTGTTATGGTGTCAGATACAGCTTTTATTTGTACTTTTGAAAGATTGTTCAGCTGATAAATTAGAAGATACGTCTGCACACTCATAAAGTTGCTGCCTTTTCACTTTTCACTTTTTAGATTCAATAAATTCTGCTGGTATTTCTATATTTTCAGCCATTTTTTTACAATCTGTAAAAATATTGACCATATCATTATCGCTTTCACGCATCTCTTGTAAAGTATTTTGTAATCCATTGATCATCTTACAAGCCTGAGAAACAGTGATGCCTTTTGCTTGTAGGGCTTTATTCACTCTGCCAATATGAGTTAGGATCTTGTGCCATATGGATAATGTGCACAAAAATTAATAATTAATTTTTTTAAGAAGGCTATAAGCTGTTGATACTGCTTCTGGACATTTCAACGCAACAGTGACATTTTTTAGAGCCTTGGTCACTTCTGTAATCTGCGGATTTAATACTTCAATTGCATTAGCTCTTGATGACAATCTAGTATCAGCATGATCTTTTAGTGATACTTTTAACATACCCATTAAAATATTCTAGCGACTGGTTGAATGAGAAAAAAAATGTGTGTAACTTTTGTACAGTGGCAAAAAATGAAACCATAGTAGAATTTATGGAAACTGCATGTACTCTGACTAAATTTAGACAGTGGGCTAAACATGGTACAAAATTCGCTAATCTATTTTTTTTTGCAAAATTACAGCTTTGATGCCTTTGTACACACATGACATATTTGTGCCATTATCGTAGCCTTGGCCTCTCACGTTTTGAAGATCAAGCCCATCATTTTTGAGCTTCTTTATTATTTCTTCGGCTAATCTACTTCCCGTTTTTTCTTTGGTTTCAATGAAGTCTAGGAAATTTTCTTCTACAGATACAATTCCATTATTGATTCTCACGTATCTCACAATCTGGGACATTTGCTGTCAATGAGATATGTCTGATGTGCAGTCCAGAAGGATAGAATAATATTTAGCTTTTTTTATTTTGGATATAATTTCATTACAAGCTTGGTTTGCTAGTAAGCCAATAAATTCATTTTGTATAGTCAGTGAAAAACAACTCACTGAACCTTTTTTGTGAGTTATGATATGCTGTTTTAGTTGAACATCATAATGACTTATACATTCCAATAGATTAAGAATATTCCCAATTTAGGCTTTTCTATACTGCTACAGGATCCCCTAAGTGATAAATTATTTTTGACACAAAACATCACGGCATCAAGAACTATTTTTAGAATTTGTCTCCATTTTTGTTTATCAGTTTCAATAGCTTTTTGTAGTGCATCATCGACACATTCTCTGCTTAGTAATCTCTTTTATAAGGATTTCCATTTACAGAAATTTTCACAACGATTGGTTGAATTTTCATGTTCCACAACACAGTTTAAATTTTTCCAGTCATTAAATCCTACTTTCTAATTTGCAATATTAGGTTTGGTAAAGCACTGATCGAATAACATTCGTGGAAAACAAAAAATGGACTTACTGGTTTCCGAGTAAATAAGCCAATTACGTTCTATGGTTTCACCATGAAAAAGCTTTTTAAAAAACCAGCCTTCTGAAAATTTTCTTCCATCTTCCGATGTTGATTCATGAAAATCTACAGATTTTCCCTGGTCAGGTCCATGTTCAATAAGGTGGCATCTTATTTTATCATTTTATATAGGGCCAAGATGGTGGATCGTTAAAATTGATTTCAATGATTTGCCTTGCAGAGGAATTATGTTGCTGATCATGGCCATTCACATTAGTTTTAGTCATGATATCAAAGGTGTCGAGTGTTTCATCATTTTTAGTAATTGATACTGAAGGTGAAGTTGTAACCTCACAATCCAATTCCTGGTCGCTAGCAACAATAATTTCTGAAATTGTATAATTCTCATTATTACTATTAGATATCTGTGCCAAATTTATGATGTCAGAGATGTCAGCTATTGGTGTATTCCCATTGTTTGATGCATTTTTCACTAGCCATTTCCCCATTGTCATTGAAATTTTTTCATTTTCTACTGTAGCATGTTTTTGTCGTTTATGGTACTCTGCCCCACTCAGACATTTAGAATTCATACTATTCATAATGCAGGGTCTTGTTCAATAGACTGGAATAAAAATTAGAAATACATAAATGTATTAAATTAGTCTAAACATTAAACAAAATGAATATATTATAGAGATTGCAGATTCCCAATCTGTGATCTCCATAAGAAATAAGGAATAATAAACAAAGGCACTCACCATCTCGTGGGTTGTAAGTGGATCCGAGAAGTCCTAATATATAATATGTGTGCACGCTGGGAATACTAGCACTCGATTACTCGAATGATGGTGGTTGTGTCTGCAGACGAATGCACTGACGTCATCTTTTTCTGCACCCCTCAGCTTTGCCCGCCCTTGTTACGGCACTGACTCCCAAGTTTCTTCCCTCCTACTAAACACTCTCTTCAGTATGTGCCTGGACTATTTAACTCCCACCAGAAATGGGAAGAAGGGATCTTGATTTACAGCTGGCTGTGAAATGTCAGCATCCCATTTAGTACCACACAGTGATGTCAGCGCTGCTGAATAGACCAAGCCCTCGCCTCAGAGTCACCCCAAGCTGACGCCAGCTCTCTCATTGATAGAGTGCAGCCATAGGATGGCACACATTTACTAGTTCAAACATTCTGATATGTTCAAGACTCGGGGTATATCTACACTGGCAGAGTTTTTTTGCCGAGAGCTTCATCGCTGATAAAAAAGCACTTAAAGAAAACGGCTGTTGTGTGTTCATATTGTCTTCCATTGGTGGCGTAGTGTGTTCACGCTTGTGGCACTTGCATCGCCAATGAGAGCAGAGCGCTGTAGGTAGCACGGTGCAGATCGCTCCCTTCTGCCACTAGGTCTTGTGGGAAGGCAGAGAGGATTGCAGTGCATCATGGGTCCAGGCTCAATGCCCATGATGCACTGCTTTCTGTCCCAGCATTCCATGTGCTTCTGTCTTCAGTTCATGACATTTTTCAATGACCCTTGTTTTCTGCTTCCCCTGCCACATCTGTTTGAAGGAATGGATCCTGCACGGCTCTCCAGTTCTCTGCTAGCTATCATGAGCACATCACAAGTGACAGTGGAATTATTTTTGAAGTTACAAAGGCAACGGCACTCACAGTTGCCTGATATGGTGTCTGACATGGAAAGCAGTAACATTAGATTGCTTTTGGTATTCATGGAGGAGCTGAACATAACGGAATGCCACTTTTGGCTGATTAAAGGCATGCTGGCGATGCCTATCGCAGGTTAGACCTGAATGAGGAAAATATTCTCATGGTTATAGTCGTGTGTGTATGCTTCATAATATTTGTGAAGGGAAGGGTGAACGGTTTACTCAGGGGTGGACTGCTGAGCCACAACTCCTGGCTGCTGATTTTGAGCAGCCAGATACCAGGGCTATTAGAGGGGTGCAACATGAGGCAATAAGAATCAGGGATGTCTTAAGGCAATGCTTCAAAGATGAAAACCAGTTTGGTATGCTTGGAACTGCAATGGTTAATTGCAGGTGGTAGGGTAGGAAGCAGTTGTGATTGTGAAAGCCTAGGATTCAATGTAAGGAACTAATGAAAGTGCCTGTTGATTTGCAGGTGCCATGAGATATCATACCTTGTGCGGAAACAAATAGAGTGCTTGTAATAAGAACTTTGCTTTCATTGCAAAATAAACCAAAATGCCACACGGGGACACACACACACACACATATACACACTATTGGTGGGGGAGAAGGTACAGGGGAGCTGATTTTCATAGTTGAGTATAGGTTCAGCTTTCATTTGAAAAGCTGTCTGTGGGGGTGGAGTATAGAGGAAAGCGCAAAGTGCCATAAGACAGAAAGGAATGTGCAGGGAAAGTTTGGGGAGTTCTAAATGTGTTGAAGGGGAGGGCGGGCATGCATCTGCTCAGTCTGCAGTCTTACGAGAGTCTGGAGCATGTCAGTTTGGTGCTCCAGAACTTTAATCAGCCTCTCTGTGGAATTCCTGTTGTAAGAATCCTTCTCTTTCCTGCTTTTTGCTTTCCCTCCACTTCTTGCGTTCAGTGTTTTCTACCTCTGACTGCTGCAGCACCACCCAGAACATATCTTCCTTGGTCCATCTCAGCCATTTACTTATCTTGTGCAGAAGCTCCCCTCTTGTTGCGGGGTTGGTTCTCAAGGTGAAGTCTGGAGAGGCATAGTTCACAATAAATAGAAGTGCTTTTGTCAGCCAAACACACCGCACTGAAACAGTAACATTAATACACTGCTGGTAATATACCTATCACTTTCTTGGTGACCCTAGGCATGCACACATCCAGCGGAAGACCCCAAGAATGGTGAGTGAGTCCAGGGGCAGGGGCACTGTGTACTGCAGAAAAGCAATCTGAAAAGGTCGCAGGGCACTTATGGGGCGCAACATTCTAAACTTTCCCATCGTTTTCCACAGGCGATGGTCACTATGGAAGATATCTAACTCCTGAGGGGAAGCAGGGAAGCAAGGGTGCATCTGTTAACACACTTGCGACTTCCACCCTGATCCCTATGTTGCTCACCTGTGGGAAGTTTTGGTCCCTGCCCAAGTAATTGCAGAGGGGTGTGGGAAAGTGTGTCTCAATGAGGGAAAGAAAAAGCAACTCTGCCAAATAACCTTCAGCAGAGGATTGCTGAGTACCTCCAGGAAAATTTCCTAGAGAGATCTCTGAAGGATTCCCAGGAAATCACAAAGTGCATCCACTCCCTGTTCCGCTGTACTGCCTAGCTGTGCAGGAAAATGCCCAGCACACAGAAACAAAGCCAGCCTTCTACATTTCTCTGCCCTCAACCCACTTCAGAACTTTACAAAGCAAAATCACTTACCAAGGGTCTCCTCTCCTGCTTCTGGCTCACCAGAGAGCCAGTGCAGAGACATGCTAGACACCTCTGGCATGGAGAACAACTCCTGACTGGAAGTATCATGGGGATCCACACCTTCAGCTTGCACCTCTTTACCATTGACTTCCTTCTCTGGGTTAGGTCCACTTTCCACTGGCTCCAGACCTGCTGAAGTAGCCACGGAACTCTTTGCAATGGAGGTGGGGTTGCTACATAGGATAATCTACAACTCCTTATAAAAACGGCAGGTCTGGGGTGCAGCACCGGAGCAATGATTTACCTCCTTTGCCTTGTGGTATGCATTCAACAGCTCCTTCACCTATGCTCTGCACTGCAGCATGTCCCAGTCATATCCCTTTTCGTGCAAGCGGTGTGCAATCTTGCCATAGGTATCAAAATTCCTATGGCTCAAGCACAGCTGGGACTGAACAGCCTCCTCTCCCCAAACACTTTGCAGATCCAGTAGCTCCACAGTGGTCCAAGCAGGAGATCTTTTGCCGTGTGGAGCTGCCATGGTCAACTGGGAAGCTACGAAGTGAGCTCTGCACGCCAAGCAAACAGGAAGGGGAATTTCAAAATTCCCAAGGTTTTAAAGGGGGAGGAGCGGAAGGTTGTTTGCCTGGTGTCAGGGCAGCAGAGTTGAAACTGCTGACCAGAGTGATCAGGATGGGCATTGTGGGTCACCATCCAGAGGTCAATAATAGCGCCAAAATCAAGTCTACACTGGCAGTACGGTGCTAAAGCCTTGGCGCAAAAAGCCATATGATTCTCATCTGGGTGGTTTTATTACAGAGCTGCAACCGAGGTGCTTCAGTTCAATAACTGGCTGTGCAGTGTGTACACCTCTGCTGTTTTGTTGCTAAAAGCTGTCTTTTGGCAAAACTACCCCCTCAAACTTGCCAGTGTAGACCAGGCCTCAGTGATCATGAATTTCACTGGGAAGTGGAGAACAGCTTAGTAAAAATGAAAGCACTTGTCTGTCTGTCTGTCTGTCTGTCTGTGTGTTTTACTGTGTCCCTCATTGTGCTATCTGAGTGCAAACTGTCTACCCTGTAATCAGAGCTGTATGGAAATTCTGCACTAAATCTCTGGCCAAGCTTCTAAAAGGGTTGCCAAGGTTTGAGAATGTTTTGCTGAACCTTGGTTAAGTTTTGAGCAATCTGGAGCTAATGGATGGCTTCATACTAAAGTCAGTGGGCCAGATTCTCAGCTGGTGTGAATCAGAGTAGGTCCAATGAAGATGCACCAGTACATCAGCTGAGAATATGGTCCTGTGTTTTTGTACGGTTTCAGTCAAACAGGCACTAGGTAAAAATTGGTGGTTTGGTCTGAATGTTACTTTAAGAGTTTGGATTCTTGCAAATGCAAAATTAAGGAGTATGAATAGAAGAAGGTGAGGAAAAAAAGTTTGAATGAGCTTCTGTGAATCAAAAGCACCAAGTATTATACA
Source organism: Gopherus flavomarginatus (assembly GCF_025201925.1). Taxonomy (NCBI): domain Eukaryota; kingdom Metazoa; phylum Chordata; order Testudines; family Testudinidae; genus Gopherus; species Gopherus flavomarginatus. The sequence continues at coordinate 130,597,180 of NC_066622.1, forward strand.
TTTCTACCTGTAATAGTAATAGCCAGATTGTTCCCGTGTCACAGTGAAATGAATGTGGTATTAAAGTCTCAGCTTATAGTGGTAATTTTCATTTTTTGCATCATCAACCACTCTGAAAATTCAAACATGAAGAAAATTTGAACAGCCAAAAAGGAACTTTCTGATCTTTCTGTAAAATGTCTACAGAACTGGTAAAGGACCTGTGTTTCAAGCAATTAGGTGCTGAAAAGGATGGTTTACCATTCCACAAATAAAGAAGATGTGTGTTTGTTTCATCTTTGTGGGCACCTCTACTTTCTTAGGCCTGGTCTACACTATGGGTTTAAGTCAACCTAAGTTATACAACTCCAGCTATGTCAATAACGTTGCTGGAATCGACGTAGCTTTGGTCAACTTACTGTGATGTCTACACCACATTGCATCAACAGGAGACACTCTCCTGTCAACTTACATGGTGCTTCTCATTCCGGTGGAGTACCGGAGTCGATGGGAGAGTTGACTAGTGCAGTCGATTTAGTGGGTCTTCACTAAATTGACCCCTGGTGCATCAATCACCTCAGCGTTGATTCCCGGTAAGTGTAAACATGCCCTTAGAAACAAGACACACATTTTTTTAATGTCAAGGGTGATAAACCATTGGAACAAAGTGGGAAGTGCTGGATTTTTCACCTCTTGATGTCATATAATCAATACAGGATGCCTTTCTGGAAGATACGCTTTGATCAAACACAAGTTACTGGGCTCAATACAGAAGTAATCAGGTGAAATTCTGTGGCCTGTGTTATAGAGGAAGTCAGACTAGATGATCTACTGGTCCCTTTTGTTTTGGCCTTAAAACCTATGAAAGAAGAAAAACAGATTTTTGGTTGTGGGTTTAGGTTTGTTTTTTTTGTTAGACTGCTCACTGTGAAGTAAAGGATACAATTTCATAAAGCACTCAGGTATCCTGGTGATGGCCATAGCATAAGAAATTAGACAGCGACAGTTAGCAAATTATTTAAATACATTCCAGGCACTAACTCTCTCCTTTTGAGGAAAAATAAACATAACTAAAATGAATGCCCTTCCCAGGCTCCTTTGTATTCTGAATTCCCTCCCTATCCATAGTACTCCCTTTTATTTTAACAAAACCAGCAATGTGTTCAGATACTTCCCATGAGGTGCTCATAGCAAGCCCAGTATCTCCTTACTGCAATTGCAGCATGAAAAATTTGCAGAGAGAAAAAAGGGCTAAATTCACAAGGAATATTATTATTGACACATCATTTGACCAGCTCTGAGTGTGTGGTATTATTCAGGGGTGCTGAAACAGAACCGGAATCAAGGATCAAAATGGACAAAAACAGTAGGGAGCCACTGATTTTTACCAATCGACAGCTAACATCCATCAGTGTGATGTATTTCTGATATGGCTTCTTTAACCTTCTTTAATGTAAATTCTGTTCAAATAAGAGTGCTGTTAGTGCCGAAAAATCAAACTTTGCACTTGCTAATTGCATAGAATCTCTTCCTTAGGCCAGTTTAAGATGTGGAATGTTGGGTCTCCAATCAATTTTTTTATGTCTTCCTTTGATTTTTTTTTTAACTCCAGGTATCAGCTCCCCTAGTAACAAATATCATAAAAACATAAGAATGACCATTTTGGTTCAGACCAAAGGTCCATCTAGCCCAGCATCCTGTCTTCCAACAGTGCCCAATGCCAGGTCCCCCAGAAGGAATGAACAGAACAAGTAATCATCAAGTGATCCATCCCCTGTCGCCCATTCCCAGCTCTGGTTAACAGAGGCCAGGACATGGTCAGAGAAAAGAAAATACAGGAGAGAGAGTGAAGAGGAGATAGTTTAGTGTTCTCAGGATTGTAGGTTGCTCAGTAAAGTTCTGGGGCTGATTCTGCAACATGGGTATAAAATATTACCAGTCCAACCTTCTGGAGTTTTATATTCACTTCTACAGCACCTGGAGTGAGGTGAGGAAATCGCTAATCCTAAGCAATGCTCTGCGATGTACTGGTAAGAAGAGCCCCCTAAGGACCACTCCACCAACCAGTGATCACTGGAACTCATCGCACTCTGGCTCCAACCTTTCTTGTTTCAGCCTCACCTCTGCCCCACGCAGGAATGCATCCTGTGCCAGGCAGGGAAAGCAGGAAGTGTTGAGCAGTTAAGCCAGCTGTACACAACTCAAATATTCAATGAATCTCCAGCTGCCCCCTTACAGCGGCCAGGGGGCAGCAGCCACTTTATCCTGTCCATGAGGCACAGGGCAGTGGAATAACAAGTGGACAGATTTTCAAAGCTATTGTGAAGATTGTGTAATCAAAAATTCATCTTTCCCTGATTTCCCTGCAGAGTTCAGCTACTTCCTGGACTAGCGTTTTGAGCTCCTTGTGTCATGTCCTAGTCAACATTTTTAACAGCCTTTAGTCAAACTATTTTGCAGGGCATGTCCCTTGACACCAGCTGAGTGAGCTGAGAGTTTCTGATGGAAGGGCGCTATAGACGTGTAATGTATCAAGGGAAGATATAAAGGTGTGTCAGCTACAGCTTCTCCATGTTTGCCCCTCCGGGCCCTTGAACAAATGAGGGGGCCTGGAGGAATCTATATTAAGGTCCTTATTACCAGGTTGCCCAGGTAGGGTGTGAGCCAGAGCCCACTGCAGCCATGGAAAGGCCTACTCGTTACTTTCAACTGACTTTGGATCAAGGCTTTAATCTGCTGGGACTTTCTCCTCAAATGAATTACTAATCGTTATTAGAATATTTTAGTTTGGTTGATTGCTTTCAGTTGGCTCTCGGTACTGCCAGAGGACAGCTCAATGCTCATAGTAAATACACCTGAGAGCAATAAGACCAAATACAAACAGAAAATAAATTGTGTTTCAGTGGTTGTCTTCATTCACTACCTGGATTTGAACTGAAAAACATGCAAAGCTTTAAAAAGAGGAGATTAACTTTAAGGCAAGTAAGCCATTTTATTCCCTTTGGGTTCAGATAGGCTGCACAATCTAGTAGATTCAGCACAGCACTACACCAGAAAGTCCTGAGTACTAATCCTAACCCCCTTTGTGGTCCTACACAAGTTATTTAACGTCTCAGCGGCTGTTTCCCAATCTATGTAACAACTGCCTCCTTAGACCATCAGTGCATTTGAACCCAATAAAGAACTGCAACATAGGCATCTACCACTTAGCTAAAGGAGTATCTCTATTAGCTGCTACTGGTAGAAAGCACTTATCCTCTTAGGTGGACCAGCCATTGCAGATGACATGACACACATTCTGCTAGTGTTAAGTACAGATGTAGCTGCTTCACAAGGGATTGATACAATGAGGAGCCAGTATATTTGCACACCAGCTTAGTTCATATTTTCACAAAGCTGAAGCACAAAAGCCATATTTTAATCAAGGGGACTCCTCTATCAGATAACAGAAGAGGACAAACCAAACTCGAACATTCTTATGAACAAATAAATCACCTGCACGAATCTCCATGGCAAACTAATATAAAAAAAAATTGCAAATCCCATCAAAGCGAATATAGAGGTTTGATTGCACCCTGTGCTCATAGACAATTTAATACAATGTTCTCCCAGCTGTTACTAAACTCTACTATATTGTGTTTTTCAAAACACATCTTATTGAGTTATTACTGCAGGCATAGACTGTTGCAAATGTAAGACTAATATAGCTGGGTGGTAGTAGGAAATCCAATCTATCTAACTCAACCACAAAGTTACTGGGTTTAATATCATTCCCTCTAGGTGAAACTCTGTCCTGATGTGATGGAATGCACCCTGATATTCCAACCCTGCACACTATTGTACAAAATATGCCTTGTAAGGTATAATTGGAAAATTAATAACTTGCTGGTCAACAATATCATGGTGAAATGGGTGTTGCAACGTTATATGCAATGTTATGAATTCCCTTTGAACAATGTTGGTGGCACACGTTCAAATACATGTAGCCTTGCTTAGGCATAACTGGTCAAACAGGTCTTAAATAAAGGAATATGTGTTTACCTCAATTTACATATAAGTTGTAAACAGGGTCCTCAGACAGCGAGAGGGGGCAACACAGGAAAAAAGAAAAATCTGCATTTCAGCAAACAGGTGAGACGAAACATCATGCGACCTCTTTTACTACTAAATACTCTTTTGCATCCTTTACTGTTTGAATAAACTTTTGCTTTGAGGAGTAACCTTCAGATAAATGCATCTCCAGGGGGCACTGGACTATAAAAGTGAGGGGCAAAAACATGCCAAGTTATCTCTCTCTCTTCCCATTTCTCGCTTTTCACCTAGGACAAAAGAAACAGCTGTTGGACTTGGGGAGCAGACTCTGGCCTGAGAGTTTGGTCAGCAGTGTTACTGGAAACATGTGGCAAGGGACTTCATCTTGAACAAAGTCTAGTTTGTTAAGCTCAGAAAGCGTTTCATCTTTACTTTTCTTGCAACTATTTCTGACTTTAATGCCTCATTACCTGTACTCACTTAAAATGATCTCTTTGTAAGTAAATAACCTGTTTCTTTAATTAGAACAAATTGAGTTTGGGTAATTGTTTGGGTAACTCTATTTAGGGCAGCAAACTGCTGTGTCTTGATCCCCATAGAGGGGCAACAGACCTAATAAATCTGGACCGCCTCGGAGAGGGATGGACAGTTCAGAACACGTTTCTTGGAAGAAGACTTGCAGCATATTGGGGTTATCTGACAAGTAACCAAGGGTTCTGGAAGCCACAGTGTGGCTGGTGTTTGCTGACAGGCTGCTGGGGTCAGAGCTGCTGGACTAGGGTTGTGGCTGTACACAAACACTTAGGGTGGGACCTACATGCTGTCTGGCTGTTTTTGAGGTGTCCAGGTTGGGAGTTACAGCAGCAAAGCATTGGGAGGCACTCCAGGTTGCTGGACAAGTGGTGACACAGCCCCTTACTCGTCTGGATTGCACTCCAGAATCTCGTACCTTCTGTATGCAGCAAGTCAGACTAGGAATCTACTAGCAGACTATGTATCTATTAGTAGCCTCTCCAACAAACTCAACTCATCATTATTCCGCAGGCATTTCCAGTGCAACATTTCCCCTCTTAAGATTACCTTTCCCTCTCAGACAATAGAATTATGCAGGACACCCTCCATCCACTTCCTTTCTGGCACCCAATTGTTCCTGTCCTCATCCATCCTGTGTTTGAATGCATTTAACCCAGTGTCCTCTCGCTCACTGGAGGTTTCAGCATTCAGCGGTTGCCTGTGCAGATGAGAGGTGGGACCCAGCACATTGCAGAGTCGTGAACAGCACATATTAAGCAATTTAGCCAATTACGCAGATGAAGAAGCAAAGAAGCAGCAATTATAAACTCATACCATAGGAACATTAAAATGGAAGCCAAAGGGATCATTCTGGCAATTGAAAAAAACAGGCTTCTTACTCAGTTATTCACAGAGGGAAGAAAAAGATAATGGGTGGCAGAGAAAGGCAGTAGGGTGCTCATGGTTTTGCCAATGTGCAGTGTTACTGGGATGCTCCCAGTCACAGAGAAATGCTGATTTACACCCTGCTTTGCAGTCTTTCTCTAGCAGCAGCTCTTGATCAAGAATGGCTAAGTGTCTTGCCCAAAGTCTTAGAACCATGGTCAGAAATACCAGCGTACAACTGCACAATATTACACTCATTCATAAAGATCACTTTGGGGGGAGGACGAGATGAGGAATGTAGATATTGCAGCCATACCTAATGGTTCTGTCATGAGTGACTGTGCAAAGCCCCAAACTGGAAATAAAATACAGACAAACATTATATAAAAATGTGATATATTATTTATATGACCACGGTGCTTACAAGCATGAGCTGAGATCAGGGGCCCAGTGTGCGAGACACTGTGCAAGCAAAGCAAGAGACACCTTTGCCTGAAGACCATACAGTCTAAGCAGACGCAAGAGAGGAAGGCAAAGGATCTTGCCCCAGTTCATACACCAGGTCAATCACAGAGCCAGGAATAGAACCCAGGTCTCCTGACCTCTTTGCAGTGCCCTAGGCAGTGGGGTGTGAATCTGAGGTGCCTCACAGTTACCATGAATAAGGGAGAGGAGAGATGGTCTTGTATGATAATTAATACAAAGACTTGGGAGGCAGACCAGCTAGGTTCTGTAGGCCCAGCTCTATGCAAGTGACTATACCTCTCTACACCTCTGTCTGCCCTCATGTAAAATGGACATGATCACGAATCGTATTCAGACGAAAGAAGTCAACCTCAGCCACTTGCGAGACCCTGAATTCTCCAGGGCTGAACCACTGCACCAGGAGCCTTCTACCAGCCCGACATTCATGCTGATTGAACTGCTTTCCAGGGTAAATAAATTTGCCAACATGGCCTTCCTCCATTCCAGCTGTGTGTCTCTGCTCTAGATGAAGCTGTTAGCCAGGCTAGTAGCAATCAGTGTAGTTCCATTGACGTTAATGGATCCACACCAATTGATATCAGCTGTGGATCTGGCCCTCTCAGTAGCCAGAATCAGACCCCCCAAAATATCTGGATTTTGCTCTCATTTACCCTAGTGTGTTAATCAGGAGTAGCTCCATTGCTGCCTATGAACCTGTTCAGCAGCGGCCTAGAATACCTTTGCTCTAGCCAAACTGGTGCAAACCAGCCACAGGACGGATGTAATTCCCCCAGCAACTCCTATCCCCAGCAGTGTCTCCACAGCAGCGGCAGGGGCCATTCCAGGGGTAAAGCAGAGACAGGCTGTAGGAGAGGAGGGGGTGGAGCTAGAGTTGGGGAAAGGTGTGACTGCAATGGACTGGCACCCTGGTGATTCTGCATTGCTACAGTGGTCTATGGGAGCCGCTAAACCAGCACCTTCTGCCCCTGAGCTAGCGCCAGGATGAATCTGCCCAGTGGGTCTGATTCATCCCACATTTACACACCAGTGGGGGGGAGGGATAGCTCAGTGGCTTGAGCATTGGCCTGCTAAACCTAGGGTGATGAGTTCAATCCTTGAGGGGGCCACCTAGGGATCTGGGGCAAAATCAGTACTTGGTCCTGCTCATGAAGGCAGGGGGCTGAACTCAAGGTCCCTTCCTGTTTTAGGAGATAGATATATCTCCATTAAATTGAGTCACTGCATTTGCACTGGTGTGAAGGCACCCTAGTCAGTGCTGGGTCACAAAGAAAATGGAGGTTGCACTGATGCATTGGACAGCAGGGGAGAGTATTGTCCCCAGATTCTCCAGGAAAAGAGAAATAAATTAAGATGAAAAGAATCAACTGAACACAAGTAAACTCACCTGCTTGGAGGGAAACAATGGATTTAGACAACAGCTTCCTTGTTCCATCTTTCGCTTCAAAATCCTTATCCCCTCTCCTTTAGTCTGTCAGTGAATGAATTCCACCTGCATGCTCATTTCTACAGGCAAACAATGGTTTCACTTTGGTATTAGTATTAGTATTAGTATTTTGCCCTTTGATGAATGTATAAAAAAAGTGAGAACTTTATTATTCATTATTATTATTATTTGATTATTATTTATTTTATTATTAATTAAATATGGGTTTCCTTATCAAGAGATGTAAAACAAGATCGTTTCATGAATCTTTTGAGATTCAATGTGTACTCACCTGATTGTCCTAACTGTAATAACTGATAACACATCTGCACTTCAGTTATTTTTTCCAAGCACCTTGAGTGCTTTCATAATTATTTTCATTACACAGGACGATACTGCATAAGTATTGGGGACCAGATGGCTCAGGAGATATGTATGGAGTAGAACTGATCAACATTTTTTGACCCAAACAGTTTCCCACTAGAAAATCGAATTTTGATTGAAACAAGTTTTTTCGTGAGGGAAAAAAAAACCATTTTCAATGAAACTCTTCAATTTGAAAATGGAATGAAACAAAAATTTCCATTTCAAACTGACATTTTTAAGATTTCAAATTAAACAGGAAAAATGTGTAAAAAGAACTTTTAAAGTTAAAGTTTAAAAAATGTTTTAAAAACATAATCTTTAAAGGGTTTCATATCCTTTTTACGCACTTGTTGGATAAAAGGAAAAATAACCCTCTCCCTCCCCCCAAAAAGAGTGAAAGATTGTTATGTCCACTACCTCCTCGTGTTTTTGTAAAAGCGGGCAAGGGATAAAAACTCAACACCTGAACATTTTCAGTTTCTAAAATCCAAAAAAAAGACATTTTAATTTGAATTTTCAAACGTGTTGAAGCAAAATGAAAAAAAAATGGTTTCATTCCATTTAGAAATTCCTTGCAAAAAAAAACAAAAACAAAATCAAAAACCAAGTTTGGGGTTTTTTATACCCATTTTTGTACTGAAAGAAAGGATCTTACTGTGTTAGTGCAACATGTCAAATCTAGCCCTGGTTGCAATAGACTGAAATGCACTGCCAAATGACAGCTGCTCATTGGCATCTATGAAACGATCTGTTGATTATCATAGGCACAGTGCACATTAATTACCACTAACTGGCACCTTTATCGTCATGGAGGTCAAGATCTGAAGGGGTAATGGAAACTAAGCTACCCTCTACCCCATAGGAGTTCCCGCCCAAAAGAGAGTCAAGGAGCATTATTATTATTAATTATTATTATTATTATTATTATTATTATTTGTGTTGCAATAGTACCTATGATGTGCTAGGCACATCCACACACTTAGAAAGACACAGTCCCTTACTTTACAGCCTGAGAACTGGTGGCAGGAAGCCTCAGTCTATAGGGTATCATTCAGGAAAACGAAACTTTCTGATTATTCCTGGAAAGCCAGGTTAATTGTACACTGGAGGATCATCTCAGTGCAGCAGGGACCCTCCAGTGACACACAGTCAGCAGAGACGTTCCACATATACATACCCCAACCCCTGGCTGCTGACAGAGGAGACACAGATGGAAAAGGGCATGGCTGAAGGTTTACTACATCATACTCACTGTGGATTCAGCTCGCTGGGGCAGCTGGCAGTCGACATAAATGAGAGCAACTTTCCAGCTCAGTGTAACTACCTAAGTCAGATCTTATGGGATCCCTATTTATAGGGCTAGAAAGTGCCAGTATTTCAGACCTGATATGTAATGGCAGAACTGTGCAAATGCGTAAGAGACACCGACACAAGGATCCTAAGTCTGTTGCATCTTCCTGAAAGGGGTCCATGCTCAACTATAGTCCAGAAACCCATCACGTGGTGCCTCTTAGCCAGTAGGAGAAGAGGCACAGAGACCTCACGCTGTTCCGCAATAACACTTAAGAGGTTGCATTGAGGCACAGCACCTCTTCGATCTCCTGCTGGGGTGGCACAGCTTCACATATCCCTAGCGTGGGTCTATCCCTACCAGACAAGGTCTGTGATAAAACCCTACACCACTAAGCTATTCCAGAGAGACCCAGGGAAAAGAATTTCCCATCATGAGCAACACAGGCCAAGGGCTCTTTTTCTGTTTCCATAGTCATCTCCGGAATGCACATTTCACAACACGAAGTTAAACTCTGCACAGCAAAGGGGCAGCCAGTGCAGAGGGCATGTGCCTGCGATTTGTTGATTGCCCCAGGCTGTGGCTTGTCATTAATAATAAGTTAACACACTGCAGATATCAGATGCCAATTAAAAAAAACCAACCACCTAATTTTCCTGTATATTTAAGAAATCTCAGGTTAATTGAATTCTTCTTGGCATCTGTCCAGAATGCGAAGAATAAAAGTGCCTTGTTATTTAGATGGCACATTTTCTTAAGTTTTAGATATGAATAAAAATATCAAGGTGAAACACTGGGGGTTTGTGTGCTTAGCTTTAAAGGGCTCTTTATGCTTAATAACATAAAATGTGCATGGGGGCATTTGTAATTAGGGTTCTTCAAACCTGCAATAATCTGCTCCCTAAGCAAGCTCTCACTTTTCCCTTGACAACATGCTTCTTAGCCTAGCAGGGTGAGCCAAATTAGTGGCAGCCAAGTCTGCCACTTTTCAGCGATGCTTTCCGCTTTTCTCCTCTGCCTCTGTTCTTTCTTATTAAAAATTATTCGTATTACACTAGAGCCTAACAAGATCTGGGCCTCATTGCATTCATACCAACGAGAGACCCCCTACACCAAAAAGCTTACAATTTAATTAGACCAGGCAGGCAGAGGTGATGTTATTTGCCCAAGATCACCCAGCAGATCAGTGGTTGAGCCAGTAATAGAACCTGGGTGGCCTGATCCCTAGTTCAGGGCTCTCCTTTCAGCAGCATTCAATACCACTGCCTACTTCTCACTCCTCTTACCTCATTCACATGCTCTGTTCTGCTTGTATCCACTTAGATCAGTCTGGTATCTGAGCATCTTTTCTCCCTTCCCCAATCATCTCTGGATGTCACCCTTTCTTTTTGTCCTCATCCTTCTCTCTACTCACTCTGTAGCTCACCAGTTTCTCTTTCTCTGACACTCTCCCTCCCCTCCTGTTTTTCCAAAGGAGCTTACCTAGAAAATTATCTCTGCTGCTAATTAGCATTTACAGAATACCTTATCCAAGCACCTGTGCAAACATTAGCTTGGTAAGTCTAATGGAGTCTGTTTATCACTTTTCTGGCTGCATGATATAGAATGTTAGGGTTGGAAGGGACCCTAGAAGGTCATCTAGTCCAACTCCCTGCTCAAAGCAGGACCAGGCCCCAAACAGTATTTTACCCCAATTCCCTCAATGGTCCCCCCCTTTAAGGATTGAACTCCTAACCCTGGTTTTAGCAGACCAATGCTCAAACCACTGAGCTACCCCTCCCCCACATATGTACCCATGTGGCCACACTTATCATGCCTTCTGATATGTCATATAGTTCAAATAAACTTACCAATTGTTTAAATAACTAGGTCTTTAAGGTGTCTGCTAAGGAGTCAGGGCCAGGTGACACGGAATCGCTTACAGAAACAGATCAGTTTGAAATAATACATTTTATAAGTAACTAGTAAAAACTCACAGAGAGATTGTTGGTTATGGTCAGAAAAATAAACGGAGCTAAGTTTACGTTAAAGTCACTGAGACATAATAAACACTGAAGTGCCTTATATACTACACAACCACTGTTTATTTGAAAATTAGGCATCTGAAATTTGGATTCTTTACCATGGTATCCCATTTAAGGATGGTTCAGGGGTAAGTTACTTCACCCTCTCCTTAGGCTGGGATGGTTTTAAAGATGGCAATTTCCTGCAATAACCTTACTGAGTTAAATTTAAATAACTTTGGGTGTCCATTGTATTACATGCAAAGTTTATGAATTACTGTGAGCAGGTGCTGTATGTAACCTCTCTAGGGATGTAAGGTCTGGAAGCTTCAAGTACTGTATTGAAAATTTGCCAGACAAGAATGGACTTTGGGGACAATAAGTGGGAAGTGGATTTCCTGGAGAACATCTAGTGGGCCGTTAATGCAAATTCCCCACCTCAAGTTATGCAAAGCCCTACCTTTTGAAGCTATGCCCAGAAGAGAGGGTCTTTGTCTACTGATTACCTGTTCGTGGAGACTGGAGATCAAAGACCCAAGCAGAATAAAGAAATGGCTCACCTGCCCGGCCTAGGTTTTGGTTCCGAATTTGAGACAGGCTTACGTGTTTTGCTTCATCTGAGCCTAAGGGCAAAAGCTGCTCTCAGAGCAACAGAGTATTACAAAAATTACACATCTCTCCTTCACGATCTTTCTTTCCTAGACATACAAGCTGTCTCCTACCACTGTCTTGCCTTCATTCAATAGGATCCTTCTCTTTTTTTTCCACATTCATTAAAAAATTTTTAAATGAAAAGACTGCAAATAAAATGTGAGCTTTGTCCTCATTCCTTTTCCCCATTATTCTGACCCCCTTCCCGTTTAGTGACCGTCTGAGGGGTAAAAAAACCACACAGCCATGAATGAGAGGGGTGGGGGAAATAGTGCATTGGGGCCAAAAATGGGGCTGTTTGAAAACTGTTTAATCAAAACTGTTTTTCAACAGAAAAGTGGGTTTTCAGGGTGTCTGCCTTTCACACAAAATTTCAAGTTTTCATTGAAGAACTATAAACATTTTGACTAAAACTTTCAGTTTTCATTTTTTTGACAGAAACTCAAACTTTTCCATGGGAAAATTAAAAAAAAAATTGTTTTCAACCAGCTCTAATCTAAAGCCTTCCTTTCAGCTTTCTTCACTACTGAACAATTGCAGCAAATTTCCTGGAGTAACTGTTTAAACTGTGATCGGCGGCTCCCCCAAAATACCAACATGCTGAAGACACAGGATAAAGGAGGGATGCTAATTTTTTGGCCTTTTCCTTTTACTAAGTGAGATGCCTGTTGGAACACTCGGATGTGCCTTTTCACATCTGCTATAGTATGTGGCTCAAAAGACAACACAAGAGGGCTCCGTAGCTACATACACTCAGACACACTGAACAAAACTTTCACTCACTCTGGTGGATTTCCTTTAGTTGTTTCTTCAAAACAAAGCCATGTCCACTCCTCCTCAAACACCACAATTTCCAGTTCTTTCTCTGCTCAGAGAGGAAATGAAACCTGTATAACATTGGAGCTTTCAGCCTTGTGCTGCTGTCAAACGTTTCAGGTCATGTGTGACATACTTCCTGAGAGTACTCAGGAGAGATTAAGGTCATATTCTTGGGACAGCATTGCATGGGAGTGTGCTGTGTCTCTAGGGTTAATCAGCATTTTGCTAGATGGATTGTATTGCAGGAGGACAGGTACCTCCCGAGCTCTAGAAGTGTGTTTATTTGTTCTTAGAGATCCTCACATTATGAAAGGATGGATGATTGAGCATCATCATTTTTTAGATCATTAATTCTTAGATATAAGGAAGAACAGGCTAAGCTTCCACTAAGTTAATGCAGCTTTGGAAGTGCTGTGACCCTGGGCAGTTCCTTTGTATCACAAGCTCTATCCTAACCTAACCATCATGAAATTTGCCAGAGACTGAAATCCTCTTTTTTTGCCACAGAAGAGGTACAGAATGTGCAAAGACAGTGGAAGCTTTATTCTCTGCTCTGCTACCTGTGTGACTCAACCATTATCTAGGGCAGTGGTTTTCAACCTTTTTTCATTTGCAGACCCCTAAAAAATTTTGAACAGTGGTGCGGACCCCTTTGGAAATCATAGATATAGTCTGCAGACCCTGAGGGGCCTGTGGACCACAGGTTGAAAATCGCTGTTCTATGGTAATGACAACCTTTCACAGACCCGACAGACATACCCCACCATACAAGTTGTTCCAGCACTCCTGGTCTGCAGATCCCTAGGGGTCCGCAGAGCACAAGTTGAAAACCACTGATCTAGGGATACCTGTAGGGATAAGTTAGTTCCTGTGGACCTTTGCCTTGTTGGTAGGGCTGTCAAACATGCTGTCTATTAGCATTAAGCATTATGGTGTAGGTTTATATAATTGTGACACTTCTCCACTGGACACAGGAGTTAGATAACCAAGTCATTTCACCTGAGTCACCAAGTACATAGACTAAATGTTAAAGCTTTCAAACCTGTGTCCCCCTTTGGATCATGGCTTTGTTAACACAAGTGCTGTGCTCCTACCAGTGCCAGTACATTTTCCCTATTTTCTAACCATCTTCAGGGCTATAGGAATATAAAAGTATAGGAACTGCTATACTGGATTAGACCAGTGGTCCATCAAGAGGTGGGCCCAGACTAGATCTTTTTATCCAATTACCAACTCAGTTAGGAGGGTTGTATTAAATAGGATCAGATCTGTACCCATCCTGGCTAGGTTTTCCAAAAGTTAAGCCACCACTGAGTTTACCCCATATCTTCTTCTCCCTTCTCCCCCCATATGAAGTAAGTCAACCAGAACTGAAGGTAACATTCAAGATGATTTTGCTTCTAAACAGGAGGACTCCATGGGGAACATTTTGACCTGCCCATCTCTGTAGGACTTGCTCAAGTGAGACTTATCTCACCTGGCAGCCGGAAAGCTTTCAAGTCCTGCAGGTGTTGGAATTCCCTCCAAGACCTCCTTCCACTCACCTTCCCAAGAACTCAGTTCCACCCCAGCCTTCATCACTCAAGTATCTTTATTTGGTGTACAGCAGTAACACTGTGGGGGGGATGGATCCAGGGTATATCACAACTCCAAAGTTACACAGAAACCTTCTCCCTTTATCTACATCACACATCTCCTTGCATTTACTATACATTGCATCACACAGCTTCGGAGCAGATTGGTTACTTTGCAGGAACCAATCCCTGTGCAGCATGCACTGTCCATGCGTCAACTTTCTCTTTACCTCATCTCCACATTCCCTATTTCTTGTTATCTAGTTCATAGTAAATAGTTCCCTGAGTGTTCTCCCTTTCATCTTAGTTAGCTCAGATATTGGGTGGTCTTAGCCCACCTAGTTACGCATATCTTATTTAGCACAAACATTCTGTTTTCCACCTAATGATTCATTTCTTTCCCTAATTCTATCTTCCAAAAAATGAGACCTCCCTCTAGGTGTTAATTACTCCATTTCAGACCAGACCTCAGCCACAATGGGGAATTTGTACTGCCACTGAAATCTCATGGTAATATGAGTCATCTGAACTTCTGCTTTGATCAGTTTCTCCTGATACCTGTGAAGATATCAGAGACACCCCATCATCTGTGCTGAGAAGCAATATCCTTTTGCTAACAGGAACACCTTGTACACATCCGCAGAATGCAATCTCTCACATCACTAATCTACCCTTAAATCTTTAAGTATCAGAGGAGTAGCCGTGTTAGTCTGGAACTGTAAAAGCAGCTAAGAATCCTGTGGCACCTTATAAACTAACAGACGTTCTGGAGCATGAGCTTTCGTGGGTGAATACCCACTTCGTCAGATGTCATATGCATCCAACAAGTGGGTATTCACCCATGAAAGCTCATGCTCCAAAATGTCTGTTAGTCTATAAGGTGCCACAGGACTCTTTTCAAATCTTTAAGTTAGTTCAGAGTTTGGAGGGGGATTGTTTGTTTTCAGAGGGTTTGGCTGGTTGGTTGATTTTGACAGAAATCTTTCTCTCATTGATAGCTCTTTTGGGACCAGCTCAAATGAGCACACAGAGCCATATGCTCCTTGGAATGTCTCAGCACATGTGGAGGGTTGGGGGAGTACCGATTCCAGATTACCCCCATGGCAAGAAGGCACAAAGATCCCCTGGTTTCCTACACCTCTTTGGAAGTTTGACCATTGGATTTATGTATTAGGTAGAACACAACAATGAAGCCTAAAGTGCTACTGCCATTATTGTAACTGGGTGCTCCCCAAAGCTTTCAGTGCCTCAAAGTGTGGGGATCTCAGCAATTTGCACGGATGGCTGGATGTGGGTCATGTCACTGAGCACATGCAGTTAAGAGCGGTGAGCAAGATTTTGCAACGTTGACAATGAAAATCTGACACTGGTCAGAATAGGTTCTTCTTGGGCAGTTCTGCTCTGCAAGTGAGTGACCTCAGGTGGGGTGGGCCCAGAAATGTGTCGGGGGGGGGGAGGGAGTTCTTCCAGCATCCTAGCTGAATTTCACACTAGTCTAGTAAAATGGCTAGTCACTGCTTGATCCCCTCCTCCTTCAGGGCTATTTAGCCTATAAAATTTAAAACTATTACAGGCCACATTTTAAAAGCGGGGTAACTGAGCTGCATCAGCAAGAATTGCACTTGAGGCCATGAGGTG
The DNA here is from genome assembly GCF_025201925.1 of Gopherus flavomarginatus. Classification (NCBI taxonomy): domain Eukaryota; kingdom Metazoa; phylum Chordata; order Testudines; family Testudinidae; genus Gopherus; species Gopherus flavomarginatus. The sequence continues at coordinate 130,612,840 of NC_066622.1, forward strand.
AGCAGATTGCACGTCTTCCTGCAAAAGTGGATATGTGACCATGCAAAGCAGTGTGGCTCCCATTGACTTCAATAGGAACTCTCTCTGCCCTTGCCAGCATTGCATTTGGCCCTTGTGATGCATGCTTCCCACTTTGCACCTATGACTGCATCTGCCTTTCAAGGCTACAGGTTTTACAAGAGCAATGGTTGAAAATTTGGCCTTATGGGCCCGCATGTCCACATTGCAAATTATGCTAGCTAATAAAAACTCCAGATTACAAGCATATATTGCCCCAGTGACACAGCAGCCATGCTGGCAGAGTGACAAGCCCAGGGAGAGAGATGTTTCTCATAGGCCTGTAGAAAGCCAGGGTGAGATGTTTGGCTTTCAGACGTAGCAGGTGCTGGCTGCATCACACACACCCACACACGCCACTTCTCCAGTTGGCAGATGAGCAGAACTACCTGGATGGCTGGAAACCAAGCCTGTTCTCTCTCACTCTGTACAAGAAGGCAGAGGTCGTTAAAAAGTCAGCTGAGTGGAGCTGTTGTCAGTGGGAGAGGTTGTAATACAAATCACACAGAGCGAAAGGAGAGAAAGAATGGACATCTGACTGCAGTGATGCAACATCAGTGGGAACTCTGCCACTGCTTCAATGGGCTCACGATTAGGTCCTAGATGAGTGAGGTTGGGGGTCAGACTGTGACCCAAAGACATTTCCTTTGCTGCAGCTAGTGAGAAAACCTCCAGAATAAATACAAATGCTTCTGTTACTGATGTTTGGTATTCTTGAACCTGATTGAGGGAGCGGCACAGGGCAGGTTATTTTAAAACCCAAAAAGGGAGAACTGGCAAGCCTATGTTAGGTTTCCTGGGGAACAGGGGATTCCTTAGCTGGGTGGGTCTGTTGTTGTTGCTTTTCCTCAGTGCGCATTAAGGATCATAAGCCAGGGAATAATTCCTTGCAAGCAGAAGACTAGAGGAAAGAGCCGCTTTCTGTAGGCACTTGGAGAACGGCTGCACTTTTGTTTCCTCACTGCTCCGTGTAGGGTCCAGAGTACCAGAAGGGGGCCGAAGAAAGGTTAAGGGTACAAGTACAAAGGGCTTTTCCTGGGACATTTTCAGGGATACCTGCACCTTTGATGACCGCTGTCCCCAGTCCCACACCAGGTTTTCCTCAAGAGCAGAACTCATTTAAGGTTTCAGGCTTTCTTCCACCTGAAGAAAGGAAAGAGGGGGATTACAGAGAAGATTGCACTCATGCAGGGTGACACGGAGAGGAGAGATTAAGAAGTGGAGGTGACCAGAGGTGACACATGGAGGGGGGCACGTGGGGTCATGTGCCCAGACAGATTTGCTGCTTGGCATCTACTGAGCATGCTCACACGGACTGAGCATGCTCAGTAACACTGCTGAAGTCGGCTGCCCTCACTCTGCTCCACCCCACTATTGGCGAGCACAGGTCGTTTCTGGAGGTGGACATATTTCTTGAGGGCAGTAGTCCTTGGCCTTATAATGTATTTGCCCAGGATGCCGAGATTAACACCATCAAGTAACAGGCTCCATCCATCTCCTCTGCAGTCTGATTAGCTATAATTAAACCTCCGTTCTGACTGGCTCTTGCCCAGAGAGTTCTCCATCAGCTTGGACACAACAACCTCAACTTCTGTCCCATTCTCATGCCTGTTCTCACTGAATCACTGTTCAGCCTCCTTGAGCTCTGACTGGAAGAGACAATTCCATTGCAGTGCAGCAGATTATAACTATAACTGAGTTTACCCAATTAAATCGGGGGCGGGGGGAGAGGGGCAGCAGCTGTGCCAGCTGGCAGAAATGACTTTTTGCAGAGGATTGTCAAACTGGCAGTGTTGTCATTTTTTTTATATTAACTTAATTCCTTCTGCAAACCAGAAATACTGCGCTCATGCTGTACACAAAAGAATTGCCTTTACTGTGTGGCTTTTGAGCAAAGTTTCTCTGTGACAATAATAGATTACTGTGTGTGCTCCTAGTTTACACCACAGATGTCAATGGAAATTACTGCTTCTTCCTCTACTCCCTTAAACCTTTCTTAAAGTGCACCTCTTCAGGGAATGCTCATCAAAAATAAACGCCCACCCTCCTGAACAATTGTTTTATGTTTTGTCTCATGCTTGTTGGTCTTGCCTTAATTGGAATGGAAGGGCTTTGGAACCAGGAATATGTCTCAGCTCTGTTCTGCAAAGGATGAGAAAAGATGATTAAGGTGCTTGGAGTGGCCTGCAGGAGATCTAAGTCCAAGTCCTAGTTCTGGCACACAGCCAATGTCTGACTTTAAGCAAGTCGTTTATCCTCTCTGTTAAGCCTCAGTTTTTCATCTGTAATGGAAGGATAATACTTCCTCTCTCCTGCCCTTTGTCTTAAGCTATTTGAACTAGGGTCTGTCTCTTGCTACGTTTTCCTAGCACAATGGAGCCCAGGTGGGGTTTCTTGGCGTTACCGTTGTACAACTAATAATAATTCTCCAAAATGCTGCACACTTTTACAATGCTAAATAAATATAGTCATAATTTGTATGTTTGTTTGTTTGTTTTTTAAAAGGAATGTGCAGGAAGGTGCCCAGTTAAATCTACATTTAGAAGACAGGTCAGTACACACATACAGAGGCATGTCAAATTTATGAAATTTCAAAGGAAATGTTTTGGGGGAAATTTGTCACAAAGCTGTTTTGCTGGTTTTTGACCAATGTACGGTGGGGGTTGAATATTTGGAACAAATACAACTTTCAATGAAAACTTTTCACAAAAACAAATTTTAAAAAGTTTGTGAAAAATATTTCTCCATTTTTGGCTGTTCCTATTCTACAGTTCATTCTATTAATGAAGCATAAACAAGCAAAACATTCCTTGTGGCCATCGTTAATATTGTCTTGTAAAGAAGCATGTCTCTGTTTGTTATGAAGGCTTAGGAGGGGATGCCCTCTAGAATATAACAAGTTGGGGGTTGTATTATCCTTTTATGGCCCCAATAACTCAGCATTTATATAACACTTTTCTTTTCAAAGTGCTTTGCAAACATTCACTGATCACTTAGAACACTGCCTGTTGTTGAGTAATGCAGAGGTCTTCAGACCTAAGATCATGTCAGGGATCAGGGTCTTCAGCACAGCCAGTCTTCTGGCAACACAACAAGAGCAGCAGACCTGCAGCAGGCTACCTGATTGACTGCAACCCCTGATGGGTCAAGAAGGGCAGCTGGTTGGCTACTCAGTGCATTCCGACCTGCAGCTGCGATCCTCCCTGTGCCTGCTCCTCCAGCCTTATTCCAATCCTGTTCCTCAGCCTTGCTCCTGCTCCATCTTTGCTAACTCAGCTTGCTCCTGGTTCTGGGTTTTTCACTCCAGCCTGGTTCCTGACTCTGGCTCTCACCCTTGATGTGGCAACCGCTTTCCAATCTGGGCTCTGATACTTGGTGTGGCTATTGGTAGCTGGATCTGGCTGTGATTCCTGGTGTGGTTTTTGGTTCCTCACTCCAGCTCTGATCCTTGGATTTGATCTGCTTCCTGGCTCCCACTCTAACCACAAGGCTTGACCACCCAGGGTCCAGTCTCTAACAAACCATGACACTGAAAAGTCTCCAAGGTTTAATATCCCTAATCAATGGCACTGCCATCACTACTTTTCCATTCCCATGGCTGAGCTCAACACAGACACACAAGAGGGTAAATGTGGCTACTTCATCATCTATTTTAGTACAGCTGCCTCTCTTCTTACTGCCAGTTTCCAGATATTTAGATGTACAGCATATCACTGTTTCCTGGGTTTAAAACAGAGATGTAGACATTGTCCCTGCCCTTAGGAGCTTATAATATAACAAAAGAAAACCCATATGAAGGGTGGGAGAGGGAGACACACCAAACTACACACCACTTGGGGGGAGGGATAGCTCAGTGGTTTGAGCATTGGCCTGCTAAACCCAGAGTTGCAAGTTCAATCCTTGAGGGGCCACATAAGGGTCAGGACAAAAATCTGTCTGGGGATTGGTCCTGCTTTGAGCAGGGGGTTGGATTAGATGATCTCCTGAGATCCTTTCCAACCCTGATATTCTATGATTTGTATGTTCTATTGTTTTTGTATGAATAGACAAGGATGGTTGTTTCTGGAGTTTTTGCACTCTCCTTACTCTAAGCTTCATCTGCTGATAGGTTTCCATAGCTGCAGCAAAAGAAGTGGGTCTTGAGAAGGCTTTAGAGAAAGAAAAGATTAGGAGTCTCAGCTGAAGAAGAAATGATTGTTTCTGTTGCGATGGGACTGGCAGAGGGTGAAGACACCCCTGAGCAAGAAGTTGCAAAGAGCCAGGCTGCCTTATGGTAGACAGTGCCACTGGTAGACACATTCTCTCACTGAGCTTCTCCACACGCCTGGGCTGTTCTCAGTGTTTAATGTGCTATCAGAAGGTGCTCAGATGCTACGGGTGATAAGCAGCATCATAACCCATGTAGAACAGAATAGAATATTGCACACTGCACTGCTTCCTCTGCTCCATCCATGGCTCCTCACCCTGACAATACCATTCCATGAGTCACTGTGGGAGGGCAGGGAGCCAAGGTTTTTGGCATCTAACTCCCCAGGAAGGAGAAGGAATGAGCTGTCCCTGCCCAGCTGTGTGTGAGTGGGGAAGGCTGCCTGAGTGTCCCTTTGCCCCCGGGTGAGGGTCTCTCACAATCTGTCTCTAAGAGGGAAATTCCAAAATGGATAACAGATTAGGGACATTCTCCAGAGATGTAGCTACACGTTCCCATTTCCAGGCACAGGTAAGCAGACAAATAGCCACACTGTGGACAGTTAGGATTAAAGTTCACAGGGTTGAAATGAAAATGGTCTCAAGGCAGGAAACCGCAGTGGTCAGGAGTTGAGCGGAGGATTGGCTGAGATCATGTTGGGTGGAGGTGTGTTTTAGAGATAAGGAGCAGATGGGAGACAGGCAAAGCAAATGGGAGTTTGGAGCTCCATTATAGACTTGAGCACTTAAGTTTCACTCTAGGATGGGGTGGGTAACAGAAATCCCTTCTAAGAGTGTTATCAACTTTTTATGCAATTTTGGCACAAAAGGCAGAGCTGCATGAGGAAATTTTTCTAACCCTCCAGAAGTGGGGAAACCATCTGAAAATCCCCCAATCTGAACTAAGACAAAATGGCCCATCCAGTCTAAACCTACCAGAACAGGAGCAGCCTCTGGATCTGACTTTCTTTTCACATGCATATAAATCAGAAGCCACACCATTGAGGTCCATGGAGATATGAGTGTTATTGAGACCAATATCAGGCAGTATATTTCCTGTTCAGAACCCAGACCTTTAGTGAGGGCTCTCTAGGATCTGAACTATGCTGTTATAATTACATTGGAGGGGCTTCCCTGCTCTGTCTTCTCTCTTGCTTTTCTTGTCAGTTACCGAGAAGTTGCCGAAGTTCTGATTCCATGTAGGAGCAGCAAGACACCCCGCGAACACAAAGCTAAACTAAGCGACAAAGAGTCCTGTGGCACCTTATAGACTAACTGACGTTTTGGAGCATGAGCTTTCGTGGGTGAATACCCACTTCATTGGATACATGATGTATGCTGAACTATTACCCTCTCTGAAAGGGAAAGAAAGCAGAAGGGCCCAGAGGAAGGAAGGAAAACAAAAGGAAGGAGAAGAGAGGAGTAAGAGAAAAGAAGACAATCATCCAAGTTCTTAGTCATTTGTCTGAGGAATCTTTTCAGTAAGTTCACAGATCCAAACTCATTTGTCTGTGAATCTGGGAACATAAAAGTGCCAAAGCGAGGTAGGTTGTAACTTTGAAGTTTATACACAAATACCCAGAAAGAAGTTGCCTCTATCTATCTAACTCTTCGGTTCAGCACTTGGAAGCTTGAATATAAATTAAGCAGCAGCTTTGAAGTTCTTACAGAGGCAGGAGTCCCAACAGAACAAGATGTTCCAAGTCGACTTTAAACTCTTCTCATGAGGATGGGAGTTCTTCAGGGACAGTACAATGAAGTGAAGGGGTAACAGAGGTGGAGAAGAAAGGAGGAGCGGAGAAGGAGAAGGTGCAGTGATTAATACACTGGGCTTTCATCCTATCAGACAGGGCTTTAAACCACAAGTAAGAATCAGTTCTGAAGGCCTTTTCTGCCCTCATAACAAAAATAGCATACAGTTCAGTACTCGGTGTTCAGGAGAACCCTGGCCTGGGTTTGCAGAGCTGGTGAAGGTCTCTCTGACATGCCTAGCCCAAAACAGTGCTGTTAGAATCCAACTTGCAGAAGCTCTCAGGGCCAGGTTTTGCACTGTTTTGTGGCCATTGACCAGGAGGGAAGAGGGCATAGAGAACCTCTCCTTGCCACAACTCCCAGCACTCCTGCACAGCAGCATGGCAGGATAACCATTGAGCACACAGGAGAGAGCTCTGTCCCCTAAAGAGGATGTACTCCAGCTGCGAAGAGCAGGACTGCTATTCCCCACCCTGTGTATGCTGCAGTGTACCCACCATGTATTCATTCCCTGCCCAAACCATCTCTGAGCCATCTGACTTGCCTGCATCAGTAAGATAGCTCTGGTTAGCAAAGACTATCTTGCACCATTTCACTCCACTTACTACCCAGAATGACTCTGGCATGCAAAGATGGTTCTTAGCCTTAACTGTGCTTTAGAACGGTGGTTCTCAAGCAGTGGTCTGGGGTCCCTTGGGGGGACGTGAACAGGTTTCAGGGGGTCCACCATGCAGGGCCAGCATTACAGTCACTGGGCCCAGGACAGAAAGCCAAAGCCTTATTGCATGGGGCAGAAGTCCAGGGCCCTGAGTCCCGCCACCCGGGGCTGATGCCAAAGCCTGAGAAATGTAGCTTCACGGAGGCCCCTGTAATGTGGGGCCCCAGGCAATTGCCCTGCTTGGTACCCTCTAACACAGTTAATCTTGAGCAAGTGGCTGTGGCATGTTTATGCAAACCACCTGTTACCCCAATTGTTTATTACTGCTGTGCCCATTTAGATTTCCACTATGGATAGTCTTCACAGATAGGTCTAGATACTTCATCAAAATTCTAAAGCTAAGTAAAGTTCTTCCAAAAGGCGAACATGTTCCTCTGGTTAACTGTGGGTAATTACAACCAGCTGTTTCATATGCACAAAACAAATACTGGATTTTGCTGTACTCTTTATATTTTGCACAGTTGGATCTCATTTTGACTCCTGATAGGCTAGTGTCTTTCTATGAATTCCTCTTAGGAACGCAGGACCTATATTTAGAAAAATTAACTTCATTACTATGTTCCTGTATTTACAAGAAAAAACTAATGTTTAACCTTTGACCTCAAATCTAAATTACAGCATGATCAGTGTTGATTACCCAGTGCAGATTATGTATTTTCCCAAGAAATAGTAAAGTTGACATCACTTTAGAAAGCAATTAGAAATCACAAGAGGTTTATTTCTGGAATTTTTTTAGTATTTGGCATTAAATTGCTCAGTTTTTTCTCAAGATCTTAATTTACAGATAATCTAAGCAAACACAAGTCCTGGAATTCCTACCAAATACCCAGATATTGCTGTGAAAACACGTGTTTTCAGTGTAAAAACAACCATTTGTGTTTAAGTTATCTGTGTTTGTATCTAGGTCCTTATGCTGGTGCCCATCCCCATAACATCAGAGCTCTGTTACTTTAAGCTTAATTTTCTGAGTTCCCATACCAAATATTTATTTTTATTTCTTTTGATTAGTAATGTTATGAGTCAGGAAGCACAGTGTGACTTGTAAATCTCATTGTTTCGCAGCTACGTACTAGATGGATGGATAACCTTTGTGCTGTAAACAATGAAGATGCAATATTGCTGAATAGTAGCAAACCTTAAAGATTTTTAACTCTCAGAATGAAATCGCTCCTTGATTCTCCCCAGAATTACAGACTACACATCCATAAGCTTCGGGAAAGCTGGAAATCCCACTCCAGTTCTGAACTTCACTGCACAGTCCAGTCTTCAATTTAAAATTTTCTTGGAGAAGAATTATTCTAAACTAAGCCTTGTCATAGAAAATGTTGTTGTCGCAAGTTACCAGAAATATTAATGAATGTACCAATATACAGAACACATAGCTTTAATGGAATACGTAATAATAATGGAGGTCTACACAGAACTGATGGATCATTTCCAAACGATCCCAGTATGCACTGACTCTGGGGTAAAGCCTCAGATGGATTTCTTAGCCATGGTTTCTATTTTAGAAGTTTTACATCCTGATTGAGGAAAATATCCCTATTCAGGATGACGACCATTGGCCTGATTTTCCAAATTCTCAACACTCAGCATGAGAGTGAAGGGAGCTACTGACTGCTGAAAATATGGCTATGTGCTTAACTGTAAGCATGTGCTTAAACCCTATTGAAACCCATGGGCTTTCAGCACATGTTCATGTGCTTTCCTGAATTTATTTGTAAGTTTGTATGCCAGCATCTGATCTCAATTCCAGTGTGCAGATGTCCTATAACTGCAGAAAACTGAGTGAAGATATGCCAGATGTCCATCTCTGTATCTAGGATCTGATCTGGATTAATATAGTATGGAATACGGATCCACATCCATCATTATTTCCTGAGCCTAATTTTTGTTAATTATAAAGTTATTTCCATTTGGTCTTGTTTGTTTCTAGATGCCAAAGAAGAAAAACAATGATTTTCATTTGCTATACACATTTTTTAATACTGTCCTTTAGCAATAAATGCAACTACTCGGTCACTGGGCACAACTAGGAAATTCCAAGGAGCACAGGGCAATTCTTACCCCCAAGGTTATCAGTAAGCCAGCTACCAAGGGGTGCCACGTTCCAGAAGAATGCCAGGACCCAAGATACTAATTTCAATAACTGATGGTTGTTTTCATGTGATGTTATATAGAACCTTGTACAGGAAGGTTGCATTCAAACCAAAGCATTTACACATGGACAGAGTACAGTAAGTGGTGACCAAATTAAGATACGTTATTGTATTTCATATCATAGAGTCAATTTTTGAGGTGCTCCTTGGGAATGAGACGTCGATGTTGCCTAAATGAAGGGATCACCCTGCATGCTCTTTGTGACCGCCCCTGTCCTGGGACTGGTGTATATTTGTAAATAAGACAAGTTACACTTAGAATATGCCCAGAGTCCACCTCTCTGATTTCTCCTCCCCTGCGAACCTTGCAAGTCTCCAGACATAGCACTTGACAGAGGGTCAACCCTGGCAGCAGAATGAGATACATGTGTCAGAAGAAGAGGCAACAGTATATATTAATAGTACATATAAACCTTACAGTGTGTTATTGATACATATGTTAGTATAGATAACAAACTGATTACTTATATAAAAAACAGATAGACCTAGTTTCCTCTACCTCCTTTTATGCTCGTGGTTTACATTCTGCATTTTTCACTTAGCTCATGCAGTGCAAACAGATGGACCATCTCCTCTTGTTCTTAGCCCAATACTGCAATGTGGGAGTATGTTTAAATAGCCAAATATGTTTACACTGAAACTGCAGACACATTAATGAAGAGTCATATTAGGGTTTGCAAATTGCCCTTTATCACCCTTTCCCTTAATATTTACAAAATCAGAATTTACGGCCTAAACGTTTTTGACAGCCCATCCCTTTAAATCAAACTCAAGCTTCATTCCATCTCATGTTTCCTAACGTTCTGGCTGCATATTATTTTTTTTCCTTCCTCAAACCTTGATGCTTCCTGCCCTTACATGGTATAAAATACAATGTGTAAAAATGAGGAATGGATTCAATTATTTATTTTCACTTGCTTGGGATGACCTGCTAAATGGCTTGTAGCATAATCATTCGCTAGTAACCTAGGCATCCCCAAACCCTGGAAGCCTAAAGTATTATTCTAGTCTTTGTCCCTCATCCTGCACTACGATCTGATAACACTGATTCCCCTGCAGTGCAAAGTGTCACTGAAGTCAGTGTAACTCTTCATATTCCAAAGGTTCATGCTAGCAAATGTCAGTGAAAGCCCAGGTTCACACTCACTGCTTGTTCTTTTAGCTTTCTGTCTCTACACTGAATAGTAAGGGCCTGATTCCCCTCTCACTTAGATCAGGATAGTGGTGTCACTCCACTGACATCAGCAGAGTTATTCCTGATTTATACCAGTGCAAGAGAGAGAAGAAGGAGGCCTTACATAATATACTTTCCTCTTTTGTTACTGACTGAAACAGCAGCCGGTGACCAATAACTCTCTGAACGAGCACCAGTCGTGATGTCCTGCTCCCGGAAAATAAGATAGGCAGGGCATTATAATCTCAGTGTCAGGAACCTTTTGGTACTTCCAGCATTATTTTACAGTTATTGTCCTCAAATCCTGACACTGTCTACACAAATTGCACATTTCTATTTTGGCTTTGTGAATTAAACTGTAAAGATCTGACTTCTGTATGGTCTTTTGTCCACTTATTATTCGTGAAGATGGACAGATTTTGGAAAGTCTGGGGTAGATCTGTCCACAACATCCCCCAAGGTGAAGGACTGATGGAAGGAAATAATTTAGCATCTCTACCACATCCTCGTCCTCCTTAGAGTTCCCTTTAATCCCCGGTAGTCTCACATACCAACTGATTCTCACAAAGTCTTCCTATTTCTGATACATTTCATGGTGTGCAAATTGTGTATGTACCCCTGACCCAGCAATGGCACCTCCACATATCCCTACATGCAGATTAGTTTTGTTCCAGAGGACCTGTCTACTGCCTTCTCATGGCATCCTGTGAGTAGCATAAAGCAAAACAAAAGAAGACAAAATGTGGAACATGGGCTCACATTCTAAGGACAATCAGCCCAAAAGAACCGTCCTCCACTGAGGCGCCTTTCAGACCCAGCACTGCAAATTCTAGCACTGGAGCAGCTCTCAAGACGTTGCATTTCAATATCAAGCGGATATCGGTAGCAAAAAAGATATATCCTCCTCCACCTATTTACACCTTGAAGTACGTGTCATCTTGCACTTCACCACCGATATGCAACTTTCAGTCCCAGGCTATGCTGTTGTGGCTCACCACCATCACAAGTAGTATGGGATGGCATCTTACATTAAAGAAGGGTTGTTCACTGTCACTATATCGATATTTGATCCAAATGACATGGTACAATGGCAGGCACTAAAGGTGAATGAGCTTGTTATGATTGATGTCTACAAGCCTCTATCAGTTAGCTGGCCAACCCCTGTTCTGCCCACTTTCCAGGTCCTTCCATCTACTGTTGTGTTTTCAATTCCCACCATGCTAACTGGGGTTACTGGTAACAATCCACATGGAGAAATTCTAGTGGAGTGGGCATCAGCCGCTAACCTACAACTCTTCTGTGACCTAAAGCAAACACCAACTTTTCACGGTAGCAAATGGGCAGCAGGATCTTCCTCCAATATCATCTTTTCATCTTCCAGGCAACTGCCATCAGTAGTCATTGAGCAGATAGTGCTTGAAACTTCCCCAGAGTCTCAGCCTCATCTGTCTTTATCCCCATGGGCCTGTGGACACCAACAACAAACATCTTACTGAAGGTCCAATGGAATTTTAGGAACGCTTCCTGGGAGGTCTATCATGTGAACTACAGATGTCTGTCAGTGAACTGGCAGAGTTGGACTTGACATGTCCAGCCAATATACATGACTCCAACTAAACTTTCAACAAATTAGTTCAGGCAACTGCTAAGGCATAGATCCTTAGAGGCTACCACCAACAGTACATACTTGGATGATCATCAGAGGCAATTAAGCTCTACCAGGAATTCAAATCTGCTGGTAATAAAAGACAGGAAAGGCTCCATGCCTGGATTATATTCACATGGAGTGCCTACTTCAATGAAACCCAAAAGCAGACTGCTTCAGTTCCTCAACTGATGTTCCCAGGACAACTACATCCCACAAATCTGGCACAGGGAAAAAATCCTAGGTATTTCAAAATCAGAAAAACTGCTGGTAGATCCTAATTGCTACTGGCCCATCTCTCTCCTTTCTGTCTCTTATAAGCTTATGAAGAGACTGATTCTGATGCCCACCAATGATATTATCGAACCACAACTGCCCTTCGTTTGGGCTAGCTTCAAATAAGGACAATGTACCCAGCATCAAATTATTCTCCTCACACAGGATATTGAAGACACCTTCAAGAAGAGCAAAAAGGTTGGTGGATCTGTCGGCTCTCTGGTATGTGGGGCTGATAGCCAAATTGTTGCAGATGATTCCCTGTAAGCCCATAATGCAGTTTATCATGGAAATGATAATGAATCAGGGCTTCATCTTGAAAGCTGGAGCTGTCTTAGAGGTCTATGTAATGGATTCTCACAAAGATCGGTTCTAGCTCCTCTTCTTTTCAACATATATACTCATGACCTACCAACAACTAAGGCCTGTATGTACATATACATGGATGACATCTGTCTTGCTGGTCTGCGTAACAATCTATGCAATATTGAAGGGTCACTCAGCCAGGATATGAATGCTCTGGCTACTTATCTTCATCACCAGATAATTTCATTAGGTAGGTCAAAGATGGTGGTGACAACCTTCCATCTGAACAATCTCCTGGATAATCAAGCCCTTATAGTGTGTGGTGAGGATCAGCCACTTCCTTTCCAGCCAGTTCTCACATATTTAGCAGTCAAATTGAACCAAATTGTAACATATTGGTCCCATCTAGAGCGCTTAAAGAAAAAGATCTCCTCCCGCACTTGATCCAGGAGCAAGCAGGACCCTCCTGGGGAACAGAGGCAACTGTTTTACAAACCATGGTCCTGGCACTCCTGTGGAATATTGTGCAGCAGTTTGGGGCAGAAGTCAGCATACGCATCTTGTTGAATCAGAGCTGAGAACAGCCACCTATATCATTGTTGGCTGTCTGTCTCACATATTAACATCTAGTTTATATATGTTGGATCATATAGCTCCCCAAAAACTTTGATGAGATGCCATCACCTTTAAATCTGCATGGAGGGCTCTGGCAGATGGAAAACAACCTGCTGCACACCAGGGTGGTGATGATTTCAAGAGGTGCAAATAAGCAACACACACTTCCTACAAGAAGATCTGCTGACCTCCAGAAGAAAACACCACGCCAGCAGTTCCTTATGACTTGCCACTACTGATTTCCCAACATCCTGTTGTGGCAGCTATTCACGCACTCATATCTACTGCTGCCAACACAGTGCCAATCTCGGATGAACACCAGCATACCGGGGGCAATAGCTATGTCTTTGCAGAGGGGCAGAAACTCTGGTTCAGAAAGACAGGCATGCTGATGAATTTCAGAAGCTCTAACTTATGTCCATCTGTTTGCAACCTGGGACACAGATCCTGGACTAGGCTGAACAGTGTGACAGCCACAAGGCAGAAATTTGGTTTAGTCCGATCTTCACAGTGTGCCTGCGGGGCAGATATAAAGATGGTCAAACGCGTGGTGGTGGAGTGCACCATTAGGAGACTAGAGGGTGGACTGCAACCCCTTGTTAACATCAGTGATGCAACTTTTAGATGGCTGAACAATCTAGATCTTTACTTGTGACACATTCTAAAGAAGAAGCTGGGTTCCTAGAAGATATGTGCTGCATGGAGCTGCTGTCAGAGAGAATGTGAGTGGACAGCGATGCTGGTTTGCCTATAGATAGTCTTCTGGTTAGGGTGCTAAGCCAGGACTTGGGATACCTGGGGATCAATTCCCTGCTCTACCACAGACTTCCTGCATGACCTTGGGCAAGTCACTTAGCCTGATAAAATGGACATAACTGTATTGAAAGGATAAATGTATAAAAGCATTGAGAGGTGCTCAGATGCTATAGTGGTGGGTGCCATATAAGTGCTGCAGCTAGAAATAAGCTTAGATCTAGATTTTGGCCCAGTGTGTGCACCGCATGAATACACAGAATGGCACAACTGTGCCTACATAGGAAGGCAGATAGGGGCAGGCAACAAGTGGCCACTAATGCTCTCTGATTAATGAGGCCAGCATTGTTCAGCCTGCAGTTATCTGTGTGCCTAATCCAATTCCCACTGGAGCCAATGGAAAGAGTCTTCAACAGACTTGGAGTCTGCTCCAGCATTCCGAAGGGGGAATTGGGAGTCACATGTTTGTGAACGTCTGGCAGCCTGAGCCAGGGCGAGTGCATCCGCTGCAATTTTAAAGAAGGTGACGTGCTCTCCGAGGGACTGCATCTGCCCCCATGGCATTTCCACACAAGTGCCTTCACCAAACAGCAGATACATCCTGTTCTTCATGATGTAAGCATAATACCCTGTATCCTTAAATGCTGAGAACACTCTCTTTTGGCTTGTGTGGGAAATAGGTTCTGACCAAGACGGCAGACATGCAGTAAGTCAGTAGTTTGTTTTTCTCTTCAGTGCCAAGTGCTTAATGCTAATTGCATTTGGAGCCCAAGGTTACAGCAGGAAGGCATGAGTTGCGTGTCCCATTTCTAGGGAGACAGTTATGATTTGTGTCAGGGAGGGATTCAAAGCCTGGGAATTCAAATAGCTCGCTACCACAAAAGCACATGTTCTGATCTAGTAAAACAAAACACAGAGAGGAGGAGAAATGCCTTTCTGATTCCATTGCCCTGGGTGTCACTTAGTTCGAGGCAGGCTGCATAAGCACTGCGGGATCGCAGACTGAGCATTGAGGCAAATAGTCAGGAATGTCCAGCGTGCTCAGCCTCCACTTGTGAGGAAAATCCTGCCTGGAGGAATAATAGGCTCACTTTAACCGTTCACACGCATCCACATACACACAGGCTGGTCTACATCCTCTCCTGGGTCTGTCTGCTTCTACTGCTTAGACCTGGCAGATCACCTCTGACACAGAAACTCCAATGGGATGAGGGCAATTATGATGACACAAAGAGAGGGCCAGCATGGCCGCGGCCCGTCAAATTAGTGGTACTGGTCAGGAAGGAGGTGTGGCCATGGAATGCATCTATTAAGCATTCCTTTTCAGGGGATTTTGCTCATGGGGCTTCCACAGAGATTAAGGTTGAGATTTTCAAAGTTGCCCAAGAGGTTTGAACACCCACTTCCCAGTAATTGTGTGCCCAATCCCTCAGGAAGCATCCCCCACAACAGCAGCCCTAATGCAGGATGTCAGGAGAAATACCACCTGCTCTCCTTCCATATCAATTCCCATGTGCAGAACAAGGATCCTCATAGGAGCAGGGAGAAGCACAGTTAGTTACATCACAATGTTGTCACTGGGAACAGGTACCAGGCAATCAACACTCCTGTGTTATGCAGGTGGTCAGACAAGATGATCACACTGGTTCCTTCTGGCCTTAAAAAACATGGCAGATTTGCAATATCTATGGACCTCTAGTGAGTATCCATCTTCAGAGAAAATGGTTGGATGATGATTGTAACCTCTCAACATTGCACTGTGTAATTAATCTGAAACACGTAGTTCTGTTAATATATAGAGCCCTGCTAGCCAACCTTTTCAAAAGTGTCATGTTATCAGCCTTCAGCCAAAGATTGCAAATGAAATCATTTTAACCAGCGTTAAACAATGGGATCCCATGAATACTATACTTCTTACTGCAAAACAGATGATCATTCTATTTACTCAATTGAAACCGGGTGGCCATTTGGTAGGACAATGGCTGGAAACAGCCCATACTGGGACATTTCGTGGCTTAAAGGCTGATGACACAAAATAAACCCTTGGAAGAAAAGATGTCCAGCCGTACAGTTGAAAGCAACCAAGAAAATCTTTATGTTGTTTAACTGAACATATGTCAGGAGCCTACTGCCAGATAATGATATAGTCAATGGTACCAGTGACAGACCCAAAGGAAGATATACTTTTCATAGTGCCATATGACAATAAAAAACTGGCTGAAGGCTAGATTTTTGACTCCTGTCGTATCTTGGATCTAGTAGCAGCATACAGTGGCTTGGCAAAGAATAAATAAAACTGGTTTTATGCCAAGGGTTAGGATAACATAAAGCATCCCTATACCATGCTCCAAACCTTCTCCTAATTGTAAGATATTTGGGACAGAGACTGTCTTTATCCTGTATTTGTATAGCATCTAGGACAATGGGGTCCTCATCTGTGATTGAGGTGCTCAGCCAATACTGTAATAATAATAATAATAATGAGGAATACAACACATCTCACAGATATACAGAGATAACAGAAAAAACAACATAAGCGAGTGTCGTACTGGATTCAATGTATGCAGTGTTGTTGTAGCTATGTTGGTCCCAGGATATTAGAGAGACAAGGTAGGGAAGGTAATATCTTTTACTGGACCAACTTCTGTTGGCGAAAGAAACAAGATTTGAGATACACAGAGCTCTTCTTCAGGCCTGCAGAAGAGCTCTGTGTAGCTTGAAAGCTGGTCTCTCTCGCCACTAGAAGTTGGTCCAATAAAAGATATTACCTCATCCACCTTGTATCTTTAACACTGGTTAAAAAAATTTTCTATAGTCAGGGCCAGCTCTAGCTTTTTTGCCACCCCAAGCGGCGAAGCAAAAAAAAAAAGAAAGATAAAGCCGATGGGTGGCACTTCAGCGGTAGCTCAATCGCTCCACTTCCTTCTTCGGCAGCAGGTCCTTCGCGCCCTCTCTTCCTCTTCAGCGGCACTTCGGTGGCAGCTCAAAGAGGAAGAGAGGGACTGAGGGACCAGACACTGAAGACCTGGACATACCGCCTCTTTCCATTGGCCACCTCAAGCACATGCTTCCTTCGCTGGTGCCTGGAGCCTGCTCTGGCTATAGTGCTGTACTGTACTGTACAGTGTGTGCAACTAAGAAGCCAGTATATTTTCCAAAGAACTTCAGATGTAAAACTTCCATCAGTCACTTTGGTGCCCCCCGGGACTGAGGCTAGATCCAGAAAAGCGTGTCAGATCTGTCAAACTGATCCAAATCTATGCAACCCTTTGAACAGGTGCCAATTGTCCCCCTGCACCATAGTCATTTAAAGGGAGTGCAAGAGGCATAACAAACCTGAATCCGAAGAAGTGAGCTGTAGCTCACAAAAGCTCATGCTGAAATAAATTTGTTAGCCTCTAAGATGCCACAAGTACTCCTGTTCTTTAAACCTGAGAAATAAACCCGAACCAAAACTCTGGATCCAAACAGTCCTGACCTTTGAGGATGTTTGAAATTCAAACCCAGATCTGGATACAGAATTTTGCAAAAGGCATCTGATTATAGTAGGCCAAACCACAGCTTTGGATGCAAATGCCCTTGGGGTGTGGGAAATCCAGATCCAGATTTTTTAGCTTGGGTCCATCTCCAGTAGTAATTCACAAGCTGCAAAGTATGCACTGGGTTTGGAGTTTAAGGTGTTAAAAAAAAAGAAATTTTCTTTAAATTTAGGTGCTCTGAGAAATGGAATTGGACTGCAGCATATTGTATCTGATTATGAACGTTGGTTTTAGTGTGGGTCTGTGGAGGCCAGTGCAATGCCAAGCCCTGTATTGCCTGTGCCAATAGAGTAACAACACAAAGAAGGATCTATTTGTGTATGTAATTGTATAATTTATCCATGGAACAGTGGAGCTGCTTGGGTGCAATGGGGAGGCATATAATTTTGCAGCTGCACCTGTTGTGCTGATCTGTAAAACTCTGACCCCATCACATCTTTTAAATTGGAACATGATCTTCATCGGATTGGCTTCATTTCATGGTTGCGTTCTGTCACTGACAAGCACTAATCAAAAGTAGCACAGACACTGATTCAGAACCACAGCACCTCCCTCTAGAATTCCTGAATGATTCTTGGAGCCTACTGCAAGCTGATCTTGCCCGCATCCATCTGCAAGCTCTTCTCTGCTGAAAGCCCTAAATTAGATTGAGAGTCAGAAGCATGCACTCCAGGCCAAGAGACATTTTCTTTCACCCAGGCAAAATAGGCAGAAAGTTTTTGTGCTGACTTCTGAACTACAGAGCCTTTCGTCTGTTAATTATTGCAGGTCATTAGTATCAACTGGCTGAAGCAGAATCCAACCCACAAACACGCTCTGAGTAATTGTCACAGTACCTGTCATCTGTGATGTCAGTGAATTATCCTGTTGCATGCCACTGATGTCAGAAGTGGTTCCCAACTAACATGACATTGTAACATCAGGCCAGTAAAACAAGAAACCGTCCATCGTGCTGATATCTGGGCCTTGGAAACATTAGTGAAGCCAGTGTTCTGAACCAGACAAGTTACTTTCAATAACAAGTTCCTCCTTCAGCAGATATGCTCAGACCTTTCCCAACTGTCTCACGCAGAATTGGTATCAGTCAAGGTATCTCAGTGATCTTAACTCTGCACTGATATTACTTCAGATGGCACCTGCTGTCAGTGCCTTTTTTTCCCTCCAAAAAAAGGAACTGGCCAATCTAAGGTGGTTGTGACAATGTACCTCATAAGGCTTCATGGGAACATGCTTATGAATGTCTATATGATATAACTTGAATATGTTTTATGCCACATATGCCATGTAACATATCTATGTAAAGGTTCTGATCTACTGAATACATTCCTCCTATTTCTATGCATTTATCATTTTTGTACTTGAAGTTAGAAATATTGGCTCTATACTTGCTTGATAGCCTTAGTAAAGCATTTGGTCTGCTTCTTGAGAAAGGAACGGTCAAATTAAGTGCCCAATCAAGAACCACTTAAGCCAACAATGAACTCAAAGATGCCAGTCCACATCAGAGTCTTCCCAGGAATGTGGTTTGGCTGGTAAGAAACTCAGTCATGCATGGATATATGACTTGCCCATGTGACTCCAAAACTCCATCTTGGAGCTGGACTTTGCATAGGAGAGAGGAGGGGGACTCCAGCCACAAGAAAAAATCTATTTAAATCCCTTGGAGACCCCTCCATTGGGTCTTCAGCTGGCTAAAGGGATAGCCTCTCCACCCCCAAGGATACCTGAAAGAAACTGGAACAAAGGACAGTAACTACAGGGGGTGTGAGTGATTGCTGGACCCAGACTAGAAGGAGACTAGTCTGTAAAAGGAAGCTTACTGGATCTGGTGAGGTTTTATCTGTATTCAGTTTTCTTAGACATAGACTTGCGTGTTCTGTTTTATTTTACTTGGTAATTCACTTCGTTCTGTCTGCTATTACTTGGAACTACTTAAATCCTACTTTCTGTATTTAATAAAATCACTTTCTACTTATTAATTAACCCAGAGTATGTATTAATACCTGGTGGGGGGGACAGGACAAACAGCTGTGCATATCTCTCTATCAGTGTTATAGAAGGTGAACAATTTATGAGTTTACCCTGTGTAAGCTTTATACAGGGTAAAACAGATTTATTTGGGGTTTAGACCCCATTGGAAGTTGGGAATCTGAGTGTTAAAGACAGGACCACTTCTGTGAGCTGGTTTTAGTTAAGTCTGCGGCTTTGGGGCATGTGGTTCAGACCTTGGGTCTGTGTTGGAGCTGACTGGCATGTCTGACTCAGCAAGACAGAGTGCTAGAGTCCCAGGCTCACAGGGAAAGCAGGGACAGAAATAGTCTTGGCACATCAGTTGGCAGTTCCCAAGGGAACATCAGTTGGCACATCAGTTGGCAGTTCTCCTCTGATCCAACTCATCACAGTTATTTAGTACTAATTCAATTCAGCTGGGTTCCGCTATGGAATCAGAAAAGAGAGTGAGCCTCACATATAAAGTCTGTGCAATTCCCAGTAAGTGAGCAAGACAGAGGGAAAGAGAAAAAAAACCACAATTTCCTAAAGTAAAGCCTCCAAAACCTTTCACAAGCTAAGCATGGTTTCCTGGTAACAAGTGGAAACTTTTATCTGAGCCTGTCTGCTTGTGCAGAGAGGGCCTGGATCATCAGGCTGTGCATACAGTAAAGGAAATAGGAACTTTGATGGAGTCATCCATATGTCAATCCCAATTGTATAGATATGGATGGGCCATTGCAGGCTCCATGTAGATACACATGTTGGTCTGGCTGGATCTGATTGCAGGACAAGGACCTTAAATTGGAGTCCAACAGTCCTTACAGGGATTTTTTGGTTCCTTTAATTTTTGATTTTTTACAATGATGGATACTGTTGGTGAGAATCATAGAATCTTAGGACTGTGTGGAACCTCGAGAGGTCATCTAATCCAGCCCCCTGCACTCATGGAAGGACTAAGTATTATCTAGACCATCCCTGACAGGTGTTTGGCTAACCTGCTCTTAAAAAGCTCCAATGATGGAGATTCCTCAATCTCCCTGGGCAATTTATTCCAATGCTTAACCACCCTGACAGTGAGGAAATTTTTTCCTAATGTCGAACCTAAACCTCCCTTGCTGCAATTTAAGCCCATTGCTTCTTGTCCTATACTCAGAGGTTAAGGAGAATAATTATTCACCCTCCTCCTTGTAACAGCCTTTTATGTACTTGAAAATGATTATCAGGTGCCCTCTCAGTCTTCTCTTCTCCAGACTAAACAAACCCAATTTTTTCAATCTTCCTTCAGAGGTCATGTTCTCTAGACCTTTAATCATTTTTATTGCTCTTCTTTGGACTTTCTCCAATTTGTCCACATCCTTCCTGAAATGTGGTGCCCAGAATTGGACCCAATATTCCAGCTGAGGCCTAATCAGTGCAGAGTAGAATGGAAGAATTATTTCTCATTGTCTTGCTTACAACACTCCTGCTGATCATTAATGATCTGGATGATGGGATGAATTGCACCCTCCTCAAGTTCATGGATGACACTAAATTGGGGGAAGAGGTAGATATGCTGGAGGGTAGGGACAGGGTCCAGAGTGACCTAGACAAATTGGAGGATTGGGCCAAAAGAGATTGGATGAAGTTCAACAAGGACAAGTGCAGAGTCCTGCACTTAGGACAGAAGACTACTACAGGCTGGGAACCGACTGGCTAAGTGGTAATTCTGCAGAAAAGGACCTGAGGATTACAGTGGATGAGAAGCTGGATATGAGTTAACAGTGTTCCCTTGTTGCCAAGAAGGCTAACGGCAAACTGGGCTGCATTAGTAGAAGCATTACCAGAAGATTGAAGGAAATGATTGTTCCCCTCTATTCAGCGCTGGTGAGGCCACATCTGGAATATTGCATCCAATTTTGGGGCCCCCACTACAGAAGGGATGTGGACAAATTGAGGAGAGTCCAGTGCAGGACAATGAAAATGATTAGAGAGCTGAGGCTCATGACTTATGAGGAGAGGCTGAGGGAACTGGTCTTATTTAGTCTGCAGAAGAGAAGAGTGAGGGGGGATTTGATAGCAGCCTTCAACTACCTGAAGGGGGGTTCCAAAGAGGATGGAGCTTGGCTGTTCTCAGTGGTGGCAGATGACAGAACAAGGATTAATGCTCTCAAGTTGCAGTGGGGGAGGTTTGGGTGGGATATTAGGAAAAAACTGTTTCACTAGGAGGGTGGTGAAACACTGGAATGGGTTACCTAGGGAGGTGGTGGAATCTCCATCCTTAGAGGGTTTTAAGGCTCAGTTTGACAAAGCCCTAGTTGGTCCTGCTTTGAGCAGGGGGTTGGACTAGATGTTCTCCTGAGGTCTCTTCCAACTCTAATCTTCTATGATTCTAATACATCCCAGAAAGATTTTTTTTGTTTGTTTTTGGGTTTTTTTGCAACAGTGTTACATTGTTGACTCATATTTAGCTTGTGATCCACTATGACCCCCAGATCCCTTTCTGCAGTACTCCTTCCTAGGCAATCATTTCTCTTTTTGTATGTTTGCAACCGATTGTTCCTTTCTTTCTATTTTGTCCTTATTGAATTTCACATTATTTACTTCAGATCATTTCTCCAGTTTGTCCAGACCATTTTGAATTTTAATCCTATCCTTCGAAGCCCTTGCTACCCCTCCCAGCTTGGTATCATCCGCAAACTTTATAAGCATACTCTCTATGCCATTATCTAAATCATTGATGAAGATATTGAACAGACTTTGACCCAGAACTAATCCCTGCAGGACCCCACTTGTTATGACTTTCCAGCTTTACTGTGAACTACTGATAATTATACTCTGGGAATGATTTTCGAACCAGTTATGCACCCACCTTATAGCAGCTCTATCTAAGTTACATTTCCCTAGTTTGTTTATGAGGTAATGCAAGACAGTATCAAAAGCCTTTCTAAAGTCAAGATATACCACATCTACCACTTTCCCCTATCCACAAGCCTTGCTACCTTGTCAAAGAGAACTATTAGGTTGGTTTGATATGATTTGTGCTTGACAAATCCATGCTGACTGTTACTTATCACCTTATTATCTTCTAAATGATTGCAACTTGATTGCTTATTTTCTTCATTATCTTTCTGGGTACTGAAGTTAAGCTGACTGGCCTGTAATTCCCTAGCTTCTCCTTATTTCCCTTTTTATAGAGGGAAACATATCATCCTTTTGCATTTCTTCAACTGCAGGCACAGAAGAGTTGCCTATATGGAGACTTAATGTGTGGCACGGTTGCAAATCTACGGCACACTAGCCTGCTACCTGATAAAAATTGGCAGATGGACCCTGGAGCCACATAATAAAAATTCCGTCTACTGCTGCTTCAAAGAGCCATGAGACTGAAAAATTCCAAAGTAGGACAACAAAGATGTTTGTGAGAGGACTGGTCAGATTTACATATTATGAGAGACTGAAAACACTAGGATTGTTTAACATGAAATGAAGATCAAGTCTTTGTCCACACTTGGAAATAGCCTGATTCAGCATTGTGTAGCTGTATGCTGTCCCCAGCTGTAGACAATGGCAAGACAGGCTTCGTGTTGAATGACTTCATTTTGCTTCTCTGTATCCAGTTGCAGAGAATTATGTATATACTGCTTTTCCAGACTACTAAACTTTAGTAAAATACCTTACTGCTTTAGTAAAGTACAGCATGTTTTCATATATACTGCAGAGTCTCTGAGGAGCCATTGGGACCATAATGAAGTAAGAGAGAATTTTTATTTTGTGAAACTCCCTTTTTCTTATGCTATTTTTTAGGTTCATGCAGGTTAATAGCTAATCTCGTGTTAAATTCCTTTCCTCCTTCTTAATCTCAGTGGTATTATTAAAGTATTTGTGATGAATTTGGCTGTTCTTAAAAGAATTGAGAATGCTTATCTGTTGAAATACATAGGCATTTACCTCTCTTTTCTCTGAGTTCATTGCTTCTTTTCCCTGTACACAGCAGACACTTACACCAAACTATTTGGCTTGTCAGTTAAGACCTGATTATATTTCACGAATATTATTTTTTTGACCGTGACACGTTCTGCCCATTGGACACTTTGTACCTTAACAAATATATGCTCCCAACATTGGCGAAACAAACAAAACATAACAACTCATCAAAGAAGAAGCAGTGAAAAAGAATCCAAACACATCCCAACTTCACCCACTCCCCCCACCTACATTAAATCAGTGCAAAATCACACAAACCGATTTAAGGGGAGACATGAAAAGAGGCTCAGGTTCAAAACTGAGGAAGCAAGAAGAATATACTGTAGGACATCTCGATGGACAAAGAATTCATAGAGTCATGGGGGCTGAATCTCATTGATACTGAGGCCCTCAGTGTAAAGGGACCTATAGCTGCTTTAGAAATCCTTTCCACTGCCAGAGGAGTATAAATAAAAATTAGGCCCATAGATTTGAAAGCTAGAAGGGACTGCTACGATCCTCTCGTCTCACTTCCTGTGCTACACAGGCCATAGAATTTCACCTGTAATTCCTGCAGCAAGCCTAACACCTGGACCGAACTACCGCGCGTCTATTAGAAAGATCTCCAGGCTTGATCGAAAGATTCTGTTAGGCATGTAAATCAGCACCACAGAGCCACACGTGAACAAAGACGTACATTGATTCTGGATAGGGAGAAGAATGGAATTCAAATAAAAAGCTACTTTAGTCTCTTTCTGTGACAAATATGTATATGACTTGTCCATGTGCTGAATAAATGAGCAAATCAAGAGTCTTTCCATCGTGTTTTCAGTCCCTTAGACAGCGGGCAGAAAGGTTGCTTCCAGGGTTCCTATTCTTTATAAGACTGTGTTTACCAAATTCATCATTGTACAAGTCAATTCATGGCCCAAGCTTAGTTAAATTAGAAAATAAAGGTAAAAGAGATGTTCTCATGAACGACCTACCAGCAGTTAAAAGATGATATTTAAAAAACAAATAAATTTGTTAGAGTCCAATAGAATTTAAATGAAAATGAAAATCTTTCTGTAGGTATTTGGAACCCACTCATAGTATTAAATAGAGAATCACAACCATGTTATAAGGATAGAATTCTTGATTAAATTATATCAATTGTAAAGTAATTTATACAGGGCCCTACAAAAATTCTATAGAAATCTATTGGTTTTCTCCTTATTAAATTCTATAGGAAGTCACCAGCTGAAAAGCAATGCACAACTGGTCAAAGAAAGTTAGTGACTGTGGAGTTATATTCAAGGAACGTGTTGTAAGTGGAATAATGAGATCAGTAATGTGACCCTTTCACACGCAGAGAAAAAACTGATGTGCTATTTGAGATTAAGTGAATCCAAACTTGCCAAGAATTCCCTGGTGGAAGAAGAGAACCTCAAAGGTCATTAAAGAAAATGCTAAAATTTCTCAGAATAAGCAATTCCTGGGAGCCTAGTGTCAGAACGGAAACTCATTCAGAGTATTCTGAGCTAAAACCTTTTGACACCTTAAGAGGTCTCTGGACTACTAGAGTGGCATAATTATAATTTAGGTTACAAGTACTCTAAAGAACCTTGAGAATGAGGAGATTTAGAGAAGTGAACGGAAGTGGGCCACCATTACCAGCAACAGCTTCTAGGGAGAGACATTTACCTGTCAAAACGTTCTGAGCCAGCTTCCTAAGTGAAGGAGGGACACTATCAAGGTTGCTAGCCCATGCTTCACAGAATGTTAGAGAACACAGTGCTGAAGATTAATAATGGGGTTTTAAGATCTGAATGCCACTGAACAGTCGAGGTGATAGCATTAGGGTTAGTGTTGAGGCAAAATACACCTGTCACACAACTGCATATATTAAGATAGAATGTGTGTGAAGTACCAAGTTGTCCCTTTAGAATAAGAACATAAAAATGGTCATACTGGGTCAGACCAAAGGTCCATCTAGCCCAGTATCCTGTCTTCCGACAGTGGCCAATGTCAGGTGCCCCAGAGGGAGTGAACAGAACAGAAAATCATCAAGCGATCCATCCCCTGTCGCCCATTCCCAGCTTCTGGCAAACAGAGGCTAGGGACACCATCCCTGTTGATCCTGGCTAATAGCCATTGATGGACCTATCCTCCATGAATTTACCTAGCTCTTTTTTGAACCCTTTTATAGTCTTGGCCTTCACAACATTCTCTGGCAAGGAGTTCCACAGGTTGACTGTGCGTTATGTGAAAAAATACTTCCTTTTGTTTGTTTTAAAGAACAAATCATCTGTGCTCAAGAACATTCTGCATACAACATGTCAGTTCTATATACATCCAGACTGAGTGCTCCTGCCATGCTGCCAATCTCTCCAGACACAGCCTAAAGTTCCATCAAGTTCAGTGGGATATTCAGTGCGCAACAGCCCAGCAGTTGCCAAGAAAGAACCAGGGTTAATAACAAGGGCTTTAAGCCCATCCAGTAATTTGCATGGCTGTGGGGTGTGGAGGAAGAAAACAAAACACTTGACATTTTAAAACAGAATAAAAAGGAATATGGTGAAAGGAAAAGAATGAGGAAGTCTCTTACCCTATGTCCCATGACAAACCACTGCTACGAGATAGATATATTCCCTCTTGCTTGGTGGCAGCTCCTTTTCTGGGGATGGCTGAGCAACCTGCTCCACTTTCCAGCATTAGGTCCTCTCCTGCATACTTCTCGTTCCCTACAGCCATGCTCAGTGGCCAAAGTTAGGGGAGCAACTTAGCGTAACATATCCACCAGAGCCACTCTGTTCATGTTTAAACAGCAGTTGCAGCACTTCCAGAACTCACCCCCCAGAGCACATTGTTCACTCAGAGCATGCACGAGCCCTTTCTCCTGTTTTATGAGCTCAGCATCCCTTAGCAGAAAGTTAGTTGCCTAGCATAACAAGACATCACTGCTAGGGAATATTTCATTTCACAACACTACAACAAGGCATATGAATTACTCTCCTCACGTTTCAGCCAAGTTACATGGAGAACAAAATAGGTATCAGCACAGTCTATTCATTTCACCAGCTCCTGCATTGATTCTGTGAGTTTATTTATTTAGTTTGTCATCTTGGCTATATCACGGCCCTACACCTTTGCCGTAGGCTGATAGCTTAGAACAAAGCATAGCCGAAAAAAGGCTAAACAGGAGAAGCAATGGGGAGTCCTCACCCTAATGCAGACTTTTTTTCAAGCCTGATACTTTGATCTTCCCCTCCAGCAAACCCATGACCACTCTAAAAAATTCTTTGCTCTGCCCAACTGCCTCAGACCAGTAGGCCAAGAGCCTAATGATCCTGAAATAATCCACTCCCTTTAATTGCTACCCCATACATCTTCAGAGTGGGAGAGAGCCTGGGGCTGAAGAGTACCTCTGGAAAGAAAGTGAAATCCACACATCCTGTGTGTTCTGATGTCTGTATTCTGACAAATGATACAAACACTCAGACATCAGCGCCTTGAGTCCAAACCAGGTGGAGCTCGTTATTACAGATGGACCCAAGCCCTACATTTAAGATCTGTTTCCCTATCTGAATTTCTGCGAAGTGTCGGGGTGTTCAGAGGGGTGGCTTTCGCTAAGACCCATATTTACTTGTTTGTCCCACATCCTGACAGATATTCTGTTGGCATGCGAATTGCCCCAATATTTTCCCCTCCGGCGCACAGGCGGAGAGGGCTCATGCCCCCCCCGCCCCAAATCCACCCTGCCCTGCCCTGACTCTGCCCCTCCCTCCCCTGTTGGATCCCTCCTCAAATCCCCACCTGGGCCCCGCCCCCTCACTGCCCTATTGAATCCTTCCCCAAATCCCCGCCCTGGCCCCGCCTCTTCCCCAAGCACGCCACATTCCTCCTCCTCACCCTTCCTTCCCAGGCTCGCGCTAATCAGCTGTATGGCGGAGCAAGCACTGAAGGGAGGGGGAGAAGCAGGACATGGCAGCCAGCTCAGGGGAGTGGAGGCAGAGCAAAGGTGAGCTGGTGCCGGGGAGGGGGGGGCGGGGAGTGGAGCTGCTGGTGGGTGCTCAACCGCCACCAATTTTTCTTATGCTCCGCCGCCTCTTGGTTTTATTTATTTATTTATTTTGCTTTTGTTTTTTCCTCCTTGGGGTTTTTTTTTTCTGCTTGCTCCACTGGCACACCCCCGCCACATCCTGATATTTCACGTCTCTCCTCTGGTCACTCTATCGCGACCAGAAGAAGGCATAGCTGTAACACAGCCGGCTCTCACCTCTGGCAATAACTCAGGGGAAGTGTCAGGAAAGGAAAGAGCTACTCAGCCCCCTACGGAAAGGAACATACCTTTTCATTTGTAGATCAAGGAGCAAACCAAGGAGGGTGCAGCCTGCTTATCAACCTGTGAGGCCTTCCTGCTCTGCTATGCACTCAGGAAATTAACAATACTCCCCCTAGCCAGGAATTTATCATAGCAGATGCATCTACAGCAGTTTGCAAGGCAACTGAAAGCCAGAGCAAGCATGTTGACACCATCAGACACTGTGTGGAGCTGGGACAGTATGGAAGGTAAAGCATCAGAATTCTCAACTTTACCTTTTCATAGGAACCTAAATAGACCATGGGAAAAATACACAAACTGGGGCCTTGGTCCCGTAGATTCTTTTAGCACAGGAATTCTTGTTTAGTTAACCACTTTGTGCTTCCACCCTACATCTTCAAAGCATTTTAAAACCATAAAGGGCCATGCAGCAGTAAGATCCCCCACGTGAATTCTGGCTGGGTCAGCCAGAATTCCTCCGAGTGCTCTGGAAATGTGTACAACAGAGTAGAGGCTTTGAACTAGTGGCCATGTGATCCCCACTCCAGCTGATACAGGGGACAAGGTATAGCCCAGCTTTCACGGCACATCTTGGGAGAAGGTTATTGGCAGCAGGAATGTACTAGCTGGCACATGGCAAACTACAACCCAGCTCCGGTTGATTAACATAGCCTAGCCCTCTTACAAAAGGCAGCAATGTCAAAATCCCTAGCGCTGTCCCTGGTGCACGGTAGTTAAACACATTGGCCCACCCCAAAAAAGTTGCGGAAAGATTATATATATAATGCATAGCTTTTATTTCCTACCGAAGCTGTTTTATGGGTATAAACAGCGGCTTCAAACTTCCTGGCAAGAAGATTTATGGTGTAATTACCTTAGTATGCTATTGTACAATTTGCAACTAATGGAAAAGAAATTTACTGTCTACATTTCAGCTGTCAGACTGTCTGTCTGCAGAAACGTTATGTAACTGGAAGAAATAAGTGCTTCCCTATGTGAGTGGGAATGCTAAATGATAGGTACCACTTAACCTGGTCAAACATTTTCAATTCTGATCGGTTACTCATATCGTAATATCGTGAGGGTCACCAGGTAGGAAATTAATTAATTTTCATGCAGAAAACAGAAGACTTTGAGCTTCACAAATAAATAAATAAATAAATAAATAAATGCCCTACACTCCAGTCCCTGGGAGATTCGTGCCTAGTCAATCATTTTTCAGGGCGAGTGAACAAAATAAGAATTCCGCATTCTCTTTTAATTGCTTCGAATGCCGATATCTCCCAGTGGACTTTCCCGGCTGTTTTTTTCTTCTTCTTTTTTTGAGTTCGAGAAAACACATCTGATTAATAATCATATAATGAGATTTCCAGTTCAATGATTAACATATAAGATCAAGTGTTTTGGAGGGAGCAAAGCACAGACGTGGTTTTACTCTTCGCATGAGGTCTCTTTTTTTTTAAACAGAAAACATTATTTGTATCAAATACTTTGTAGTGCTGTTTCTCAGGGAGCTGTCATGTCAGTTCAATTTCAAGAGTCAGTAGCAAACTTGCCCCTTACCAGAAACAAGGAAAAATTGCTTGGGGGAGAACTGTGATAGGTTATGGACCCTTTCACTTCAGAGTCCCTGGGGCAGGGGCGGCTCCAGGCACCAGCGCAGCAAGCACGTGCCGGGAGGTGGCCTGCTGGTAGCTGTGAGGGCGGCAGTCAGGCCGCGTTCGCTGGCATGCCTGCGGGAGGTCCGCCGGCCCCGTGGCCTTGGTGGCAATTTAGCGGCGGGTACGCTGAAGGCGCGGGACCTGCAGATCACCCGCAGAAATGCTGCCAAATCCGCATCCTCAGTGAACCGCCCGCAGGGATGCTGCCGAAGGCTGCCTGACTGCTGTGCTTGGGGCAGCAAAAAACATAGAACCACCCCTCACCTGAGGGGTGGGATAGATCAGTGGTTTGAGCATTGGCTACTAAACCCAGGGTTGTGAGTTCAATCCTTAAGGGACCCATTCAGGTATCCAGGGCAAAAATCTGTCTGGTGATTGGTCCTGCTTTGAGCAAGGGGTTGGACTAGATGACCTTCTAAGGTCCCTTCCAACCCTGATATTCTATTTAAATAACCAAGGTTAGCAGCATTGAAATCAGTAGAAACTTTCCCACTGACTTTAAATGAGGACTCCAAAGTTATTACAATCCAATGGCCATCTAGTGTGAAATAAGCTTATAGTCTCAGTATAATGGCTAGTGGAAAACTGTTGTCTAATTGGTTCCTGGTAATCCCTCATTTGGTCTGACTGTATCCACTTGTTGTCTTATACTTAGATTGTAAACTCTTTGGGAAAAGGAGATTCTGTTCTTTTTGTAGTTTGTACAGCTCCTAGCGCAATGGGCTCCTGCTCCATGACTGGGTCTCCTAAGTCCTGCTGCAACACAAATAGTAATAATACGTCCACCTCACAAAACCCAGCATCTTATTCCCTGATTTACATACAACGGGCACCTGTTCTGTTTGTTAAAAAAAACCATCAACTGATGCAAACTTGGAGCACTGATGTCTTGTGCTCATTTAATGAGCAAGCCACCCCATTCCGCACTAGTTTCTGGTCCCAAGCTGATTTAAAGTGGAGGCCTATGTAGCACCTCCGGGAGCTAGCCCAATCTTGAGGTGGCCTAGGCATGGTTCACCACCACAATAGTGAGATCCTCATCTGAATAGTGGCCATCATCTAGTCATGAGTAGATGGAAAAAAGTCATCCTGAGTGCTGCTAGGTGATCATCTAGCAGCCGCTGAGACTCCTGCAGCACCACCACTTTGTGAACTCATGTAATAACGGTGGCCACGCACCCTCCGTTAAAGGCCTGGTCCACAGCCCACTGAAGGCAATGGAAAGACCTCATTGACTTCAGTGAGTTTTTGATCCGGGCCTTAAAAAGTCAGGCAAAATCCTTGCCATGTCTTTCAATTGCTTCTCCCATCCTACTAGCATCATTTGCATTGTATCCAGATTGCACCTCCACCAGCAAGCCTTCACCCTGGCCCCATCTCAGGCAGTCACAAATCAAGGCATCAGTTCCTTTAGCACTAAATGGTTGTCTCCTTGTTGGCAGTCCCAGCTGAAGCCAGTGACTGAATGGGAGCCAGTCAACAAATAGTCAGTGAACAAATCATGCAACTAATTTCACAATGTTTTTCAAAGAAGCATTCAGCAAATACGCCTTCAGAGAAACAGGCAGATAATGAGGATGAGGGGAGGCAGGGGGAAGTGGGGGGCTCGATATCAACCTCATGAGACTTTTTTCAAATCCAACATTTTCAATTCCTTTTTTTCTTCTTTTTTCATTGCCTGCCCAGCTGTAGACTGAATGATCACAAAGACTGAACTGCCCTGTCATGCCCAGAACCAGGTGAAAGTCAAGCAATTGAGGCCAATTCTGCAGCCCTGAATGAAGCAAAAAACTCATATCACTATCGCTGTTCTTTTCGTGTGGATAAAGAGAGGTCTGTGCTCTCCTGGGCTATCAGGCCAGTGGTGAAATTCACATCACGTTTTTCTTTCAAAACCCCACATGTTTGAATGAAAGGAACTGGCGATTTATCTCATTGGCTATTCCCTGTACCCCCAGCAAGAGCACCTCCTATCCAGGGGCAGCTCCAGGCCCCAGCACGCCTGCGGGAGGTCCACCGGAGCCGCCTGCCGTCCTCCCGGTGACCGGCAGAGCGCCCCCCGCAGCATGCCGCCCTGCTTGGGGCGGCAAAATGTCTCGAGCCAC
This sequence comes from Gopherus flavomarginatus, assembly GCF_025201925.1. Taxonomy (NCBI): domain Eukaryota; kingdom Metazoa; phylum Chordata; order Testudines; family Testudinidae; genus Gopherus; species Gopherus flavomarginatus. The sequence continues at coordinate 130,644,022 of NC_066622.1, forward strand.
CCCTGCTCCTATCACTCAGATATGCTCAGAAAGCAGAGATAGATTTGGCATCTAATCCTCTTTTAGCCATTGTTGCTCTAATCTTCTGGACTCCGATGAAATTGCTCCCATTGCTGAAGAGGAAATTCCCCTGCTGAGCTTGTGGCTGCAGAATGACAATAGAGCAATTGCCATGTTGCTATTTACAATTAGTATTATGGTGATGATTGTAGGCTTGGCCTGACATGAGTAAATGGACATGAGGGAGGCTTCATTTCTTGGAAGACAGAATTAGAGAGGTAAATAGATTAGCAGGCTGAAAACAGAATGTTTGTGCTAACTAAGATAGTCTGTCTCAGTTTACTGACCTATCTGAACTCGCTAATATAAGAGAGAAAACCCCGAGGGAACCATTTACAAAGGGCAAGATAACAATGGACAAGATAATCCAGGAACATAAGGAGGAGGTAAAGAGTAGGTTGCACATGGATAGCACGTGGACAGAGCGTGCTGTACAAGGATTGGTTCCTCCACAAGGTAGCCAAGCTAATACCAAAATGCATGATGCCATGTAGAGTAAATGTAATGTGATGTGGAAATGTATATAAAGGGAGAAGGTTTCTGTGTAATTTTGGATGTGTGGTGTGGCCTATACTCACTCCCTATGCTTGAGTCTGAGCAAATCAGTCTAGCCTTGCTAAATGCCAAATAAAAATGCCTAAGTGACAATGTCTGGAAAGCTATGTAAAAAAAGGGTCTCGGAGGAAATCCCAGCAGTGATTAGAGGTCCCAGTTAGGGATCAAGGCCCAGCATAATTATAATAATAATAAATATATGGATATTACCTTTCTCATAGCACTGGAAGGGACTCCAAAAGGTCATTGAGTCCAGCCCCCTGCCTTCACTAGCAGGACCAAGTACTGATTTTTGCCCCAGATCCCTAAGTGGCCCCATCAAGGATTGAACTCACAACCCTGGGCTCAATATTGTGCACACATGAATAATAAAAAGACAGTCATTGCCCGAAAAGGCTTACAGAACATCACACACCCACAGCCCAAAGTTCTGCAGCCTGAGAGCAAAGAGGGGTTCTAAGGAAGGATTTGAACGAGGACAATAGAAGGGCTTTGCGGATTGTTCTGAGGAGCACCTCCTAAGCAATATGGGGCACCGGAAGTGAATGTGGAAAGGGGCTTGAGGGAAAATGGAGCTGACGAGTGACTGAGGTTGGCATCACTGGCATAGCAGAGGCGGGAAACAAGGGCTCAACAATATATAAGATCTGAGAAAGTAACTTTCTGTAATTACAATGTATGAGAAGCCAGAAGGAGAAAACAGGGAGCAACATCAAAATCAGTGTGTCACCTGGATGTCCGGGGGCGGGAGAAATAAAAACTTGGTGTTAAAGAAAGTGTTGGTTTTGAAAGTTTGTGATTTTTACATTGCTTTTTAATAGGCCCTGTCAGCTACTAAAAGATTCTGGCTGACGAGCATTGCTGTGAGTCTCCTTTGGCAGGTAACGATCAGGTGGGAAGCAGAGTAATTGGCTAGACTAGGATACAGAGCAGCATTTGGCAGTCATTGCACAAAATTGACGCTTTTTTGAAAAATGTACCAAGTTTGAAATACATTTTTATAATTTTGTGGTGTTCTCTTAAACATGATTTAACCGAGGTGAGATTTAAAGTTTAGTTTTACTTGTCAGGCCAGGCAGGATGATCTGGGATTACAACATAGGCAGGGGAGTCAGGAGTCAGTCCAGTTCTCAGCTCTCATTCAAGCTGTGTGTGTGTGACAGTAAGCAAATTACATAAACTTTCCGTGACTCAGTTTCCCCTTCCTAAAATGGGGATGAGAGTACTTCCTCACAGGGATTCCATAAGCCTCCATTCATTTAAGATGGTAGAGTGGTATAGAAGGGTCAAATATTATCTGGTGATAGTGGATAAGGTCCTGGAGTCCAGGTGAGCTCCAGTCAGCTCAGGATTCAGTGTGAGAGGGAGAAGGTGGCCTGGCGTCATCCTATCCTGAGGACAACAAAAGGCTAGTTTAGCACCCAGCATAAGTTAGAGCAGCCTCAGGGCAGCTCTAATCTATGCCAGCTAGGCAGCCACCTAGAGGCCATTCAACTAACCTAGCATTTCCAAAGAGTAAGGTAATTCAACATGCTGCTTTACCATCCAATCACTCCTCTCATGGGGACCCAGGACCATCTGGCTTTATGACATCCAGGGATTCCTCTCTGCAAAGGGGAAAAGGGTAATACCAGACAACAATGTGCCGGGAAAACATTAAATATTGGTACAAGTGAAATGCTGAGAGTGTGTCATCGAGTGATTAGAGCAGAGCATAAGGAGTCAGGACCCTATAGCTCTGCCAGTGATTCACAGTACAGCCAGGGGCAAGTCACTTAACCTCCTTGTGCTTCAGTTTCCCTTTTGGTAACAGCAATAATAACAGATGCCTCCCAGACAGGACAGAAAGGCATAGCTCTGGTCAAACTTTTTCCATCCAAATGTGTTTATAATAGAAATAGCTTTTTGAGAAAATGACTTTTTCTTGTCTAAAAAAATCAGATTTTTGTTGAAAAACCATCTTTTCTGATTTTCAGCAACTAAAAATATTTTTGTTCAGTTTCAGTTTTTTGACAAAATATATTGTCTAAATCATTCGCCAGGTGGGGGAAAGCATGTCTTGACTAGCTGAGGCTAAATTATGGAAATATATATGATGACACGCCCTGTCCTCCTGGCTCCATAATCTTCACTGCAATCAGTATTCACAAATTTACAAGATTCTTGGATGGAAACTCCTCCAGATTGTTGGCATTAGCATTGAGATGAGACCGAAACTTTTCCAATCCTGCTTTGTGGAACGTTACTGATAATATCACTTTTCTACGTGTTGATTTCCTTTTATGTGAGCAGGTGTTGGATTTTTTCCAGTCTGTGTATTGACTGACTACCCTGGGTGGGAAGGAAGTCCCAGGCCAACGCCCAGCTTTCACAGGGTCACTTTTAAAAAACAAAAAACTGCGGTTATAAGCTCCTGAAAAACAAGGGTTTACAGCAGCACAACATGATGAGAAATCACTGCCGCCTCCCGCAACTTTTAAATACAGGTCTTAAAAAATCCTGCCGCTTTGGGTTGGACAGGAGAAATAGGCAAAATTACCCTGGTTAAATTATTCAGACAAAAAAGTCCATAGCAGTGTGTGATGCTAGCAAGCACTAAGCCACTACAGGGAAAATCTCTGTATTATGCTTTAATGAGCGGAATAACAAATACCTGTGCCTATGATATTAAGGGGCCGTACCCTAACTGAGCATTGTGAGAATAATTACATCACATAAGCAGCCTGACTCTAAAGGCCTGCTGGAACACTATAGAATAAAAAATGGGGTCTGCTTCTGTACTGATTCCTCTAAGGGCCCATTCTGACCTTCTGTATTACTCTCTGGTATCTCTGTTATGGCTTACGTGATACCTCCTGCGTCAGAAATTCTGCCTAGGGCTAGGGCACAGAATTGGAAAGGGTCTAAGATGTAAACTGTGTTTTCGGTGTAGTCCTCATTTTGAGAGGGTCGCCAGACCACTTTCCGGGAGTCACACAGCGCTCCCCGCTGTGATTCAGAGATAACAGCTTCGGAAGGGGTGGACAGCCCCAGAAAAGGGTGGTGACGTTACCCACCACTGTTCTGGCTTCCATGGTTCCCTGTGGGCAGGCAGTTTGGAGCCCCATGGGAGAAGGCTGTCTTGGAGACAATCAGCATCTCTCTTGACCAGAACGGCCACACCCCTTCTTGTGTTCACTTTGCCCATGTTTTTCAGCTGCACTGGTTCCCGGCAGCTCTGGGCTCACTCCTGCTCCACAGTGGGAGTGAATTCGGCCTGGAACATGAAAACACATTGACTTCGAAAAGCTCAACCCTCCCTGTCTATACCCCTGCCACCAACGGCAGCACTTTCTCCTCTAAGCTGCATTATGGACTTCAGCAGTGACTCTGCAATGGTGCAATGAATGGCCACACTCCATAGGACTGTATAAACTGGGCCATGGTCCCTCCTGTCACTGTGAGGAACCTTTTCCATTTCTGATATAAATGCTAAGTTTCCTTCCAGATGTTCTGCTGATATTTGCCAGTTCCCATCACATAGAATGCTCCAGCACTCCTCCTGTTCTCCAGGCCTTTTCCTCCCTCTCTCCTTTGAAAGTTACTGCCTTGGCATACCTTGAGCTAATCAAACTTCTTGAGAAGAGGACAGTACTGTGACAACGGGCTTGTCCACACATACAGTGCTGCAGCGGCTCAGCTGCCCCAGTGCCGCTCTGCCACTGCAGTGCATCTGGTGAATATGCTCCATGCTGACGGAAGCAAGCTATCCCATCAGGATAATAAAGCCACCTCTGTGAAAGGCGGCAGGAGCTCTGTTGATGTAACTTATGTCACTGGGGGGGGGGGTGTTTAGTCACACCCCTGAATGACATACATTGTGCATAAGCAATAGTATAGAGCAGGGGTAGGCAACCTATGGCCCGGGTGCCGAAGGCGGCATGCAAGCTGATTTTTAGTGGCACTCACACTGCCTGGGTCCTGGCCACCGGTCCGAGGGGCTCTGCATTTTAATTTAATTTTAAATGAAGCTTCTAAAACATTTTAAAAGCCTTATTTACTTTACATACAACAATAGTTTAGTTATATATTATAGACTTATAGAAAGAGACCTTCTAAAAATGTTAAAATGTATGACTGGCATGCAAAACCTTAAATTAGAGTGAGTAAATGAAGATTTGGAACAGCACTTCTGAAAGGCTGCCGACCCCTGGTGTAGACCTAGCCTAAAGCACAGGACTCTGAGTGAATCACTTAGACCAAAGGTGGAGAGTAATTTTAGGTGTCTTCAATTTTGCAGGTTCACTTCTCAAGCTAAGAACCCAAATATGTAGGCTCCCTAGTCATCAATATCCTTTGCAAGTTGGAGCTATGATCTCTCAGCACTTCAGATACCTACAGGTGAAAAGTGAGGGATAGTCATAATTCCTTTCCTCGCAGGGATGTGGGTGAGAATTGAGCCTTTTATGTCTGAACTCCTCAAATGGAAGGTGCTCCAATGTGGCAATGTACTTTTCTTATCATGCATGCAGAAGGCTTTTTATTTCTCAGAAATTGTTTAATCACAAACTTTAGGGGCAATTCAGGTACACTAGCCCCTAAATTGTTTCCCCATTAGCCTCTGTAGCTTTTCTAACTAAGTCTGTCAAATAAAATTTATCCTTTTCATTCCCTCCCTTTCCCCAGATTGCTAAAGTGCTGTTGCTGCCTCTGTTTTATCTGTTCAGAGTGAGTCTGGTTCATTACAGTCTCAACGTCCTTGATTCAGCTAACCCATTCTAGACAGATGCCAGTAACTAATGAAGGAAATTTTCAAAGATGCAAACCAGATAAGACTGGCTGACTTCCATGCAGAGAACCCAGGTACAAGGGTAGACTGTTTTTAGCCACCAAAATAGCTCAGTTGGGCATGCATTAGACTGAAGATCTTAAAGGGCCCTGGTTCAATCTTTGGCTTTGGGCTAGATAACCTACTGAGGTCCCTTCCAACCCTAATATTCTATGATTCAGATTCCTTCTCTGTTACTGGACTGATAAAGGGAGTCCACCACCACTTGTTAGTGATGTGAGAACTTGCTTTCACTGCAGTGATGATAGCTTAGTGATCTGGAAATAAGTATTAAAATTATGCATTTATTTCTTCCAGTCTTAGGGAGCTATGACTTCTGCTTAATTATTAAATTGGATCCATTTAGAAGTTTTCCATGGACTTCCCCTTGTCTACAATCTTTTCTCTGGTTGGCTGTCTCTTTCCCCACCCCCAATTCTTCTCTGACAATCTCGTCCTAGTTTTTGGTTAGCTGTTGGAATGATTGATCATTAATTCTCACCTGTATCATTAAATTACTAATCAATATATATTGACTTCTTTTGAGGGCAATGACAACAATTCTTGACTCTATTACTGCCTCTATAACTGATCCATAGACCATCCCAAACTCAGTAGCCCCCGTTTGAAATTCTGCCTCCTCTCTCCTTGCATTACCTTAGGCTCTCCTTGAGTTACTTGCACCCTCGTTGCTAATATCTAAGGGGATCTAAGGTTTTGCTACTGACATGCTGAGGAGCTAGAAGACAATGCAAGGAAGTATGAAGTATTGTAGTAGCTGTGTCAATCCCAGGATGTTAGAAAGAAGAGCTCTATGTAAGCTTGAAACTTGTCTCTCAACACCAGAAGTTGATCCAATAAAAGACACGAGGGGCTGTAAGTTAATGTAGGGTGTGGACATCTCTTTACTTAAACCTTCTCCCTGCTGCTTAGCAATTAAGTTACAACAATTCCAACTTCCTTGGACACTTGTAGAATGAAAGGCAGTTGCTCAAAGAGTATGTAATTTAGGTTCTCCCATTGGCGAAGGTAATCCACCTCCCCAAGAGGTGGTAGATACGTCTATGGGAGAACTCTGCACTGTCTGCACCAGGGATTAGGTCAGTTTAACCACATCGCTCAGGGGTGTGGATTTTTCACACCCCTGAGCAAAGTAGTTATACTGACCCAACTTCCTATGGTAGACCAGGTTTGGTGTAAGGGGATCTCAACCAACACCTACGACTTTGGTCTTGGGAGTCAAGTGTAAGTACGTCTAGAAAGAGTCTAACTGATGTAACATACATCTCCGAATTTGGGCAATAAAGTCTCAGTCTAAAGGAAATCTCATCTGCATTGAGATGACCAGACAGAAGTACAAGTGAAACCAGCTTAGACTCTCTCTAGATGTGCTTCAACTGACTTTGGCTGACTGACGGCCAGAGGGAACTTTGCAGGTTTTCGCTTATGTGCTCAGCTGATAAAGGCCTGATTCGCCAGTACGCTCTGGCCATTCCAGCAACACAAAACAGTCCTAAACCCTTCTGAAGTGATCCGAGTGGTTTTAGTGGGCACAGTGCTCTTGGAGGTGCTGGCTATCAGAAGAGATGTAAAACCCGAGGTCCACATCACTTTGTGATTATTAAAGATGCTGGGGCACTTTGGGCAAGAGTATCTGTCACACACCAGACAACCTGGCCCAGAGAGAAGCTCTGGCACAGAAACAGGTCTTGAGCTGTACATGTCACTTGTACTTATATAGCTTTTTGTCACTTCAGTGGTGCCATTTTTCTTCTGTGAGTTCTTCTCCTTATACTGCACTCCTGTTCTGAATGGTGACTCTGTAAAAATGGCACCTTCTTAGTCAGAAGATCTGCTTTCTCCAGGGGAGGTCTTCACGCCCACTCTGACCCCTTTATGCCATGTAAAAGGGCCAGGTTGGCATAAAGGGGTCCTGAAGCCCCTGTATCCAATTGGGGAAGGCTGCTGAAACTTAAATAAGTTCCCTGTTTTAGATATCCTGGGGGATTTTCCAGTCCCCAGAGCAGCACAGGATTGGGAAGGTGCAAAGATGGCTTAAAGCTACTATATCTCCATCCCTGTAGACTGTCAGTATAGACCAGGGATGGCCAACCCGTGGCTCCTGAGATGCATGCGGCTCTTCTGAGGTTAATAGGCGGCTCCTTACCTAGGCACTGCTTCTGGGGCTGGAGCTATAGATGCCAACTTTCCAGTGTGCTGGGGGTGGGGTGCTCATTGCTCAGCCCCCTGCTGTGCCCCAAGCCCTGCCCCCACTCCACCTCCTCCCCAAGACCCATGCCCTTCCCCCCAAGCCTGCCATGTCCTCATTCCTCCCTCCTGCCCCCATAGCCTCCTTTGCATGTGAAACAGCTGATTGCGGTGGGCGGTGGGAGTAGGTGCTGATTGGTGAGGGCTGCTGGCAGGTGGGAGACATTGGGGTCTGGGGAGCGGATGGGGGGCTGCTGATGTATTACTGTGGCTCTGTGGCAATGTACATTGGTAAATTCTGGCTCCTTCTCAAGCTCAGCTTGGCCACCCCTGGTATAGATGGAGCACAGTCTCACCCTCTGTCATGTCTGTTCAATGAAGTGGCAAAACTAAGATGTCTGGGGAAGACTTTCAAAGGCACAAATGAGTCAGTTTCCATGACAACTGTAATGGACAGTTTCAGGCTGGTGATGAGGCAAACAGTGGTAAATCAGGTGCACTTTAAACCCACAGGCAGCATGGTAAGGGCAGGTCTGCTGAGATGAAGCAATATAACAACCCGGGTTTGAATTTACCATAAACTAACCCCGTTTTTCTAAGTTACTCACTAACATGCGACTATTCTGCAAACACAGAACGCTGCCTTGTCAGTTACTTGCTCGGTTTATCTGTCACTCCAAATGTTAAGCCTATTGACCAGGCGGGCGCCTTTTGTGATGTGTTTATTTTATGGCTAAATGTCCTTGAACTAACACTGTATTTATTTGTTTAACTGATAAGTAACTGGAAGACCTTTCATATCCGGCTCTGAGGAATCAGAAGTGAGAGAGGGAGGCAAACAGCCTTTCTCCCGTTCCCACACTGACCAGAGGTTGCTCATTACAATACAGTTTTATATCAGGCAGTGTGATAAAGTGCAGAAAGTACTGGTGCAAGATCCCAGGTTATCAGTATACTGTTTAGCAGCACAAAAGCTTCAGAACATGCATTACCCTGCCAGTGTGCTTCAGTCTTAAAGGTGACACCTCTAGTTCAAACCCAAACTATTTAATCTGCGTCCTCTCTGTTGAGTCAATCAACAATGTTATGTGATGGGGCGGATAGATCCCACATTGGCAAAGAGCAGGTTAATGAGAGACTGTGGACCCAACTGGCCTGCCCCACTACACCTGCAACAAATGTCAGGCCTACAGATGAGACTTAAAAGGAGGAGGCCTTGCCTGGTTGAGGGCTGCCTAGGAAGGAACTCTGCTTCTCTTAAGATGAGAGAAGCCCAGTTGCCCAGAGACTGAGCTTGCCAGACAGTTGCACCCCTGCTAGAGGGGATGACAAGATCCTGGAGGGGATCGGCAGAAGCATGGACTGTTTGGAGGCAAACTCTGATAGAAGGATGGGATCTTTCATCAACGATTTAGATGTTAGCATAGAAAGTACGCTTATTAAGTTTGCGGACGATACCAAACTGGGAGGGATTGCAACTGCTTTGGAGGACAGGGTCAAAATTCAAAATGATCTGAACAAATTGGAGAAATGGTCTGAGGTAAACTGGATGAAGTTCAATAAAGATAAATGCAAAGTGCTCCACCTAGGAAGGAACAATCAGTTTCACACATACAGAATGGGAAGAGACTGTCTAGGAAGGAGTATGGCAGAAAGAGATCTAGGGGTCATAGTGGACCACAAGCTTAATATGAGTCAACAGTGTGATACTGTTGCAAAAAAAGCAAACGTGATTCTGGGATGCATTAACAGGTGTGTTGTAAACAAGACATGAGAAGTCATTCTTCCGCTTTACTCTGCGCTGGTTAGGCCTCAACTGGAGTATTGTGTCCAGTTCTGGGCACCGCATTTCAAGAAAGATGTAGAGAAATTGGAGAGGGTCCAGAGAAGAGCAACAAGAATGATTAAAGGTCTTGAGAACATGACCTATGAAGGAAGGCTGAAGGAATTGGGTTTGTTTAGTTTGGAAAAGAGAAGACTGAGAGGGGACATGATAGCAGTTTTCAGGTATCTAAAAGGGTATCATCAGGAGGAGGGAGAAAACTTGTTCACCTTAGCCTTCAATGATAGAACAAGAAGCAATGGGCTTAAACTGCAGCAAGGGGGATTTAGGTTGGACATTAGGAAAAAGTTCCTAACTGTCAGGGTAGTTAAACACTGGAATAGATTGCCTAGGGAAGTTGTGGAATCTCCATCTCTGGAGATATTTAAGAGTAGGTTAGATAAATGTCTATTAGGGATGGTCTAGACTGTATTTGGTGCTGCCATGAGGGCAGGGGACTGGACTCTATGACCTCTCGAGGTCCCTTCCAGTCCTAGAGTCTATGAGTCTATGAGTCTATGATCCCACTAAAGGTATGTTGGATGGCCCTGTTCTGAGTTGTGGTTTTCTGCTTCCCAATTTCTTTCGGACTATAGCGTCCTGGAAGGGGTGGATTGAAGTGTGCCTTGACTGGAGGGCGAAAGCACAGCTACCTCAGCCTTTGCAGAGAAAGCAGCCTACCAGTGGAGACCCATGGCTAGGTGAGTTGTGCCCTGATGGGTAACAAGAGGGTGCTGTAGAGGCAACCCATTCACAGGTGCCATTCAATTCCTAATGCTATGGGGATTTTCTTGGGTGCTGTCATAAACAGATAGTTAAGGGTTAATGCCTCTTTTACCTGTAAAAGGTTAAGAAGCTCAGTAAACCTGGCTGACACCTGACCAGAGGACCAATAAGGGGACAAGATACTTTCAGATCTTGGTGGGGGTAAGTCTTTTGTTTGTGCTCTTTGTTTTGGGGTTTGTTCGCTCTTGGGACTAAGAGGGGCCAGATGTCAATCCACGCTCTCCAAACCTTTCTGAATCAGTCTCTCATGTTTCAAACTTGTAAGTAATAGCCAGGCAAGGCATGTTAGTCTTATTTTTGTTTTCTCAACTTGTAAATGTTCCTTTTTGCTGAGAGGATTTTACCTCTGTTTGCTTTAACTTTGACCCTAAGGCTAGAGGGGGTTCCTCTGGGCTATATGAATCTGATTACCCTGTAAAGTATTTTCCATCCTGATTTTACAGAGATGATTTTTACCTTTCTTTCTTTAATTAAAAGCTTTCTTTTTAAGAACCTGATTGATTTTTCCTTGTTTTAAGATCCAAGGGGATTGGATCTGGACTCACCAGGAATTGGTGGGGGAAAGGAGTGGGGGATGGTTAAATTCTCCTTGTGTTAAAATCCAAGGGGTTGGATCGGTGTTCACCAGGAACTTGGTGAAAAAGCCTCTTAAGGCTGCCCGGGAGGGGAAGGTTTTAGGGGGACAGGAAGTGTTCCAGACACGGAAATTTCTGGATGATGGCAGTGTTACCAGATCTAAGCTAGTAATTAAGCTTAGAAGTGTCCATGCAGGTCCCCACATCTGTACCCTAAAGTTCAGAGTGGGGGAGGAACCTTGACAAGTGCCCATCTTTCCTTTAGAAATTACAGATGTGTTTGAGCTGCATAATGCAGGTGGGGAGTCCTGGGCTGGATTCAAAACCCCCAAAATTCAAGGATGTCCCAATCCAAAGTTTTGGCATAGGTCCATCTCTGCTAGAACATCAGAACATAAGAACAGCCAGACTGGGTCAGACCAATCAATGGTCCATCTAGTCCACTATCCTGTCTTCCAACATGCTTCAGAGGGAATGAACAGAACAGAGCAATGATTGAGTGATCCATCCCCTATCATCCAGTCCCAGCTTTTGGGGAAATGAAGCCACCAATTCATTTCACACAGCAAACTGAGCACTGTTAGATGACCAAGACATCTGATTGCTACTGATCAGAGCTCTGAAAAATAGTCTCATCCAATTTCAAACTCAAATTGAGCTTAGGTCTGAAGTTTGATACTTTCTGTAAACCTAGGGTCAAGGATTCTCATACTGCAGAAAATCCATGACCCCTACTCTGATATCCTCCCCCTGGCCTGCCATCTTGCTTCCCCCACTACCCTCCTTCTAATTTCCCTCCAGCCCCACAGTAAGCCCTAGGATACCCAACTTATTTTGTTGCTACCTTCAAAGGGAGAGTCTGCCTTCCCTCTGTCTCTGAGCCTGAATTTGCTTACTCCCCATCTACCTCCCTGTGGCTGCCTAGTGGCTGCCCTTCCTGTCTTGTTGGGTCTTTGTGTGTTCCAGCCAGATCTACAGATTTCCATGGACATGGGGAAAATGGTGGATGTGATATACCTTGACTTTAGCAAAGCTTTTGATACGGTCTCCCACTTGCTCTTGTCAGCAAGTTAAAAAAGTATGGATTGGATGAATGGACTATAAGGTGGATAGAAAGCTGGCTAGATTGTTAGGCTTAACAGGTACTGATCAACGACTCGATGTCTAATTGGCAGCCAGTATCAAGCGGAGTGCCCCAAGGGTCGGTCCTGGGGCCAGTTTTGTTCAACATCTTCATTAATTATCTGGATGATAGGATGGACTGAACCCTCAGCAAGTTTGAAGATGACACTAAACTGGGGTGAGAGATAGATATGCTGGAGGGTAGGAATAGGGTCCAGAGTGGCCTAGACAAATTGAAGGATTGGGCCAAAAGAAATCTGATGAGGTTCAACAAGGACAAGTTCAGAGTCCTGCACTTAGGAAGGAAGAATCCCATTCACTGCTACAGGCTGGGGACCAACTGGCTAAGCGGCAGTTCTGCAGAAAAGGACCTGGGGATAACAGTGGATGAGAAGCTGGATATGAGTCAACAGTGTGCCCTTGTTGCCAAGAAGGCTAATGCATATTGGGCTGCATTAGTAGGAGCATTACCAACAGATTGAAGGAAGTGATTATTCTCCTCTATTCAGCACTGGTGAGGCGCATCTGGAGTACTGTGTCCAGTTTTGGCCCCTCCCCACAACAGAAGGGATGTGGACAAATTGGAGATAATCCAGTGGAGGGCAACGAAAATGATTAGTGGGCTGGGGCACATGATTTTTGAGGAGAGGCTGAGGGAATTGATCTTATTTAGTCTGCAGAAGGGAAGAGTGAGGCGGGATTTGATAGCAGCCTTCAACTACCTGAAGGGGGTTTCAAAGAGGATGGAGCTCAGCTATTCTCAGTGGTGGCAGATGACAGAACAAGAAGCGATAGTCTCAAGTTGCAGTGTGGAAGGTCTAGGCTGGATATTAGGAAAAGCTATTTCACTAGGAGGATGGTGAAGCACTGGAATGGGTTACCTAGGGAGGTGGTAGAATCTCACTCTTTAGTGTTTTTTAAGGCCCAGCTTGACAAAGCCCTGGCTGGGATGATTTAGTTGGGGTTGGGCCTGCTTTGAGCAGGGGGTTGGACTAGATGACCTCCTGAGGTCTCTTCCAACCCTAATCTTCTATGATTCTATGATACAGGGTCTTCCAGGAGTGGCCTGAATCTTACACTGATTAGAGGTAGAGTGAAACATTTCCTCTCTCTTTGCAGGAGCTTCTACCTAAGCACAATAATAGACAGCCATGAGCTTTAGCATGGCTAACCAAGTGAAAAGTCACAGTCCCTAGCATCTAATAGCTAGGGAGCATCTCAGGGCACCTTGCCAGCTGTGCTATGATTTATAGACCACTATTCACCCCTTGGAAAGAAAGCATTTCCCTTTCTGATCACCTTCTAAGATGAGAAGTCTGGCCACTTCTTTCTCCTTCCCCAGAAGACCCTCTGATTCAAGACTCAGGAGGAGTGACCCAGATGCCATTGGGCACTGCTGATAACAGTGGAAAGTGGAAAGAGACCTTTTCTGGTGACAAGCTAAGTTACTCTAGGAGTAGTGAACTAAGGGAAAACATAGGGCCTGCCTTAAACCAGCAGTCTCGATAAAAATCCTCTTTATAATCAAGTTCTGTCTCATTTTTACTACAAGAGACATACAAGTACATAAGGGCACCGAGAACCTGTTCAGAGCTGGCAGGAGGTGGTGGTTTTAAAGTAACTAGTTGGGGGACAGGTGGATGAATTGGTTCCTTTGCAGTCTGAATTTATACAACTTGGGGATGGGATTCTCATAGTGCCCCCATTCTATCCCCCTTGCAATCAATGGGATTTTTGCCATTGATTGCAGTGAGGACATACTTAGACTAGGTGGTTTTTGAGACTCCATTTCCAAGCAAATCTGCAAGATTTTGTTCAAATCCATCCCCTACCCAAACCATGCGGCAGCGTTTGTAAACTCCATTGTGAACCAAACCCAATAGGGTTTGCGTAGCTCTGCCCTGATCCAAACCCATTTCACACTCGTGTGGTGGACATGATGTACTCCAGGTCCAATTCCCTCGATGTATTCCCTCCCCAGTTTGTGACTCAGCACCTCATATTTGGTTGAGTCTAAACATTTATACTGCATCTCATGAAATCCATCTAGAAAAAGGGAAATACAAAACAATGGTTGCTTAACGTAATCCTATAATGAAACAAAACCACAACATGCATTAAGTAAAGATGCAATAATATGCAGTACTGTGGCAACAGTAGTAAAATATGTGCTAGCTGCATTTGCATTTTGATTAAGGAAATTATTCACAGGGCATCAGACGTTTGGGAAGAAATCCATTTTATGGCTTGTTAATCAGAAAAATAATACACTCCACATGCTGTTGAGAAGAGTATCTTTCAACACTGAAGAGCACTGCTGCTTATTTTTATTCGAAAATCAGTAAGTTCCCATGTGCACTTTGTAGCCTGGTATTCTACACTCATTGATCAAGACCCTAGTCCAGGAAAGCACATAAGTATGTGCTTCATTTTAAGCCCCATCGGTTTCATTGAGACTATTCGTGCTCATCAAGTTAAGCACATTCTTAAAGGCTCTGCTAGATCAGGGCCTTATATAGCAGCAAAGACCTGCTTACTGACTCATCTTAAGATGTGCTGTAGGCCTATGCCCCTTGTGCTGTGAAGCCAGCAAATCTCCATCAGAAGCTAACCAGGGGTAGGTTTGAATCCAAGACTAATGGGAGACCTCACTGGAATGTCTAGAGTGCTATAGGATTCAGCAGATCACCATTTTCCCCGCAAGACACTAATGAAGCAACAGGGAGCATTATGCTGGTGGAGATGCCTTTTCTTAGATTAAATATAACACTGTGGTCCAGGCTATTTGTGATCATTGCCGATCCTAAGAAAATGGATGTTAACCTCAGTGTCTCGGATAAATGTCATCTCGAGTCATTGCATTCTGTTTGCCCCAGCAGGTTCAACTAAACATGGCACAAACTGTTTCGTGTCTCTGAGAACTGATGTGCTTCACTCCAGAGGTGGCTGCATTTCAGTGATGCAAAAAGAGGCTCTTGTCTGTGCTTTAAGTTTGGGATGCCGAGCGGGGTGGGAAAGAGGCGACGAGGCCGCAGGTGTACTTGGGAATTCCATGGAGATAAACCTGCTCTGTAAATGTGAGACACTATTAATAAAGTCTATTTATTTGTTCTGTGTATGCGTATAAGAACTGCCACAGTGGGTCAGACCAATGGTCCATCTAGCCCAGTATCCCGTCTCCGATAGTGACCACGTACTACAGCTTCAGGGGAAATTCTGGAGAGATCCTTCCCCTCCCAGCTTCTGGCAGGCAGAGATTTAAGATCACCCTGAGCAAGGAGTTGTGTCCCTGACCATCTTGGCCACTAGTCATGGATGTGGACTTAGCTCCCATGAATTTATCTTGTTATTTTTGAACCCAATTATACTTTTGGCCTGCACAATACCCCAGTAGAGCGATGGTGAAGAAGCAAGGTACGAATCTCGCTTGCTTTGCTGGAACAACTAGCTCATTGACTTCAACCGGATTGTTTGCGTTAGTAAGGAGAGCAGGATTTGTCTCCTCAGGTGCCTATACCACGTTATTTGACCAGCATAAGTCAGACCCCAATAAACAAGTATGACTCATTTTTACAGGCATTGCACTTGCTTTCTGAAGTAAGGAGAAAGAAGGCCTGGAAGCTACCCGAGGAGCAGTTGCCCAGATCTTACCTGTCTCACTCTGCAAACAAGGATGCTCCAGCTTCTTCTTCCCAAATTTTAGATATATCTAGTAAAAAGTCAGTGGAAAGAGATCCCGGGTTTTTATATGGAACCAATGCTACATAGGGAGCCACTGACTTTGATCCCAAAAGTCTCATTGTGATGGATGATACTGGAAGGTATAGCGAGGTTATTAAATGTAGTGAGATCATCGTTCTCAATTGCTAGACAGCTGTAAGAATAGCTACTATCCTATTGGGAACGTAACAGTGAATGTATCCGGTAGATCTCTAAATGAGCTCATATTTCCTTTCTGATATTACGTTAAGATTACTGGTTCCCATACCCAACCAAATATACCATATAAATCTTTTCCCTCCTTTCCTACTGTGTGCAATCGTAAAGGAGCAGAGCCATAGAGATTTAGAGGATGCTTCTGTTTATGAGTCTTTACTGTAGCATGGATGGCAGGGCAAGTTTATTGATTTTAATTTCTTAAATTTGGGATTTAGCTTCTCAGTTGGTTTGGTACGGTGGGTTTTTTTTTTAAAGGGCTGACACCAT